>NC_057862.1:575368181-576568181 GCF_019393635.1 Dromiciops gliroides
TGGCAAGGTCTTTGGCAGAAATTAGGTTTTAAACATTTTTTTCACTATATACCACATTAAGGTCAAAATAGATTTGTGGGGGGCAGCTAGATGGCAGAGTGGATAAAGCACCATACCTGGATTCAGGAGGACCTAAGTTCAAATCCGGCCTCAGACACTTGACACTTACTAGCTGTGTGACCCTGGGCAAGTCACTTAACCCTCATTGCCCTGCTCCCCCCAAAATAGATTTGTGATGTGAATTTTTAAAAAAGGAAACTAGATAAGGTACCTTTGAAAGCTAAAATTGGGTGAGATTTATTTTAAAATAATATATTTTTTGGTTTTTATATCACATTATTTTAAAACACACTCCTCTTACCCTACCCTTCCAGAAACTTTTCCCTTATAACAATGAACAAAAAAGAAAAAGAAAAAAAGAAGCAATTCAACAAAAGCAACCATATCAAACAAATCTGACAGTATTTGCTGTGTTTGATACCCAAAATCCCGTCTTTGCAAAGAAGGAAATTATTTGGGGATCAAACCTTAATCATTACAATTATAGACCATTCCATTTCATTTTGTTCATATATAAAATGCAAATAAGAGTGGACCTAGAGTCAGGTATATCTGAGCTCGAATCCAGCCTCAGATACTTACCAGCTGTGTGGCTCTGGGTAAATCATTTAATCTGTCTGCTTCAGTTTCCTCAACTGTAAAATGATGTTTATAAAAATACTTACCTCACACAGCTATTGTGAGGATCAAATGAGATAATATTCATAAAGCATATCACAAGTCTTAGAATGATATATAAATGCTAGCTATTATGATGACTATTATTTCAATTTACTTGTAATAGTCATTCTATATATTGTTTTCCTGGTTCTGCTTACTTAGCTTTGTATCATTCTATCAGAGTCTTCCTATGCTTGTGGATTTTTATATATTTATCATTTCTTATGTTATAATAAAATTCCACCATATTAAAAAACTACCATTTTATATTCATTCCCAAATCAATGAGCATCTACTTTGCTTTGAGTTCTTTGTTTCTACAAAAAGTGCTACTATGAATATTTTGATGTATGCAGAACTTTTTGTTTTTGATCTCTTTGGAGCATTTACCTAGCAGCTGAATCTCTGAATCACAGGGTATAAACATTTTATTTACTTAGCATAATTCCAAATAACTTTCCTGAATGGTAAGGATAAGTCATAATCTCACCAAGATCTTATTAATATGCCTTTCTTTCCACAATCTGTCCAACATTGACTTTTCCCATTTTTTGTCATCTTTGTCATCATACTTTCTGAGTATGTGGTGGAACCTCAGAGTTCTTTTGATTTAATTTCTTTTATTATTGATGATTTGGGGACAATCTTTCATATGATTATAAAGAATTTACAATTATGCAAAATGCCATTGAAAATATAGGAAAATTTGAAGTATTGACTTATATTAATGAGGAAAAAAATCAAACGTTATCCATTTTCTGTAAAGTATCTAAGCATAAAGACTCAAATTCCTAGTAGGATCAGTGTTTCAGAGAGCAACTGGAATCTAATTGCAAAACCTCTCACAGAGAAGAGAATTCTCAATATAATTTAAAAAATATTAATTAGGGAGGGAGTATCGGGAGATAAATTATTAGAATTGAAAGAAGTCATTTGGAACACTAGAAACAGCTATAGATGTTAATGTTTCCTCAAACCACAATGTACACTGTAGCAGTATAGTGGTTTCACAGACCTAAATTAGGATTTTTCTCAGAGAAGGAGACATAGCCTCATGGGTAGTAACATGGACTGACTGGAGTAAAAATATAACTGAAGCTTTATGACAATAACAAGTACCTAAAGTGGAGAAAAGAGGTAGTTTTTTAGAGAGTCTAAAAGGCCCAGTACAAAGTATAAATGCTAAAATGCATGAACTTACTTGGCAAGTATATCTGCAAAAAGGAGAAAGTCATTTGGTGTTGGTAGAACACTTCAACAAGTATATGTCAATTTTATTCTAAACCCAGCAAAAGATGAAAGATAATATGACTTTTAAAAGGGAGTGCAGGGCAGCTAGGTGGTGCAGTGGATAAAGGACCTGAGTTCAAATCCGGACTCAGACACTTGTCACTTACTAACTTTGTGACCCTGGGCAAGTCACTTAACCCTCATTGCCTAGAAAAAAAAAGTGAGTGCATAGTCAGCTTCAATGACTGATGAGAGGAGCAGATGCAATTAGAATAGAACAAATATGCCAGGCCATGATATATTTCCATTAAAGGCAAATCCAATTAGTCTGGATTATGAATGAAAATTAGCAAATTTTGGTAAGTTGTTAAAATAGTAACACAATTCAAATGTTACATCCCTCCTACCAGAAAGCTGAATTAACTTGTGAAAATTGAAATTGATATAGCTTCAAGACATCAGCTCACATGTGTGATAAGGAAATCAAACCAGAAACCTCTCTTGATCATTCAGAGTTAACAGGAAAAAAAATTATGAATATCCAGATAAGAGAAAGAACAATAGAAAAGATTTTCCATATTGAATGATCAGAGATCTAGACCATATGATTCTAAATCAAGACCAGCTCAGTTTATACAAAGGAGTAGCAGCTGTATCTTTTGCTATAACTAGCTTAGATGGGCATAGGAAAAAGGAATGCCAAATAGGTGTGTGAGAAAGTAAATCAAGACCCAAGTTTCAGCAGACAGATGGAGCTGATGAGGGAGAATTCTCCAGGTTATAAATACAATCACTTTAACATCTGCACCAAAGCCATATGTATCCCTTCAACCTTTGCTCTCAGGTGCTGAAGTGATAGTGACAAATGGAATGGCAAAATGGTTTCACTATCTTAGACAGTAGCATTCAAGTAAGCAGCTGGTTTCAGTCCTTTTGTGAATAACATTTGAGGGAAATCCCTTTACATATGATGAAAGCATTGAGATTATGAATTTAGTAATAAAAATCATCTTTACTTAGACAATATTAAAGTGAGTCTACAATTCTCTAAAAAAAGTGATTGGAGGGGGCAGCTAGGTGGCACAGTGGATAAAGCCCCAGCCCTGGATTCAGGAGTACCTGAGTTCAAATCCAGCCTCAGACACTTGACACTTACTAGCGGTGTGACCCTGGGCAAGTCACTTAACCCCCATTGCCCCGCCCAAAAAAAAAGTGATTGGAGTTGACAAAAATAGAAACTTTAGTCTTAATATGTCCTGATCCTAAAATTTTTTTGCCATCTGAGCCTTAATTGTTGCCAATTCCAGTTTATTTAAAGTTCTGTCCATCTACTATAAGCAAAATTTGGGTACTTTTAGCCATGTATATGGCTTGTGTAGAAGTACATAAGGAGATAAAAGCAAGTGGTAACAAAGGATATCATTTAGGTATTAATTTATTCAAATAAAGGATACATTTTCTGGCACCTGAGGAAGTGAAGGAGCATCTAAAAGAATAACTGAAGAGCAGCGGAAAATATTTTCAAAATGAGAGTGGAATATGAGATGTATTCAAATAAGAAGTAATCAATAAATGTAGATTTAGTGAGTGAGTTAATGAATAAACAAATATTTGTGAGGGTAAAAAATAAGAACCTTGTGTTTGGACTCATCATATTATTTTTGTTTTGTTTTGTTTTTACAGTCTGCTACTCAGGACCTCAATTCCTTTCCATCCTGTTCTACCTGCTCATACTTCTGAAAAGGACACTATGATGGAAGTAAGTCAATAATAAGAAATCCTCATGTTTCCCTCATCTCCCATAAAAGGCAAATAACACTTATTTTGATCAAGCTAACTCAGAGAACTCCAAATGAAAGACAAAGGTGAGAGGGCATCTGTTAAAAATCCAAACTGCTTGCAAGCAATTTCTTTCAGATATCTAGGGGATGTTTATTCAATTTTGAAATTCTCCAGGTCCTTCTTCCTTTTCTCAGGCTAACTGTATGCCTTTTCTTTTCTTTTTTCTTTTTTATTGTTTTTTGTTTTGTTTTGTTTGTTTTGCCCGGAAATGAGGATTAAGTGATTTGCCCAGAGTCACACAGCTAGTAAGTGTCAAGTGTCTGAGGCTGGATTTGAACTCAGGTCCTCCTGAATCCAGGGCCTGTGCTTTATCCACTGTGCCTTCTAGCTGCCTTCTGACAGTATGCTTTTTCAACATTTAACTGTTTAATTTCTGATTAGGCTTTCTAAGAAGAAAAATGAAGAGGCGAAAGTCAAGGATTAGTCTGACTACTAATTACCCGCTCAAAAAAAATGTTATAAGGAAGCTGAAACTTTTAGCTAAAATATAGTCAGACATTAATATTTACTCATTGTCCTCTCAATATGCTGTCTTCATTCCCACCACCATGCTTTTGCTCATACAGTAGAATTCAACATTAATAGGCAGTTATTCTCAAGCACTATGCTAAGTACTGAGGATACAAAGATGAAAATGAGAAAACCCCTGCTTTTCTGAAGCTTATGAGCTACATTCCTCCCATTGGTAAGCCCTATCTCAACCCTTCTGCATATGTAGTTTCTAATCATCTCAATCCCTAGCCCTTCCAAGTTCATCTCAATTCCAACCTCCTTCATGAAGCTCTTCTTGACTACTCCAAACCATTGTTCTCTCTACATACTCACAGCACTAGTTGCATATACAACTGTTTTTATTCTATATAACCACAAAATGACTTTGATAAGCTCTTGTATTGTTGTTTCATTTTTACATGCATATGTTACCTTATCTAGATTGTAAATTTCATAAGAGTCATTCATTTGTTAGACTTTGGATCTTAACCAAAGTCACAATTTATACTGTACTTTGCAAAGAGCATTTCATACTCTTGTCTGTTGCTCTCAACCATTATGTTAGGTAGGTTGATTTTCTCTGTGTATGATTTTCCTGAGTTTTTACATAAGGAAACTGAGCCTCTTAAAGTTAAGAAACTTGTCAATGTTCATAAAGATGATAAATGTCAGAAGTAAGATTTGAACCCAGATTTATTCTATTTATTCAAATCCAGTGCTTTTCAAATATACCACTCTGCTGTTCTATCCCATAGCTGCTTCTTTTCTAATAGAGCAGTATTTTAAACATAAAGGGTACTCAGTATGTATTTTAATAAATGCATTTCAAATATTGAAGACAATGTTAACTTTATGACGAATTGACCTTTGGCTACAAGAAAGAAAATAAACATAGGTAAAATTATGCTCTGCACTAGTCATCACCCTTAAACTTGAGGGATGATATCAATTTTCCGTTTAACATTAATCTTCTATCAGGCAGATGGTTTTCAAGTGGGGTGTGTTTGTGTGTGTGTGTGTGTGTGTGTGTGTGTGTGTGTGTGTGAGAGAGAGAGAGAGAGAGAGAGAGAGAGAGAGAGAGAGAGAGAGAGAGAGAGAGAGAGAAGAGTGTGTTGTTCTATGAGGTCAAATTCATAGTATAGTCACAATTTTTTCTATGCTGAAATAGAGACACACTGAAATTTATAAGGTGATTTTTATCCTGGATTTCCAACTCAAGGAGTCCACAATCCCCATTATCTATAGAACAGGGTAAAAGGGGGTGGGGTGAGGTGAGGTGGGGGCTTACATATTGTATAGCCTGGTTAAGTGGGATATTTTCTTTGGATAAAATACTCTTACTTATTTAAGTAAAACCAAGTGTCAGTATGCTAAGTCCCAGCTCCCAGCTTAATGAAAGATCCTATCTAAATTATTTATTGAATGTCATACTTCAGGTTTTAATTTCAATATGCTGAGATACACAGGCTACATAATTTAAAGAGTCAGACAAATTACAATACTGTGCTTACCCATGCTTTTCATTTATGTCACTTCTGATTCTTGAGTTAGTTTATTACTTACCCCATGTCAATAATTTAGAAGATATACTTAAATTCTCCCTCTTAAAAAAATAGAAATGATGCTTTAAAAAAAAATAGGCTAAATCTATCATGCTGAATGATTGAACTGCCCAATCCTGGGTCACTGAAACATGCCTTGGATAGTGGGATCAAATTAGTTTACAGAAGCTTTGCCCCATGAGTTTTTTTTTTCTTTCTCATCAGCCCTCTTCAGGTAGCTATTCCTGGAGGGTTAACTTTCTTTTTTTCTACTTAACCCATGGTCTATTCTGTCATGAGCCGGAATCCATTCCGCTTCACTTGCCTGCTATTTTGCTTTTTTCTCTTTCCTCTGTTTTCTTTCCCATTAGTAATTATTTATTAGACTCTGAGGTGCAGCCCAGGTTTTCTCACGGCATTTTTCCCATTTCCTTCAGCCCTTTTGGTCACCGCTTACCATTTGAACAAGCTTCCGAGTTTTGACATTCATTGCTATGTGGATTTGGAGCTTTATGCTGGAAAACCTATACAATTACCGGTCCACTGGCAACATTTCCTCTTGGATTTTTGGCCAAGATGGACTGCTAAAAGAGGGAATATGGTCAGATGCTTAGAATGTAGAAAGAAGTAGGAGTCTGAGTTCTGGCATTCACTTCTGACTCCCCTTCTGACTCATTGTCTGACCCTGGCAAGGTAATTAATCTATCTCCCCTCAGTTCTGTATCTCAGAAATGAATTCAATACTTTTTATCATCTATTTGCTCTTACCTGAATTAGCGGAATTAAAAACAAGAAAATAAATTAATCCTATAATGTTTCAAAATGGATTTTCTTCTCCCTCCCTCCCTGCATTTCTCCCTTGCTTCCTTCCATCTTTTCTTCCTTCACCCTTCCTTCTCTCCCTCCCTCTCTCCCCCCTCTCTTTCTCTCTCTCTCTTCCCTCTCTCTTTCCTTTTGTTTCCCTTTCCTACCCTTCCCCCTTCTTTTCTCTTCTCTTCTTATTGGCCAATCAGACTTCTAAACAGCCCAGAAGGTTTAACCCTTTCTGGTTTTTATTTGTCCATCCCTCCTTAGAAAGCCTAGTTGCTCCCTACTTTTTTGGGGGGATCACCATCATGGTATTAGTATAAATACTCCACTGACTTTAGCCCTATTGCCATTCAACTTTTGAGCTGAAGTAATCTACCTACCTCAGCCTTCATCAGTAGCAAGGATTACAGGCTTGCACCCCTATGCCTGTATTGAAAGCACCATTTCTTTTTTTTTGGGGGGGCAGGGCAATGAGTGTTAAGTGAGTTGCCCAGAGTCACACAGCTAGTAGGTGTCAAGTGTCTGAGGTCAAATTTGAATTCAGGTCCTCCTGAATTCAGGACTGGTGTTTTATCCACTGTGCCACCTAGCTGCCCCCAGAAAGTACCATTTCTATAACTACCCCAAAGAAGTTACTTTTATTGAATCTGAGTTTTGATTGCCTCAGAACTTTCAGGAATAAAATATAAGAGGGTTGGAGATCAAAGGTCAAATCAAATCAAGACATTGCAAGGGGGCTAAAAGTGGATTTCCTATGTCTTTCCCCACTTGCTACCATAGCTGCCTATTTCTCTGTGCCTCAAGACCCAATGTCCTATACTTTCCCAAAGCTGCTCTGACTATACCCAACTTGGGGATTGGCTCATTTGTTAGGTTTGTCCTTCCTACACATTCTTTCCCCACTTTCTGTCCTTCTCCCACAGTGTACTACTCTGATCTGACTCACTAGCTACCTTGGGTGATGCATTACCCTTGTCAATGGGTCAGGGAATGATGGAGACAGTGTCCTAGTCCTATCACTTAATTTGTGGGGCTTAACATTTTGTTGGATTCAGTGTAGTTTTTTAGTTAATTGTGGCATGTTCATTTTCACTTTTCTCCTCTCTTCCTTCTTCCCCCTTACTCCATTATGCTACATATAGTTCTTTTAGTTAGCTTTCCCAGGGAGCCTTTTCTTTTCTATTCTAACATTTGTCCTTTGAAATACTATAAGACAATAATTTTCTATACTGTTATTATCCCTTCCAATGCCAGAATTCTATAAAGGTAGGAACTATGGAATTTTTGCATTTGTATTTCCAGAGACAATTATGTTACACATAGTATACACTTAATAAATTTGGCTAATTGATGAGGATGAAATAATTATCAACTAAAAATAATAATCTGTGTCTCATTAATTGCTGTAAAGAAATCTCATATCCTGTATATTGGTTCTTCTTAATTATTAAATCAATAATTGAGTCCTAATCTAATTAACCTTCAATAATTAAGGGTCTTAAATGGGCCTGGTAGTATACAGGATACCTATCATCTTATAACCAGCATAACTTTGAAAAAGGCCTTACACTAGTTTAGCCACAAGGTGATGAATGTTTTGTCAAAAGTGATTCTAACATCTACTTAGTCATAGAAGGGTTCTAATCTTTTTTAATTAAAGGGATGCCCATATTGATGATGTCAAAGATTATTAAAGATCTAAATTACTATATCATAATAGCTGATATGTATAGAGTCCTTTAAGGTTTTAAAGCATTATAAATGCATAATCTCAGATGATCTTCTCAATAACTTTGTGCAGTTGGTAACATAGCTATTATCCTGACCATTTTGTAGATGTCGTATATGAAGTTCTATTAAATTCAGTGGACTTTTACTGAGTAGCTAATATGTGCATGCCAGTGTAACTACTTGTATTTAAATAACTTCTATTTTACCTTTCCAAGATACAATTCCCTTCTAAAGATACCATAGAATCCATAGTCTCTGTGGGAGGACCAATTGAAGCTGGTATAAAAAAAATCATTGCTTATACTTATATAAGTACTTTAAGCTTTGTAAAATGTTTCAAATATATTCCCCTATTTGATCCTCACAGCCCTAGGATTATGGCTACACAATGGTTCCTGTGGGGAGCTGCATTCAATTTAAGTCAACAGTGTGGCATGACATCCAGAAAAAAAATGATTTAGACTACTCTAATAAGTGTAGAGTTTCGAGACTGAGGTAAGTGACAATCCCACTTATATGTATCACTATTCAGACCAGAACTAGCTGTTTAAATTTGTTTATAGGTACCATGTTTTAGGAAAGACATTGACAAACAAGAGAACATGAAGAGGAAAGTTGATTAGGATGGTAGAACTGGACATGATGCAATATGATAATTGACTGAAGTAGTTTAGGTTGCTTAGCCTGGAGAGAAAAGACTTAGGAGAGGTATGAGAAGAGTCCTCTGATATTAGAATAGGTCTCATCTGATCTTGTTCTTCTTGGTCACAGAGAGCAGAGATAGAAGTAAGGGGTGGAGGTTGTAGAGATGCAGATTTAGGCTTGATATGAAGAAGAAACTCTTAGCTATGAACTCATGGTCTGATGGATCCAGACGAGTCAGGAAGGAGCATGACAGACCCCATCCTTGAGCTTGCAAGCACATTAGTGCATGATGGAGGAAGGAAATGACAACCACCACTACAAAAAAAAGATGGAAAAAGTAGGAAACTACATTAAGACAGTCTACTTCACATCATTACTAATACGTTGCTTTCTGTAATCCTTAAGAAGTTTGGGGGCTACTAAAGGTTTTTGAGTTGAGCTGTGAGTTAGGAAGCTAACTCTGACATAAATATGGAGGATGAATTGGAATAGAGAAAAATTTGATGATCAGAAGATCTATAAGAAGAGAATTGTAGTAGTCCAAATACCAGGTGACAAGTTCCTACATTTGAATAGCAGTGAGATTTTAATAGTGCTGAGGTAGAACTAACAAGACAGCACTTTCATTAGCTGGAGATGGAAAAGTAGGGAAAACTAAGACTGTTTCAAAGGTCTTAAGCCTGAATGACTTCATGGGAAATAGTAATCTTAGGAAAATTAGAGGAGCAGGTTTGGGAGAAAGATGAGGCATTTGGTTTCAGATGCTGAGTCTGAGTGTCAACAAGGCATCCAGATAAAGATGTCAAGCTGCCAGTTGGAAATGGGATATGGATCTTAAAAAGAAAAGATAGGGCTTGATGTCTCAATTTGGGAGTCTTCCAAATAGAAGTGATAGTTGAAGCTCTGGGATCAAATATAAAATCCTCTGTTTGCCTTTTAAAGCCCTTCATAACCTGCCCTTTTTTTTTACTTTAGTAGTCTTCTTACACTTTAATCCCTCCCACTTACTCTGCTATCTAGTGACACTGACCTCCTTGCTGTTCCTCCCAGTAGACAGCCATCTCCCAACTCTGTTCGGTTGTATTGGCTGTCCCCCATGCCTTAAATTCTCTCCTGCTTCAACTCATTGCCTGACCTCTGGCTTCTCTGGAGTCCTCCCCATTAAAATCCCACATTCTATAAGGAGGCTTTCCTGATCTCTCAACACCAATTCCTTCCCTCAAAGATTAGCTCCTCTTATCCAATATATCAGATCTGTCAAACAGATAGCTGGCAGTTTCTAGTGAAACTAGAACTTGATTAAAATGTAGATGGAAAATATTTAATAAGACAAGCAATTTCTATTTGAGTTTGACGTCACCTTCTTTGTACATAACAACATTTGATAACAGATTGGATATGGGTGGGGGTTAGAGAGTGAGAAGTCAAGAATGATATCTAGTTTGTGATGTAGGCTTAAAACAAAACAAAACAAACAAACAAACAAAACTAAGATCAGATCCCAGTGAAGAACTTTCTACCAATGCAAATCAACATAAAGCTTTAGAGAGTTGCTTTGGAAGCTGAGAAATCAAGAGATTTGTCCATGGTCACTTAGTCAGTATTTATGACAGGCAGTATTTACATTAAGGTCTTCCTAATTTAGAGGGCATCTTACTATCCATGCTGTCTTCCATATGTTAGGCTAAGGGGAATGAATCAGTGGAGAAGGAGAGATTGAAGCTGTAAGGAAGAAAGCATACTTGATGGAATAATGCTTTAGAAGTGGCAGGAAAAGATCAATGATAGAGGAGGAAGAGTTTTACTTTCCAATGGCAGCCTCTAAGACAGGAGGTAAAGAGGAGATGATGAATTTACATGTGATATAGAGTCATTAGACCAATTTATGTCTAAAGGGAAGATCACCTGCAGAAGGGTGAGAGGTGTTGCTGTTGAGTTGTGTCTGACTCTTTATGACCGGTGCACCATACTGTCCATGGGATTTTCTTGGCAAAGATACTAGTGTGATTTGCCATTTCTTTCTCCAGGGGATTAAGTCCAAGAGAGGGTAAGTGACATGCCCACAGCCATACAGCTAATAAACATTTGACGCCAAGTTTGAATTTGGGAAAATGAGTCTTCCTGACTCCAGGCTCTGCACTCTATGCACTGAGCCACCTACAAAATAGTGCGGAAAAAAAGTTATGAGCTTGAGAAGTGATAGTGAAGTCAATGAAAGATGAATCAAATGAAATATGAAAAAACACTGCTGAACAGGATCAGTAATCCAGCTGAGTTTATGTGATACACATTTGTAAAATTCACTTGGTTTTCTGTCATTCTACAGCTATACTCAATATTTCTGAAACAGGAAGCAGAAAACAGAGGAGTCAGGCTTACTCAGAGCCAAGTACATATTCGCAAGATAATTATGGCAGAAGGTCAAGGGGTGAGGGACAGTATAATGCTAGCATGAGTGTAGTTGATATGACTGACTGTTGGGTTGAGGGTGCACAGAATGGAAAGTGAAACCAGAGAGGGGCTTGGAGAATAGGGAGGGCTCCCGTAGATCCCCTCCCTAGCTGAAGGGAAGTTTGAGAAATCAAGGTATGGTCTAATTTTCTAACTTTGTTCTTTTATCATTCGCAAAACTTTCCTCTGATTCCAATTCTCTACATTCCTCCATGAATCCTTAACATTACTGAAGGGAAGTATAGTATCAAAAGTGGGTACAAATAAGCCAATTCTCTAACCTCCAGATTGGGGGGCGGGGGGGGGCTGGAAATTCTAAAACACAACAGAATCCCTCCATGCATTTATGAGGGTTGGAGGAATTTAGTGATTTCCCCCATCTCCTTACATGAGGGGCAATAGTATTTCCCCCTGCTCTGTATCTTCAGAAGATATTTTACTTGTTATACCTTTGGGGCCAGAAGGAGTAAACTGGGCAGAAGACAATTTATTCAAGGAGTTACCCCATAAAGCAAACCTAATGGGTCTCACTGTACCTGGGTCAGTGCGTATTTATTTAATCCACACAGTTTCCATTTATGACAGTTAATTAATGACTAAATTCTCACTAATTATAGGGTACCCCAGAGTTCTATTTTAGTGCCTTCACTATTTCTATTTTCTGCCCTGCTTCCTACAGTATTTATTCTTTAAGATG
Organism: Dromiciops gliroides; assembly: GCF_019393635.1. Lineage (NCBI taxonomy): Eukaryota > Metazoa > Chordata > Mammalia > Microbiotheria > Microbiotheriidae > Dromiciops > Dromiciops gliroides. Next base: position 575,380,341 of record NC_057862.1, read on the forward strand.
TCATTGTGCCTAATGTGACATCAGTAATACAAGTTATGTTGCTAATACTCAGGCCTAAGGTTTGATTCTCTTAACTCATCTGTGTAGCCTTGTCATGCAAAAGGAAGTATCACATGCAATTCAGTGTGATGAATAGTTAAGTCTAATTAAAATGTAGCTTTGGCCTTACAAAGCATTTAGGATTTAAAAAAAAAAAGTAAGCAGATTTGTTAAGTGGCTGGTGGAATTTGGATTGCCACGTGATGTCTGATGTCCATCAATAAGCATTAATTGAGTCTGAACAGCATGACCAGTTAGTTATTCACTGTGTTCTTGGCTCCTTTCAGTGCTATTCATTTTGATCTGTAACGAACCCAGGGTGAATGGGGCTTTCCCCTAGGGTGCTGATCAAACCGCATTCTCTATGAATGGCTCCATCCAAATTTGGACTTGCCTGATTGGTTCTCTCTATCAACTGCTTTGCCCCAACTGAAAGAGTTCCTACTACAGCTTTGTGTTCATTAATTATCCTTTTAAGGCCTGATACATTTTAAAAGCTCTAATGTGAGTTGAATATTTGTGTATGTGTCTGTGTGTATATGTATTTGCTTTAACATTTACTCTGTCAAGTTCTGCTCACCTTGAACAGAAGAGACCGTATATTGATATACTCTAGTTCTACCACTACCTAGGATGAAGGCCTTAGGCAAGTCCCTTTTTTCTCAGGTCCTCAGATCACTCATCTATAAATGATGGTGTTGGCCTATATAGTACTTCTGATATTCTGTATCTCTATAAGTCTACCTTTGTGTCCTTCAGATGGGAATACTTGATCCTTCTAGTCTATCTTTTCATTAGTGAAATGTGAAGTTTAATGTAGATATCGTTGTTTTTCTCAATGTACAGTTTACATTTCAACATTTAGACTTGAATTATTTCACTCTTTTTAGTGTATACCTTTCTTCTTAATGTAGGATTCTCAAACTGAGATAGGAAATTGAGTCCAAAGGGTTCAAGGCAAGGGTTGGATAAGATAGTTTCTCAAAGTTTTCTTTAAGTTATAGGACTCTGTGAATTTATAAGGTGTTGGTCTAACATTCTAGAAGTCAGTGACCCAGCTGGGAAAAGGACCTAACATGCCTCGATCTTTGCCCTTTTTTTTTTTCCCCTTCTAAACTCTACTTCCTAAATAAACAGGATCTTTGAAGGGAGTCTGTCTGCTTGTGCCTTTTCTGTAGCTGAAATCAGTATATTCCATTTGTGACCTCATCATTGGCTGTTGGGGAAAGGATTAGGTTATCATAAATAAAGGATTATGACCCTGGATTCTAACTATGGAGCAAATGAACTCACAAGCAAGGAAGATCCTGTTTTCATGCAAACATGCTTAGGCATAAATAGTGAGTGCAATAAAGATGACTTAACCAGAAGCAAGGCTCAGTTCAAGTTCCCTGGGAGAGGTTAGAAATGCAGCACATTAACCTATCTGATAGCTTATCAGTTGGTTCTGGGAAAACAACTAATAGAATTCTTGCCTTTCAGAAATCATTAGGATCATTTGGTTATAGACTCTTGAATCACCTAGCTCCCTTGATGTGTAAAGTGTGAGATAATGATGAGGAAGTTCCAGATGAGGCTATAAATAGAGTTCACAAAGCAGAATAGCTCTTTCTTGTCCTTTGGAATTTTAACACTTTTGAAGCATGGCAGTTCAAGTCTTTCACAGGTGTGCCAAGAAAACAAATCCCTCCCTGCCCATGATTTGTCTTGATGAGGTACACCATTCTCGATTGTTATATTATTAATAGTCATAAAAGTAAGAGCATAATTGAGATATCAAGGGTTATCCTGCTTGTTTTTGTTTTTTGTGTTTTTGGTAAAATAGCAGCTGGAGTTACTGGCTTGTGCTCAATCATCTTTTATTTGTTATTATTATTATTTTCCAGAGATACTGACTTCCTAGAGTGGACATTACCATTAAGGGAATAAACAAGAGGAAAACTGAATTTTTGTCTTGACTTTTTTTTTATCATAGCATAATAAAATATTCATTTCAAATCAACAAATGTTGCTATCAAGGCCATTGGAGGAGGAAAAAAAAAAGCAAAAAGTAAAACAAAACAAAACAAAACCTTGATCGAAATTCCCAGACTCTGCTGGGGCATGATTTTCACAGGGCAAATGAAAATGAAAGCAGCTCTGCAAGGAAAATAAGTCACTAATGAGCAACATATAGCCTGAAGAGCATTGTGGAAGTGGGAAAGGTTGGAGTAATCCCACCTATTCCACCTATTTGGATAATAATAATGACAAGACCACCAATGATAGCTAGCATTTATATAGTGCCTACTATGTGCAAAGCACTGTATTAGCACTTTACCAATATTATCTCATTTCATCCTTACAACCTTGGGAGATAAGTGCTATTTTGCAAATGAGTAAACTGAGGCCAACAGAAGTTATGTGATTTGTCTAGGGCCACACAGCTACTAAGTGTATCAGGTCTTCTTGACTTTAAGCTCAGTTCTCAATCTACTATACCACCTACTCATGGATAGGGGCTACAGTGGGATAGAGATTTGTGAACTGTTATGGAGTGAGAGGCAGCTTTGTTTAGTGGATAGAGTGCTGAACAAGGCAATCAGGAAGATCTATGTTCAGATTTTCTCACTGATATTTATTAGTTATGTGATCTTAGATCATTTAATCTTTCTGAGTGATGAACTTGGAGTGAAAGAGACCTGTGTTCATATCCTGCCTCAGATGATTACTAGCTATGTGACCTTTCAGCCTCATTTTCCACTTCTGTAAAAATGGGATGATAATACGACCTACTTCACAAGGCAGCTGTAAGGATCAAATGAGTTAACATATGGTAAATGCTTTACAAACCTACATAAATGCTTGCTATTGTTAGTTAAGACATAGATTTTTGTAATCCATATAGATTCTTGTTTATTTCACTATATATGAGACTCAAATGTCTCCATTAATCACTACTGGTTATCAGTCAGACCTCTGAAGCAAGAAGTTTTGGTCAGCCACCCCAGGGATAACTTTAGCTAGATAAGAGAAGATTTGGAAGGGGATAATGAAAACTAAGTATTTGAAAGGCTGACATGGAGAAGAAAGAATAAATGTGTTCTGCTTGGCCACAAAAGACATAAGAAAAAGCAACGGATAAAAATGATAAAGAGACAAATTTGATGGAAAAAACATATAAGCCTTTAGAGTTATCCAACATTGGAATGATCTGCCTTGGGAAGTAGTTGGTTCTTCTAGCAAGGCTGGATGGTGACTCACTGGGCATATTGTAGAGGGGCTTCTTGTCTAAGTACAAGTTGAACCAGATGGCCACTGAGATTCCTTCCAACTCTGATATTTTGTGATATACTTTTTCTTTGGGCACAAGGGAAAATGCTTCTGCTGAGCATCTCTTTAGGCACTTCCTCTGGTCATATGACAGAAACAAATTAAGTTGCAGACAAAGCACATCTCTTCCCTCAACAGGTGGGTTCCTCATTGTTGAAAGTGAAGTCAAAGGGTGTGTACATCCTATCAAAGTGTCTACTGAGTACCGACTCTTGTGTAAGGGAGTGGTGCCTCTCTTCATTCCTCTGCAGTAGTCTCTATAGTTCTGATCATGTAGTAAACATGTTTGAAGATGGGGTTTTGTTGTTGTCATCCTTGGCCCCTTTCTAGAATTCCTCACTCATTGAAGAGATGGAACATTCTATTCATTAGTCTTGAGCGTGTCTATCCTATTCTATCATAGCCTATTTAAGCAGTTAAATCCCACCATTTGTTTAGTGTTGAATAGTTGTAACATTCCTTTACATTGACTCTGGGTAAGTAAATTATCCCAGCACAAGGTACTTCCATAGGGTATAGCCCCACCTGCCAGCAAACCCAAAGCTAGTTCCTGTTGGTTTTATAGGTTTCAGTGCAAGAACTGGGCCTTACTATCCAACGAGAGGTACACTGAGGCATACACACACCCTAATGATGCTTAAGTATGAGTAGTAAGCTATACAGTCTTTTTTAATAATAAGTTTTCATGAGGCCCTTTGTTTTTATATCACAGTCATTTCCGGGTTACTCCCCTCCTCCCCAATCAACCCTCCCTTGGAACAATGAAAAATAGTTAAGTAAAACCAACCAACACAGTGACCATATCTGACCGTGTGTACAACATTCTACATCCATAGCCTGCTACTTCTCTACCTAAAGAAAGAAGGTCCAGTACATTTTTTTTTGGTATTTAAAATCTGGTTAAATAATACTATGGTGGATAAGAAAGATTAGAGAAGAAAACATAAAAGGGATAGCAAGAACAATATTATTAAATACTGATAACAGCACAATCCCTGTAGCCATAATTATATTGTATACAAACTTGTACTCAGTGGCCTCAAAACTAGTTCACACAACAGGATGTGATCTTTGGAAAGATCCAAATAGACACCATGATGAATTTGGGGTGATTTTTATTGGGCATGACTTGGGCAGAACATATACATCCTCCTCACGCATTCCATCTTAATTAATATCTCACATGGCTCTTATTACATAGATGACCTCCTGCCCTTCAGCCATCTCCACCTTTCTTTCGAAAGATCTGATGGGAGAATTCTCTAATAATCATGGCAGCTTTTAGTCCTTAGCCCCTGCCTTGGAAATGCTTGGTGTCTACGCCTTTCATGCATCATAGGTCCTGGTTTTGTAAGAGGAAGATTCTTCCCTGAAGGGTTTTGGTGACAATCCAATTTTCACATGAGTGTAATAAACTGAAATTACCAGTTGCTATACATCCTGTCTATTGTCCAAGGAGATGCATAATCTTCTAAGAAAACAGAAACAATTCTGCAAAAGGTCATAGGTAGTTTGGGAGTTTCTGAAGCCAAGGACCAAGTCCATTTTGGTAGAGAGAGCACTGGATAGATGGCATTCTCTTAGGCTTTCTTGGAAAAGTCAATCATTAAGTAGAGTTTACAATAATAGGATGAAACATATGATGATTATTGAATCAGAAAAAAATTGAAATATATTTCCCAGACAAAACAGCAAGAGGCACCTAAACTGAAAATCCACCAGGACAATTTTGGGCAGATAAGCTATCAGTAGGAATGGCATTTTCTAAACAAATGCCATAGCTGAGTTTTCGTCAACTCCTGTTTTCTAAATCATCACCAGATTAAAATTGACCATGAACAGGAAAATAAAATAATATAATAACACCTTACATGTATAGACTGCCTTTTATCCATGATCTCTAAATGCCTCATAAGCATTAATTAATTCTCAAAACATGCTGTGAGATAGATATCATTATCCCCATTGGACTTATGAGGAAACAGACCCATGGACAAGGATTAGTAACACACTGAAGGCTATATGACAAGCTCAATTAAGCCTAAATGAAAACTAAAAATGACCAACTCCAAGGTTATTTGTTCAAGCTTCTAGACCAGGCTTTAAAATAGTGTTCAGGAGTTATTTTGCTACAGGGTTTATACTTTTCAGCAAGAGCTATATTGGTCCCACCCACATTTATCACTTTCTTCCATTGTCATTCTCCATTTTGGTCTACTGCCCCTCATAGCAACAGAGAAACCCTGAAAGGATCTAGGTGCCATAAAATGGGAACAAAGATGGAGGAGCAAAGGAGTTGTAGAATCAGTTATTTACTAGGTCAGTTATTATATCTCATTGAGAGAACTCAGGGGTAATGCTTATTTTTTTTTCTAGGCTGTGCTAAATTCTGCTATAACAATCAAAAGGCTCCATAGTCATCTCTATATTTCTTTGAAAAGAATTGATGGATCTAAACTTTACAATAATTACTAGTCCTTAAAACAGCTTATAGGCTCCCCTGTTCTTCTAGGTCTTGGTTTTTCTTTATGTTCACCTTCCCCCATCTGTTGATAATATAGTATACAGTATTCTGTCAAAATGATTCTTCCCAGTGTTTTTGGTTAAGCAAAGCTAACACTGACATCTCTAGTTCTGCTTCCCTGATGGCAAACTGGCACTATGTTTACAAAGTCCCATCAGAGCCTACACAATGCTTCTAAGATTGTCCTTTTACTGCCCCCTCTCCCATCCTTACTAATGTTCCATCAGCCAAACGCTCACAGTGGACACTTTGGGCCTAAATCCACTGCAACAATGTTGTGACATCAGAGCTAGAACAAAGCTGTATTAAGGAAAGCCCACAAAGACCACTTTCGCAAATTGTTACTGTAGCTCCCCCCAAAAGGTCAGGCCACCTCAATGGAAAACACACCCTCCTGAGGATTGCTGTGTCACATTATTGGAAAAATGAGAAAAATACCTTCTGAATAGTTCCCTTTTCCATCTCCTCCTTTACCTACCTCCGAAGAGCCAGCTATCAAATGATTAAGCCCACTGAATCTTAAACAAGAACAACCATTTCAGAGTGATGTGTGGAGTAAAAAAATATGGCCATAATACATTAGTTACACATCACATCACTAAAGAAAGATGCTGCACATAACCAGGGGAAATTTTTTTCCCCCAATGACTTACTCAAAATAGGCAATGACTTCATCAGTACTGAATATCTGGTGAGTTCCACCAGAATATCAAACTGTGGAATTTAAGAATTAGGGGAAGGGGCCAGAGGAAACTTTAAAATAGACTGAGTGAGTGTTCAACACCATTTCATAGATCTAAGCTATTTAACCTAGAGCCCTTCTTGAGCTACAGAAGTGATCTGTTTTACTTTCCTATTTCGAGCCTGTGAGTCACATTACAAATATTGACTTCTATTTTTCTATTAACATCAGATTTTTTTCTCCAATCCTCCATATTGACTTTGACTATAACTTTGGTTAATATTAAACCTCTCAGGTCAACACATTTTTATAGCTGTTAGCTGCTCCAACCACACTGAGTGGGCACTGGCACTGGTAAGTTACAACCAGGAGCAATATACTAAGAGGGATTCTTCTGGCTCAGGGAGTCACTTTAGTCACATGATTAACACAGTCATATTAAAAGCCTAGAATAACTGTGGGACAAAGTGATATAGTAGGGTGTCTTGGTTAAAATAGGTCAGCCTTTTCTCTGCTATCCATAAAAATGAACACATATTAGAGAATTAAATATATTTATATATGTTATATACATACACATACACACATGTGCATATACATATGTGTGATACATATAGACATATGTGTGTGCATACACATATGCAACATATACATGTGTATGTATGCGTGCACATAAAGGCATAGAGTGATTAACACCCACAGTTAACAATATGTTACAGTTGAAAAAGCTATGGATTTGGAGTCACAGGGTATAAGTTTAGATCTTAACTTAGAATTTACCAGCTATGATCTTAAGAAAGTCTTCCTCTGAGCCTCCATTTCTTCATGTGGGAAATAAGAAGGCTAGACTATCTAGTTCTAAATATCTGAATTTCATTTCAGTCGAGTTTCAAGTTCCTTTTTATTCAAAACTTTTAACAGAATTGCAAATGATAAAAATATGATTGGAGTTATATATCTTCTCTCCTTGACCAGTCATACTTTCTGTAGAAGAAAGGGATAAAAAACAAAAAAGGGGAAAGGCCAGGATAGTAGAAAAAAAGAACAAAATCATCCCTTGGATAATCTGGAATTGGAACAAGCTCTTTGCTCATACAGAAAAAAGCAAGCAGTCAATTTGTTTGGACAACCAATAAGCTTAGTATAAAAGCGAGACAAGCAGAATGGTGATAGTTCAGTGTTGTTATTACAAATGAATTGACTTGAAATACTTTAAACTCTTTGAGTGCAGGATTTTTTTTGTCTTTGTACCCCTAGTGCCCTACAAATAGTAGGCACTTGATAAATATTTGTTGGATTGAATTTAGTCAAAATATCCCCAAAGCCATGCATATAATCTCTGTGGACTGTGACCTAAAAACAAAGTTAAAAACTTAAAAAAAATGTACATATAAAATGTTCTCACTAGTGAGATTTGTATGATCATTTTCCAAATGTTTTAAAATAGGTTTAGGAAATAACTTCATTTTTTAAAAATGCATTGTCCCAGAAAAGCAATTGATTTACACTACAAGTGAACTAAGGTACGAATGGTTTGAGAAAAGTTCCAGGATATAGATAATCCATGGAGCTTAGCCCCCATGTACACTGATTCATCCTTCAACCATAGTCTAATGTTTTTGAAATGGAAACAGCTGAACCTAATGCAACTTTGGCCTTCAGTTGGCTGCTTTTTATCAACTTCTCCTACTTGAAACTTTACCGTTTGGTTTTAGAAAAGGAAAAAAAGAAAAAGGGGAAAAGGCTGCTTGACAATAAACCTTTCTAGGAAGCCTATGAGTGATTTGTGATTTTTCTCATGCTTTAGGGTAATGGAAAAAGGAGTGTGAGTTTCCATTTTATCAGATCCCTGTGAATGATGAAAATCCATATTTTCCTGTTGCCTAAACTTAATGGAAACATAAATAAATAAAAAATCCTCAAATGAAAACCAGCAACACATCTTTTATGACTCATTTTCAGTGTCACCAAATTTTCCTTTCCTCCAAAAGAGCACTTTTAAAGAGAAAAACAACTGACAATTTCAAAATTAAGTTTTCAAAAGTCCACCCATTCTCTTAATTATTACAAGAATGGGAAACTTAGTGACTACCAACATGAATTCATCTTTTATTTTTATCTTAATGGAAACATCTGTAACATGCTCATTCTTTCAACCTGGAGCTGCTGGGTACAGCTGTGATAAAAGTTAGTTCAAAATTGTCTCAGGTTTGTCAGAATTTTGGTCAGAGATCTGAAGAGGGACTCAGCACCAGAAGCTGAGGAAACCCACCCACATAGCATACATATGGCAACAGGCACTCAAATAAACTCACATTAATTGTATCCCAGACCAGTGAAAATGTAGTACTTGGCACTGATATATATAATATAGTTGGGACATACTGGAGACTAGGTTCAGCTATGAGAATCATAGTGATTCAAACAAACAAATAAACAAACCAAAAAACTAGCTAAAATATTAAGTGGAAGATATAACTGAATGTTTCATTATCCACTTGAAGGAATTTGGACCTCATTAATTGTTGTGGAAATGGGAAATCCTAAAAAAGTTTGGCAAACTCACACCTGACACGTGAATTCCATGGAGCATGGCCTACTTAATGGCTGACTAAAAGGGATGGCAAGCAGCCAGTGTTAATATTCCAAAATAGCATTCCTCCCCATGTGTATCAGAAGGGGAATTAAGTTGCTCAAGCAACTGCCATCACTCTCTAGGTAAGAACTATTCACTTCCTATCTGGCTGTAGCAAAAGTGGAGAAGAATGTAGGCTTTTGCTAAGCAAGTGTCTGCCCCTGGAGATCAGCAAGTGTAAAAGAAGATACTCACAATGATGGTAGACTATCCAAATTTTTCCAGTGTAGTCTTTTCACCTAAGTGCTAGTCCTATATCTTCAACTGGTTCCTGGATTTTGGTCACTGCCAAAATCAAAATGGTTTGAAATCTAAGTCTTCATTCCCTAGCATCTTCAAACCAGATTTGTCTACAGACTTCTCAATCAATGGCACTTCAATTTTGTCAGTCATCTAGCTTGAAAATATTTTTTTATTCATTCACTAACCCAGCAAATATTAAATAAGAATCTACTATAGTAAAGCCTTCTCATAGGTGCTGAGACAGTCTTTTGACTCATCTTTTCTCTGGATCTTCAACATGAGTTCAGCTACAATGTCCTCTAAATTCCCCCTCAGAAACATTTATCATATCTGTTCATTATGCTAAATCCTCCTTCTACAAACTGTAGTCTAAACTCCCATTTGAATAACTACAAAAACTGATATCACTGATTCCTGTATTTCATCTCTATAATTCATTCTATTTCCAAACTAGTATAGCAGTCCTTTTGGCAACACTTGGTCTGCCTGCCTGCCTTGCAGCGGGGCTTAAGTCACTAAATATCATGGGAGTTGTATATCTTCCTAGCTTGAAAAGAGAGGAAACTAATGAAGCATCAGTACTGTAGGTATACCATTCCACTAGAGGAAATTTAAAAAAAAAAGTAAATAATATTTTTCCCAATTTCCAGAAAAAACTATTTTAACATTAGTTTTTTTTTTAATTTTGAGTTCCAAATTCTCTCCCTCTCTCCCTCCCTTCTCTTTTCCCTCCCTGAGATGGTAAGCAATTTGATATAGGTTATAAATGTGCAACCATGCAAAGCATATTTCCATATTAGTCATGTTGTGAAAGAAAACATGGACCAAAAGAAAAAAAAAGCATGAACAAATAAAGTGAAAAATAGTATGATTCAATCTGCATTCAAAACTCCATCAATTCTTTCTCTGCAGGGGGATAGCATTTTTCATCATGATCCTTTGGAATTTTCTTGTAGAATTGTGTTACTGAGAATAGCTGTCATCCACAGCTGATTATCAAACAATATTACTATTAATGTTTATAATATTCTCCTGGTTCTGTTCAATTCACTTTACATTACTTCAAGTAAGTCTAGGTTTTTCTGAAATCATCCTGCTTGTCACTTCTTATAGCATAATTGTATTCTGTAAAATAGTATTCCATCATAATCAAGTACAACTTGTTCAGCCTTTCCCCAATTGATTGCAATTCCTTCAATTTCCAATTCTTTGCCATCACAAAAAGAGCTGCTATAATAGGTCCTCCTCACTCCCCTGTGATATCTTTGGGATACAGACCAAATTTTAGTGATGATCTTTTTGGGTCAAAGGATAGGCACAGTTTTATACTCATTTGGGCATAGTTCCAAATTGCTCTCCATAATCGTTGGATCAGTTCACAGCTCCCCCAGCAGTGTATTAGTGTCTTAATTTTCCCACATCCCCTCCAATATTTATCATTTTCCTTTTCTGTCATATTAGCCAATTGGATAGGTGTGAGGTGGTACCTCAGAGTTGTTTTAATTTGCATTTCTCTAATCAATAATGCTTTACATAATGTTTTCATATAACTACAGATGGCTCTGATTTCTTCATTTGAAAACCACCTGTTCATATCCTTTGATGAATTATCAATTGAGGAATGACTTGGATTCTTATATATTTGACTCAGATCTTTGTATAGTTAGTAAATTAGGACTTTATCAGAGACACTTGCTATGAAAAATTTCCCCTGGCTTCTGGTATACAGTGAAAAATGTTAGTCTGTACCTAGTTTCTTCCAAACTCTTTTCCCAGCAGTTCTTGTCATATAGTGAGTTCATATCCCCAAAGCTTGGATCTTTGGGTTTATCAAACATTAGATGACTATGGCCATTTACTACTGTGTACTGTGTACCTAACTGATTCCACTGATCCACCACTCTATTTTTTTTTTTGGTGAGGCAATTGGGGTTAAGTGATTTGCGCAAGGTCACACAGCTAGTAAGTGTCAAGTGTCTGAGGCCAGATTTGAACTCAGGTCCTCCTTAATCCAGGGCCAGTGCTCTATTTACTGTGCCACCTGGATGCCCCCCACCACTCTATTTTTAACCAGTACCAGATTGTTTTGATGATTACTATTTTGAAATAAAGTTTGAGATCTGGTACACATAGGCCACCTTCCATCACTTTTTTTCTTTCATTAAGTCCTTTGATTTTCTTGACCTTTTCTTCTTCTAGATGAATTTTGTTATTCTTTTTTCTAGTTCTATAAAATAATTTTTTGGTAGTTTGACTATTATGGCACAAGAACTAAGAACAATTTTTACATTTTTAAAATGCAACAAAAATTTATTTTAAGAAGTAAAAATCATTCTTTAAAAAAAAATAAACATTTTTAGTTTTAGTTTTGAGTTCCAAATTTTCTCCTTCCTTCTCTCCCTCCCTGAGGTGGTAAGAAATCATATATGGGTTATACACGTGCAATTATATAAAACATTACCATATTAGTCATTTTGTACAAGGAAACTTGAATAAAAAATGACAGAGTGAAAAATAACATGTTTCAGTATGTGTTCAATCAATATCTGTTCTTTCTTTGAAGGGGGATAGTATGTTTCATCAATAGTCCTTTGGGATTGTCTTAGATCATTGTATTGTCAAGAATAGTTAAGTCACTCACAGTTCTTCATCAAACAATATTGTAGTTTCTGTACATAATGTGCTCTTGGTTCTGCCCTTCACTATACATCAGTTCATACAAGTCTTTCCAGGTCTTTCTGAAATCATCGTGCTTGTCATTTCTTATAGCACAATAATATTTCATCACCATCATATACCACTGCTTATTTAGCCATTCTCCAATTGATTTCCATTCTTAGCCACAGAACTGTCACAAATATTTTGTGTGGATAGGTCTTTTTCTCTTTGGGGGGGATTACTTTGGAATATAAAGCTATCACTGGTATTGCTGTATCAAAGGGTATGCACAGTTCATAGTTCCAAATTGCTCTCCAGAATGGTTGGATCTTTTCACAACTCCACCAACAGTAGATTAGTGTCTCAGCATTCCCACATCCCCTCAAACATCCAATATTTTCCACATTTGTTATATTTTCCACTCTGATAAGTGTGAGGTGATACCTCAGAGTTGGTAATGACCATTCTTAGCTCAAAGATGTACAAAACTGACAGGACAGATTTGGACTGTGGGTTGTAGTTTGTTAACCCCTCACTTAGATAAAGGCATAGATGATATTCTTATCATATTTACATATCACGCAATGCTAGTTGGAATAGATAACATCCTGAATGACAGAATTTGGATCCAAGAAGATTCTGACTGGCTATAACATTGGGTGAAATCTAGTAAGATGAAATTTAATAAGGATAAATCTAAATGTCTTACACTTATATCTAAAACATATTTGCAAATAAAATATAGAAGAATACACACACACACACACACACACACACAAGATCATAGATTTAGGCATGAATCCATAGATTTAGGTTGAGTTCAACCACCTCATTTTATACAAGAGGAAACTGAGACTGAGGCTAAGTGAATTACCCAAGATCACAGAATTTATATGGATTTGAACTTGTCTTCTTGATCCCAAGCTCAATACTCTATTCACTATATCACTTAGCTTATCTGAACAAGATTGGTGGGGGATGGGGGTAATTAGTGAGCTGCAAGCTTAATTGGAGCCAATAGTATAATCTAGTAGCCAAGAGAGCCAGTGAAATCTGAGTCTAGAATAAGAATATCACGGCATCTAGCATTAAAGAGGTATGAGTCCTGTTTTACTTTCTATTGTCTTGTGCTTCCAGATATCACATCTTAAGAAAGATATTGTTAAATTTGAGAAAATCCAAAGATTAACCAAGATTATGAAGTTTGTGTCATATAAAGGTCAATTGAAGGAACTTGAGAAAAGAAAATACTTAAGGGATAACATGATATCTGTATTCAGGCACTTAAAGGACTGTCAGGTGGAAGAGGAATTCAATTTGTTTGTCTTGACCATAAATTTAGTAACAATAAGTAAAAATTAGTAAGAGGAAAATTTAGGCCAAAAAAAAGTACCTAACAATTAGAGCATGGTAGCTCAGAGTTGTTTTAATTTACATTTCCCTAATCAATAGTGATTTAGAACATTTTTTTCATTTAACTATAGTTTTGATTAATTCATCTGACAGCTACCTATTCATATCCTTTGATGATTTGTTAATTGAGGAATGACTTACATCCTTATAAATTTGGCTCAGTTCTCTATGTATTTAACAAATAAAATCTTTATCAAAGAATTTTGCTGAACATTTTTAACAGTTATGATTATTATGGATCTTTATCTTATTTTCCCCTTATTTATCGTACTCTTTTTCTCCTTTCACCTTGTCCATTCTCAAAAGTGTTTTACTTCTGACTTTTATTTCCCTTGATCTAACTTCTCTTCTATCACCACCCTACCCCTTTCTTATATCCCCTTTCCCTTCCTATTTTTTTGTATGGTAAAATGGATTTCTATACCCAGTGAGTAGGTATATTATTCCCTCTTTGAACCAATTCTAACAAGAGTGAGGTTCATGTGCTCTCCCCTACCTCTTCCATCTTCCCCTTCACTGAAATAGCTCTTTTCAACAACCTCTTTGATGTCAAATAATCCTATTCTACCTCTCCCTTTCCTCTTCTGCTACTGTATTCCTCTTTCTTACCCCATTATTTTTGTACTTTAGATCTCTGTATACTCCTTCTAACTGCCCTAATAATGGAAAAAAAATGTTCTTAGGATTTATAAGTATCATCTTCCTGCCTAGGAATGTAAGGAAATTAACCTTAGTGATTTCTTTCTTGTTTACCTCTTTATTCTTCTGAGTCTTGAAAGTTAAAATTGCTATTCAGTTCTTTTTTTATCAGGAATACTTGAAAGTTCTCTATTTCATTTAATATCCATTTTCCCTCTATTCTTAGTTGTAATCCTTACACTTTTGTCCTTCAGAATATCATATTCCAAGACCTCCAATAGTATAGAAATAGCTAAATCCTGTGTTATCCTAACTATGCCTCCAAAATATTTTAATTGTTTCTTTTATGCTGCTTGCAATATTTTTTCCTAGACTCAGAAGCTCTGGGATTTGGCTACAGCATTCCTGTGCAGGAAGGACTTTCAGAAGGTTATTGGTAGATTGTTTCCATTTATATTTTGCCCTTTAGTTCTAGAATATTGGGGAAGTTTCCTCCATAATTTCTTGAAAGATGATATCTAGGCTTTTTTTTATTATGATTTTCTGGTAGTTCATTAATTCTTAAATTATCTCTCCTAGATCTATTCTCCAGGTCAGTTGTTTTTCCAATAAGATATTTCACATTTTCTTCTATTTTTTCATTCTTTTTATTTTCTTTTATTTTTTTGTGATGTCTCATAAAGTCATTAGCTTCCACTTGTTCAATTCTAATTTTTAAGGAATGATTTTCTTCAGTGAGTTTTTGTACCTCCTTTTCTGTTTTGCTAATTGTGTTTGTTATTGTTGTTGTTGTTGTTGTTGTTTTTGGTTGGGCAATGAGCATTAAGTGACTTGCCCAGGGTCACAGCACTAGTAAGAGTCAAGTGTCTGAGGCCATATTTGAACTCAGGTCCTCCTGAATCCAGAGCTGGTGCTTTATCCACTGTGCCACCTAGCTGCCTCCACCATTTTTTTTAAATTTTTTTTTCTAGTGAGGCAATTGGGGTTAAGTGACTTGCCCAGGGTCACACAGCTGGTAAGTGTTAAGTGTCTGAGGCCGGATTTGAACTCAGGTCCTCCTGAATCCAGGGCCGGTGCTCTATCCACTGCGCCACCAAGCTGCCCCTGCCAATTATTTTTTAATGAGTTTTTTCTTCAGGTAATTTTTGTATATCTTTTTCTATTTGGTGAATGGAAGAAGAAAAGAACTATTATGTATTCTATTAGGTTTCTTTCTCTGATTCCCACTTTTGCTGTATCTGTTGCCACAAGGCAACTAAGTCTCACTGACTCTCTGGGTCTGACTCTCAGTTTCATACTTTGACCACCACTTTGCTGTCTCTGTCCAGTGTTAACCGTTGTCTTGGCAGTGTCAGCTATCTGGAAACAATACTCAACAAACAAATCTATTTGAATGGAAGGGCAGTGAAATTAAAGAGAAAGAAAGAAAATGCTTATCGGTAGTAATAGGTTCCATAAGGTTTCTTAATTCAGTCAAATGATATGTCTTGGAAAAGGTTAGTAATCCCTATTTGATCTCTTAGCAAGTTATTAAATGGCATTTCATAAAATAATAAATGATATTTGCAAACTCCAATTTGGAATGTGTAGATTAGAGTATCCAAAATAAAAATATTTTCTTTAACTATTATAATCTTGCTTTTTAAAGCCTTAACATTTTATATGAATCAGGGGCAGCTAGGTGGCTCAGTGGATAAAGCACTGGCCTTGGATTCAGGAGGACCTGAGTTCAAATCCGGCCTCAGACACTTGACACTTACTAGCTGTGTGACCCTGGGCAAGTCACTTAACCCTCATTGCCCTGCAAAAAACAAACAAACAAACAAAAAACATACATGAATCCAGGAAAATAAGTTCAAGCCCAGGGACCCAGAAACAAGGAAAAAATATTTTAATAAAAATTCAATTGTGACCCTAGACATTAGTGCTAAAGACCACAAAGTTCCAAGTACACATTATTACCTGAATCTGATACTATCAGTTCATCCATAAAAGGTAAGAAGAGAAGGGAAGGGAAGCAGTTCTTTTCTTCTGCTTTTCAAAGCATTCTTCTCTTCATTGGATTTTTATGCCTCTTTAACTTTTTGACCTGTTCTGTTTTGTAAGGTGTTATTTTCTTCAGTGTTTTTTGTGCCTCCTTTCCCATGCTGTTGACTCTTTTTTCATTATTTCCTTGCATCACTCATTTATCTTCCCACTTTTTCCTCTACCTCCCTTACTTGATATTTTAAATCCTTTTTAAGCTCTTCCATGGCTTGATTTTTTTTTTCTTATTCTTTGAGGCTTTAGATGTAGCAGTTTTGACTTTGTTGTTTTCTTCTGAGTTTGTGTTTTTATCTTCCCTCTTACCATAGTAACTTTCTATAGTCAGGATTTTTTTCTGCTGTTGACTCATTTTTCCAGCATAATTCTTAATTAAAAAAAAAAAAACTTTATGCTAAAGTAGGGCTCTGCATTTGGAGTGAAGGAGGAATTGTACTAAGCTTCAGATTTTTTTTTTGTACAGCTACTTTCAGACCTAATTCTGTAGACCTATAAGTTTTTGGTATGATCTAGGGAGAGGTGTGTTTACTACTCTCCTGTCCTGTGCTCTCATCTGTGAGTGACCACAAGCACTCTTTTGAACCCTAGAACTTTGGGTAGGGTTACAACTTCCCTAGGGCCATCAGCTCTGGTGTGCTAGTGGTCCTCCTCACCCTGAGACTAAGTGTAGGAATGCAAACCAAAATCAAGTATTGGCAATGCAACAGTCTTACTTCTGATGCCAGAAAAGGACCCCCTATATTCTCCTTCTGACCAGTTGTCTGACCCCATAACCATCTGTAATCTGAGAGATCCTAAAACCCCTGCTGAATCACTGATTCAATTGCCCCCAAGGCCTAATGCAAGTTTGCTGAGGAATGGTCTGAGATAAATTACACACTACTCTTCCCCCAGTGCAACATACCTTTCCTACTGTTTTTCTAAGATTTCTTGGGCTGGAAAATTATTTCACTCCATTTTTGTGGGGTTTGCTGCTCCAGAATTTGTTTTGAGGAATTATTTTAAAATTTTAGGAAGGGTTTTAGAGAGACCTCAGGCAAGTCCCTGCTTTTTCTGTTCCCCAAACATCTTTATTTTCACTAACCATAAATTATAGTCCAATTGCATACCTGGAAAAACAAAGATAAGTTCCTCCAAGATATTTCACACATTGTTCTAGGTTTTTTTTTAATCAGAAACCTCATGTGATATTCATTTTTCAAATTTCAGAAGTAACAGAATATATAAAAGATGAGTTTTGCCTGAATCAAACTAGTTATATATTTGTAAAGCTCCATTGGCTTGCCTATATCCTTCATGGAGACCCCTTTGAAGTCATTTTGAGGACTTAGGTACTCTTTGGCCTGAGAATTTTTGTGTTTAGAAGGAGAATTTTGTGGGAATTTTTGTGTTATTCCCTAAGACACACATATACATGCACAAAATGTTTTATACATCTGTGTGTATGTAATAGGTGTGTCTACACATACGCAGTGGAGTCTTCTTTTTAAAAAGTCATTGCCATCATACTTACGTGCTCAAAAATATAATTACCCTGTTGTAGTCAACATGTATGGTAAAGGTCTGTTTATTTGTGCTTTCACCTCAGCTAATGGGATGGCCTGGGAGCAAAAAGTGCTTAGTGAAATTAAAAATTTCTGTTCCAATTCTAGTTGCCTTTCAGAAAGAGCAAGGAGAAAGAAGGAAAAGGAATAGCCTGAATTAGAGGACCAAGGTGGCTTAATTTGGCATAAAGCCTACTGCCTGAAGCCTAAATTCAGCTCCTGAGGAGGATTAGCAATTTGGGAGAGATGTCAAGGTTGAGTCAGGAAGATAGATGTGTCTGGCTCACTTGCTGGACAGCCACAAGTTCTGTCCCTCAGTGCTTCTCACTATTTATGCCTGTGGTTACAAGCACAACTGAGGCCCCTGCCAGCTTCTCACTTATAACCTCTAAAAAGGTGAGATTGGCTGATGATCTGTGTGGGATTAAACATTCAGCTTCCCTTTCCTGAATTCTCTCTGCACGTGATGTCCACTGGCCAGAAATAAACACCCCACCCCCTTAAATGTATCAGAGATCCAGGAGACTAGTTATATTTACTGCTCTCCCAAATTTGACCCTTAACACTATCAGAGGTTGCCTTCCTGTTGTGCCTTCTAGTTCAACATTCAATGAAGGAAAAATGTCCATAAAGAGCCTGTGTGAACCATTGTCTGCCTCACCCTTCCTGAATCTTTGGCTCCAAGCCAGCTTGTCCTTCTATGTAGTACCCCCTTTCCCCATCTTGCCCTGAAATTCCATGCCCTTGGAACACAGTGTCCTATATCTTGGGCCCCTCACTGTAGCAGCCCATTCTCTAGGCCCTTTTTAAAAATCTCCTTCCTCCTCATCTAAACATGGATATTCTGTGCCAAATGCTTTCATGAACATGCTCTCTGCAAATTACCATGGTAAATCAACTTTTGCTAATGTGTTCATTGCCATTATCCAACCACCATTTACTTTTTTCCAATAAGGGTGAGGCAAATCATGAGAATTTTTAGGTATAGCTAGGTACAGCTATACTGGCCAGGGAGAGAGTTTGTTTTGGTTTAGGAGTAGTGCTTTTCAGAGTCCCTCAATATATGCAATAACAAAACTTAGCTGCTTATTTTCCCTACTAGATTTTAATCTCCAAGAAACAAAGATACTATCTGATTTCAACATCATATTTTCCCCTACAGCCTAGCATAGTGTTCTACACATAGTAGGTCCTCAAAAATGTGTCTAGAACTGAATCAAATTCATTACCTAGGGACATCTTTTATTCAATCCCTATTGATATTTCCCAACCAGCCTAACCTTTGTCCCTGCTAATTCTGGGCTTCCAACGCTGTCCCCTTCATGGCCCTCTTCACAATGACTTGATAAACCATTGACCTCAATGATTAAGTGTCGAGCAGGGACAATATTAAACCTGACTCTCTTTTCCCTGTGGAGCTATCATGTGTCTTTCTGTGACTTGGCAGAAACCTTTTTCTCACCCCATGCCCTTCCTATTACCCTTCATCATGGTCTGAAGGCTCCAGCTTATCAAAAATGAAAGCTAATTATTTTAACTCTCTGAGCCTCCATTTCTTCATCTATAAAAGGACAACATGATCTGGTAAGGTCTCTTCCAGCTTTAAATCTGTGATCCTATCGTTCTCAATGATACTGATATATGTAGCAAATTACATAGTCTTATTCTGACTAAGCAAGTATGGAGAAATTATTACTAATACTGTTTACCTGCCCCTTTGATGAGCTTGTCATAAAAGTATATGAAAGGCAGAGTGGTATAATAGCCAGCCAACCAGCTTCACAGTCAGAAGGACTTGGGTTTTAAATCCTGCCTCAGAAATATAGAGACCTGTTGACCCTGGGCAAGTCACCTAAAATTCTTTGCACCCTTCATGGACCTCACAGACTAACAACTAAAGGGCGCAGTGCTGATCTCCCTTGGAAGTAGAACTGAAATGAAATCATGGATATAGCTCAACAAACTCCCAAAGTAAACTTGATAAATAATCTTAGACAGAATAAATATTTTTGTTAAAAATGAAAATACACCTAGAAAAGTGAGCTCTCGGTTAGCAGAAGATTCAGAACAATCTTGGTGATTTATTTCTAATGGTGATGATAGGGCCATCTTTTGATCTGAATTCTCAGGGATTCCTGTCCACTCTCAAGTTCCAGAGTATATTACATTGACACTTTGGTAGTATAGCCCTACCTAAAAGAGCATTACATGTGGTTCTCAGATATCAATCAACTTTCAAGTAAATGTTAAGTGAAAAGGTGGCATGTTAATTAGATTACTAGACCTAGTCAGGAAGACTTGAGTTCAAATCTTTCTTCAGACTCTGGGCAAGTCTCTGTATGCTTCAGTTTCTTCCTCTATAAAATGGAGCTAATAAAGTATCCATTTTCAAGGGATGTTGTAATGATTCAGATGAAATAGTATGAAAGAGCTTAAAGGTTTACAAAAGGATTTACATTTATGCTCAATGAACTAATTAATTTAATTTAAAAACAGAAAGAATAATGGATACAGAATCCAGAAACATAGGTTCTATTCCTCTCTGCTATTTTCTAACTATGTAACCTTGGATATATTGGTTCACCTCTCCATGGCTTAGTTTCCCTCTTCATAAAATGAGAGTATTAATAGGCAGCATGCCACAACAGATATATCGCTGGTCCTAGAGTCAGAAAACCTGGATTCAAATCCCTCTGATGCTCACTACCTATGTGACTTTGAGGTCCAGTTGGGGAAGTATGAAACAGCTAGTATTATTTATTACTAAGGATAGCCAGTCAAGAAAGAAATTATTTTTATATATAGAAGAAAATGGCTACAGAATCGTTGTGATGTGGAGGATATTGTAAAATACTCAATATTCCAAAACATCTTAATGAAGCCCTAGATGTACAGCTGAAGAGAGCTTGCTGATTGTCTAGTCCTGGACTCTCAAATATCTGAATAGTGTAAGGCATATTTGGGGTTTGTTTGTTTGTTTGTTTTGGTAGGTTCTCACTTAAATTTTATTTGGGGGGTATGTTTGTTCACATAAAATATAGCAATATTATCAAATTTCTGTGATTTGAAATGAAGTATATCATAGAAGTGTAAGAGGAAGTAAGGATTGAATTTAAAACATATAATCTGGGGGCAGCTAGGTGGCACAGTGGATAGAGCACTGGCCCTGGATTCAGGAGTACCTGAGTTCAAATCTGGCCTCAGACACTTAACACCTACTAGCTGTGTGACCCATGGCAAGTCACTTAACCCCAATTGCCTCACCAAAAAACCCACAAAAAAAATATAATCTGGGATTGAAAGCATTTATCTAATCCTTGGATCATAGACCATGCACCACAATGACCATATAGACTATTTGAAGTAAGACACTTATCCCCAAAATTGGGGAGAAAAAAGAAAACTCTTGTAACACATATCTTACATAATTTTCATGATACCACACAATTACTTTTAGCCATTCTTTTAGGTAAGGACCCCTATTAAATGTTCCTGAGGGGAGGGAGGGAGTAATACTTTAGCAACCATGGCCATATTAGTTCATCAGTTTTGTGAGTTTTTTTTTTTCTATCAGAGTTTAGTTTTGATGGGGCAAGAAGAAATGACAAGAAAGATTTGGTGTATGGGATGCTAAGTTTAAAGTGGAGAAATAAGGTGGGAAGGGCAAGGGCACTCAGCAGTAAGGAAGAGACAATGAATTGGGGAGGGATGGACTAATAGGGGAGGGTAAGAGAAGAAATCATCTTTGCCTTTTGACTATTTTATAATTTTGCCTCTGAGGGGCCTAGGAGGGAAGTACTGTTTGAATAATGAGTAGTGAGAAATTATCTAAGAGAGACTCTCTTGTTCAGTTCAGGGTGCCACATTTTGTGAACTTTGGCAAGGTGGAGAAAAGCTGAATTACAATAGCCAGGGGATGAATGAACTTGATACATAAAGAGAGCATCTTAGAGTTGGAAGGGATCTCAGATATCGCCAAACTCAATTCATACCTGGAAAAGAAGCTTTACTACTCCATAACCAAAATATAGACCTCTAGCCATTGCTTAAAGCCTTCTAGTGAGAGGAAACACATTTCTAATGTAAAGCACTTTTGATTAGGCTTCTGATACTCTAGGGCAAAGCTTCTTAAACTGTGGGTTGTGATAAGGCAGTGTATAACTGAATATGGGTATCACAAAAAAATTGGCAACAGTAAAAGGTTATGTGAACCTATATATTTGGGGTCATGTAAAAATTTCTAAGTCATAAAGGGGTCATAAGTTGAAAAAGTTTAAGAAGCCCTGCTCTAGGGAAGTATATTCTTGATAGCTTTTCTTAGATATACTCCATTTATCAGTTGTCAGAATATGGGAAGTTGTAGCTTAAAAATCTAAAACCTTTCCCTAGACACCATCTTCTTAATCAACTGTATTTTTCTCATTTCTCTCTTCTAAGCCCTTGTTTTAAAATGGTAGAAGTGATGAAAAAATTGTCTGTGATCATTTTTTAGCAATTCTTTGTCAATTTTTTCTGGAATTATTGCCTGAATCATACCATATAACAATCAATGAAATGGGATGGGGATACATAAGTTCAGAAAAGATAAATGACTTTTCCATTGTCACATGCATAGTAAGTGGTAGAGGTGGCATTCAAACTCAGGTCTTTCCTGTCACTAAGTGTATCATTCTTTCCATTTTACCATACTACCTTTCACTGTTAAATGAAGTTTTCCTTCCAGGTAGATATTGACCCATTAATGATTGTTCTTGACATTATAGCTTGTTATACATCTTGTCAATGAGTTCTTGTCATAAAATCATTTCTGTTTCTACATGAATATTTTATCATGTAGCCAAGGTTTCTCCATCTTGCCCATGGAATCATCAATTCTTCCCTGAACTATTGCAATAACCTCCTAAATGTTTTCTGCCTCAACTCTCTCCCCACTCCAATCCATCATTTACATGGCTTCCAAAGGGATTTTCATATGTAGTTCTGACAAAGCTATTACCCTATTTGATAAACTCCAATGACTATTACCTCTAGGATAAAAGTATAAACTCATTTGTTTAGCATTGAAAGTGCATTACAACCTGTAACCCTCTCACTTTTCCAGCCTTATTAATTATTAGTTTTCTTTGCACATACTGTAGTTTAATCAAAATGACTTCATTAGTATTCTTCACATATGGCACCTCATCTCCTATCTCTGTTTTTAAAATGAATTATCATTTTGCTAGAATGTACTCCTTTATTCCCTGCTACCTTTTAGAATCACTAGTTCCCTTTTAGATCCAACAAAAATGCCACCTTATCATTGGCTTCTGCGGTTTTTTTAAATATTTTAAATTTATTTTTAATTTGTGAAATAGCTACGAGTATTTCCATAACATAGTAGATTGACTTAAAAAGATGGACTGTACATGAAACTGCAAATTCTTTATATCATGGCTTCTTCTTCTCCTCCTCCTCCTTCTTCCAGGGCAATGAGGGTGAAGTGACTTGCCCGGGATCACACAACTAGTAAGTGTAAATGCCTGGTGGAAGGATTTGAACTCAGGTCCTCCTGAATCCAGGGCTGGGCTTTATCCACTATGCCACTTAGCTGCCCCCCTATATCGTGCCTTCTTAATCTAGATACCAATGAACTTTTAAAAATTTTGCCAACTATATTTATTTGTTTTTCTTTAAGATCCTACCATTTTATTTTATTATTAAAATATCATTCTAAAAAGAGTTCCCTGGGCTTCACCAGCCCACCAAAGGAATATGTTAGCAAATGTTTAACATCTGACTTTATTAGGGGTGGGGGGTGGGGAATAACAAACTTTTAAGTTTAATTTTCACTATCAACATTATTTCCCATAATTTTCTTATATCTAGCAATTAACAAAACAATAATTTAAAAAATTTTAATGTTTAATAAATTAAGTACCTGATTTGTAGCAATTGTTGATTTCTAAGGTATAAATTGCTCACACCGCACAAACTTCCACAAGTAGCTCTCCTGAGCATCTACAAATTACTCTAGCTGACTTCTGTGTCATGACCCCCAACAGGTTAAAAAATTCTCTACATGATCCCCACCCTGCTAGCATCTTCTCCTGAAAATCATCTTGTGTTCCCCACTATTTATTATATTATCCCTTCTTTTTAGATTCTCAGTTCATAGACCTCGTAAGCCCTT
Organism: Dromiciops gliroides; assembly: GCF_019393635.1. Taxonomy (NCBI): domain Eukaryota; kingdom Metazoa; phylum Chordata; class Mammalia; order Microbiotheria; family Microbiotheriidae; genus Dromiciops; species Dromiciops gliroides. The sequence goes on from NC_057862.1 coordinate 575,404,245, forward strand.
CCACTATTGTCTCTTTATTACTTTAGCATAGTGCCAAGAATACAATAGTAATTTAATAAGTTTTTGTTGACTGATTTAAGAAATATTGTGACTTTGTCAAATGAATATGTAAAATCTATGCATATATTTTTATATATGCTGTGCCCCCTCCCCTATAGAATGTAAATTTCCTTGAGTGGCAAAGATTATTTGTTTTTTGTTTTTTTTTTTCTTTTTATTTCCAAGATCTATCACATTGCCTGGCAAAGACTAGGTAGGTAATAAATACTTACTAAATCGAATTGGATCTGATGAAGTTATTTACATGACGTTTCTTCCATCTACTAATCTAGAAAAATTATTAAAGAAAAAATGAAGCTAGGTTGGTCCCTAGTGTTCACCACAAATCATCCTTAAAACGGATAATTATGTGCAAGAAGTTACCAAAAAACAAATATCAAAATCACTAGCCAATTTTTTTAAGACTTTACCTTTCTGCTTTTTAAATGGGGCCAATTTGGCCCATATAGAATCTTGTAGCACTATTCCTGTTTCAAGAACTGTTTAGATACTTCTAAGAGTCAGCTCAGTCATCTCATCCTCCCAGTTAGTCTGGTAACTTTATTGAATCACACGATCTGATTGTTGAATTTTCACTTAAAGAAATTATTATTTTGGAAATTAGAAAACACTACAAATCAGGGCTTGATTTTTTCTTATGGCGATTTCTAGACTTTAGAAAATTATGGAGAAAACTATTAATGTAGATTAACTTTAAAGTGTGTTCTGTATGGGGAAACTGCATATTAACTTTAACAGCATATCTCCTTGATGTAGTTGTTCCAAACCTAGTGACTACTTGTTGTGGTCTTTGAAGGCAAATAGTAATGCTTTAAGGCAGCTAGGTAACACAGTTTAATAGACAACTGGGTCTAGAGTCAGGAAGACTTATCTTACTGAGTCAAATATGGCCTTGGACATTTTTTAGGCGGTAACCCTGGACAAGTCACTTAACTCTATTTGTCTCCATTTCCTCATCTATAAAATGTGCTGGAGAAGGAATGGCAAAACACTTCAGTATCATTGCCAAGAAAACCCCAATGGGGTCACAAAGAGTCAGAACACAAGTAAAAAACATGAAAAAAAATGGTTCAAAATATGAACAAATCTCACTTTCCATAGTGATCATTTCATTCTTCAGAAGGTGGAGGTAACCCAAGAAATTGGCTACTCTAAATATGAGCTCATATGAGTTCAAGTCTCTTTTCTGCCACATTACCATTGAGTAGAAAGTTACTGCTCAGTTTTGTCATCTGTAAGGTGGGAATTAGTTATAGTACCTATATTTTAATACTGTTTTGAAGATCAAATAGCATGATATTTATAAGCATTTTGTAGTCTAACGTGTAATATAACATTATTGTTATGTTTCTTATAATTTTCTATATTTCTTAATTCTATATTTTCTGTATTTCTTAGCTTTCTTTTTCTGAAGCATGTAGAGGTCAAGTAACTTGCTGAAGTCACATAGCTAAGTGTCAGAGGTAAGACCTGGACCCACTCTCTCTAAACCTGGCTCTCTATTTACTATGTAGGTACTACTCTACAAATTCTTATATTGATAGCTCATATTTATAGTTACTTTGAGCTTTACCAAAACACTCCTCCTCAGAACCCCCATGAGGTATGGTAGTCTGATTATTATCTACATTTTACACATATGGAAAGTCAGAGAAATAAAATGGCTTTCTCAGAACCCCTATAGCCAGTATATGTTATTAGTGGTAACTGAATTGAGAACTCCTGACTCAAAATCCACTCACCCTTCCATCCTATTTCTTAGCTACCATGTCTTTTTAAAATTCATTTCCAGCGTACAATTCATAGTAATACTGGCTACTGTTTATATGATGCTTTAAGGTTTGCGAAGCACTTTACAAATATCTCGTTTGATCTTACAACAGTCCTGGGAAGTAGGTGCTATTATCACCCCCATTTTATAGATGAGGGAAACTGGTGGTAAACCACTCCAGTATCTTTGCCAAGAAAACCCCAAATGAGACCACAAAGAGTTGGATACAACTAAAAAAATGTACCTAAACAACAACCATCATTAAGATATGAGTTTTGGGGCAGCTGGGTGGTGGCGCAGTGGATAGAGCACTGGCCCTGGAGTCAGGCGACATGAGTCAAAATCCGGCCTCAGACACTTAACACTTACTAGCTGTGTGACCGCTGGGCAAGTCACTTAACCCCAATTGCCTCACTAAAAAAAAAAAAAAAAAACGAGTTTTTAGAAAACATTCTGATTTGTTAATTCCCAAGAATGTGTTTCTTACAACAAAGATAGTTTTCCCAACCACTTTTATAGCTGATATTGCCCACTTTGCCTTCTTTTGAGGAACCAATAGTATAACATTATCTTTATAGCCCATTAGCTAGGTGTTTAGGATTTCATATCTTTCATGAAAAAATACCTAAGTATTCAGAATTGATGTTTCTGTGTTTGCAAAAATATGAATGCATGATATTGTGTAGGTAAATATTCAAAGAGTACTTCCATTTTTCTCACTTTCCATTCCAATATTTAACACTGCATAGGTGCCTCAATTTCTTCTCTCCGTTGCATCTGCTTGAATCACTGGAGTTTTGTTTATTTTTTAACTATAAGCATCCAGAAGGCGGGGAATTGTCTGTCAATTTCAGATATGTAACATCATGCAGGGAAAGGAGCATGAAAAACACAACTCTTTGTTACAGGGTCAAAAGAACGCTTATGTTTTCTAAGAGAAATCACCCATTTCACAGTGAGGAGTTTGTGAAGCTAAAACTAGAATAAGTAGCTGTATATGAGTGATTGCTGTAAACAGACTTGATTATTGAGGAGCAACTGAAAATCCATGCATTGATGATGTCCTACTCAAAGCAAGTGAATATGAAAGAAAGATGTGTGCTTATATAACTTCTATTTCTAAAACAACAGTGACTAACATTAAAACATCATTACAAAATCAAAAAATTATTAAGTCTAGTAGAGCTGATCTTAAAGTTGTTCTATTTCCAGTTAGATTGAATCTGACCCTGGATCTGCCACTAACTGTGTAACCTAGGGCAAGAAGTTCTTTCCGTCTCTATGGGCCTCAATTTTGTCATGCCTATAAGGAGGAGGTTGGACTAGTTGATATCAATGAAAAAGCCCTTTCAGCTCTAATAACCTATGAACCTTAGATGGACCTAAGGTTTTGTTTCTTTCTTCGGTAGAGAGGGCTACTGAACTATATTATTATTTCTGTGGTTCAAGCCAATTTTGAATTTATAAAACTCTGTGGTGGTGTTGATAGTAATAGCAAAAATAATAATTAATAATAATAACAGCTAGCATTGTATAATAACTTTAAAATTTGCAAAGTATTTTACCTGTATTATCTCATTTGTCCTCATGACAACTTTATGAGAAACTGGGAATGAGAGTTGTTAGGTGACTTGTTCTGGGTCACACAACTAGAAATGTCTTAAGAAGAATTTGAACCCTGTTCTACCTGAGTGTAAGTCAAACATATTTGCCTGTGAAGCCACCTGTATATGTTGATAGCTAGCACTTATGGGGGAACTGAAATATATGCAAAGTGCTTTAGCAAATTGTATCTCATTCTATTCTCAGAACAGCTATAGGAGAGAAGTTCTATTATCACTCCTATTTTACAAATGAGGAATCCAAGGCAGACAACAAAGACATATACAGAATATAAGAAGAAAATAAATGAAAATAAATGCAAGTAGTTAACATAAGGTAGTATATGAGGTAATACATAAGCACTCTTGTGGATTAGGGAAAGTTTCATGTAGAAGTTTGTTCTTGATATGAAACAGTGAATTATTCAAAAGCAGCCAATATTTGGACTTTCTGGGCAAGGAATCTTACTAGGAAATTTCAGACTCATAACACATACCCATATACATATAATTATGCACACATATGCTCAAAACCACACATGATCTTATTCCTTTAACCTTATGCTCAGGAGTAGAGCAACAGCATCAACTGACCTGTAATAAGAGGTCAATTTTCCAGACTAGGTGAATTAGAGAATAATGCACTGCCTGCTTTCTAAAGCAAGCTTCAGAACTAGTTCAGGAGTGGGGTAACTAGGTATGGGGGGGAATGGGGCATGTTTTGGGCTCTTAAGGATATTTTTAGGCTGAATTCCATGAAAAACTGAATGATTCATCAAACATGAAATGTTTGTTAGTAAGTTTGTCTCAAGATTAATTCAGTATTTATCATGCAAACACATTCAAACATCAGATTTGAGACAAATTTACATTTAGACTAAAATATTTCCTATCTAGATCTGAGAGACTTAAGCCACAAAATAAGTCTCATTTGTTTTTTTCTCTTTTTTCTTCTTTTTCGGGGGGGGGGGATCTGGTAAATAAAAAGAGGGTGTGAAACCAAAATAGAAACTCAAGATCTTAAAAACAGAGAAATCTGACTCCCAAAATAAAATACTATGAAGCATTCTTGACCAATGGTATATGAAAACAAAGTTTATTTTCTATATATTGTCAATTAAAATATTTTCTGACAAATACTAGATGTTCCAAGGTATTATCTATGTTTTCTTGGTGGTATTATTATATATTATATTATTATATTATATATATATATATATACTAATATATTATATTAGTACTGAGGTACTAATAAAAAGAGGCAATGAAAAGATTAATTTGAGTCACTGGACTTTAGTTGATTCGAGTCGAAAATAGTATCTTATGAGCACTGTGTTAGAGTAGAAAGTACAAGTGAACTGGGGATTAGTCAATAGATCAAGGATGAGACCTAGCATTGCCAATTAACTTCCTATGTGACACTAGGAAAGATTTATTCTTCTCTTTGTGCATCACAATTTCCTCATCTGTAAAATGAGAAGATTAGACTAGATCGGGAGATCTGTGAACTTTTAAAATATGTTTTTATAAATATTCTTAAATATAATTGGTTTACTTTGTAATCCTATGCATTTTATTTATTCATTTTAAAAACATTATTCTGAGAAAGGTTCATAGATATGCCAAAGAGGTTCATGACACCAACAAGGTAAGAAACTGGCATAGGTGATCTCTTAAGGTCTCATCTGACTCTGAGACCTTATATTTTCATGAATTTCCACAAATAATGATTTCTGCTATTTCCTTGATAGGATTTGACAGAAAGACTGGGAGAATAGGAAAATAAAGGAACTGAAAAAGGGAAGATTTCTGACGTTTTAGAAAAAATAATGGTGAGGAATATGAAAGGAGGGGAAAGGAGACTTTACATGGAAATAATTTAAAATCCCTTGACAGTCTTTCTTGTGATTTCTATTACAGAACAGTCCATATCCCTGTTCCATTTCCTTGATACTCCCTCTGCTCAGCCTGATACAAGGAAATAGTCTAACCCCTATTCCTGAGAAGCCAGTATGTGCTATGATACACACAAAACAAGTTTTTACAAATAGCAAGTATTTTGAAAACCTTTTGCTATATCCCATTTCCCCCCTACCTACCTCCACCCAAAAAACAGTGGCATCCATGAAACTAATGCTAATATTGAGCTATGAACTTTGGGATATTGAGAGAACTGTTTTCTTCCAAAAGCATATATTTTTTTTTGCAACTATCCCTTTTTTGTCCAGTATGTTTTTAGCAATTGTAAACAGGTTGGGTTACCCACAAGCAACAGCACTGCAGTTTTTTTTCCATCCAGGAGGTTGAGGTATTCATTCCCTCTTTAAACCTCTCTAAATTTATTGCCTGTATTTTCCAAACAGATGTATTTGTAGGTATGTTCTGGATAGGGCTAGACACTTACAGTAGTGACTAAGGATGGGAGAAGACATCTCAACAAATTAAAGTTTTGGGAATTTCATCCTCATCCTGACCTTTGGTAGCATCTGAAATGTTTACACTTTACAAATCTTAAAACTTTTTTTTTTGCATTTGTAAGAAAAATGGCTTTTTTAATATACATAAAGACTTGAGAATTTCCATACTGGATCAGATTCATAGGCCAAGCAGCTCAGTATGTTGTCTCGACAGAAACCTCAAGAGTACGTTGAAGGAAGGCACAAGATAAGCACCCTGTCTCCATACCTAAAGGATGCAGGTATTCCCCCTCCTCCAACTAGGAAAGCCTTGTCTTCCCTTGGTGAATCAATGATTGTTTATCACTGAATCTATCTAAATCTTCTTTTGGCATTTACAACACAGATCCAATTCTTAGACTAGTCTAAGCTGTCCAAATAATAAAGATGCGAAACCAACGTGGCAATAGACTGCACATAAAGTAATAAACTAGATCATAGATGGATTGTGTTGAATGAAGTGGTCCCTTATGCTGTAAATTTCATTTTCCCAGAGTAGCAAGGTTAGGTTTTAGTCATTAAATGGATACTCAAGAGAATTAATTTACCTCTTCTGGATGATTCTATTTCAGTAATGGTTAACTCACTCTGGCTCACCATAGTTCCAAGCCAATTAATCACACCCATTTATGGAAGTAGGTAGAGAGACTTGAAAAACTGAAGAAAAGTCTAGAGTTTGAATGGCACTGGAGTCTAGTAATCTAATTCCTGTTTTACCAATGACTCATGAGAATAATTCTGATGTGTCACTTTGAGGCTTATAGCCTCAATTTCCTGACTCTCTGAAAATGGGCTTTCCCTATTCAGTCAATTCACTGGGCAGAACTAATAGCTTTATTGTAGAAAAGATTGCAAACTGTAAAGAGATAAATAGAAGATAAAAGAAATCATACCTTAGATTATTGTAGCATACTTTCTTCCCTGGAAGGGAAGTGGCAAGGCAATATTTTCATTTTATAGGTTGAACATCTGGCATGCAGAAAGGTCACATGACTTACTGTGAGCCACACAGTGAGTCAATGAGCTTAAATAGTCCCTAGGTCTTCCTGACACGGTTTTTGAAGATGTCCACTGACTCAATGATGTCCATTCCTTCTAAATAGTTTTACAAGCTGAAATTATTGCCAAGTTTTGTCCCTCCCCTGATTCTGTTGTTGTGTGTTGTTTACCGTACCCCCTAAAAGGTCAATTGGAAATTCTAAAAAATAAAAAAAATTACAGCATTCAATTTCAAGGGAAATTTAAGGGGTGTCTCAGTTTCATGAATGCCCCTTTCTACTGCAAGCATCAGCCTATAGTGAAGATTGTTCTACAACTGAGGTGAAATCTGTAGTCGAGTGCCTATTTATGTAATTCTTATTCATGATAATAAAAACTAGCACTTCTAAAGTGCGTTTAAGGTTGCAAATCGACTTTATAAATATTTATTAGAAGAAAACGTAGAATCTAGTTGAACTGCAAAAATAAGCTCAAATGGGCTTAGAACCCAAGGTGTAGCAAGAGTTGTACACTCAACACTTCTACAGGAGGTAGACCGCTTTGTCCATAAGGATAGCATAGACACAAGAAGAGTAAAGGCCTAGAATGGACAGCCCCTCTCATAAAGGAGGTGTTACTTATTGCCATTCAGAAGAATCTGGGAATTCAAATTCCACAACAAATGATGTATCAGACACTTGTTTTGTTCAAATTCATTATTCTTAGTGATGTAACTACAACACACAAATGAAATAATCCTTGCCCTCAAGAGCTTTACAGTCGTCTGAAGAGAGATGTTATATATACAATAAGTAAGATATAAAGTGGAGATGGGTGGGCACAAGGGGAAAAGGAGATAATATAAAATGAATGTTTGAAGAATTAAAACATGAATAATATGGGGAGTAGTTGAAGAAAAAGGAAATATTTAGCCTGGAAAGGAGAGGTTAATGAAAAGCTTTTTTCAAACATTTGAAAGCCAGGATGTATAATCCTGTAGATGATAAGGACTATCTTATTATATTTATCTATTCTAACACCAAAGTATATTGCATGTACTCAAATACTCAAATGGATCTGTGATCTCAATAGTCTCTCATATAGCATTACCATGACTACCTACCTGTATGATCCTTGTCAACTTCTTCTTGTAAGTTCACTACAAGAAGTCTACCCAATGTTCTGGGACAGCCTTCTTTACATTTTCTTGACATCACAGGCCTAGCAGTAGAGCCCCATGAGTCTAATGGTTACGTGTCACTTTTACCATTGATCTATCTTCTTCTTTTAAAAAAAAAAACTTAAAAATATTTCTTTAATAACATGGCTTACTGTACTAGTGCTTCAGATGTATGGGAAACCATGTGGCACATATTAATTACTTAATGCTTGTTGAATGAAGGAATATACAGAGGTAGGAGAATTGGGGCATTTCTACAGTATAAATCCAGAGAACAGAATTAGGACTAATGAGTCAAGTTACAGAAAGATTTTTGGCACGGTATAAAAACATTCTAATATCTTCTGCACTTAGTGTCAGTAGCAATAGATAGCAGGCTGTCTCATAATCTTCATATCACTGAAGGCATTCAAGGATGAGGTTGGATCATCATCTATCATGGATGCCCAAAGAGCTGGATTCTTGTATTATGTGACTAGTTGGGCTAGATGACCTCTAATGCTGGATTCTCTTAGCTCAGATGGCTATTATCCTGTTTTACCTGTTTTGTCCTGAGTTCTGGCAGCAAAATATGGAGTGAGTAAAAATATGAAACATTTCATTGACGCATAAAGTCAATTTTAGAATCACCAAAGTCTCAAATCTAAGAGTCTTCAGGCTAAGCTCAGTCCACAAAGACAAATGCTAAAAGAGACCTATCAAAAATAATAAGTTCAAATGTTTTTACTTTAAAACATTTGTCAAAGAGCCCCTCTTGGTCCTATATTAACTATAGAATAACAGATTTCTAATGCAAAAAAAAGTACTTTCTTTCATGAATTTTGCTTTGATTGGGGAATGGTTTAAGCAATATTTGTGCTAATGTCCCATCATTGTTTGGCTTTGAAAAACTCATGCTTTCTGAAAGGTATCAACAAGAACCATTCACCTCCTTCCCCAGCCCTCCTATCCCTACAATTTACCCCCAGCTTTCAGTGAGATCTCTTGCAAATCCCCTGGGGGAAAATGCTTTGTTTCTGTTCTTTAGGAGTATCAAGATGAGGGAAATCCGTAATCAATGTTAAAAGTTCTACCAAAAATAATTTCAACTGTTAATAAAATGTGGTTATCAGATATTGTAGACACTTTAAGTCAGACTATGCCTTGTCCAATTAACTGTAAAGGCAAGGATTTTCTTTAGCTACTTTCAGCCTCTTACTTTTATGCCCTTCCTCATACCCCCATCATTCATAGACTTCCAATATCCCCATGTTCTTTCTTCCCTCTTCCACAAAAGTCCACTTCTAGGATCATAGAATCCTAAATATAATGCTAGAAAGGATTTCAGAGGGCATATCATCCAGCTTCCTCATTTTATAAACAAAGATGTTCAGTCTTGCCTAAGGTCACAAAGACAATAAAGATCAGAGGTGAGATTTAAACCCAGGTTTTCTGATTCCAGAGTGGAAAGTAGGTAGCCCTTGATACCATAGCAAGACAATGGGTGTATACTATGCTTATGGGCAAAGCTATCTCTAATTTAGAATTGTTTGAAGAAACCATCTCTAAGCATAAGTAGACACTCAGAAAATTGGATAATTTTTAAAAGCACCACATTGATGTTTCAGTCAGCTTAGTCATTTGATATTATGTAGATAATGCCAATATAGAAGATATATACTAGCCTATTTTTTTTCGGTTCTTATTTTTAAGTGGTCAGATTTTATTTTTGTCCATATATGGAAAACAGGTATCTGACTAAATATCCACATATATACATACATAAAAAAACAATGACATATTATCCAGTTAACTTTTTTCCTAGTTCTCACAAACATGTTTTCATCTATACCACTGCTTTTTCTGGTCATAAAAAGATAACAATGTGTACCTTTCTAGTAGAGCTCTGCAACTGTTCTTAATCAGCCAAATATCTTCAGTTTCTATATTGCCTTATTTCCACCTTGCTGCTTAGTTTCTTTCCCTCAACAATTTCCCTATCAAATATCCACCCTTCTTTCATATCTATTATCAACATAACAATTACCAAGCACAACCCCTGACAGTGTTACTCTTACTTTCTGCTTTCAAGATATTACCAAAATGTGCAAAACAAAATACTCCAAGTCGTGGCAGAACTGTTTTTGTCAGTTGATCTAATCAGTAAGGGAACACTACCATAACTTCCAACCTTCTTATTTACTTGCCTTGGGGAAATGGAGGGAAAGTGTATGTACTCACTCAAGCAAGAAACAATTGTCAATTTGACAAGGGCCTCAGGATGATCTTCACGTGTTTCCAACTGAGCCAGCAAACACAGAGGAAGCCCTGGTCCTCAGCCACAGGGAAGAAATATTACTTTGTAACTTACAAAAGAAATCAACATGAATGTTGCCATTGCAATGTGCATATTGTCATTCTGAATCACCAGCTCACTCCGTCATTACAAATTAAAAAGAGGCATGTGCACCATCTTTTTTTTTTTTTTTACTGTCCTCAAAGGAAGAAATATTACTGTCCTTGATCACACCCACTTCCTTAAAGATAATTGACAATCAGATATCCCCTGGCAAACTAAATCAAAGTACTTTTAAAAGATGAATAGTCCCCAGTCTCCTGCTGCCTAACTCTGTGGTAGTAACTTAAATGTTTTTAAGGGGACCTTTCATTCTCTGAGTAACCATTTCTGTACAATAAGGTAAGAGGAACTTCAGGATTAAGTTGTGTTGTGCAACAGAGTTCAGGAAAACCTCTTTAATTCACACCCAACTAATTAACAATTTAGGTATGATACATGAGGTTCTTGCTGAGGCAAAAAGTTCAAAGTAGGTGGCATAACTTGGGGCTTTTGTGTTTCTGATATGTCATTAGGTAAAGTAGGTTCATTGTGAACTATAATGTTTTAAGTACTTATAAATGTTTTCTATGTACCAAGAACTATACTAAGCACCAGGGATAAAATAAAAGATGTCTCAAAAGTCTTAATGCAATTTCAAGCTTTATTTAGGCTTTTTTCCTTTCTTCATGATTCCATTTGGGGTTTTCTTGGCAGAGATACTTTAGTATTTTGCCATTTTCTTTCTGCTCCAGGTCATTTTTACAGATGAGGAAACTGAGGCAAACAGCATTAAATAACTTGGCAAGGGTCACACAGCTAGTAAATGTCTGAGGCCATATTTGAACTCAGAAGTGGCATGGAAGCCTGGGCCCTCAACAAGTAAAGTCAATCTTGACCCTCTCAGAGCTGAAAGACCCAGTGGTTAGAGTCCACATTACCACTGAGAAGGTAGAAAGGATAATCCAAGAAGAGAATGGCATGATGTGGAGGATGGTTAGATTTAGTGGAGGACTAGAGGTAGAGATGATGACCCAAGAAGAAAAGGCATGACATGTGATTCGGAAAGGAAGCAGTATACTCTAGTGGAAAGCACATCAGTTATGGGAATCAGAAGACATGGGTTATAGACCCAACTCCTCCATTAACTAGCTGGACAAACTTAGCCAAGTCAGTCTCACTAATCCTCAGTTTCTTTAGTTGTAAACACAGTATTTGTCTCTTCCTGCTTGAAATATCATGCCTTGGGAATTCACATTACATTCATTTACTTACATATTTAAACATGACTTTTTAGAAATCTTCAAATACCCTTATAATTTAACTTATTCATTAATTCAAGCAAGAGTCAGAAGGACCCTAACAAAAGCTACTTGTGATATGTTTGTAACAATGGGTCTGTATACATCCAACCTTGATTCTAACCTCAAGTTGATTTAGTCAGATGAAAGACATGCTACCCTTTGTGGGCCTTGTCTTTATTATTCCAGTGTGGTCAAATATTATCATTGCCATGACCCCATAAGAATGCTTTAGTTTGCCAATACATAGGAAAGATGTGATCAAAAATATTCATCATCCCATCTGTATAACAACTATCCTTCTCAGGTGGAAGCTGCAAGCCTCTACACTAACAAAAAGTAGACAAAAGCCAAGCCAGAGTCAACAAAAGGAAAGCAAAATGTTCATCAAAAGTCACAAAGAGGGCAGCTAGGTGGTGCAGTGGATAAAGCACCAGCCCTGGATTCAGGAGGACCTGAGTTCAAATCCAGCCTCAAACACTTGACACTTACTAGCTGTGTGACCCTGGTCAAGTCACTTTACCCTTCATTGCCCCTCAAAAAAAAAAGTCAACAAAGAGATAAAATGACTTCAGCAACTCTCTTGGCCCTATTACCTTCTATTGGATTAAGATTTAGGTGAAATCCCCCCTTTGGTTTCCAGGAAATGGTTTCATTATTCAAGGTAGGGAGTTTCCCTTTCACTTCCAATATGTATGGTCTTGCAGTGGCCAAGATGCTTTGTTTTTTTTTGTTTTTTGGTGAGGGCAATTGGGGTTAAGTGTCAAGCTTCTGAGGCCAGATTTGAACTGAGGTCCTCCTGACTCCAGGGCCGGTGCTCTATCCACTGTGCTACCTAGCTGCCCCCAAGATGCTTTGTTTTTATTGTGGCTGACAGAGAATCAGAAGTATGAGACAAATCCCCCATTTCTTAATATCTATGAGAACCTTCACAGGAAATATATTTTACATGTACTTGTTCTCCAGGAAATTGACAATTTAGGGATACACTTTGGGAACTTGTGAGCTGTTTGCAAAACATTGATATTTCTGTGGGTTGCCTTGACACTCTGCTATTTCAAACTGACATATTTATTCAATACTTCAGGCTTCAGGAGAAATGGTAACTTCCAGGTTTGCCAGAGAAGAGTCATCGTTTCAGAAATAGTGGCATGCTCAGTAGGGACTACTTATCTTTTTGTTTGTGAGTATGTTTAAGGAATAGCTTTAAAAAAAAAAAAAAACATCTATAGTTTTCCAATATGTGTCCCTCCTTAATATTACAGTGGTTACCTTCTTGAGGATGACATAAGGATTGACTATACTCCTTGTTTTAAAAAGAATGCTGAAAAGGGGCTCTACTGTTAAGCCTCCTCCAATGGGTACAGTGAAAAGATGGCTAAATTTTATGTCAAAGAATTTCAAATTAAATCTATGTTATGCCCCTTTCTCTACCTATGTGAGCATTGACACAAATCACCTAACCATTGCACATCTCAGCTTCCTCATGAATAAAATGATATGGTTGACTTTGCAAGAAATAAGAATTCTGATTAATGCAATAACCAATCAGGACTTTGATAAACAATAATGAAGTAGTCTCCCACCTCTTGGTGTAGAGGGGTTGGGAAATGTGAAGATTGATACAGAAATTTTCAGATATGTCCATTACAACACAAATTTGTTTTCTTTGACAATACTTTTGATACAAGAGAAGACCTTATTTTGGTGGGGGCAGAGGGGTGAGTATAGAATTGTATGGGATGGGTGGTAGATATAATGATGCCATTAACAAAACATTTAAAATAAACAGAAAAAGACAGAAGTTCAGAAGCAAACACAAACAAGCAGGAAAATGCTGATACTATCTCATTAAATACAATATAAAATTAAAATCAGCTATACAGACTGAATTCATGGTTTCATATAAAGTCATCATTTTCTGGCCAATTTATATGTTGAAATTTCCCATTTCTTGATTATTTTCTAGTTTGTGCTAATTTAATAAAATAAAATGAAAGGTTGAAATATATTCTATAAGGTCCTGTCCAGTTTTAAATCAAGATTCATCTTGAGTCCTTATCCCCTACTAAATTTTCATGTATTCCCACACAATAGGATATGTCTATACCACAGAAACCAAATTTAAAAGAAATAATTATCAACTTACATACAAACTGGACCATTAGAATCTGAACTCCTTCAGGGCAGTGATTATTTTTCCTTGTCTGTATTCTAGCTAGATGCTGACATGCCATCTTACACATAGGGAATAGCTAATAAATGCCAAGCAACCTGAATTGCAATGCATTTGCATTGAATTGACCATTCTTTTTATACTGTTACTACATATGACATCTGCCATTCTCAATCATATAGGCGAATGCCAATTATATGCTTGTAAACCATCCAATCTCTCTCCCTCCCTCCTCTTTCTCTCTCTCTCTCTCTCTCTCTCTCTCTCTCTCTCTCTCTCTCTCTCTCTCTCCTCCCTCCCTCTTTTCTCTCTCTCTCTCTCTTCTCTCTCTCTCTCTCTCTCTCTCTCTCTCTCATCATCTCTCTCTCTACTCCACTCTCTCTCATGCAATCTCTACATATTATCTATGTAAAGAGGGTTTGGGTGTGGTCCAGGCAAGAGCACCTGAGATTCTGTCTTCTATTTGTAAAGCATGGGAATCTTCTTCAGACTGGATGACTAGGGATTCAGAGTATTCTGTATAAGCTTGTCTTATGGTTGGGGACAGATTTCCCCTCCTTACCACATTGGTTGCAGAGCTTGAAACTATCCATATCTTTAAAACAGCTTGACTAGGAACAACAAGGCTCTTCCTACATCCCTCATTCTTGTCTGAGGATGAAGTATCCTTCACCTCACCCCATGCATTAATAGGGGAATGACAGAGGGTCACTTTCCTCCCCACCCTTTTAGGGCCATGTGGAGATGAGAAACAGGTTTAGCATTTTGGTCTTTCCATATGCCCTTCTTCCATTCTAGGTAGAGGGATGTCTCAAATCTGAAAGTTCAAGCTACAAGGATCTGAAAGCCCAGGAATCCAGAGCAAATGTTTCAGCCAGTTCAGTAAGTAAACTCTGAGGAGCAAAGGTCAGGGGTATGGTAGACCAGGGGGCTTTGAGCTTAAATTGGTGGGACAAATGCTATGTAGGAACTGAGTTAAAATTGTGAACCTAATTTCCCCTTCCTTTCCCAAGAGAGGGAGGTGGTAAGTGGGGTGGGATATGTCCCAGGGTGTTGGGGGGAGGGTGCAAATGTTTGTATGTTTGTTCTTGCTATGTTTTTGAAGTAAATATCCCTTCATAAAAGCTAATCAATGTTAAGTGGTTAAAATGGAGTTGGGGTGCTTTTCACCAGGTGTCTAAAAAGAGATGAAACAAACAATTGGTGGGAGTTTATCCAGTGGTAAAGAAGAGAGACACCCCAATCTAGTTCTACGTGCTGTAGAACCCTCAGGGATTGCAAAATGTAATAGGCCTGGCCCTGAGAGAGTAGTGCCAGAGTCAAGCCAACCTACACACATATGGCACCTTGTCAGCAAAGGGAACTGATGGAAGTATGGCTGAGGGAGGAAGGGGGCAGCAATAGATTCAAGGGACAGGTCCTGGTACTAAAACTGAATGGGATCAGGGACCATTTATGATTCACTGACCTGTTTAAGATGAACCTGTTTGGGCAGAATTTTCTGCATCATTGGGAAAGAATGAATTTGTGCCCCCGTACATTTTCCCCCTCTTCTCTTTTTCTTATTGGCCTAACATACTGGCATCATTGACCTTTCAGATTTTTTGTTTATTTGTTTGTTTGGTTGGTAATGGGTTTTGTCTCTTGATAAAGTTAAGCTGATTTTTTTTTCCTAAATAAGAGGTTGTTATAAATGAGTGAACCACCCTATAGAAGTAACTAACAAGGAGAAGAAGCCATCCTGGACAAAGATGAGATTACATTGAAGGCCTCTCCTTGCTCAATTTTTTTTCTTAAAAGGCAAGGAAGGATTTCATAGAAAAACAAAACAAAAACCTGAAATCCCAAACTAGATTTCCCTTGCCATAAGCACACTTCTGGTTAACCTAACCTCCACTTGGATGAGTGTAGCCATCCATCAGCACGCAGATGACCATGGATCAGCGCCTTGAAGAGCACAGGGCCACAGGGTGGCTGTACAGTCTGATATGGGAGCTGCAGCTCCTGAGTGACTTATAACTGGTAACTGCACATCCCATGTTGTATCTACCCCCATGAGGAGTAGCTGGAGTTATCCTCTCCAAGGCGCTGGCCTGGGCAGATCAATATGGAAAACAAGCTGTTGCCCATGCAGCAGGTTTTTCCCTCTCGTGCCGAATTGGTGGATCCAAAGGAGAGCAGAGCCAATACAGTTTGGCACCAGTGCACCACAGAAGGTGCCAGAGGGATGTGATGTCCAACATCCAACTGCCCAAGGGTCTCGACTCCTGATTTTTCTTCGGCGTTAACTCCAAAGCCTTTCCCATAGATGGATATAGCTGCAAGGCAGCGGAGTTTAAAATCAGGGTTCCTTACCCGAGGCAGGTTACCTGCCAAGGCTAATGAGCCCCACCTGCCTGAAGCGAACTGGTTTAAGGCGCCAGTGACTCGCCTTCTCCCCTTCTCCTGTTGTGGAAACAGTTCCGCCCAGAGAAGGCCAGGAGTTGGGCTTTGGGTTGTCAGAGGCTATTTGAGACGCATGCCATAGAGAGTGGGAGCTTATCCCCACTCCCACCCCGGCATGACAAAATCTTTGGTTCCTCACCTGAACCTCACTGTTGACTGTAGCCACAAGTGCGCGCGCGCGCGCACACACACACACACAGCACACACACACACACACACACACACACACACACACCCTCAGCAGCCAGCCACACCCAAGAGAGAGGAGAATTTCATAGTTCAATTCCTATAAGCACTAGGAGGGAGGAAGAAGGAACTTTTAATCAATCTTAGGTACAATTTCTTCCTTTTTGATGGAAAACATTAGGAATCTTGAGTTTTTTTCAGCCAGCTCTTCCCCTGCCCTCCTCACTCCCCAGGCCCTCCCCAAGCAAGAGGAGCAGCCTCCTTATGGGATGAGCTCCTGGGGGGGGAGGGGTACAGGTGATCACTAAGCAATAAACCCTGTCTTGCCCAGGAACTGTTGGGGACACTTGTCATAAGGGAAAAAGTCATGAATCTTCTAGCCTTTCCTGTAGGGACCCCCAAGCGTGTCCAGAGGTGAGAGAGACACAGAGACGCCTGGGGCAGGCCATTATTTTGACTTTCAGGTTGGCCTTGGTTTAAAAGCTCCCTATCACTCTCTTCCCTACATACAGACATGCATGTGTACCATGTATACATATAAGTGTGTGTAAATAGATGTATGTATGTATGAGATAGAGATCTAGTTTTATTCTTGGAATTATATTGTTTTTTTTTTTTAAAAAGGAAAAAATGTACTACTAATTTACCTTGAGTTTTCCAAAGAGATGCCGATAATTGTATGATAGTATTAAATAGGAAAGCACCAAAAAAATAAAATCAGTTGACCCCCTTTGGGAATATTATAGAGCAGATCATTATTCAGGTAAGGCTGGAATAGGTTATTGAATCCCAATGCTTTTTGTCTGGCAAATCCCTCTCAACACCAACCCCACCACCACCAGCAGAATGTATTGTGAATCCTTAATACAATTTAATATATTATTATAATACAGCATTTTTTAGATTTATTCAGTAAGTACTTACAGTAGCCACAATGATTATTTTGCCCCCAAAGCTCCAAATTAAAATTTATGTTATATAATTGTAATTATGAAATAGAAAATGCTATTCTACCTATAATTATGAAAACCTTTTTAAAATTATAAAATTAATTGTAATGATTAATATGTATGTGTGGGACATCTGTAAGAATTAAAAGCAGCAATCATAAGAAGACCTCATATGTTTACAATTATCTATGACTTCATATAAATTTCTTTATTTTAAATTTTTTAAATGTTAGCAATGCCTACAAAGAAATGAAATATGACTTAGAAGATGAATAACAATGTAAAATTAAGGAAACAATCAATATAGTAAAAAATAAGATCTTTAATTGGGGCAGAGGAACTATAGCTCCTGGTATCACACAGCAAGAGGTAGGAATACTCAAAGATGGGAACCCAGAACCAGGGGTAAACAGAACAACAGGGAACCAAAAGACTGCTTCAGAGTCATGTCTAGAAACTAAACTACTTACTGTAAATGAACCTTTGACAAAAGAAAATATGGAACTGCATCTGAGTTAAGTATAAATGCTACTTAATTCTAAATAGAAACTACTTAATGTACCTAGGACCCTTTTACATAATAACATTAAGTCCAGGGAGTAAGGTGGGGAATTATTAGGAGGGGATAGTTTTCTTAGGGAGATCCATAAGTCCATCTAGAGTCTGGAATTGAACAGATTGGTTAGCCCCAGGCAATTCATTGGCCTGGTAAGGAGGAGTAGGTGGGATTCAGTCTGTTCTCATTTAAAATTTGTAGTTATCACTTGCCTGGGGTTGGTTAGCTAGTCTGGTACCAGATTTGAACTTGGATCTTTCTGAAGTTAGGCCTGGCATTGCACCACTATCCACTTCATCCACCTAACTGCTCATTCTCATATCATTAACATTTTAAATAAATCCCATTATCGCATGAAGCTCTTCCATGGCCTCTGATGCCCATATTCCTAAGTCACATTGGAACACTCAGAAAGTGTTCCCATCTATCAACAGGTAATGGCTAAGTGCTTTACCAAGCACTGTGTGAGGCACTTTGGATATAAATACAAAGAATGAAATAATCCCCCCTACTGAACAATCACATGGAGAGTAACATAGTAGCTATGGCCAGTCTAGTGTGCATAAAGCATTTCTTTGGGTACCTGACCCACAGTGTAACACTGAGTATCTTTCTACCCTCTCCTTTTAAAGGGAGACCCCAGACATGAGCCAAACACGATATTGAATCCATTTTGCATGATTTCAGGGGTATAAAAAGCCAAAAGCCAAGACAAAAGATCCTTACCACTCTCTTTGTAGGTGAGGGCTCCCCAGATTTGATCCTGGTCTAGGCTTATGTATAGGTCCATTTGCTGAGAGGGGAACTCTGGTAGAGAAGGAAGGGTGCAGCAACACCAGCCCTTTGGGGCCTGCAGCATTTCTGAATGTCACATAGAGATATACAAAATATATTAAAGACAAATACAAGATAATATCCATCCAAGGAGAGGGCACACTGGCTTGGGTGGCTCACAAAAGATCCATATAGTAAGTGGCACTTGATCCAAGCTTTGAAGGAAACAGGAATTTTAAGAGGTGGGGCACAGGAGGATTCGTATATTCCAGGCCTGGGTGACAATTGTTAAAGTATGTAAAAACAGGGAGATGGGACATACAATGACGTGTCATGTGTATGTGTATTACAACTTATTTAATACCAAGTAAACATGGTTATACGATGTACAATTCAAGGAATTATTGGTGACCACTTATTTACATGATGCCAAATAATACTATCTGAGCAACTTGCACTAACAAACAAACTAATTAGCTGATATCTTATTTTTCATCTAGATAGTATTTTAAATATAAACCAAGAACCAAGGGAAATTTGTATTTCCTTGGAGAAAGTTTAGTCAACCACTTTAGCAAAGCCTTTGAAAATTTCCAGCTGGCCACTGTCATGGGTGGGTATAGAAGGTGAGATTCACCCCTGAGGAACCTTTACCATTTGCTCTGTTTTTCTTCTTTCCATTAGGAGCTTTTGCAGCTCAGAAGCCCTTTCATGCTCAAGGCTAAGTTCAGGAAGCTGGCATTGTCCAGGAACTTTCTTGGTTCCATGCTGATGAAGACATCTGACTGCTGATCCTGTGTTGAGGGTGGGAGGGAGGGAGGGACAAAGAGAGAGAGAGAGAGAGAGAGAGGGAGAGAGAGAGAGAGAGAGAGAGAGAGAGAGACGAGAGAGAGAGGAGGAGAGAGAGAATTTATTAAGTACCTACTACAGGAAAGGTACAAACTGCATTAGCGGTTTTATGTTAAAACTGTTTACAAATATTCTCTCATTTGATCCTCACAGTAACCCTGGGCGGTAGATGCTGCTTATCATCATCAATCATCATCATCATCATTCCTATTTCACATATGAAGAAATGAGGAAGACAGAAACTAAAGTAATTTACCTGGGCTCACACAGCAAGTAAGTGTCTGAGGTTGCATTTGGATTTAGGTCTTCCTGACTCTATCCACTGTACCATCTAACTGCTTTGAAGATCAGTTGGTTGAATAATGGGACCCCACCCCCACCCCCACCCCCAAACCATGTTTTCCTCTCAGGACAACTTCTATTCTATGATATATACATTGCCTTTTTGTAGGTGAAAGCTGGTCTTTCAAGAAGACCAAGGCCATTGCCTTTCCTTTGATTTCTGTATTTTTTTATCTCCCTGAACACAGACACCACCTGCTTTCTTCCTACCACGCCAACAATTCAGGTCAGGGTTTCCTTAGAGATCAAAAACAACTGAGATTCTTCCTTTTTTAAGAGAGCCCTTTTTCCTGTCTCAAATGTCTTATCACCTTTTTGTTCCATTGAAGTGCTGGGTTTGGAGCTCTGATGCACTGATCAACTTAACTGCATTTGGTAGCCAGAGAAAGAAGTACTGAAATCATCCAATTCCCGAAGGAACCCATGCATCACTCATTATACAGTGTGCTTCCTCAGTTAATTGAATTTAGAAAATTTAGAATGTGATTACAGCAATTGTAAATTTGACTTTGTGCCTTGAATATAATTATCAGAACCATTTATAAATAATATCAAGCTGGAGTTACATAAAAAAAAGTATTTCTTCCCTTTGTCTTCTAATCACCTAAAGATCAGCTATGCCTTCCTATTGTTTCGTAAGTCTGCCCTTTTGACTCCAATCTTTTTTTAGACTTGTTTTTCATCTGATATTCTGAGAGGCCAGACCATCAGGCTAAAGGATCAGTTACAGAAGTGGACTAATTCTGGATAATACTTTTCCTATATTATGAAGAACCAACATTAATTGAAAAGCTTCCTTTTTCTGCTGTAAATCATGAAAAGAAAAGTCCTTTACTCTTTTAAAATCATGTCCTTGCTGATTAATTATGTTTGTTTAATGGTACCAAGTAGTAACCATTTAAAAATTAATTGTTTTTCTTTCTGAGGTAATGGAGGGGTATTGTTGTTAGTTATTCTCTCCAGGAACTTGTTTGATTTAACTAATTATTCTAGAGATAGCTGTTCTAACCAAAACAATATTTCCCCCAAATATTACAAATTATCATTTTGAAAACTATCAATAATAATAATGACATGTGTATGTGTGTGTGTCAGAGAGAGAGAAAGAGAGAGACAGAGAAAGAGACAGAGACAGAGACAGAGAGAGCTTTACCAATGATTTTCCTGATGTAGGAAATTCTCAGTGAGTAAACTTCATTACAAATCTATACTTTTGGGGCAGCTAGGTGGCACAGTAGATAAAGCACTGGCCCTGGATTCAGGAGGCCCTGAGTTCAAGTCAGGCCTCAGACACTTGACACTTACTAGCTGTGTGACCCTAGGCAAGTCACTTAACCCTCATTGCCCTGCAAAAAACAAACAAACAAACAAAAAACAAATCTATACTTGCTTTTATGTTATAATCTTAGAAAGTTGCCTGGGTAGGGGGAAGCTAGGTGGCACAGTGGATAAAGCACCGGCCCTGGATTCAGGAGTTCCTGAGTTCAAATCTGGCCTCAGACACTTGACACTTACTAGCTGTGTGACCCTGGGCAAGTCACTTAACCCTCATTGCCCTACAAAAAAAAAAGAAAGAAAGAAAAGAAAGTTGCCTGGGACACTAGGAGGTTAAAGGACTTACCTATGGTCTCACACCCAGTATATATAAGATGCAATACTTTAACAAGTTCTTTGTGACTTCTAGGTAAGCTCCCTGTCCACTATACTAAGCTGCTTTTCAACAGAGTGTCATAAAGAGCTCTTCATACACATTATTTCATTTAAATTTCACAAAAGTCATGCGAAGTGAAGACTATAGGAATTTTAATCCCTACTCAATAAATATGGAAACTAAGGTCCAGATATGATAAGTAACTTGCCATAAATTGTTTTCAGAGACAGGTCTTCTTAACTCCAAATTCAGAAATTTATACATGATTTCTCTCTGCCTACCCCAGCAAAGGAATATAAGAACAAGAAATGTTCACCAGTAGGGATTTCCTGAATAATATTGTCTTCTCTTTTGACATTTTTGGGGGAGAATTTTCAAGGAAGTCCCTATCTCATCCATCCCTCAGTATTATTCAATTTGATTTCTTAGTCAAATAATTAGAGAATTATTATGATTTGTAGGGATTCTAAAGACTATTTAATCTAACCTTTTTTGTATTTTTTCCAGTGTTTTAACATTTTTATTTAAAATTTTGAGTTCCAAATTCTATCCAACCTTCCCCTCCCCCTTCCCTGAGATGGTAAGCAGTCAGATATAGATTATGCATTTGCAATTATGAAGAACATTTTCATATTAGTCATTTTGTACAAGACTCAAATAAATGAATAAATGAAAGAAAGAAAGTGAAAATAGCATGCTTCAATCTGTATTCAATCAATATCAGTTCTTTGGAGGTGGATAGTATGCTTCATAATTAATCCTTTGGGATTGTTTTGGATCATTGTATAGCTGAGAATAGCTAAGTCATTCACTTTAATTTAATTTAATTTAAATTTATTCATTGAACAATATTGCTGTTACTGTGTACAGTGTTCTCCTGGTTCTGTTCAATTCACTATACATCAGTTCATGTAAGTCTTTGCAGATTTTTCTGAAAACATCCTGCTTGTATATCCTTTCTTATATTACAATGATATTAAATTATAATCACATACCACAGCTTCTTTATCCATTTCCCAATTGATGGGCATTCCTTTGATTTAAAATTCTTAGACACCACAAAAAGAGCTGCTATAAATATTTTTGTACAGATAGGTCCTTTTCCCTCTTTTTGAATATCTTTCAGATGTAGATCTAGAAGTAGTATTGCTGGATCATAGGGTAAGCACAATTTCATAGTCCTTTGGCCATAGTTCCAAATTGCTGTCCAAAATGGTTGAATCAGTTCACAACTCCACCAACAGAACATTAATGTTCCAATTTTCCCACAGCCCCTCCAACATCCAACATTTTCCTTTTTTGTCATATTAGCAACTCTGATAGGTATGAGGTAGTACCTCAGAATTATTTTAATTTGCATTTATCTGATCAATAGTGTAACACCCTATTTGAAAGAAGAAAAAAAATGAGGCCCAGTGAAGCTCATAGTTTAAGCCTCCCCAAAATCTGCACAGCCACAGGATCATAATTTCAAAACTTTAGAATATAATACATATAGTATAGTATAGGATCCTAATGACCACCAAGTTCAGTCCCATCATTTTGCAGATGAGCAAACAGAAAAACAGAGGAGAGAAATGACTAGCTTGGGATAATGGGTAGTAAGTATCTGAAGCAAAATTTGAACTCATCTTCTGGAGTCCTAGTTTAGTGCCTTATTCTCTCTAATTTTGTCCCCTTTGTGTTACAAATAAATTAAAAGATTTGTCTGAAGTCACAAAAGTTGCC
Organism: Dromiciops gliroides; assembly: GCF_019393635.1. NCBI lineage: Eukaryota > Metazoa > Chordata > Mammalia > Microbiotheria > Microbiotheriidae > Dromiciops > Dromiciops gliroides. Next base: position 575,427,563 of record NC_057862.1, read on the forward strand.
GGTGTCAGAGGCTTGGAACCCAGGTTCTGTACCTCCAGGTTAAACATGCTTTCCAGTCTACCATCCTTTGAGTTATTACCGAAGTTCATTCAGCTACCTAGTGGTAAGGATAGGAGCAGAACCCAATTCCTCTGACTCTCATGGCAATCTCTATTACCCTGATTAAGCACCATACTAATTCTACCTGGCCAGTTCATTTAAAATTAAACAAATATATCACTATTCACTTTCCCAGGAGTTCTATTGTATAATGCTGGTTTTAAGCACTGCCACCTTTATTCAGCATTTCTCCTATGCTATTGCATTGGTTAGGTAACTACTTTTGTGTATATTATGGGGTTTTCCCCACCATGTGTTGGAGAACCTGAGGGTGAGTATTAAGTCTCATATTTTTTGGTATTGTTAGTATATATTGATACATAAAGTAAAAGTTGAACCATTTTTTTTCTTTTTCATGATGGTGATTGTGTTGAGGAGCAGGGGGAGAAAGAAGAAAATAACTTCATTTTATATTTCATGCATTCTGCATCTACCACGCTGCTAGAATCCTGTGATTGTTCAAATTCCAACGTAGGAAACATTGTCAATGATCTTCAACTTATAATAATGTAATTCAGACTTGCTTTCCAATGTCAGAACATGGGGAGAAAAAATATTGGTATTCTTATGAAGGGAAGAGGGCAACATATGTACCTAAAAACCCCCCAAAACTCCATGCTGCCAGGAAATGATATAGAGGATGGAGTACAGAGCTCAGAGCCAGGAAAACCCACATTCAGTACATTTCTATAACACTTGTGATGTGTTACCATAAACAAATTTTTTTTTTGAGCTTGAGTTTCCTCATTTGTAAAATGGAGGTAATAATATATGTAACAATTGCCTGAAAGGGGGCTGTGAAATTTAAATGAGAGAATGAATAAATTAAGAATATATATTAATTAAATCCTTACTAAATGCCAAGCACTGCGCTAAGCACTAGGGACATAAATAACTATGGAGAGATAATCTGTATACTCAAAGAGTTTACATTCTAATACCTAGCTTCTTAAACTGTGGCTCGGAATGTAGGGGTCTCAAAAAATCTGGCAACAGTAAAAAGTTATGTATGCCTATTTTATATACCTATATACCCATGGTCACATAAAAATTTCTCAGGTAAAAAGGGGTCACAAGTGGGAAAAGTTTATGAAGCCCTAATAGGAGACACTAATATATCATGAGAATAAGCCATGAAGTGGTATTTAGGTTTAGAAAGTGACAGGGATGGGGAATGGAATTATAAGGCAATAAATCAGCAAACCCTTTTCAATAGCAAATAAAATGTATTTGATTATGGTTTCAGAACTGGAAGGTGGAGAGCAATTTGGAATAAAGTATGTGTACTCCAAAGGGAAGCATGGCCTAATATAGTTCTTCTGGCCTACTATAGTGAGTTGGTGAAATATTACACTAGTCTGAACTGTAGGACTCAGGGTAGAAGTTCTGGAGGCAAAAGGGTTAAATTGTCAAGGGCATGGTCTCTGTTTTTAGTGACATGTCAAATGTTTAGAAAATGTGAGAAAATGTGAAGAGTATAGGGAAACATGTTTGGAGTAGGCCCAACCTGATAGATTAGGAACATATGTAAAATATTTTTGTTATTGTTCTTGTTATTGCTGTTATTGTTACTGAGTCATTCAATGGTGTCAACTCTTCATGACCTCATGAACCAACTGTCCATGAGATTTTCTTGACAAAGATAATAGAGTGGTTTGCCATTTCCTTCTCCAGTAGAATACTTCTTGTCAGAACTCTCCACTATGATCTGTCCACTAGTGCCCTGATAATTTAATTGGCAAATTTTGGACAGGATTACTGCTTTCAGAAATACTAGAAAACAATTCACAGAGAAACAACTCAGAAATTAATTCAGATGACTGAATTTCACATATGATATTCTTTGAAGGGCAATTGTGCATGAAGTAGGGATGGGGAGAAAAGGATGACATTCATAAAACACTTGTACTAAAGAGGGACTTTTTTTTAAAAAAGAGAGGTTGTGATTCAAGGAATGAGAAAGGAGAGAAAGCCACAGACTCAGGAGCCAGGATGAAAAGCAGCACTGAAATGTGAATGGGGAAAGGAAATCAAGGGTGAAGTTGAGTGACAAGCCTAGGCAAAGAAAAGGGACAAAATATATATGTTTATGTATATTTATATGTATATGTATATGTGCGTATATATATGTGTGTATATATATATATATATATATATGTTTGTGTGTATATGTGCATGTGCATGTATATGAAAAGGAAGTACATTAATAGGAAATCAGAAGAGAGATAACAAAGAAGAGCAATATAGAACGTGGATCCATCCTTTGAAATCAGCAATTTGAATCTCATCCATAAAGGGAAAGGGTAAACTATCACATTATTTAGGCCTCTAGTTTTGTGTTAACCTTAAAAATTGTGCATGTGCAACTAAGTTACCAGTGTAAAATGAAGATTTCCAAAATCAAATCTTTTGTCTAAGTGTAAATAAACTTAGTCCTAATCTTTCTCATTATGAGTAAATTGTATTTTGTCTCAGGAAGAATAAACTGTGATCCTGAAGACTGGCTATTTTTCTTTTAAAAACCTACTGAATGCATTTTTTTCCCTTTTCAGTGTACTCTGAAGGAGGGAACTATGTTCATTTTGTAGAGACAGGGTAGAAGGATAGTTTGTAGAAGTGTAGATCTAGCTTAGAGTATATCTAGTACATTAATATATGTTCTCAGTGGGGCAGCTAGGCGGTGCAGTGGATAGAGCACTGGCCCTGGATTCAGGAGGACCTGAGTTCAAATCCAGCCTCAGACACTGACAGTAGCTGTGTGACCCTGGGCAAGTCACTTAACCCCAATTGCCTCACCAAAAAAACCCAAAACCAAAACCAAAACAAAAAAGGATATGTTCTTAGCTTCCATGTATGCCCATTGTCTCACATAATGTAAATTGCTACTAAGAAGGTTTCCTCGGTAGGTAACTAAAATTTCTCCCCCCCCCCCGCCCCGCCTCCCCCAGCCCGCCAAAGGTTCCAGATCTCTGCTATTTGCTTTTTTCTGGCCGTAATGAATATTATCTTTCCTGCTTTGTACATCATGTATTTTGTGGACAGTTCTATCACCCTGTAATCTTTCAAGTTATTCATACTTTTCATAAATATCCCTTAGCAGTCAATTTAGTTGGGTATATCCAGGGCCAAGTGGATTTAATTCATTTAATCTTGCCTTATGAATCGGTCTATACAGACTCATAATCATTCTTGTGACTCTTTTTGAAATTCTACCCAGGTCACTTCCCTACCATCCTGGTAACAGGGTACCAAACATGAACACAGTATTCCAGGTGTGGTTGCAAAAGGGTCACAAAGAGTGAGCCTGTTCCCTTCCCCGTGTGTGACATGATGTTTCTCCACATGTTGCCTAAAGCTATTCCAATCCTTTTTTGCCGCCATATCACATTGCAAAATCTTATGTAATTTGCTCTCTACCATGTCCCTCAAGGTCTCTTTTGGCATCACTAATTTCCAGGTTCCGACCTCCCCTGGAATATCTGTATTTCTCATTATTTCTCTCAGATGTGCTTGCCTTTTTTAAAGTGGAATCTTGGCTTCTGGTCTCAGGACCATATTTCTAAGCATTAACATCTCTGAGCAAGATTGTTGGGTCTTACAAGATATTCACTATCATATGATTTCATAATGCTGAGGGTAATGGACACCAGTCAGATGAAGCCCTTGTGGGGTACCACCTCTTACACAACACTTTTTCTGACCTCCTTGCCCCCAAGTTTTCAGTGCTTTTTCCCCTATGAAATTGCATTGTGTTACTTTGTATGTCTTTATCTTTATTTATCCATGTACATGCTATATTTCCTTTCTAAGAGAAGCTCTTTTAGGGCCAAAAAAAAGTTTCATTTTTTGCCTTTTATTTGGGGAACTTTGGAAATGAAAATTTCATTGGACAATCATCCTAGCTACCCACTTCAGGCACTGCAAGGTATCTCACCATGCCCTCTGGAACTATGGAGAATTCATTTTTCTCTCACTTTTCCTTGTGAAGGAAAGATGGATTTTTCCACACCAGTATAAATTTCATAGAAGGCTTCCATCATTAGTTTTATTGTTATCTGGCTATGAAATCATAGGTCAGAAAAATGGACCTAAAATTCATATGACCTCACCTTTTAGGCATAGATTAAGATAATGATTCAATCTATCCATGCAAAGACATCACACAGGGCTCTAACACCATGAGAATAATCCAAGCCTTGAGAGAGCTGCACAAAGGTGTTACAACCCAATCAACACCAGCCTTGTTCGTTGCTTTCATCAAGAAATATTCTTTAAGTATTTGCACTATGTAATAGCATGCTGTACATTATGACAATTTGTTTTTCCAACTATCTCTAGAGAAATAATGTTATATAGCTGAAAGAATGATAGACTGAGAACTAGATATTTTGAGTTCTATTATTGGCTGTACCATTACCAGCTGTGTGACCCATGGTAATGAAAAAAGCAGACATTCCATAATGGCTTAAATTTTGCAAAGTGCTTCGCATGCCTTTTCTCTTGATTTTCACAACAACTCCTTGAGATAATTATTACTGACATTATCTCCATTTTACAGTTAAGGAAACTTAAGATAAGAAGTGCAGTCACTAGATCATGGACAAATAATTAGTGAAAGTTGAAAAGGGGGTTGGGTAGCTAGGTGGTACAGTGGACACAGTGCCAGGCCTAGATTCAGGAAGACTTATCTTTCTGAGTTCAAATCTGCCTTCAGACACTAGCTGTATGACTCTGGGCCAGTCATTTAATTAACCCTGCTTACCTCAGTTTCATCATCTATAAAATGATTTGGAGAAGGAAATGGCAAACCACTTCAGTATCTTTACCCAGAACAACAAGATCTTTACTGACCATCTGTAAGACCTTAACAGACAGTGTAGAGGGTACCAAAACTGGGATCAAGACAACGGATTTAAATTCTGCTTCTGGTACTTAGTGGCTACATGGTCTGGCTGATCCTCAATTTCCTCCTCTGAAAAATGAGAATGATAATACCTGAAATACTTACCTCATAGCAATATTCTGAGGCCCTAATGAGATAATATGGGTAAAATGCTTTGCAAACTTAAAAGTGCTGTGCAAATGTCAATTGCTATATGCCACTATGCTCAATTGTTAAATATTCAAAGAATGTTAGATCTTAAGGGTTCCTTTAAGTTTTGTTTTTTGTTTTTTTGTTTTGTTTTAGTGAGGCAATTGGGGTTAAGTGACTTGCCCAGGGTCACACAGCTAGTAAATGTTAAGCGTCTGAGGCCAGATTTGAACTCAGGACCTCCTGAATCCAGGGCCAGTGCTCTATCCACTATGCCACCTAGCTGCCCCTGGTTCCTTTAAGTTTTAAGAGTTTATTCATTCCTATGACCAAAATTATTTTTATCCTTTCTCTTTATGGAGGAGGGAGGTCTGGACTTGCAATTCTGTCACAGGAGTGAACTTCTGGTGTTGAATGTAATGTAAATACAAATGCACCAATGTAAATAAGCTACTCTTCTGTAACCTACATGCTGAGATTTGTGAGGCACTGACAAATCAAGGGATTTGTCCAGGTCACAAAGCCTGGCCCCTAAGATGCCATGAAATGCCAACCTCTAGTGAATCTCTGTTCTCTTTAACTTATCCAGTGTTGGACTTTGAACCACAGAGATAGTATCAGGTGATTTTTAGATCTGGGTTATAGTTTTACCTGCTATCTAGTAATTTGTTTTTGTCAAAGTTGCCCATTGCCAACCTAACACTGACTTTCATCTAATCTCTCTACTCCCAACAGGAACAGGAATAGATAGTGGGGGATAAGAATGGGCCTGAAGTCATGTAACCTTAAGATTTACCCAATTGAGAGGACTAAGGTACCTCTCACTCCATTGTCAGCAAATGTGTTTTTCTGTGGCCAGCTACCTTTGGAGAGACTAGAGAGGTTGCCATAAACCAATGTATACAATCTATTTTTCATAATTAATAAACACATGCTAATCTAAATTTAGAAATCTGACATGTATTTATGAATGAACACTCAGGTTTGAGTAGCTTCATCATGCAAAGAGCCTATTTATTTCAGCAGTGCTCTTAGGGAAAAAGAGATTCACATGTTATAAATTAATTAGTTACTACATGTAAAATTTAGGAGAATACCTCTGTTTTCTTAGTAGTTTTAACTGTAACACAATGACAGAGATTTTATTTATTGTGTCTGAGAGTCACAGTCTGTCAGAGTTAGCATTTAAAGCAGAGGTAATAAGTGCTTGATAGATTTTTATTGTTGACCCAAGAGGCCGGCTAGTCCAAATACGTGAAGAGAAATCCCCACTAGAACATACCTGGTAAGTGGTCCTGAAACCTTTTTCTAAAGACTGCTAATGAGGGAGAACTCAGTACCTTATAAAGAAGTCCATTAAACTCTCATATTTTTCTGCTACTCAGTCTTCTCTTCAACCCCCCTCCCTCCCCTCCAGAATCAAGACTAAATTTGTCTCTTTGTAACTTCCACTATCATTCCTAGATCTGCCATCTGAGGGTAAACAGAACAAATTTAGTCACTTTCCAAATATTGGAAAATAGCCATCATTCCCACCCACCCCAAGTCTTCTCTTCTCAAGTCTAAACACTTCCAAATGGTTCCACTGATTCCAATATAGAATCCATTGATTCCAATAGTCCATGAGGCCCTTTCACTTGTTGTCCTTCTCCTGACACTGTCCAGTTTACTAATATCTTGACTAAAAATGAAGTGTTCAAGTGAATAAACATTAAGAACTCATTATGTGCCAGACAATGTCCTACACTCTGAAATACAAAGAAAAACACAAAACCAAAACAAACCAAACAACAATTTAAAAACCACTGCACTGCCTTAATGTTGCAAAATAATTTCCATGCATCAAAATTGAAAATCTCCCCATTCTAGTCTGAGATAGAAGAAAGGAGTGCTGATGTAATTAGCAGAGGACTAGAAAATGGGTCAGAAGACCTGGATTTAGTTCTGATTGTGATCCTCAACTCTCTGACCCTCAGTTTCCTCATTTGTAAAATGATCATAATGATATTCACTCTACCTGGTTTGGAAGGTTGTTATAAGGATCAAATGCCTAATAGATGTAAAAAGAATCTAAGGCAATATATAAACAGGATAAATTATTATTCCTAATTTAAATAAAAACTCATGGCCCTTGCATCTGGCCAGCAACATTGCTGACTATTTGTGCAAGAATCCTTTCTCACTTTTTTCCTTTTTTTTTTTTTACAGGCAATGGGGTTCAGTGACTTGTACAGGGTCACACAGCTAGTCTAAAGCTGGATTTGGACTCAGGTCCTCCTGACTCCAGGATGAGTGCTCTATCCACTGCCCCATCTAGCTGCCCTCCCCACTTCTCCTTAATGTTATTGTCTTCCCTTAGAGATTATCTTTAATTTATCCTGTATGTATCTTGTTTGCACATAGTTGTTGGCAAGTTGCCTCCCCCATTAAACTATGAACAAGGGGATGACTTTTACCCTTCTTTGTATTAGCAGAACTTAGCACAATGCCTACCACACAGTAGGTACTTAATAAAATGCTTGTCAATTTTATTTCTTGTTTCTCATTATCCTTCACCTTCAAATCTCAAGGATTTGAGATCACTCGTGTTCCTTCAGAGGAAGTGCCATAGTCCTTATACTCAGGTTTGCTTGTACATAAAGTGATTTGTATTGTTCATGTCATCTAAAATGCTTTTTCTATATTTATTTTTAAGATCTCATGGCTCTTACAAGTCAACCATGATTCCCCACCCCACTAGGGTATTCTACAATACTTATCAATAGCACTGAATTTAGCCACTTTCCTATACTTCCAGAATACATATTTTATTCAGGCAGGGATGGCCCTAGTAAAAACTGTGAAGTTAGGCAGATGTTTTTCTTTGATGGTACCAATCTTCCCATCTTTTGACCTTTTCTCTCCTGGGCTTTCCATATTCTTTCTCTTTTTAGATAACTAGTGGCTTAGTTTTCCTTCTGCTCACCATCTCCACTAACAAAAACTGTTTTGGGAATCCTTCATCTATTCTAAGGTGTAAATAATAAACAATGACACAAGCTTTGACAAGGGTTACCAAGCTGGAAGACTTTAAGCACAGGTCCAGTGAGAGATTATGTATCTGTCATCAAAGCACAAACCTAAATTCAGAGATTCTCTTGCCCAGGTTGGCCATGGGGAAGGGAGGTTGAATTTGGGAGCCATAACAATGCTCAAAAATTCTTTTCAGCTCTAGAGCGGTCTTGATTCGAAATGCTGCCATCATTCCTACCTCAAATGAAATCACTGCTTCCTAAAGTAATGAAATAAATTCTCCTTATATATAAAGTCAGCTACCATATCAAAGTCATAGTCTAAAATATTGAGTTCTTTTATTTCAAGATCTGAGTTTTTTTTTGGGGGGGGGGGTAGGACAGCTTAGTAAAACAACCCCCTGAAATGTACTGTTAAACTATTTTTTTTTCAGGGCAATGAGGATTAAGTGACTTGTCCAGGGTCACATAGCTAGTAAGTGTCAAGTGTCTAGTGGTGGTTTTGAACTCAGGCCCTCCTGAATTCAGGGCCTGTGCTTTATCCACTGTGCCACCTAGCTGCCCCAACTTGTAAATTATTGAACTTGTTTTTATTGTTATCAAGTACTATAGAATCTCATAGTATCTGAGATTAAATGTATTCTAGAGAAAAAAAAACTACTGATTTGAAGGGAGAAGTTATTCATAATACTTCATGTTTTTAGGAAAGTCATTCAATCAAAGTATTTAGTAAGCATTTTCTCTGTGCCTGGCTAGTTCCAGAGTTGCTCCAGAGAATCAAGCAAAGGAATTGAGGGCAGAGGTGTCTATGGAAAGAAGGGAAAATGAAGGAGACATTTAGGTGGTGCAGTGAATAAAGCACCCACCCTGTATTCAGGAGGACCTGAATTGAAATCTGACCTCTGACACTTGAGCTTATTAGTTATGTGACCCTGTCATTGCCCTGCAAAAAAAAAGGAAAAAGAAAATAATATCCCTTATAATGTGGCTTTAAAAGAGAGTAATATGGATTGCCAAAATTGATCAATTTAGAAAAAAAAATGTCATTTCAAATCAATGATTTGAATGAGTTAGATGTTTATGGGTCAATTTATTTGAAGCTGTAGTCCTAGTAGGCTGAAATAAAGTCAAGAAGCATTTATTAAAGTGCTCACTTTGAATGAAACCCTGAGCTGAAGGCTCAGGATTGAGAGAAAAGCAAAAAACTCAGCACCTTCCCTCAGGGACCTTATAGGCTAATTGTAGAGACAACCTGCAAACAAGTCTGTAGCTAGATATAATGAATTTGGAAGGGAACCTCAGAGAGAAGACACTTCCTTAGTGGTGGTTAAGGGGGAAGTGGGAGGGAGGTGTGTGTGTGGGGGGGGAGATTACTAGGAAAGACTTCTTGCTCAACATTGCATTTGAGCTGAGATTTGAAAGGAGCCAGGGAAGCCAGGAAGAGAAAAGGAGTGAGATCATTCCAGGCATGGGGGAACCAGGAAGGGTATAGAAATATGCATAGTTCACGAAGACAGTCATCAAATCATCTGGGGTATAGAGCAAATGGCAGTACTGCTGAGCCATACCCAAACATCTCTTATAATGACAACCTTATTTAGATAACAGAGGTCAGAGAGAAACAAACTGGAAGAAGTATATACTATTTTCTGTAACAAAGTCTATTCCTTACAAGGAAGGGAGAAAAAAAAATCAGTCACATACAATTCAAATGAATGATTCTTTCCTTAGGAATAATCATCCCATGACCATCACCCTCCCATTTAAGCAATGAGATAAGTGCTTGGGAATGTCAACAAGGAGAGGGTGCTCTGGGATACCTGCAAAGGTGGACTTTGGGGCATAAACACTGGGAAAAGTTGAGAGTTGAAAGTTGTTTGGAAAGAGCCTTTAGGTTAACCAGTCATCTTTGATCAACATGCAATGACGTATAAGAGAGATTAATCCACCCCCAGCTATGTGAGGAATTTCATCCAAGGATCCTAAGCAAGTAAGCTCCCTGAGTAGAGTTTTCTACAGTAGGTAGGTAAATTGTAAAAAACCATGGCTGCTTTTCAGTTCAGCCATCTCTCAGGTGCTGGGCAGCACGATTAAAGCAAGATTGGTTACATCATTTTATTGAGAATTGTCTTCAAAACTATATCTGGATGACTTTTTTTGAAAACTTTTTCTGAATCATAGGCTTAAAAATGAAAGGAGAGGATGCCTTGTGAGATGAGAGGTTGAGTTCAGTTTAACGTATATTATGTTGCCATGCAAGGAAACAAGCAGGATTACAGAAGCCTGAATTTGAACAGCTTACAATCCTCTTTTTTTATTTTATTTTTATAAGTAACAGACTCCAAATATCATTAAAAGTCCAAGGGAAAAAATCATGGAAGCATGCAAGCCGATCTGCAAAATATCATACAACATTTTATAGAGTTAGCAAAGCACTCCATACTAACAATCTGATCAAAGTAGTCTGAGGCCAAAGTAGTGGTTTTAGAAATCCCAGAACCCCCGCTTTTAATTTCAGGTCTTCATTGAGAGGTGGGATTGGAAGCCACCCTTGCCAAGTTTTTTCACTTACCATACTGAGAAATCAGGCTCTGACAAAATAAATTGAAAATGATATAAAAAAGACCCAGGATATACCTTAGACTAACTGGCAGAACTGGCCATTGGCCTCTAGGTTATTAAAATCTGTGGCACATGTGACTGCATTATCTAGAACTGCTTCATCAAGATGATTCTTGAGCCATACTTTAATACATCAATTACTGGCACCATGTTCTCACTGATGTGGGTCCTCCCTCTATTGCTGCTGATCATAGCTCGTCTATGACTTCTTATCCTGTGCCATTCTTGTCTATATTTTCTAAGAAATGCTCCATAGAATATCTGTCCAAAATCCTAAAGGTCTTCCTTAAGAATGTGCTAAAGGATATTCTGTTAGCATACCATGGAAACTAGTACATCCTTTTAATCTCCATCAGGTAGTTCTTGATCCAGGACTTGATTGAATCACCTCCCTTACAATCATACAATTCTCTAATGATACTTTTGTTAACCATTTTTTATGCATTAGTCATAGTTGGTAATACATTAAAGTCTCCTTTTGCCCACCAGATATCTTTCCATTGTCCTCCAGATATCGTATTATTTTAAAGAATATGTTCTCTAGGGGGAACTCCCATACTGCTTTTCCTCCTAGCCCTTTGAGATAGGAGAGACAGTCAACTCTTGAAAACCTGGAAAACTATGCAAAGACTACAAATGATTTGGGTCCTTTGTTTTTCTTTTTTTCTCTGGAATTGCCTGTTTTTGAAGTCTTTGCTAGTCCTTAACAGTTCTACCAAAGACTAAGTTGATAAAATAAAATAAGATCATAACTCAAATTAGTTAAATTCATTACTTTTTAAACTAGCTATCATAAAAAATATGTTGGGAAGGGAAACTTGTAATTAAGATGGTTTATGTATGGGTTATAATCATCAACTCCTTTTTTGTGCACATGAAACTCTATGGAGGGTTTTGGGAAACATGAGGAGAAGAATTACACAGAGGTGGTAGATGGACTACTATTTGCAGTCACACAGAAATTTAAGATTTCTAAAAGCATTGTGCAATCTGCCTGATGCCAGTTCTGCTGTTTTTCTTTCTCTCATTCAATTCTGAGCCTAACTCATTTCCCATTTATAGCATCATCTTAGATACATAAACTAACTCATAGTGTGGTCCACACATGGCAATCCATAGCCACCAAAGGGACAGCCATGCAGTGAGAAAGATAGGTTTGGGAAAGTGGTGTGATGACCAAAGGGAATATCAAAAAATCTTTCACAAATGTGCATATGTGCAACTAGGAAGGATGGCAGGAGGTAGGTCCCTCTGACTTGTGTCACTGAGATAAGCCATAGACAGAAGGTTTGTTGACCGGGAGGTGAGCAGGCATAGGCACAAATCCTGGCAGGCTTTACAATGAATGCCTCACCAGGAGTATATTACACACACTCACTGAACAGTTGGCTGGATCATACACTAGTTTTTATGGTCACAGTAGAACATGTACAGGATATTGTCAGCAATCCTAACTACTGAACACTATTTGGTGGGAAAATATTGACAAACATCTGATTTTTTTCCCTTTCCTTTTCTCTTTTTCTTCCTTTTTTCTTTCCTTCTTTCCTTCTCTCTCTCTCTCTGTCTCTCTCTGTCTGTCTGTCTCTCTCTCTCTCTCTGTCTCTGTTTTTGTTTTGTTTCTTTTTTTCTCTCTTTTTTTGTAACTGAGTATCCGTATTTTACCTGGGCTGAAGTAGAGTGGTCCCTAATGGCTGAATCTTACTGCTGATCAGCAGAGAAGTTTTGACCTTCTTATTTCCAACCTGATCCAGTTTGTCTTTTCTAAGCCAGTTGTCCCCTCTGTTCTAGAACACCATGTTAGATACTAAGGTATAGACACCCAATCAGCTATGATAATAGCTAACATAGTACTAAGAACTTTAAAATTATTGTCTCATTTGATATTCACAACAACCCTGGAAAGTGTTATTATACTCATTTTTTTTACAGTTGAAAAAAACTGAGACAAAGATCAAGTGATTTGGCTATGTTCACAAAGCTACTAAGTGAATATCTGCTTCTGGGTTTGAACTCAGGGCTCCCTGACTCCAGGCCTGGCTCTCTATCCACTGCACCACCTACTGTCTTTTGGCACTACTGCAACTTAGAACTTCCCAGCTCAAGCCCCTCTGTTAGCAGATTCACAGGTTTACTTAACATATCTATCCTAGGCTGATATTCAAATGTATAAATCTGCTCCCTCCACATTTTTTTAAATTTTTAAGTAGTTACATTTATATAATTGTAAATGTGATGATGTTGATGAATAAATGTGATGGTGAGATGCACACAGCTGAGATGGGCCTCCAAGCTCTGGAGGAAGAAAAACAAATGAGACGCAGGAACCTATGGGCAGCAGAGAGCTCAGTTTTCCAATGTCCTTAGTGCGGCAGGAGTTGAGGCTCCCTTATCAGTCTGCACAGCCACACTGTGGCCTGTGGCTCTTCAAGGCACTGATCCATGGTCGTTGGCGACTGGCAGAAGCCTATATTGAGATGTCATTAATTAGAGGCCTTATTATTTGGAGAATTTTTTTAATAGCCATAACAAACATATCTTATTTAGAGCACGTACCTCTTATGAAGAGAACTTTATTTTTTTAGTTCAAAATCAGACCATGTGGGAAGGGATATTCCTTTTTCAAATCTCAGTAAACATCTACTTTTGAAAAGAGGATTGGTTTAGAAAATTCTGGATATATAGACACTAAAAGTCTTATCTAGCAGCTTTGTTTTGCTTCTTTTGGAAGGTCGAATAAATTTTAATGACAGGAGCAACAGTGGACGTTAGGAAGAATTTGTTATTGTAAAGTTTATTAGACATCAGGATATCTTGACAAGGGTGATTATAGAATCTCTTTCTCTGGAAGAACATTTCAAAAGGTATATTGTTCTCAATTAGTAGTTCTTAACCTGAGGTCAATGAATTCTTTAAAAAAATTGATAACTATATTTTGCCATAATTGGTTTCCTTTGCAATCATATATATTTATTTTAGGCATCTAAGAACATTATTCTGAGGTGTCTATAGGCTTCACCAGACTGCTAAAAGGGTCAGTGATGCCACCAAAAAAAAAGGAAGTCATTCTAGTGACTCTAGTGAGAGGTAGGATGATTTTGGTTTTATATTCAGTAATATGGTGTTCAAGCCCTATGACCATGGGGAATTATTTACCTTTTAGTTCCCCAGGGAACTCTCTAATACTATAAATTATAGATGCTGATTTTCATCATTGTAAGGAATTTCCAAATCAGAAGTCATGTAGAGATGAAATCATAATCCAGATTGAAAATCCTTCTTGTAGTGTGAGAATAAAAACTTGGTGGGTGGACCATGTGACTTCTTGAGGATCCTTCCAAATCTCATTCATCTGAGGTAAGAGAAGTCAAGAAGGGTGTGGGTATTTGAAATCCTCAGGTAGGCCATCTAAATCACTAATTTTTCTCCCCAATAGGAATTTGCTTTTATACATCCAATAAAGAAATAAACAAGATAACCAATGTGAATTATGATCTCATATTATTTTTATCAACCAAGTCTTTGATAGTGATTCTTTTTTTTGTTTGTTTTTGTGGGGCAATTGGGGTTAAGTGACTTGCCCAGGGTCACACAGCTAGTAAGTGTTAAGTATCTGAGGCCGGATTTGAACTCAGGTACTCCTGAATCCAGGGCTGGAGCTATATCCACTGCATCACCACCCCTTGATAGTGATTCTAAGAAACAACACTAGTGCAAAGCAGAGAAACCAGGAGGAAAAGGAAGAGCCAGGGACCTAGATAAAGTACAAGCTCAAACATTGTTCTCCAGGCAATTGAGAATTTACTCTCCCTACGGCCTCAATAGGATGGGAGGAATAAAAAATATGGGGGGAACCCCTGAAGAATGCCCTAAGAGCACAACTTCTATCAATCCTCTGTAAAACCACAGACATCCTGGGTCTGGGTCATTGAGGGGCCCAGTCCTGCATGCTCCTGCACCACATTCATGCCTAAACCTATTCTGTGGCTTGGAGTATACAAAGCACCTCTGTCCAGTCATGTACAGCACGTCCTGCCAGTTCAGCAGGTGTGGCCCCTGTATGCAGAGGTGTGCCACTAGAAGAGTTAAAGAGTTACTAGCCCTCTCTGGCCTTCCTAATCTTTAATTCCATCCACCTGCCCTACTGCTTTGCAAAGTGAGGTTTGACACAGGCAGAGTACCACAGAACCTTTTGGCCCACTGCCAGTCATTCAGGGCACAGGGGATTTGGCAGTTCTAACTGCCACTTTCTTTACACAATTAGCATTTTGATGATAAACCCCAAACCTACCAAATATACCACACCCAAGAAAACAGGATTGTAATAATGTGGGCCAACCAGCAAGCAGAATTCTTAGTTCAGGAATAACATTCCAATTCTCCCCACAGAGGGACAAAACCTGGGCAAGGGGATCTCTTCCTTTGAAAGGAAATCTTCAACTTCACTGACCAAGTCGTATACAACACCACTTTCTTGCAAACAGAGCTACTTGGCATTATCTAGCCAAATAGCATCCTATTTATATTATATCTCTCCCCTTCTCCCACAAACAGTAGGATCAAATACAAGCTGTACTATTTGGCTTTTAAAGCCCTTCTTGACCTGCCTTCAACCTACATTTAAATCTTGTTATATGTTACTTCCCTTCTTGTTCACTATGGGTTCAGCCAAATTGGCATTCTTGATGCATCTCACATGCAATAATCTATCCCCTGCCCCGGTGCTCTTGCATTGACTATTGTCTATGCTGAGAATGTGCTCCCTCCCTATCTATGCCTTTTAAAACCTCTTTTTTTCCTTCAAAAGTCTGTTCAAGTGCCATCATCTACATGAAACCTTCCCTGACCCCTTGCACATGCTAGGGCATTTACCTTGGATTAATTGTGTATGTGTTTTGTTTTTTGGGGTTTTTTTGTGGGGCAATGAGGATTAAGTGACTTGCCCAAGGTCACACACCTAGTAATTGTCAAATGTCTGAGGCAGATTTGAACTCAGATCCTTCTGAATCCAGGGCTGGTGCTTTATCCACTGTGCCACCTAGCTGCCCCATCAATTGAATATTTAAGTACCTACTGTGTGCCACCACTGTGCTAGGTACTCAGGGATGCAAAGGGAAAAAATGAACTTACATTTTATTTAGGGATACAGCCTTTATGTAAGTACAGTAAAAATACATATACGGGGGCAGCTAGGTGGCACAGTGGATAAAGCACCAGCCCTGGATTCAGAAGGATCTGAATTCAAATCTGACCTCAAACACTTGACACTTACTAGCTGTGTGACCCTGGGCAAGTCACTTAACCCTCATTGCCTGGCCCAAAACAACAACAACAACAAACCTCAATTGGCTTCCATTTAGAAGGATATTATCCTTTCTAGTAGCAGATGAATCTAGAAGTACAGTGATAACAATATTGGTACTTGATTTGTCAGACCTGGGTTCAAATACTAATCCTTTCCCTTAGTTATCTTTGGGATTTGGACAAATCATTTATCTGTCTGAGCCTCTGTTTGGAATAAAGAAAGCCTACATTCAAATTTTACCTATGACTTATTACCTGTGTGATCAGGGGCAAGTCACTTAGTCTCTCAAACTCAGTTTCCTGATCTGTACAGTGACGACAATAATACCTTATTGGAGTGGAGTGCCTACTTCACAGGCTTATTATGAGGCTCAAATGAGATATAAAACATGTTGCAAACTTTAATATGTTGTAGAGGTGTTATTAATTATTATTATTCCTCTATAAAATGGGGATAGAGATACAATAAACACTTAATAAGCTATATCACCTACTATATGCAGAGTACTGTACTAGTCATCAGGGAAATAAAATACTACACCTGCTATCAACAAGCTTCCAAACACTTGATCTGCTTCCCTCCCAGGGATGTTGTGAGAAATGAGCTTTATAAACTGCAAAGCACCATATAAGTGTGTTATAAAAATAATAATTATGGTCATGATGTCAGAAAGTGCTCCACTAGGGTTTTCACTTAGATCAATGTTCAGATAAAGGAAACATAGAAGAGAAAAGAATCTGCATAAAATATACATATTGCTACATTGGATGGTACTGGAAACTTTTGAAGTAAAGAAGCTCTTGTTAGTCCTTCCAGTGATTTCCAGTTATCTTGAGAAGAGGCCTAGAGGTTTTCATGAAGTTCAGGACTCCACCCAGTGCCCTAGCTGAGGATGCCCATTAGAACAAGTCATTCATAAATTCATACACACTGAGTGCAAATGTGCATATTGGCATAGGTAATTTGATTGTAGGGATATGTAATGAATGCTGATGACTCAAGACCTCTGCCTTTACATTTCAGTCTATTCAGTCATACAATTCCCTGGGTTCAATGTCTTCCACCACTCGGTTCATTGGCGAATTGGAGGAATTTTGTGACGATCATTTTTTTGTATTTGCAGCTTTAAAAAAATCATTCACTATTACCCATGTATCTGTTCTAAGCACTTAGATAAGCCATAAATACTGATAATTATTTTACTGATAAGTAAATTGATGCTGATAAAGTACTGATAAATATTTATAAGTAAGTAAATTCAAGTATTGGACTCCTCTTCAGTTCTGCCATTTAGAATCCCTAGTTTGCACCCAAGCCCAGGTTAGGTACCACCTCCCACATGTTGTCTTTCTGGATATCTGGAGTTTTTAGTGATCTCCCCCTGCCCCTTAATGTGACATTCACTCACACACACACACACACACACACACACATTATGTTAGAGTCAAATTATAGAGTGTCTTTGGCTGATCAAATAAATATGAGCTTGAAATGCTTTACCACAGGTTGGGCACGAATAATCCATGTGAACATTTGGGTTGGATTCTCTAAATTTGCACATCTCATATTTCTGTTGAGCTGCTTCAGTTCTATTTTGCTTATAGAGCCCAGCACCTTCTCTGATGAGGGTACGCCATGTTGGGCAGTCATGTGACACTGTCTCTCATGTCATACAATCAATTCTAGAGTTCTTAAGAGAGACCTTGAGAGTGTCCTTATATTGATTTTTCTGACCACCATGTGAACACTTGCCTTCTGTGAGTTCTCCATAAAAGTCTTTTAAGTAAGCATACATTTGGCACTCAAACAATGTAGCCAGTCAATGGGAATTGTGCTCTCTGGAGTAGAGTTTGAATGCTTGGCAGTATAGCTCAAGGGAAGACCACAGTGTCGGTATCTTTTGCTTCCAGGTAATTTTCAGAATCTTCCTCACACAATTCAAATGGAAGTGATTCAGTTTCCTGGCATGGCACTAGCATACTGTCCAGGTTTTACAGGCATACAACGATGAGGTCAGCACAATGACATTGTAGAATTTAATTTCAGTCTAATACCTCTTTTCTCTCACACTTTCTTTCAGAGCCTCCCAAAGGCTGAACTAGCTCTGGCAATGAGAACATAAACCTCATTATCAATGTGTACACCCCTGGAAAATATACTCTCAAGGTAAGTGAACTTATCCACAGTATTAAAATATAATATTAACATAACATATAATCCTGTTTGCCTCAGTCTCCTCATTTGCAAAATGAACTGGAAAAGGAAATGGCAAACCACTCCATTATCTTTGCCAAGAAAACCCTAAATTGTATCACAAAGATTGAAAAATGACTGAAGAACAAATGTCTGAGTCTGTATTTGAAATCAGGACTTTCTGACCCCAGACTCCTCTATCCATTGCATCACCTAGCTGCCCATTTTAAATGGAAACACACACATATGTATATATGTAAGTATGTGTGTATATATATATATATGTATGTGTATATATAAAACTAAAGCTATATAACTATAAATATATAAATAGTTTTATATATAATGAAATATACATAGTATTTACATATAACTAAAACTATATAACCCTCTCTATACCTATACATATATGTATATATGTATGTGTATATATATATGTGTGTGTATATAGCTATATATCTCTATCTATCTATCTATCTATCTATCTATCTATCTATCTATCTATCATCTAACATCTATACCTTTTACTTAATTTGCCTAATGTCCAAAGCCAATGATACTAACCAATTTACCCAGGTATATTGCTGTAGGGTACATCTTGAGATTTGTGCATCATAGTGGGTTTCTTTCCTTGAAGGTCTTCCAGTAGAGTCTGAATGACTACTTGTTCAGGTTATATTGTAGAGATTTCTTTCCTCCTATGAGTTCAACTCAGAGTCTCTTGACTCCAACTATAATGCTCTGTGATTCCATGATCTGAAAAACTTCAGCAGCATGATATGACACCCAAAAAAGATAATTCAATTTTTGCCCTGTCTCTGAGATACTTATCCAACTCCCACTAGGACTCAAAAACTAAGGCCCAGAGGATTGCTGAATACTTATTCCTCAGGGTTCTCAGTGTAACTCTGAGAGCCTGATATTTCTTGCATAAATCACTCATGAGCTCCCATTTAGAATGTTCCCTATCAATTGATAGGCCAATAGTCTAAATTAGCTTGTAAGAAAACGTATTTATTGAGTTGATGTAGTAAGAATAATTTGTACCAAAAAATAAAATTCCCCAAAAGTCTGGGACTCCCTGTTCTACCCAATTATATGTGGGAATAGTGTGATCATGCTTATAGAACACATGTGGCAAAGGAATAACTTACATCTTCTGGGAATTGCAAGTTCTTCAAGGAAAACTCATAAAGTTCCTGTCAGATGTAGATTTCTGGGTTATCAGGGTAAGTAGCTTGTCAAATCCTTAAGCTGCCTTTCCTTGGTATGTCTAGCTTGCTTTCAATGTGAATCTCAGCTCCCAATGCAGATACTATGGTCAGTCACTACTGTTCTAGGGATATTGCTACACAGGGAAAGTCACAGATCTTCAAAGTCTTCACCTAGTCAAGGGGAAGGGGGTAGTTGGAGAGGGAAGTATGAAATTCCTCCCACTCATTTTTCTCTGTCTCTCTGTCTCTCTCTGTCTCCGTCTCTCTGTCTCTGTCTCTCTCTTCCTCTCTCTCCAACTTTTCCCAATCCACATCCTTCTTGAACTTTCTATAGCCTTTGATAACACCCCTCACCCTTTTCTCCTTGATGTTCTCTTCTCTCTACTGTTTTTGCAACACTACTCTATCCTGGTTCCCCTCCTAATTGCCTATTTGGCCACTCCTTCTCAGGGTCCTTTATTGGATCTTCATCCAGATCATGCCCTCTAATAGCATCCCTCCAGGATATGTTCTAAGTCCTCTTCCTTTTCCTATCTGTACCATTTCCTTGGTAATCAAATTAACTCCCATGGGTTAAATTATCAACTCTCTGCATACGATTCCCAGATCTATATATTCAGTCCTGTCCCTTCTCTTGAGCTCTAGTCCCACATCACTAACTACTTTTTGGACATCTCAATGTTTATACCTGCCTGGTATGTTGCTGAGGAGGAGATATTTGTTCAGGTATGGATTGAGCTAGATTAATGCTTTTAATTAATTTTTAATTAATGCTTTCCATGTCTAGCATGGTGGTACCTTGGCAATTCTAGTTTCACTTCCTTTTTCTGTGCCTTTAAAATGGCTGTACTCAATGCCTGCAATACCTTCCTTACTCTCTTTTCAAATCCTTTCAAATACCTTTTAAAATCCTTTGTTTCTTTAAAAATTTAACTGGAGCCTCCTTCTACCTGAAGCCTTTCCTGAATAGCTGTGGCCGGTTTCTAGAGCTGTACTCCAAATAATTTTGAACCTATTTGTTTTATATTTGTATATGTATATATTGTCTCTCCTAATAGAATATAAGCTCCTGAGGGCAGGCATCATTTTCATTTTTTGTCCTTGTTTCTGAAGCACTTTTTTAAAGCTAGCCTGTGATTTAATAGGTTTAGGGAGTTCCAGGTGAGGTAACATATATCTCTTGCTCTGCAATTTTTTGTCTTAAAGAGGTATCTGAGATTGTTACTTGTCCAAGATCACACGGCCTGTGCATTTCAGAGGCTGAACTTGAATCCAGGTCTTCCCACCTCTAGAATTAGTTTCCTCTCCCCTATGACATGTTGCTTGTCATATAGTAGGTGCAGTTGATCTTTCCCCTGTTTATCAGCTTCTAGTGCTTTCCTCTCTAAGGTTACCTTCTAACTACATCACAATTTTTTCTAGATCTATATATGTAGATTTGTGTATATCTTGTTTCCCATAAAAGAAGCTTCACTCCATAACGACAGGAAGCATTTTTGCTTTTTCTTTATAAACCTAGTCCTTTGCACAAAGTGAATGCTAAATATATGCTTGTTGATATATTAACAAATGCTGGTTGATTAATATATTGTTTAATATCACTGACTCGGTGAATATTATGACAGGTAGTTAAGGGACAAGCAGTTAAGGCATCATAGTGTGGGTGAGGCAACACAAACCAAATAAGGTCTTGTGATTCAGTTGAAACTAGAAGGGACTTTGGCAACATCTATTTTAAGCCTACTTTCTCATTTTACCAAAGAAGAAACAAATCCAAAAGTTTGAAACAATTCCTAGTTTTGTTCTGGTTTCGTTTTGGTTTGGGGTTTTTTTTTTTTGGGGGGGGGGTTATTTGTTTCTTAGAAAAGACCATCACATTTTTATAGTATTCTATGGATGCTGACATTCTTTACTCACAATAGATTGTCAAGGTAGGAATTAGAAGGCAGAATACCATAATGATCAAATACAAGAAATAGTCAGGAAAATGTGGATGGTCTGAGAGGGTTGCTGTGAATATCAAGTAGCCCATAAACTCTTTAAGGGCAGGGACAGTCTAACTTTTGTATTTGTAACCTCAGGTGCTGAGCACAGTGCTCAGCACATAGTAGGGTAGGGACTTGATAAATGCTGGTGGATTGGTTGTTTAATTTAATTAAATAATTGCTATGTGTAAGCTACCTTGGGCAAGTCACTGAATCATTCTGGCTTCCATTTCTTCACTTCTAAAATGGGGATAGTGCATTTGTAACAATGGTAATAATAACTGAAATTTTAGTTAATGAGCAGTAAAATCTAGATCTGCCCTAAAGTCTTTTAACTCTAATTGTATTGCTCTATCTACTACATAATTATCTAGTCCCAAGGAGCAAGGACCTTAAGTTAATAGGGGGGAAAGTGTGGTATAGTGAAAGCCTTGCACTGGGAATGGGTTTCAGCCCTTGTTCTGCAACTTACTAGCTATTTGACCTCAGGTTATTCAACCTTAGACCCAAATGTCTTCTGTAAAATTTGGGGTTTAGGTCAGATGAACTCTAAGATTTCCCCCGATTGAATATTCAATGATTCATTGAATCCACTTGAAAAAAACTGGGATTCTAAGTTTCTTTCTTCTGTTCCCTGTGGAGGGGGGGGGAGGGGAGAGCAATGAATTTGGAATCAAAAGACTTAGGTTCCTATCTGGCTTATTACCTTTGTGAGAATTGACCTATCATTTCATCTCTCTGAGTTTCAGTTTCCTTAACTGTGAAATGAAAGAGATAGATCTGATCATGTCTAAGGTGAGGAAGGGATGGAAAAGGGAAGGAAATAAGCATTTCTATGGAGCCTACTCTATGTCAGGCACTGTGTTAAGCAATTTGCAAATATTATGTCATTTAATCCTCACAACAACCCTGAGAGGCAGGTGGTGTTATCATTCCCATTTTACAATTGAGGAAACTGAAGAAGGCAAAGATTGAGTGACTTGTCCAGGGTCTCACAGCTAATAAGTGTCTGAAGCCACATTTGAACTCAGGTCTTCCTGACTCTAGGCCCAGAACTTTATTCATTGTAGTGTCTCACTACCCTAAATCTATGATCTATCTCTTATGATTCTCATCTACAAGTCACCCCTAGAAGGAATCAAGAAAGGAAACAAAGATTTTCTTAAATCTGAGAATTATAAGCTCATGGATGATATTTCACTTGGGACATAGTGTGGCAACCCTAAGTATGCATGGCTGGCCCCACCCTGCACCTCTCCCTGACCCAGCCAGGATTTGGGAAAGGTGGGGAGCCATTAACCAGGTACACTCCCCAGCCAGGTGACCCCTCCTCTTTGCCCATTGCCAGAGATTATGCTTTTGCTCTATACCATCTTCATGATCCAACTTGGCAGGAAGGTAAGAGCCCTGGCCCTGGGGCCTGGCATTGTGACTCGCTGTGCCAAAGGGACGTTATTGGAATGTGTCAGACTGACTACCGACTACCTCTCCTCCTGGTAATTTAGTGCTTGCTGTGAGCCAATTGTGTTCTGGGCTTCATGCAAAGCATAAGCTTGGGGTGTCTAGAGGGTAATAACTCACTCTCAGGCCCCTCAAGTCATTTCCTTGACTATGCTATCTAGGCATTTATGAAGAGTTACTCATCAGCATGGGTTAGTAATGTGAGAAAAAGTATCAGATAATGCTGATTTATAGGGGGGAAGTGACTTGCTCGTTGCTATAGAACTTGTGAGAAAACCCCAAATCACACAACCAAAGAAGGTTTTGCCAAGCTACTCTACTTGTGGCAGAACAGGGAGGGTTATGGGGGCTCAGGGGGGTGGGAAAAGGAAGGAAGAAGGTCCTCCTTTTAGTTCTATTAGCAGACATCAGAAGATCACTTAAACTCCTTCAGGGTGATGGGATGTCCCAAATAAGTATGCTGAATGAAAGACTATTTCTGGCTATTTCTCCAAAGCTAGCTGCCTTTTCCATGGCTTTGGATCTCCAGAACTTTCAGCCAGAAGATGCTACCAAATGAATCAAAGAAGCTGGTCCTGGGAAGTAAGTAAGGTGTGACGAGGGCTAGGGAATGAATGTAGGCAGGGAATTCATGAACCAAAATGCCCTGAAACTTTACACCAGAGACATGTCAGGACACGAAAGCACATGGTTCATAATAGCCGCAGAGTTTATGATGATCGTTTCATAGTCACCTGGTAAAAATACCTGCAGAGACTCAATTAATGTGCTGTGTGTGTCTGGGGTTGGTGCCCACTGTGGACTAGAGGGCAAGGTCTGTAGAGCCAGAACTAAAATGTCTATTTTAGAAAAATAGTCCTTCCTGCACTGGAAAAGGGGGAGTGGAGTGTGTGTGTGGGGGAATTTCCCTGGCTTGTTAAGATGACGCCAAAAACCAAGGTTAGAAATGAACTGAACCACCTTGTAAAAGACATTATATATATATAAAGTCATCTGTTTACTTCTTTTGCTTCAGTCATAGACCTCCACATCCCTATCAGAGGTTTAAAGCAAATACTCCCAAGCGTCTGAAAGAACAACATCCTTTCTGATTTTCTCCTAAGACCTGATTCACTTACAAAATGGGCTTAGGAACTTAAAATTATGGGAGGGAGGAGGGAGGGGAGAGACAAGAGTTCTTTTATTGAGCATCTTATTCACAATGAAAATTGGCAAAGAAGCCAACCACATACATTAACATAGCTGGGGCAAGTTTAAAGCTTATGAATACATTTCTGTGGAAAAATGTGAATATGGAAAATCCCCTCTCTCATTTTGCCATTTCCAAAAAAGCTCTTCACTTCTGTGCTGAATGTGTGTCCATGGCCTTCGTCAGAAACCTGGAAATGTGAAGTGGGACAGAGCTATTTAAAAAAAAAAAAAGTACACTGGGGGGGGGTGGGCGGGGAGGAGAGGTTATGCTACCTTGGAAACTGGGCAGGAGGGGAAGGGAGGAGGCCCACTAACTTATTCAAAAGTAAAGTTTCATCATAAATAGAAAGAAAAGTCCCAAATCGCTGTGGGGATAGATTGTACTCTCAAAGTATCCTGGGACTCTCTGCCTTTTTCTAAGGATTTAAGAAGGAGATGGGGTTAGGGTAGGTTTTGGGGGGTGGCAGGGTTCTGACAGAAGAAAATAATTTAGAAGCAAAAGATGGGCATCTGTTTAAAATCTTGCTCTGAAATATCAATGCTAAGAAAAACACTACCCCATGTCCGCACACATCCCGCCCCCTCCCAGTTTTTAAATTGGCACTAACAACAGCACACAGCCCCATGGTGATATTACCCTTATTTTTTTCTTTTGCTTCAAGAATCCTGAAGTACTTTAAAATTACCAAATAATTAACCCTCCTAAGACCACCTTGAGGGTGGCAAGTAGCCAGGGTCTCAGTTGTTCTGTGTTTGATCATTCAACATGAAGCCAACACAACATTGTTCAATAGGCCTGCTCATGGGTGATCCAAAGAAGGGTTCTCTTAGAGAGTACTAGGATTCTTTTTTGGGGTTTTGTTTTTAATTTACAAAGAAGAAATGCTTGACAGAGGGAGGTTAAGTAGTCCAAGGTTATATAGCAGCAAACAAGTATATGTAAAGGATAATACTCACAATTACAGAATTGCCAATCCCCCCTCCTCCCCCAGGCACCCCTTCTTTTTTTTCCTTTTTTTCTTTCTTTCTTTCTTCCTTTCTTTTTTTTTTTTTTTGGTCTGTAAAAGTAGACGCATTTTTAAAAGAAGAATTAGATTCTGGGCTTAAAACAGTTTTAAAAAACAATAGGAATAAAAAATAATAAAATATAGTCATCTTCTTTTCTCACCTCTCCCCCTTTCCCTGGACAATTCAAATATGGAGAACTAAATGATCAGAACAGAAAGAGGGGTTGGATACTGGTTACTAAGAAGCATAGGAAGAGAAGAAAGGGAATAACACCTCAAAATGAGAAAATGATGGAATTATAGAAAAGGAATAAAATACTTTTTTTTTGCTTGCTGGTTAATGAGTGAAGGGTGGGGGCTACTTCTCATTCCCTAATGCTGCTGGGGGCCAGGGCGGGAGCTGAAAGAGAAGAGTTCCTTCCAGTCTCCTGCAGGCTCGTGCCAGTCATTAGGGGTGGTTGCTGGTGGGTGGGGCTGTTCCCTCTGTTTCCCCACCCTACTAGCTAAAGGAAAAGAAGGTTTGAGCCCAACCAACATCCGGAATGCTAGAGACTTCTCCAATCTTTTTCACCTTACCAGCTGGGCAGATTTTCCATTATTTTTACAGTTCTGGAATCCAAAGTAAAAGAAAGTAAAATAAGGCTTTTAAGATATTTCAGAATTGCTGTTTTCCAGAATTACATAATACAATTGTAGACATTCTCAATAGAGAAGGAAAGGAAGAAGGAAGGAAGGAAGGAAGGAAGGAAGGAAGGAAGGAAGGAAGGAAGGAAGGAAGGAAGGAAGGAAGGAAGGAAGGAAGAGGAAGGAAGGAAAGAAAGAAGGAAGAAGGAGGAAGTGTTCTAGTTGTCTGTTCAAAATTTGCTCTCATTTTTTCATATTACTTATCCTCTTTTCTAGGTCTGCCAGCTTTCTCTTACAAACGGGATATTAATGAATGTGACAGTCACATCTGGTTATACTTGTATTACAAGTCCATGGGCAGGTCACCCCAGCTGCACTTACTAGAGGGTTAGTCAACAATTAACTTTAGTATTTTGCTAATGAGTTTTATAAATTACTTATCAAAATCTCTTAATTGATTATAGTGTTAGAGCTGGACAGCATGTTACCTAATACTTGTCCTAGTGGTAGATTATAGTTTAGTACAGGAATTTGGAAAAGGGAATTAGACTTCTATAGGAAGGGTAAAATTCATCTTTCTCCTTTCCATCCAACCTGCCTTCTAAGTCACTCAATCCAATGCCAATCTAGACAAGCTAAAGTCCCCCCTCCCAACATCCCTGCCATTTTAAAAAATCCCTGCATGTATACAAGTACTTCTGTGCCATATATCTCAGATGGTAGAAAAGAGACAAGTATTTAAAGAATGAAAGGTGGTTCTAGTTATTTTAAAAAACCAGTTCATCTTTTCTCATTAGTCACATCCCTGTGGCCCAGCCAAGTTTCTCTTTATCCTCACTGGCCTAGGCATTGGGGATCCTAGGTGTTCCTCTGAGGTCCTAATCTAGTTCCTGAGGACAGAGGATATGCCTATCAAAATAATTTAGCCCCACTCCACCTTTAAGGCAATTATTCAATTCTATATAAATTAACATGAGCTTTCATGGGTTGACTAATATGCTAACACCCTATGAGCCAGACATGGAGTTACCCAAGCTTTTAGTCCAGTCACACACATTGAGTCCAGTGACCTGAGGGTTTTTTGATGCCTTCCAAGATGCTGCATTAGATTATTACTGTAACAGGGTGATTACTGTCAAGACCTTAGCTATCTTTGCCTGCCAAGATCAATCACCTAGTGTGGTAATATCTGCTTTCACCTCCATCATACAGTCATTAAAGGAAAACCAGGAAATATACAGGACATAGGGTAGGAAGCATAATGTTTGACCATCACTATTGGTGATGAGACATAGGAACAGGGTGATGTAGCCTCTATTACAAGTTTGATTCTCATCCAGGCTGAGGAAATTGGGAAATAAAGCAAAAATTTAGTTTTGCAATGTTTATTTCTTAGAGTTTCTGTAGGTCACAAGGTTGGCTGCAGAGAACACTTTCTCAAATTGTATTTTCCTAAGGAGACCAGCTGATGTCACCCAACATCAAATCAATAGACTAGAAATGGCTATTTATAAAACATAAATCATTTTCAATATGTTAGAGTTTAGCTATCTCAATTTATTTGTTAATAAAAAAAGGATTAGGGCTTGGAAAAATCCTACCTCACTAGTCAAAATGGTAAGAATGATGTCACCTTACTAAAGACTCAAAAGGTACTCAGTAATCAGGATGAAGGAAGGGTTGGAGTTTGGTTTCAGGAATAATGGAAACAACATTGAAGAGGATGTTTTTTCAAGTTCCAACTTCTATAAATTCTGTAACTGTCCTGACTTCCTCAAATGGAATTAAATCTTTCATCTGTCAGGATGAACTTCTCTGTCTGATTCTAATAATGATGACTTTTTATTTTTTCTTCAACATTCATTCAGAGGCCTTCATTCTTCAATTGAGAAATACTCAAAAGATATAAATAAGCAGTTTTCAGAGGAAACCTAACCTATCAACAGCAATATAAAAGAGAATGCAGAAAAAGAAATGCAAATAAATGGTTCCACCTTACACCCACTAGATTGGCAAAAGCTGACCAAAAAAAAAATGGAAATTGCAAATATTTGAGGAGTAGTGGGGAGGAGAAGGTATATTAATGAACCATTGGTGGCATTGTGGACTAGTCCAGCCACTCTGAAAATCAATTTGGTACCAAGCTCCAAAAGCTGTTTAATTGTTAATGCCCTTCGATACAACAATATCGCTTTAAAAAAAATTGGGTGGGGGTAATGAGGGTTAAGTGACTTGCCTAGGGTCACACATCTAGGAAGTGTCAAGTGTCTGAGGACGGATTTGAACTCAGGTCCTCCCAAATCCAGGGCCAGAGTTTTATCCACTGTACCACCTAGCTGTCCCTACAATACCACTTTTAGGTCTGTATCCGCTCCCCCCCCCCAAAAGGTCAAAGAATAAGAAAAAGTACCAATATATACAAAAATATCTATAACAGTTATTTTTGCCATTGCAAATAATTAGAAACTCAGAGAGGATATCCATAAATTGGTGAATGGCTGGAAAAATTATGTTATAAGAATGTGATGCAATACAATTGTGCTTTAAGAAATTATGAAGGAGGGGCAGCCAGGTGGTGCAGTGGATAGAGCACCGACCCTGGATTCAGGAGGACCTGAGTTCAAATCCGGCCTCAGATACTTAACAGTTACTGGCTGTGTGACCCTGGGCAAGTCACTTAACCCCAATTGCCTCACCAAAAAAAAAAAGAAAAGAAAAGAAAAGAAAAAAAGAAATTATGAAGGAGAGAATTTTAGAGAAACCTAAGAAGACTTGGATAATCTGGTTCAAAATGAAGTGAGCAGAATCAGAACAATTCATACGATAACAATAATATTATAAAGACAAAGAATTCTGAAAAATTTAGGAACTCTGAAAATGTAATGTGATGCTGAACCATGATTCCAGAGTAATTACTTTTCCTTCCTTCCTTCTTTCTTTCTTTCTTTCTTTCTTTCTTTCTTTCTTTCTTTCTTTCTTTCTTTCTTTCTTTCTCAGTGCTGGAAGGGAGGGACTATGGAGTGGGAAGGAGAGCAAATTGATTTTTATCAATTAAAACAAATCAAATTTAATTTAAAAAACCCTCAATGGGCTCCTCTTCTACTGATGGATACCTTCTCACTCAGTATCCTTCAAATATACTCAATAGTATTTGCCAGTTTACAACCTCAATATCTAGTGTTATTTATGAAAGTCCATATGGTCATAAGAATTCTATTATGGATTGTCACCTAAAAGCCAAGTCAAATCAAGTTAACAAACATTTATTAAGTATTTAATAAGTATAAAACACTGTGCTAAACTGGAGAATAGGAAGAAAATAAAGAACATGGCCCCTGCTCTTATAACTCACATCCTAATGAAGGAAACAAAACACAAATAGCTTTGAGTATCTAAAATATATGCAATGTAAATAGAAGGTAATCTCAGAGAGGATAGACTAGGAACTATGTGGAAATTTTAAACTTCTCCTGAACAGAGATGAGAATGGCTAGCCAATTTTTTAAAAAATGAAACTTCATTGCTGCAGAAATACAGTTGCAACAGAAATGGAAAATACAGGAAAGACAATAATGTTCTGAATACTTAGATTCAAAGCATCAAATACCAAGCAGTATGGCTGAAGAATAAAAAACAAACAAACAAACAAAAACTTTAAGGAATAGGAAAGAGGAGAAAGGTTTCTGGGAGAAAAGCGACTATAGCTAGTAGCTATATTCCTGTGACAAACAGTATGGGGCTTCTTAACTGATCCAGAAGCTTAAGGAGCTAAAGGCAGATGAACAAATGAAAGCATACTTGAATTAAGCCAAGTACCTTACTCAAGAAATGTTCAGGGGACGTTATGAAGAAGCAGCAGGGCTCTGTGGAAGAGTGGAGGCTGGCAACCATAGACTGCACTAAAGAAAGTCTGATTTCACCTGTATTACAAGAATGTCCTTTATTGAATTTATGAGTTTGTCCCTTGCTGCTGGACTTGGGTCTGAGCCCCATTTATGTCCTCATCTGCTTCTGTTATTAATATGTTTATGATGAAAATGTGTATTGGTTGCCTTGGTTGCTGGCAGGGCCATTGACTCAGATACCATAGAAGTGGTCTAGATTCAGGAGTTTCCAGGAGAAACCCTGGGTGGGGTGAACAAAAACCAATATCTGATAATCCTAAGGGAAACCCTGGCTGGGGACTCGAGCCATATAGAGGTATTATTACCTGATGTTTCCAAGACAAGCACGTTTCGTCTGTCCTCAAATGGCTGGCTACATTTTTTTCAGTGGGGGAGAGGAAGGCTAATCCAGAATGAATTTTAGGAAGGAGGTGAGGTTAAACTGGATTTAACTAGCAATGCTCTCATAAGTTATCTGTAAGAGTAATATGTTAGTGATAGCTTTTCACTTGCAGAATTCTGTTAGGCATCCTGAGCTGTCAGTATTCTCTTGGCATAGATGCTGCTAGCCACCCAGAAGCATTGAGATTAAAGATTTTTGCATGATTTTGCATTGGCGTTGAGTAGCCACTATGGGCTGCTCAGTTAAGGAAGAATTAACATACAGTGTTAGTCGTAAACCTGCAGAGCATCATTGTTGTTTGTCCTTCATTTCTGAAGAGGACCAATGACATCACAGGGCTATGTCTAGACTCCTGTGTGAATTGGATTCAAGTGAGGCAGAATTGTGCAAAGTTGTCTGCCTCACTCTCACTTCCAGAATCATCAAAATCCAGTGGCAAGACAAAAGTCAAGAAGACTGGTGATGGGTTCTTTGATGTCTGACTAGGCTATAAGTGCTTCAGAGTGCCTGCTTCAGCTGCCTTCATAGCTGTTGGAACAAATTGTTCTCATCCACCCATTTCACCAAGGAATTATTCACATGCTTGGGGGAGACATCCCCCTACCTCACCCCATGGTTTGAGGCCGATCAGTTACCCTCAACATGGTTGAGTCAGTCTGCCAAGACAGTTTTACTAAGGTATAGTTGCTGTGCATGCTAGAGCTTCTTGGAGTCACAGGGAGAAGTTGAGTGTCAGATGGATACCAAAGCAGATGAACAATCTTGAAAAGGAATCAGCAAGCCCTCATACCAGACAGGCTAATCCTCATAGCTTTAGATCTAAGGGAGACCTAAATGGTAATTTTGTCTAATACCCTTATTTAACAGATGAAGCAATGGAGGACCAATGAAAGTAAATAATTTGCCCAAGGTCACAGAGAGTAAATGGCAGAACTGAGATTTGAACTTATGTTTATCAACTTCAAGTATTATCAAACAATACTAGTTTGGGGATGCCAGTGGGCCATGATAAAGATGCTGTGGAGACTCTGGAAGAGTTGTAAAATCATGCCTAGGATACTTGAAAGTCTTGGGTAGGATACTTATAAAAGAGGACAATGCAGTTAAGTAATGTCTTGCTTCAACTGTTCTAAGTCCTTCCTGATTTCCCAGATTCCCAGAGATACCTATAAAGTAGGAACATTTGGATATTAATCACTAATCTCTACTTCTGACAAGGAATTAGATGACCTAAAGCACTCATAGGGAAAGTGAATGGCTAGTTGGAAGTAGAAGCACAATACCTTCTTGCCCAGCTACTCAGCATTGGTCTGGCTGCTGAGTAGAAACCAGGCTTATGTACAGCAAACTAGGAGCTGATGAAAATGAACCCACATGCTTCAAAATAACCCACTTTGATATAAACCACTGCATCCAAAATCATCTGGATTTTGCTTACTGAAGTGGTCTGACGTAAGCTTGTTAGAAACCTGACTGGTGAATAGAACAATTTCTCCTTCCCAAAAGGTAAGGAGAATCAGCACCAGAGGTCAAGATCATGTTGGCAATGACACTGAAAAACCAAAGCCAAGAAATTGGGTAGCATTTTGCCACACTTAGGGACAAGATTGGTACATGCAAGTAACATGCTCCAGGCAGGAATGTCACACACTCTCCACCTAGAATCTGAAGTCATCTGGATTTTGCATTAAAAAACTTCTAAAAGGTGGTTGAGCCTAGGCAAACCTAGATTAATAAGGAATTAACCTTTGAATCTTCTGGGTTTTCCTGGGCCCTTTCTACCTGGACTTACTTTTGACTTTAGATTAGTTTCCTCTTCTGTGAAATGTAGATTGCCATAGCATCTATTTCCAAGGATTGTTATGAGAATCAGATAGTGTAAAGCCTGTCACAAACCTTAAAGGGCTATATGAGTGCTATTAGGTTAGATATAATATATTTGGGGCTCTCCAAGGAAGTCATAGGTGTTAGTAAGAAGGTGGAACCTCTAGCACTGGCACATGTAGACCAGAAAACATTTTGAGTTTTGGCATTGATTGGAACAGTCTGCATCATATTTAAAGTTCTGGATGAGTACTATGAAAAATGATCTGAGGTTCAGAAAATGAATACAATGATAATTCATTCCTTATGGAGAAGAGAATGGGATCCTGTAGCACAGAGGAAACACTGAGGCTGCTAGTTCAGGGGTAGATCTAGAGAAATTTGACCTTGGAGATTCTCTAGTACCTATAGAATAAGAAGAAAAGTCTGCATGAAAAACAGGGTATTTTTTTTAAAAACAGGGTATTTTCAATGAATGATTGCAATGTAGGTTGTGTCAAAGTATCAACATGCAAATCTACCTCCAAGAATCCCCAATTTTTCAAAATTGTACTGACCGTGATGCCAGCGAATATCTCTGGTGAAAATGTCTCCCTGGGGGCGGCTAGATAGCACAGTGGATAAAGCATCGGCCCTGGATTCAGGAGTACCTGAGTTCAAATCCGGCCTCAGACACTTGACACTTACTAGCTGTGTGACCCTGGGCAAGTCACTTAACCCCCATTGCCCCGCAAACGAACAAACAAACAAACAACAAAAAAAAAGAAAATGTCTCCCTGTTTTAGGCCTCACTTGATATGAATAATCAGAGGATAATTGATCAAAGCAATGTCTGTTTTTATACCTTTCCTGTAATCTCACATGATATAGACATTTGCATATGAAACACCTTGTTATGAGGATGCTTTTGCTGTGGCATTGTGTTCCACCAAATGAAACTTTTTATAGTCAACAAACAGTAGGCATTAGTAGACTCTGTTCTTTATGCCTTTTGAAGAGCCATACAACTATAAAGATGAGGTCTGCTGCTGAATATAATTTGCCTGATTAACCCTTCTGTTACCTTCATCAAAGACATACTCTGTGAATGCATAGACTATTTTCATAAATGTTTTTCAAAGGAGTTAAAGTAGGCATAGGGGTCATTTGTTATTGAAATTCTCTTGGTCAATGTTTTTGTCATTGTTGTAACAATGAGGTCACATACATTTTCTAGGCTTTTAGTGACTTCCCTTCTTTCAGATATATTTTGAGAAGTGATCCCTCAACATCCTCAAAATTGTGTTCTCTCTAGAATAGGCCTCCTTTGTTGATGTTTATTCTCATCCATTTGTTCTTCCCATCTTTGTTTTATTTATTATAATTCTTATTTCTTCATGAACTCTACTTCATGAGACTATAATGTTACAGTCTAAGTATAGTAGTTCCACTATAATTGCAGATCTTTTCTATTTTTCATTTCTTTTCTTGTCCTTGGAATAATTTTGATTAACTAGGTCTTTCATCAAACTTGCTGTAAACTTGTTCTTCCTTGTACTATGTCTTGTTTTATTTAAAAGTGATTCCTCAGACTCTTCCACCATCACCTTCTATGAGGTTCTACAAACTGAATTATTTTATAAGCCAGTGTTGCCCTTGGCATCTTTTTCTATTTGGCAAAGATACCAAATGTTTGCTGGATTAGGCTCTTTTGGTTTCCCTATTATGGCAGTTGATTTACATTGAGTTAAACTTCTTTAAGAAATATTAATGGACAGCTAACATAATAACAATAATAGCAATAGCAAAGGTAATAATAACTAGCATTTATATAGCACCTATTTTATGCAATGTACTGTGCTTAGTATTTTAAAAATATTATGTCATTTGATCCTCACAAAAACCCTGTGAAGTAGGTGTTATTATTATTCCCATTTTAGAATCGAGGAAACTGAAGTGAAAAAAGATTAAGTGACTTGCTTAGGGGTCATGCAGCTAGATTGTCTGAGGCCAAATTTGACCTCAAAATTTCCTGAATCCAGATCCAGTCCTCCATCCAAGGTATTACCCTGTTGTCCCTGATGTCTGTTCTTTTGTCCATTCCCATTTTTCAGTATCAATAATTTATCTAAATAGCTCAGAATGTACTACTTCAATTCCATGGCACTTCTCATTTTTATTCTTTGTTTTGTTGGATATTTATTTTATCTTTTCTTTTTTTTTTCCTTGTTGGTTTTAAATTTTTTTTTGAGGGGCAATGAGAGTTAAGTGACTTACCTAAGGTCACACAGCTAGTCAGTGTCAAGTGTCTGAGGCCAGATTTGAACTCAGGTTCTCCTGAATCCAGGCCTGGTGCTTTATCCATTGCACCACCTAGCTGTCCCAGATTTTATCTTTTCTGTAGAAATAAAGAAAGCACAATATAATGGGGAAAGCATTGGATTTGGAGGCAGAGGAGAATTAAAATTCAAGTCCGGCTGTCTACTACCTTAACCTCTCTGGGTCTCAGCTCCTCACGTCTATAATGAAGCAGATGGATTAAATGACCTCAAAGTTTCATGTATATATATATACACACACACACACACACACACACACACACACACATATACATATATACATATGCATGCATGTATATGTATATATGTGTATATATATATGTATGTATCTGTAGATATGTGTGCATATATTTGTGTGTGTGTATATATATGTATATATGTATATATAGTGGGACCTCTTAGTCTGTAAGCCTCTATGTTTTTTATTTCTTATTTCTGAACCATGTTTCCCCAAATACCTTTTGAAATCCTCTCCTGCCTATTTTACATTTAAGTCAAAGAGTTTAAAAACATATGTTGATTTAAAGGTGAAGCTCTTTTCACGTAGTCTGTAGGATTTCCCTGCTTCTCATCCTCTTCATTAGAGTTGGTACACAAAATACCAATCATTTTCATAGTGATCTTACAAAAGCTTATCAGAGAGGCAGCTAGGTGGCGCAGTGGATAGAGCACTGGCCCTGTTTTCAGGAGAACCTGAGTTCAAATGCAGCCTCAGACACTTAATACTTACTAGCTGTGTGACCCTGGGCAAGTCACTTAACCCCAATTGCCCAGCCAAAAACAAAAAAAACAAAAAAAAACAAAAGCTTATCAGAAGCCAAAATAGTATGTGATGACTAAATGTTCCAAGAAATGAAGTTTCTTTTGGCCTGAAGCTGGGAAAACCAACTCTTCATTTTATCTCTTCAAGGAAAACCCATGAGCCATCCTACCACTTAATGGTAATTTCTTTTTCTTTTCTGGTTTCCTTTTGGGGAACTAGAGTTAGCCCCACCCTTTTCTCTCTTTAGGCTACATATTACAAAATAATATTAAGATGGTGCTTTGGTCTGAAGTTCTTGATCTAATCTGAATGAGAAATACTTATCAGCCTTTATCAATTCTGAGATGTCTTCCACTGAGATAATTTTATATCATTCTTATTAAAGGCCCAACCAGTTTCTAAAGGGAAGGTCTATTTAGCCCAGGAAGAGCTTTTCCCTTAAGTGATTAGAGTAATAATGATCAGACCAAAAGAAAAAAAAAATCTTTAATTAATTAATAGAAGAATCTGGAGTTCACTTTTGACAAAACTAAGAGGAATATCCTTAGATGGAATGCTTAAAGAGGGATTGATTGGTTTTAGAAAAATGATCCTTCAGGGTGTGCTGAAATTTTAAGTTACTTTGTTCTGTTTTTAAAATCAAAGACCATTAGCTAAATTGTAAATGCTTGCTTAATCTTGACTGTCGGGATTTTTTTCTCTATTTCTAAATACCATAAACTGAATGAAGATCTTGAAGGACAGTTTCAATTAACTGGGGGAAACTCTGTCATTTTAATCTCCCTAGAAGCAGCAATGATTGATACACAGAACCAAGGCACATGTAGCATTGTACAAAGATGCTAACCCCTCAGCTCCTACGAGAAGATAGCTTTTCTAAAGAAGAACTACATAGAAACATGTGAAAAGGGAAAAATATCTAGTAATCAGGAGCTGTGAGTTTAGACTTTGGCTACAGGAACTAAGTGGCCTCTAAGGTTGAGGCCACTCTTCCTATGTAACTTCTATGTACAAAAGAGTAGTGTGACCCATTTTGGTGGAGGACAGTGTTAGGCCCCCAAAAAAATAGCTTTTCTTGTTTTACCTGTTTAGTAAATACCTTCTTTTAAAAGCTAATTAAATCTGACTGGCTGGCAATTAGAGCACTTGTGGGTGACAGAACTATAAACCCCAAACCCTCAGGCCTTCCTTCTTATTTCCTTCCTTATTTAACCCACTGGCTATTCCTCTTATTTCCTCCTTCAGGTTCCTGGGTTTTCTTATGTAAGTAAATTTTAATATGCAATGGTATTATTCTGATATAGAATCATAGCACTAGAGCTGGAATGAGAAACCCCAAAGAAAGAAGCCAGCAATAAAACTCCTGGTCTAAGATATTTATTTATCCAAATGCACAAAAAAGGTTAACTTCAGAGCCTAATTTGAGGATGCATATTTGACCTCATTACTATCAGTGAGAATTGATAGTCTAAGTAAATTGGCCTAGTTCACCCTGATGGTAATTGACACAATGAAGTTTTGAACTCAGGTCCTATTACTACAAATACAGTACATATTCCATTGCATTTATTAAGTGTCTACCACATGCCAGGCACTGTGATAAGCACTAGGGATGGTAAAAGACAGTTCATTTTGTCTGTGTATGCCCCTATCCCCAGTAACTAGCATAATGCCTGACATAGGATGACATACCAGAAAATTGTTCATTGAATGAACAAAAAAGGTAAAACATTTTCAAACTATATTCTAATCATCAGTCCTATTTGATCATTTCATGGATATCTGTTTTTGTTTGGGGTTTTTTTTGGGGGGAGGGGCAATGAGGGTTAAGTCACTTGACCAGGGTCACACAGCTAGTAAGTGTCAAGTGTCTGAGGCCAGATTTGAACTTAGGTCCTCCTGAATCCAGGGCCAGTGCTCTATCCACTGTGCCACCTAGCTGCCCCCTATCTCATGGATATCTTTAAGGTCAAATATACTTCCTCAAATTAGGACCTTTAGTTTATTTTGTTTATTATCCATGTTTTGTGCATTTGTACAGACATTTAAGGCCATGGGTTTTGTTGCTGGCTCTCTTTGAGTATTTTCTCCTGTCAATTATAGGTATCTTTTCTGTTATTCTTTTTCCTATAGTTTACCAGCTACTCTTCATGGTATTAGGCTTCGCAAATATATGCAGCTGATTTTCCCCTTCCTTTTCCCTTTTTGGTTTAAGGCCTTCTTGGACATTCCAGTTTCTTTTTTTTTTGGCACCCATAATCCAATGGCCAGCCATTTCAACAACACCCTTGAATGCCTAAACTCCTTCATAAGCCAGTGTGATATAATGGAAAGGAGGACCTACGTTCAAATTCCAACTCTCCTAGTTCCTATTTCTATGACCTTGGGCAAGTAAATCAACTTCTCTGGGTCTCATTTTCCTCATTTGTAAAATGAGGAGATTGGACTAGATGATCTCTAAAGTATCCACCAGATAGAAATCTGTAGTCCTTTGTTCCTGGGACACTGGGAGAGAAAAGAGAAACCAATATTCCCTGACCTTCCTCCATTTTTGCCTACAAGTCCTTAACCCTGAGTAATTTTACTAACGTCAAAGCAACTGTACACACTGAAGATTCTTCTTAAGTTGACGGATCTGTTTTTCTAGAATCTGAAATAAGTATTCAGTCAGTGGAAAGGCTATACCTTGGATTTAGGTCATCTGTTGGCCCAGTAGAGATAGGCAGTCTCAAAGAAGTACTTGTCTTTATTGGTCACAGAAATTAAATCCAGAAGCTAAAGATAGACACTCTGATAATGAGCCTTGAAATTCTTTGTTTATACTGCCTAAACTGAATTTGTATCCTCAGTGCCTAGCAAAATGCCTGAATGTGAAAATGGCAACCTTCTCCCTGGGGAGGTGATCCACTCAGTTTTGGAACACTGCCCTGAGGCTGAACTGTCCTGACCAGTGAGTGAGTATGAACTCCAGGCTCCTCAGACTCACCATGCCCCACATCCAATCTAGCCAACTGCTTCAGATATTTTCTCAAGTTCCCTGTTACAACACCACATGTCACACTTACCTCCTGCTATTGCCTCTTGCCATGGGAAGAGTAATCAAATCAATGCTACTAGAAATATCTTCCTAATATCTCTACTCAAAATACCAGTGACTTCCCAAACCAAAATTGCTTTCTCTTGCCATATGGATTGACTTCTTCTCTTAGAATGTAAGCTTCTTGAGGATAAGGCCTGTCTCATTTTTCATATTTGTATTTCTGGTGCCTAGAAAAATGCTTGGAATATAGTAGGTTCTTGAGAAATACGTTTGATCGATTCATTCATTCATTCATTAAAAGCCCATTAATGAGAGTGCAACTAGGTGGCACAGTGGATAGAGCAATGGCCCTGGATTCAGGAGGACCTGAGTTCAAATCCTGCCTCAGACACTTGACATTTACTAGCTATGTGACCCTGGGCAAGTCACTTAACCCTCATTGCCCCCCCCAAAAAAAGCCCATTAATGAAACCATCAATGCTCTATTCAACAATTACTATGACATAAAACCTTTTGATATAGGTAGAAGGTGCTATATTAAAAATTACAAGATGAACATAAAGAGTCTCAAATTGATTTGCCTGACTTGGAACTTATTCAAATGATTCTCAGCCCAAGAGGTCTTTAACTTTTAATTCTAGTAGAATTCAGGAAGAAGGATTCATCTGATGATATGACCAAAAGAGTTAAAAATCAAAATGAAACAAGTTATCCAAGAAAGAAAATCAAGGTAATAAACTGACTTAATAAATATCTACCAATGCAAGAGATGAGAGGTACAAAAACGAATAGTACTCTGGCTAACATCATCACCATTGGCTATGGACCCTCAAAAAATGAAAGGAAGAACAGAATTCTGAGTTCCCTGGTTCCTGCTAAGGCATAACTGTGGACAGCTTTTAGCCCTATATGTTTACAGAATTCCAAAGTTACTGAAATAGCTATAGGGCTAAGCAGTTTTTGGAGCTGAAAACTGCTCTAGTTCAGATTTGTTTTCATTTTCCCCAAGGGACTCGTCTTTGATGAAATCTAAATACATGGAAAGGTTCAGCTATTTTGGAGATTTCTGTGTGCAAAAGAATATACTTTAAATTGGTTTTGAGGGAGAGAAAAGTAGATATTTTCACATTCACATAAATCAAAATGGCTGAATGTTTAAAAAAAAAAACAACTCTTGGGCAGAGACCAAGTATGGAAATTTCAGCTGAAAGGGATAATTTATTGGATCATTTATAAGGACCATGACGAGAAAATGAAAATAGGCAGCTGTGATGGGTGTCTGTAACCTTAACTACCACAAACACTACAATGTATTCTATTTATAAAAATGATTACAATAAAGTATGTGGAGGCAGTATGGTGGATGGGTTACAACCAACAGTTCACAACAGTTCATCAGTGTCACCATTTACTGTGTATTTCATGGTACAGGGCATATACAATAGTAAGGGAAGACCATATTCTCTATGAACTTAAGGTGAAAAAATGCTGCAACAGCAAATTCAAATTCAAGTAGATGCCATTGGTTGTGAAGACCTCTTTGGCTATGCCTGAAAGATGCCAAACAATTCATGTAGTTATAAACCACTGGATTTTTAGGTTACTGTTTCACTTGTTATCCAAAGTTTTGTGAGTTAGAGTCACAACTACTTGTTTTCCTTTCTACCTTACAGGATTTCTTCCTGATACCTGAAGAGAATCATACTGAAGCCAAATCTTTTATATATCTCCTAACTTTGGGAAGATAATGTTCATTGTTGCCTCCTTCACTCAAAGAAAGAGTAATTCTACATTGAACCATTAAACCAGTGTTGTATCTTAGGACATAAAGTCCTCACTCTAATGGTACCACCCTTCCCAGGAAAAGATCTGAATTTTCTTGGCTCAGAAAGGGGAGATACTGATCTGTGCCTTAAAAAATTCCAGAACGGAGTTCTCCCTTAGATTTACTCAAACATAGAACCTTGTCATAATAACGGCTTTTGTAATTATTTCCAAAACCTGTTAGGCTACATAAATTTGCATTAGTCCTACCCATTATTTCAATCAAATGAATGATGTCATTTAACTGATGGGTTCTGTCTTCATTGGCATAGAGGTGGTATAGTGGATACAGTATTGAACTTTGAATCAGGAAGACTCCATGAAGTTCAAAGACTGACTCGGTCACTTACTAGCTATTGGACTCTGGGAAAGCCACTTAATTTGTTTCAATCTCAGTTTTCTCACAATATAATAATATAATATAATAATTTATAATAATTATAAAAATTGATATAACTCTAATGGGATAATATATGTAAAATGCTTTATAAACCTTAAGGCACTATTTAAATTTCAGAATCACTAGGAATCATTAGGATTTTGTAAAATCTTTTTCTCAAAACCAAATTATTAATATTTTAACTACCTTTTGAATAGATTAAAGCCCCTAATAAGGAACTTATGTGACAAAACCAATAATGAAAGACTAAAATGTAAAAACAATCACAGTTAGCTAATTTTCTATTGATTAACAAATGTTTTCTATGACACATACAAACCTTTTACAATGGAAAATTTCTACATCCAGAATTGTTGCATGCCAATATCTATTCCAAGAACATGAACCTTTTTGCCTTATCCCAAGAATATTAGCTTTCATTCAGTTTCAAAATCTGAAGGCAACTATGAGATTGCTATTGGGAGTCAGTGTAATAAATAGTCAGAACCAAGAAGTTTGATTTTTAGGTTAAATGCTACAAAGTTATCTGGCACTAAGAAAGTTACCTAAACTCTCTCTGCTTTAGTTTCTATATATTAATAATACTTATATTAAATATCTCAGCATTATTTATGAAGAAAATATTTTGCAATTTTTTGTGATCAGCTATCAGCTATGATGTTTAAAATCTAATGTGTGATCCTCTTACCTAACCCCTGTGTGGAGGAGAAACTAGCTAAGATTTACTGATAAATTCAGCAACAGTTTAGGCTTTTAAGTATTTATTAAAGTATATTAGAAGTTAGTGAAGAGAGAGAGGGTGAGAACAGATCTCTTAAAGAATGGAAAAACCTAGCTTACATCTATGCAGGATATATATAGAGAAAACCTCACCTTCACCTAGCAGCTCACACTTCCAAATAGACAGAATCCCAACCTGTTCTCTCAGAAGACCCCTGTGGAACAGGAAGCAAGGCAGTCCCCACACAGGGCTCCAAGCTAATTGGCTGGTCCATTGATTGACATGACTTGCAGGCAGTCTATGAATATAGGTAACTTTCAAACACCGGGCAGCTTCTGGATGCTAGTTAGCTTCAGGATACCAGGAAAGGTCATTTCACAATGTCTTTCTCAGCATGGGGTGGCACCCTTGTTCTCACACAGCCTAATCTATTCCTAAATTGGGGCAAAAAAGACCCTTAATCTGTTACAACCTGTTAATGAAAAGCAGGACATAGATATTTAGTCATATTGGCTTTTAGGCAGGGGTCTGTCAGTCTGCAGATAGTAAACATCTGACCTTTTTGGGGGTGGGGAATGGCTTACTTCAGGCAAATGGAAACCAAAATGTGCCAAGTTCAAGTAAACAATCATTTTACTTTGTCAGATTTTACACAGAACCTTAGAAGCAAAACCCCAGATAAGCTAAATTCTATATCAATGTTAATTGGCTACCATCTTTGGGATTTTTTCTCCAATCAAAGAAAAAAGAAATGGATCCATATGTACAAAAATATTTATAGTAGCTCTTTTTGTGGTGGCAAAGAACTAGAAACTGAGAGAACACCCATTGATTGGGGAGTGACTGAACAAATTGTGGCATATAAATGTATATGATGGAATACTATTGTGCTATAATAAATGATGAATGAAAAGGTTTCAGAAAAACCTGGGAAGACTTATATGAACTGATGCCAGGAGAACAATATAAATAGTAATGTCAGTATTGCTAAGATAATCAACTGTGACAGATTTAGTAACTCTTATCCATGCAATATGACTCCAAAGGGCTCATGATACACATTGCTATCCACTTCCAGATAGAGAGGGAATGGATGGACTCAGAGTGAAGATTGAAACGTATTAATTCCCTTTATTTTTCTTGCTTTTTTTCCTCCTCTGACCATGGCTAATACAGAAATGGTTTGTATGATTGTATAGTATATTAGGTTTAGTATTTCTTATCTTCTCAATGGGTGAAGATAGTGGAGGAAGGGAGAAAATGTCGAACTGAGAATTAAAATAAAATAAAAATAATTATTCTCAGGCTGGAAGGGTCCTCTCTCCTCACAAGAGA
The DNA here is from genome assembly GCF_019393635.1 of Dromiciops gliroides. Classification (NCBI taxonomy): domain Eukaryota; kingdom Metazoa; phylum Chordata; class Mammalia; order Microbiotheria; family Microbiotheriidae; genus Dromiciops; species Dromiciops gliroides. Next base: position 575,469,819 of record NC_057862.1, read on the forward strand.
CTTGGAAAATTTTATGTTGGCCTTGGGATAATATGACCTTCCTCCTTTCCCCCCTCCCCCCATATCTCTTGGGCAATTGGTGAGGTAAGAAGGACTGGAAAAGAAGGGGGAAGGGAGCAAAGAATTGAGCCCCTGGGAGTTGTGCTTGCATCATAGGGCATTCCTCACCTGCTTTGTGAACGTCATCATACCCAATAAAACACAGGATACTTTGAGTCTTAGTCAGTCACATGATCATATACTACCCTAAAACCATTCACTGTGTTCAAATCCCCTGCTGTTTTCAATTGCCTAAAGGTGCTTCTCAAAGAACACCTTTTCACTTTGCCTCAGTCCTGTTCCTCTCCTCCATAAACACAGCCACATCATTTGTAGTGATTTACACGTTGTCGTCTCCTTCAGGAGTCTCCCATCCATGCCACGAGCCTTTTCAGCAGATTTTCCCAAAGCACTTATACAAATACTGCTTAAGGTTCTTTTTTTTTTTCCACGTGTGTAAATATTAGAGATGGGAGTGTTCCTTTGGAGAAATTTGAAACAGTTTAACTTTGTAGCCTTGACATTTCCCAAAGTAACTGAAATCTTTTGATAGTGGTAAAGTTCATTCCAAACACTATCCCTTTAAGTCAAGTAGAAGAAGCAGGGAGAAAAAGATTGTGCGTTTCTCAATTTCCTTCAATTCATCAATCAAACCATAGTTTGATGGGGGTGGGGAAGAGTGTGGTATGGATGGGGGAAGACTGGGTAAGTTATAAGGAGACAGACTTATAACTGTGGATTCTTGACCAGTAAAAAAAAAAAAAAAAGGAGCTGGAAACTGAGGGTCTGGAAAAGAAGACAAGAGAGGTTAAGCATGTGAAGACAAAAAATAGAAGTCAATGTGATGAATGAAGACCTCAGAGCCATCAGCACCTTGCATGTAGGAAGAAGCTTTTAAGTCAGTGTTAGGCTACATGTACTATGCAATAGAAGCATTAACACTTACTAGCCCCTTACTAGTTCTATCAATAAATCAATCAATAAACATGTATCAAGGGCTTACTATTTGTCAGTCATTATACTAAGTGCTGAAGATACAAAAGGAGGAAAAAAAAAAGTCCTGCCCTCAACAAGCTTATAATCCATACTGGAGACAACATGCAAACAAATAGATACATAGTAGGCTTCTGCCAGTCGTGGACAACCATGGATCAGCGCCTTGAAGATCCACAGGCCACAATGTCGCTGTGCAGTCTGATATAGGAGCCGCAGCTCCTGCTGCAATGAGGACATCGGAAAACTGAGCTCTCTGTTGCCCATCGGTTCCTTCGTTCCATTCGTTTTTCTTTCTCCAGAGCTTGGAGGCCCATCTCAGCTGCGCTCAAGCTGCTCCTGAGTACCGAACTCCATCGGGCGCAGTCCTTGGCCATCTCCTCCCAGTTGCCAGTGTCTATTCCCAGAGCCCTCAAGTCTCGCTTGCATACATCTCTGTAGTGAAGCTGGGGGCATCCAGGAGGTCTTTGGCCTGAGGCTAACTCACCACAGAGTAGGTGTTTAGGAATGCTCCCGTCTTGCATGCAGTACACATGACTGTGCCAGTGCAGCTGTCTTTGTTTCAGTAGTGTGTAAATGCTCGGGAGTTGCACACATTGGAACACTTCTGTGTTGGTGATCCTATCTGACCAAGATATGCCAAGGATGCGCTGAAGGCAGAGCATGTGGAAGCTGTTAAGCTTCTTCTCTTGTCTAGTGTATGTAGTTCATGTTTTGCTGCCATACAGTAAGGTACTCAGGTCGCATGCTCTATAGATGGCAAATTTGGTTCATCTTGTCAGTTTACTGTTTTTCCAGACAAACTTGGCAAGCTTAGACATGTTTGAAGTAGCTTTCCCAATTCTCTGATTGATCTCAGAATCAAGTGACAAATTGTCACTGACAATAGAGCCAAGATACAAGAATTGGCTTATGACATTAGCTACTGATGTGTATCAATGGAGGTGACATAGCACTCTGACACATGACTTTTGTCTTTTTAAGATAGATACAAGTAATCTATTTACAGGATAAAGAAGTAATTTATGGAGGGAAGTAATTAGAATTAAAAGGGGTTGAGGAAGACTACCGGTAAAAGATAAGATTTTATATGGTACTTAAAGGAAGCCTGGTAGTCAGTAGATAGAATTGAGGAGGGAGAGCATTGCAGGTGTGGGGAAGAGCCAGAGTAAACACCGGGAGCTATAAGATGGAATGTCTTTTTTTATAGAATTACAAGGGGGGGGGGGCAGCATTACTGGACTGAGGAGTACTCATGTGAAAGTAAAATGTTAAGAAGGCTGGAAAGGTAGGAGGGGGCTAAGTTCTGAAGGACGTTGAATGCCAAACAGAATAATGTGAATCTATTATTAGATAGATTCCTTAAGACTGGTGTAGACAACTTAGAGATTATTTAAAGAGAAGCATCATAAAATAAATCATGATATCTTGATATTGTGAAAGATCTCCAATTTTAGTACTCTCTTAACTCCATTAACATGGATAACCTCTTCACACTTTCATATCCTGTGTAATTCTCACCCATTTTTTCCCAACATGTCTCCTTAGAAGATAATAATAATAACAATAATAACAAATATCTAGCAATTTAAAGTTTTCAAAACATTTAACCAATATCTGACTATCACAAAAACCCTTGGAGGTAAGGGCTATTATTATTCCCTCTCTACAGATGATGCTTATAGAGATTACATAATTTTCCAAAGATCACAAAACTAGTAAATGTAGACAGGATTTGAGTTTAGGACTTTCTGATTCTAGATCTGTCTAGCATCAATTAATCAGCAATTTGCTAAGATCCACTATGTACCTGGCATTCTGCTACATGCTGGGGATCCATTTTTTAAAAATGACACAATCCCTTCTCTTTGTTACATTCTCAAATCCTACAAGAGCCTCCTCTATTATTTTTAATAGTTTAGGGGTGCCAATGTACCTGTCTGTTATTTCTTCTCTTCAGTACATGATTATTCATTTTGTAGTTACATACATACAAGTAAATAATTCATGTAAGGGGATAGACACATAGATAAATACACAATGATGTCTATCTACACCTTTGATCATGTCATTTATGATAATTCTGGCACGCATTCTACAATCTCAAAATGATTATTGTTTGCAGTAATCCACCTATATTTTGAATAGACTGGAATTGGTCCTAAGCATTGCTAAATAACCGGAGATGTTTGCTGTATCTGCTCATAACAGGGCCATATTTTGTAATTCTTTGTGCATAGCCACAACATCCCTATGGAACTGCAAAAGCACTATGATACTACCTAAATAGAGAAAATGTTCACTCAGTTCTCAGAGGGTGAGCAGCATCATAAGTTGTAGAAGTTTATGATGTATGCTACTTTTGGGGGGTGGGGGCAATGAGGGTTAAGTGACTTCCCCAGAGTCACACAGCTAGTTAGTGTCAAGTGTCTGAGTTCAGATTTGAACTCAGGTCCTCCTGAATCCAGGGCCAGTGCTTTATCCACTGTGCGACCTAGCTGCCCCAAAATTGTTCATTTTTATAGTATTGATGTTATAGCATGAATTGCTTCTGGTACTGCAAAATGGACTCTGCTTTTGTTCACATTTCTCTATATTTTTGAAATCATCTATTTTCTTAATTTTACAGCATAATACTATTCCTTTACTTTTTTTTCTTCAGGGCTATGAGGGTTAAGTGACTTTCCCAGGGTCACATAGCTAGAAAGTGTAAAGTGCCTGAGGACAGATTTGAACTCAGGTCCTCCTGAATCCAGGGCTGGTGCTTTATCCACTGTACCACCTAGCTTCCCCAGCTACCTTCTTTTATTGTGTTTTGTTTTGTTTTATTATATGGACTGGTCATTTAATCTACATAGGGAGTTCTGTGTGTAAAAACTCTCCAATTGCAGGTTGCTAGTAACTTGTATTCTTAGTTAAGTGGAGAAATGAAAAAATGAAGTGGTTTGCCTGTGGTCATATTGATAGCATGTGTCAGAGGCAGGATTCAAACCCAATCCTTTTTGACTCTAAAGTTAATCCTTTGTTATTAAATGGGATCTTCTTGCTGCAAATCCTCTTCACAAAATGGCTGAAATCACTAGGCAATCCACTTTTAGTACAGCAGAGAACCCTATACCTTCAACCTTCACTGGTATGAAAACCTGGGATCACATGAATCTGTCAAAAGAATTTCTGAAAGGTTAGGAGAGCAGGATGTAAATTCTCCAAGGCATAGATTGTCCATGTCTGCAATCCTTCATCCATTTCCTGATTCCAGCCCAGCAGAATTCAACTACTGCCAAACCAGTTTGAATTGCTGCTTAGATCAGTGCCAAGCTTCCATGTGACCTTCTTATCCACCATTGTAAAACATATCTCCAACTTTGAGGTACACTCTGTCTATGTGAACCCCGGCAGGATACCTGCAGACTTGGAAAGTCACTTGCATAAGTTTTTAGCTCTGTATTTGGCAGTTATGGACAAGAGAACTGCAAATCCAGGTGACAAAAGTTCGTGAAGACTAGTCTCTTGGATAGAAGAGGTGGATTTCCTGAGCATTGTAACATTGAGTTGTGTTTTCTAGTTGTAGGAGATGATTTCCTGGGTAGCACCAGCCCTAAGGTTGACTTAATAGCATCCTTAATGAGTCCTGGAATCCAGGCTATTAGATAAAAGTTTCCCAGGTAGCACTAGTATTTTGGAGAGGATCTTGAAGAGGGTAAGACATATGGTACATAAAAACTAAAGAATTCACAAGAGAGTCATAGTCACAATATGGGGGAGCAAAAGACCTAGTACTTTCCCTCCAGTGTTACCATCAAATATTTGGACATTGCAACTCTGATAGGAAGGGACTTTGATTTTCTAGCAACCTCAAGTTAATTTCTTTCCAGGGGAGTCTGAACTGTAGGGCACTCCTCACAATGCTTAGGGGGTTGCCTCAGGAACAACCCCAAGTTTGCTTCCTTCCTAGAGAAGCCCAAACCATGAAGTGGTGATATGAGGCTAGATAACTTTAAAATCCTAAGGAAATGAGGTCAGAGAATAAGAATAGATTGCTTATGGGCTATTGTGAACCCTTCATGTGCTTTTTTATTTTAATTTTAAAGCAGAATAAAGACAGATGGACATCCAATATGAATATTTGCTACCTTTAGTACTTGTGTGGGATCAGAGGGGCCAATTACACTTAACTTTGGATAACTCCACATTAGCTATAATTTTAATATTTTGAGATTTCCCAGAGACAATTTTCAGTGGCAGCAACAGAAGCCAAAGAGAAAGTAATTTTAAAAATCATGTAGTAGTCCCCTTGATTGAATTCAATTCTTGACTCTTCCTTTTTTTGGTAGGACAATTAGAGTTAAATGACTTGCCCAGGGACACACAGCTAGTAAGTGTCAAGTGTCTGAGGCTGGATTTGAACTCAGATCCTCCGGAATCCAGGGCCAGTGCTTTATCCACCACACCACTCAGCTGCCCCCAATTGAATTTAATTCTTATACTTTCATACTTAGGGTGCTTAAAGTTTTTCCTCTCAGATTTTTATATTTTAATTCTTTCATGTTTACTGTAAAATAATAACCTATTAGAAAAGGCTAAAGAAATGAAAATTATTTACTTAATAATACTCCAAAGGATGTGATTTTTAAGAAGGGATGCCCATTTCTGTTGTATGTGGGGGACTAAATAACACCAGATCTGTTAATGAATTTAGTGGCAGGATTAGTAGAGTAAAAATAAAAGGAAGCATAAGTAAGGGAAGAAAGAAGGAAGTAAGCATTTATTAAGATCCTATTAGATGCCAAGTACTGTGCTTTCTAACTTCTCCCTCTGTATTTCAAAATGTTTACTTCTTCCTAAGACCAGCCTGAATGTTTCATGCATTAGGCTAAGATGGAAATGGAGACGAGAGTCTTACACATAGTAGTCACTTACTAAATGTTTGCTTAAACCATAGAAACTTAATTAAGTTTTGAAGGAATGAGGTAGGGTCAAGAGGAAAGAGAGAAGATAAAGGGAAAAAAAGGAAAGGGAAGAAAATGCAAGAAGAGGTCAATTAAGGGATGGGGGAATGAAATGAAGCAAAGTAGAAAGGATGATACTAGGGAATAATCTTTACTCTGAAATAGATATTTAATTTGTACAATGAGCTGGTACCTTGACTTTCTGTACTTCAATCAATCACAACATATACACATTTATAAGTCATCTAATATATGACAAGGCTGAGAATACAAAAACAAAGGCAAAATAGTTCCCACCCCCGTGGAATTTACATTCTGACTTCTAATGGGGGAAACAACAGGCACACATACAGAGTACTGGGTGGTACAGTGGATTGAGTGTTGGACTTGGAATCAGGAAGAGCTAAACTAATTTCCTGTTTCAGATAATTACTAGCTTGTGACACTGGGCAAATAGCTTAACCTCTCACAGCCTCAGTTTCCTTTTTTGTTTAATGGAGATAAATATCATATCTCATTTTCACAATTGTGAGGATTAAATGATAACATATATAAAGTACTTTATAAACCTTAAAATTAGCATGACAACAACCATGCAAACCCAGTTGACTAGAATGATAGTTGTGCCTAGAAATAGGGAAGTTCAGAATAGGGGTGTCTATAAGGAAATGATTTATGTTTGGGGCATGATGAGTCTGAGATGCCTAAGGACATCTAGTTCAAAAAGGCCAATAGTCAAATTGGTCACGTGTGATTAAGGCACAAGGGAGAGACTAGGACTAAGTCTGGGAATCTTCATACATAGATGGTAGCTATGATTCTTACTTTAAAAATATATACAATGCAGATCAGAGCGCCACCTCCCTACTGAGAAAAATGTTGTGAGAACCAGGGCAGCTCCACCCTGGGGATAAAGCATGTGACTACCTGGCATCAGGAAGTTACATCTATTCATAGACATAACTGTAAGTCATGTCAGTCAATGGACCAGCCAATCAGCTTGGAGCTGTGTGTGGGGACCACGCTTTTCCAGTCCCACATACAGGTTCCACTCTAGGAGACTGAGGATCCTGCCTTTTGGTTGGGGGAACTGGCTGTTGGCAGCAGGGGCAGGCAGAGTAGGCCGAGTAGACAGATCTCTTTATTTCTCCATGTGTTTTCTTTACTAATCCCTAATATACTTTAATAAATACATAATGCCCAAAATTGGTGCTATGAGTTTCTAATTTAAGGTGACCACACATTAGATTTTTAGACATAGCTTCACAGCAGAAAGGCTTCATGTAGAAAGTTGCATTTGAGCTGTCTCAATGAAAATGAATTTCAATTTGGTACAGATGGAGAAGATTGTAGGGAGAGAGGACAATCAGTGAGTATAAAGGAATAGAGATAGGAGATGGAAAATCCTGTATGAGGAAAAGAAAGAAAGGTAGTCTGGTAGCATGACAGTATCTGTGGATCAGTCATGTGTAATTAGGATGGAATGGTCTAAAGAGGTCAGCTTTAAGACTTTTAAATGCCAAATAGAAGTCTGTATTTGATCCTAGAGGTGAAAATATTTATTGAGTAGGGGCATGATATGGTTATGTCATGGGGCGCAGAGCACCCCAGAATTTCTCTGGGGCACACCGAGGAATCTTCTCCTTGAGAAACTAAACCAGAGGACAGATAAGGCCTAGAGGAACCAAATTGGACTGAGCTAGCTTGGGATTCCTACCCTTCATTCCGGTCTCCCTTATCCTGGGGAGATAAGTTTGGGTGTGGCTTCGGCCTTTGTGTTCTGAAGAGGGATCCGTAGCCACCCCTCACCCAATTCCTCTAGTCACTACTAGTGGGGGATGGTCCTCCACTCCTCACCCAATTCCCCCAGCTACCACCAGTGGGGGATGGTCCACCCCCATCAGTCCTCTATAAAAGTACCTTCCGGTCTCCTGTTCGAGGAGATTTGGTACCTCTGAGCCATGTGCTTATGCCAAATCTCCCCATGAAAAGTCTAAGGATTTCTTTCATGGTTTCCCTCCCCCCACCCTTCCCTTCCCTTGCTCCTAAATAAACTATCACCTTGTTCTAACTAAGTTTTGTGTGCAAGAGGGTGTAATTCTTTAAAGAGGAATTCCCAAGAACCCCAACTCCCACCAACCCGTACCCCAATTTCCACTATATCATCTGGCGCCCAAACTGGAGTCCCCAGATCCCATCCTCACAACTCCTTGACATTGCTTTTAAGATTTTTAATAACAGGGACCTTGCCGTAGCCAAAGAGAGAGAAAAGATGGCTCGTGCCCGCTCCATAGACCAAGCTCATATAATAGCAGCAGCCATCACCACATCTGCTACCAGCAGAACTCTGGCTGGCCGAGATTCTGGCAGCTGCAGTAAACCGGAACACAGAAGTGGGGGACGCCGCACGAAGGTGAGGTCAGCTCTCCTACCTCTTTGTCCCCAGGGCAGCACCCGAGAGATCGGCTTAGCAAAAATCCAGGGCTCTGCAGCTTGCTCTCCTGACCAGCATCGTGTCAGGCCTATGGCCAAGCTGGATATAGGAGGCAAGCCTAGGAATGGTTTTGGGGCGACCTCTGTCTTACTCTCTGGTTCAGGTCCTAGCATACAATCAAGGCACAAAGTGGGGATGGGATAAAAGGACCCTTAATGTAGACAGACACTGCCTATCACAGAATTAGGTTTGAACTCCCTCCTGTAAAGCAGGCCACACCCTGTCCTGCAAAAAGGTCCCACTTGACTCCTGATCTGATAAAGTCCCTTTTCCTTTTTTGCTCTGGTTAGTTTTAATTTTTTTTGTTTAAGTCTGTTCCATCTAGGCTCAAGGATTCATGGCACTGTGCCTACGTGTTGCCTCTGGACTCTCTGGGCCCCTCACAACTCCACGCACTCCAGGCCTTCTCCACTTCTCTTCCCTCCCCCTCCCTTGCGCCGTGATTTCTTCGACCCCCGGTCAGCATGAAGCAGTTTCAGAAGAATCTTCGTCCCCTTACCTTATATATAGAGAAGTGGGGAATGTCATGGGGCGCAGAGCACCCCAGAATTTCTCTGGGGCACACCGAGGAATCTTCTCCTTGAGAAACTAAACCAGAGGACAGATAAGGCCTAGAGGAACCAAATTGGACTGAGCTAGCTTGGGATTCCTACCCTTCATTCCGGTCTCCCTTATCCTGGGGAGATAAGTTTGGGTGTGGCTTCGGCCTTTGTGTTCTGAAGAGGGATCCGTAGCCACCCCTCACCCAATTCCTCTAGTCACTACTAGTGGGGGATGGTCCTCCACTCCTCACCCAATTCCCCCAGCTACCACCAGTGGGGGATGGTCCACCCCCATCAGTCCTCTATAAAAGTACCTTCCGGTCTCCTGTTCGAGGAGATTTGGTACCTCTGAGCCATGTGCTTTATGCCAAATCTCCCCATGAAAAGTCTAAGGATTTCTTTCATGGTTTCCCTCCCCCCACCCTTCCCTTCCCTTGCTCCTAAATAAACTATCACCTTGTTCTAACTAAGTTTTGTGTGCAAGAGGGTGTAATTCTTTAAAGAGGAATTCCCAAGAACCCCAACTCCCACCAACCCGTACCCCAATTTCCACTATATCAGTTAGGTGTATGCTTTAAGGAAAATCATTTGGGCAGTTATGTCAAGGGGAAGTTTGGTTAAGGACAAATTGCAGTGGAACAAGACTTGAGACAGGGAGAACAAATAAATAAAAGGTGATTGCAACAGTCTAGACAAGAGGTAATGGGCTAGGATGGTAGATCAATGAGTGGCAAAATGGGGATTATGCAAGAGACAGTTGGTGGGTAGATAGAAATCACAAGATTTAGCAATTCATTGGCTATGTAGGATGAGTGAGAATGAGGATTTGAGTATGACATCAACATTGCAAACCCAGATGACTGGAAAGATAGTAGTGCCCAGAAATAGGGAACTTCAGAATAGGTATGTGTTTTTAAGGAAATTAGTTTGCTTTGGGCATGCTGAGCTCAAGATACCTACAGGACAGCCAATTCAAAAATCAAGTTGGTCACATGGAATTGGGGCATAAGAGAGACACTAGGAGTCATTTTCATAGATAAATGAATCCAAAGATATTGAAGACATCATTAAGTGAGAGTGTGTAGAAAGAAAATGGTTTCAGAACATACCCTTGGGGTAAACATATAGACCCTGATCTACTGGAATCACCTTCCCAGTATATCCTACACAAATGATATAGACTAACTCTTATCACCTTTGGTAGTGGTACTTATTTGACTCCTACCAAGGCCCTGAGGGCATTATGAAAGCTATCAGCCAAATAGTGGAGGATTTAGAATCAATCTTTTCCTATATTTAACTCCCTCCCCAATACTCACACAACAGGTTGCTTGTCCTCCCCCGCCTGAAGCCAAAAAGACAAACCCATGGGACTAAGATAGTGTATGGATGGAATGCAATGCAAATGTGGTCTCTCTGATCACATTCTGTGACCTGTGTCAAACTGGATATCCTCACAAGTCTCACAGCAAGTGACAGCAAAAAACAAGCAAACAAACAATTAGATATAAGAAAAGTTCAAATCTAGGACAAGGACCAGTTCCAGTTGATGTGTTGGTAATCTATGTAATTATATTACTCAGCTGTCAGACCTACTGCTTTATAATGAGTTTAGGTTAGAAGATTTGGGGGGTTATCCATAAGAGGTGGGACTCCCTTGGCACTCCACTTCTTGTTACACAAAGGCATCAGAACCCAAAGCTTTATCAAGGGACTTCATTCACATGATAATTCTATGAACAATAACATTCACCCCTCCTTTTTACTTTGACTACCTCTTTTAGGGAAGCAGCCAATGGGTAGTCAAGAAAGAGAATCCCAGCCTAGGGAGATGGGACTGGCAACCCTTTCAAAGTAGGGCAGAGGATCCTGGAAGTTGCCTAACAAGAAAATCACCCCCTTCCTCTCTCCTCTCCCTACCCCCACCAAAAAAATGCACATCCTGTTCTACTGAAAATGAAAACCTGCTTCTACCTTCAGTTCCTGCTAGATCTGGCATCCTGTAGACTTGTGATTCTTTACCTTGACCCACCATGGCCATTGAGTCAGTCACTGGAAATGTCACTTCTGATCAAGCAGAGAATGGGTAACTGCCATTTTTGGAGTAACTGATCCTAGGCAAAATTGTGAGGGAAAACCCAAAGAATTCTCCATCTATGCTTTATTCAAGGGCTTCCCTTCTGATATGGCAATCACTGGTTTTGAGAGGGGGGTGGGGACTGGACATCATGGGCTCATAAGTCATTAGAGCTGGAAGGAACATGAGAGACCATATGGTCCAATTCCCTCATTTTTGCAGATGAGGAAGTGATTGCTCAGAGGGGTTAAGTGATCTAAACTCCAGGTCACACAGCTACTTAATGGCAGAGCTGGACCTGGCATTCAGCAGTCCCTTTGTGCTACAGTATGTTGCACTTCTTATCCAGCTCATCAGCAATTACATTTGAGTGTATTGTAAGCAATATGGAAATTAGATTTAAAAATAGAGTAAAACATTTAAACCCTCTGTTGTAAAAGAACTCCCTTTTTAATGATGGGAGGTGTAATTCACTTGTATTCAAAGGACAGTAATTCCCTCTCCTCCTTTCCTAATGGTTTTTTGGCATAGATGGAGGTATAGATACTTTCACTTCAAAAAAATAAAAGCCCCAAACTCAGTGACCTTACTGGTTATAGATATAGAGCTGGCAATGACCTTAGAAATCTTATAGTTTGGTTCCCTTGTTTTACAGATAAGGAATGAGAAGACAAGGGAAACTAAGTAACTTGCTCAAAGCTACACAGCTTTGGAAGAGCCATTATTTGGAGTCAAGTCCTCTGGTTCTAACTTGGCAGCTAGGTGGCACAGTGGATAGTGTGGGACCTGGAGTCAGGAGGACCTGGGTTCAAAAGCAGTTTCTTACACTTACTAGCTGTGTGATCGTGGGCAAGTCATTTAAGCCTGTTTGCTTCATCTGTAAAATGAGCTGGAAAAGGAAATGGCAAACCACTCCAGTATCTTTACCAAGAAAACCCCAAAAGGGGTCACTAAGAGTCAGACGTAGCTGAAAATGACCAAACAACAATAAGTGACTCCAAACCCAACCTTCTTTTTTGCTGTACTCGTCTATATTCATTATATTATCCCACTGAGAAGGAAATTAAGGCTGAGAGGAGTTAAGTGAGTTGCACAAAGTCATATAGCTAGTCTGTAAAAGTTAGTGAGGTCTTCTGGCTTCTACTCCAAATCATTTTCCCCATTTGTGCCTTGTCAAGCTTTGTTGCTTAATGTAATCTCATAAGTTTTGTTGTCAAATCATTTTCCACCCCCTTTTGACCCCATTCATTGTTAGATCCTCCTCCTCCTTCTTCTGAATCTAATATAGAAACTACACACAGGCTCATTCCCAGCAAGGGGATGCAGAGTCCTTGGACAGCTGTATGTTCATCATAGTGCCACCTGGTGGAACACTGATGTCAACAGCAAAGGAAAACCAAGGCAGAAGTTCAGAGAGAGGCACTTCCTCCATTTTTAACACTGGAAAAACACTTCTATTTGACACTTGGATTTGGGACAACCATTTTATTTTGGTCTGTACCTGTGATTTCATGGTCGGGTATAAGTGATAGAGAAGACTCCCAGGTGCTGCTGATGCAAACCAGTGATCTCTTCTATAACTAAATGGGGTCACTCAGAGTTTAGGTAATAGCTAAAAATAATGATGATGTAATAGCCATTGTGTATATCAGTAAAGTTTGCAAAGTGATTCATATTCTTTATCTTATCTGCTCCTCACAACAACCCTGGGGAGTAAATTATATTATTATTCCCATTTCAAGTGAGAAAACTGAGTTTTAGAGAGGTTGTGACAAACTCTTAATAAAGGTGCCTGAGTCAGGATTTGAACTCAGATGTTTCTTATTTCAACATTCTCCTGACCCCACTTACTTGTCTCTGTAGTATTTAATGAGTAAAAGGAGCAAGTGATTTACTCCAAGGGAGAAGTTTTCTCCTATACCTGTTATCCGGTTCTTCCCTAGTCTGAAAGTGATCCCATTCCCCTCTCATATCTGTCATAGGATCTAGCAAACAATGTGGGAGGTGGAGAGGGTGAGAGTAGGGAAAGGGATGGTTATCATCATTCTTATCCAGAAACTAAGCATAAAATAATCACTACCTTAATAATAATAATGACACCTTGAAAGCTCAGGCCTTCACCATACTTAAGGAACCCTTTCACTTGCTTGGCATCCCCTCAAACTCTCTCCTTTATATCTGTTCTTTTCATAGCCAAACTCCTAAAAAAAAGTCAATCTATATTCTTTGCCTATGCTTGCTCAGTCCCCATTCATTACTTAACTCCTAGTAGTTAGGTAACAGACACTACCACTCAATGAAACTATTCTGTCCAAAGTTACCTAAGATCTTGGCTAAATCTTAGGGGCTCAGTAACCATCTATATGCAGATGACTCCCACAACCATATACCTATGTCTTATATTTCTCCTGAGTTCTAGTTCCAAACTGCTAACAGGTCATGTTATTGAACATTTCTGCCTGGGTATTCCATAAGTATCTCAAACTTATATTAAAAAGAGAAATCAATACATAGGTGGCCTCAAAAGTCTTAGTGCCTTTAAAATGGCTCTATTTTCTGATTAAAAAAAAAAACTGCCTCCCCAAACATTGCTAAGTCTGGTAAGATTTGCACCATCCTTCAAGCACCATAGTATACAACCTCAGGGCCTTACAACCCTTACTTTGATTTAATCAGTTCTTCAGTCTAAAGTTTAAGCAATTCTTCCTCTACAACCTTGCCCACATGTGTTCTTCATTCCTCTCATTGTCATACTTTTAATTCAGGCTTCATCACTCTTTACCATGGAGACTCACAATATATTCCTTATTTGTTTCTCTATTCTCAGTCTTTCTCTCTGTTCTGTCCTCCATGCAGCTACCAAAGTAAGCTATGTCAAGTACAAGTTTAACTCTTTCTCTTATTGAAGAATTTTCAAGGACTTCTTATTTTCTCTAGGAAGAAAAGGGGAAGAGAAAAAAAATCCTTTATTAGCATCTATTATGTGTTAGGCATTGTGCAAAATACTTTAAAAGTGTTATCTCAGGGGCAGCAAGGTGGCATAGTGGATAAAGCACTGGCCCTGGATTCAGGAGGACCTGAGTTCAAATCCAGCCTCAGGTATTTGACACTAGCTGTGTGACTCTGTGTAAGTCACTTAACACTCATTGCCCCACAAAAACAAAAAGAAAGTATTATCTCATTTGATCCTCACAACAATCTTGGGAGGTAGGTACTATTATTATCTGTACTTTACAGTTAAGGAAACTGATACAGACAGAGGTTGTGACTTACCCAAAGTCAAACAGTTATTGTCTGAGGCAAGATTTGAAATCAGGTCCACTGCTTGACTCTGGGCTCAGCACTCTATTCACTATACCACCTAGCTTCCTCTAGGATAAAATAAGAGAGTTTGACATTTATATTCCATAATAATTTGACTCTACCCCATCTTTCCAGGTATTTTCTATCAATACCTTGGCCATATTCTGTGTCTTAGTCACACATCTACATGCTAGGCACCTAAGGTTGGCTTGATGGTATGGTGAAGAGAGATGAGGGCTCAGAGCCAGGAAGACCTGAGTTCAAATCTAGTCTCAGACACTTACTAGCTATGTGACCCTAGGCAAGTCACTTAACCTGAGTTTCCTTAACTGTAAAAAGGGGATAATAATAGCACTTGTCTCACAAGGCTTTTGTGAGGATCAACACATATTTATCTCAAATGAGATAATATTGGCAAATCCTAGAACATAATAAATGCTTTATAGATACTTATTTCCTTTCCTTTCTCCATTCTCCAACCTTGGTCTTCCTTTTTGTGGCCTTGTACAAACAATCTCTCATGACTAATATCCTGTCCCTCTTCTTCACCATCTCATAGACTTCTTAGAATTGTTCAAGCCTCAGCTCAGATGCCACCTCCTATGAGAAGTCTCTCCTGCTCCTTGGAGTTGTCAGTGCTCTCTCCTAACTCAAATTGTCTTGAATTTACTTACCTGTTTACATGTTTCACAGTATCTGTTTCAGTAGCTTATGAGGTCAGAGATTTATTTTGTTTTACCTTTGTGTCTTCATCTGAGCATAGTACCTTTTATTTCCCCCTCAAAAGATTGAGAAGCCTCAAACTACATAAAATTAAAGGTCTTTGTTAAACTGAATTGCTTGGTACTTTAGAGATGAATGGATGCAAGTAATAGAGCATCAGGCATAGAGTCTCAAAGGCCTAGGCACAATTATCAGTTTTAGTAATTAACAAACTATGTGATTAGGAGCAAGTCATTCAGACTCTCTGGCATTCAGCTTCCCTTTTTGGAAAATGTTGAACTCTAGGGTTCCCTCCAAATCTAGCATTCTCTGAGTTTATGTTTACTATCTCATCCCTTATTATTTCCTTTGAGTCTTACAACAACCATATGGAATTAATAGACCAAGTAGATCTTGTTACCCCCATTTCAAAAATGAGGAAAATATGACTCAGAAAAGTTCTGACTTGTCCCAAAACACAAGACTGTTAAGCAGAGGAGCCCAGACCAGAATACAGGGGGTCTGCATCCCAGGTAATTCCTCTCTCCCCCCACTCCTATTCTAAGAGACTGATTTGCATTTTGGCTATCACCTATTAAGCAAGAAAAGCCTTCTCATATTATCATAATTCCTAATTGTCATGTCATTGTACTTTCTAAAGGCAATATGGTCCAATTAGAACACATCATTTAACAGTCTAATCCTAGATTTGCCATGTAATGTATATATTTGGTACTGGAAAATCTATTTAACTTTTCTTGACCTCAGTTTTTCACATGACAAAGGGGAATAGTAGTAAGTAGAATTATAGAATTTTAGGCTAGGAGGGACCTTAGAGATAATCTAATTCACCCCACTCCCAACCTCCTCAAGACAAAAAAAGAAAATGAGGTCTAGGGAGGTTAACAAAGATACCTATGTCCATGAAACTGCTAAGTAGCAGACTGAATTATACATCAGATCTTCTGGCTCTTGTTCAAATGTACTAACTTATAGGATTAATGTGAGAATCAAAAGAGAACATATATGTGAAAGCGCTTGACAATTTAGAGGCACAAAGACATTTACGTTGCACTCCAAGAATCTTGCCTTGGGCACAAGCAAGGTGCATCTAGGTGCCATCTCAGAACTGTGATTGCTGAATATTCAGCCAGCTTTGAAAACTGCTCCACCTATCGCAGACCTGGTCCCAGCCAGTCTCCCTTCTCATGCCAGCTTACTATGTGACACTCTCACCATGCCAGCAGCCAGCTGTATTTGGACCCCAGGACACCAGACATCATCCCATCTGGCAGGCTGGACTCAGCCACTAATCCCCCGCCCTTTGGGATAGGGAAACAGTAGTAGTCCATTTCCACCCCCTGCTCCCTCCTTCCTTCCCCCACACTCAATACACACAGAATCTGGCTAGCTTCTTTACAAGACAGGAGTTTTTGGAGGCAGGTGGAAAGGACGGGAGAGTGGAGGAACAGAAATAGAAAAGCAAGACTGAGAAATGAGGCACAGGTAGAGATCTGGTGGAAATAACTGAGTTGAGGATTATCACTTAAGAGCTATGGTCATATACCAGAATCCAAGTTAGTGCCAAAACAATGCTAAAGCCAATGGTAAAATCTTTACCTTGAGTAAATCAGAAAGGAAGTAAACAGTGGTGAAATACTATGGGAGGGGGATAGGTGAGAAGGAAGTAGGGAAAAGGCAAGCTGGACCTGTGATTTCATCAGTGTGGTAACTACCTCCACCAACTCTGATGGCCAACTTCTTAGTAACTTATGGTCCTAGATGGTTGCCTGGGGACACTAAGGTCAAGTGATTTTCCTGTGTGTCAGAGACAGGACTTGAACCCAAGCAATCCTGACTTGGAAGCTTCTGTCCATTATGCTATGCTGCCTCTCACTGAAACTGCATATGAAGTACAAATGCAAAAACAAATCTAAGTAGTGAGTAAGGTGACTATGAGTGGAATGAGAATGTTACAACACCAGAGGGTTTTCAAGATATTAGTTAAAAGAAAGAGTATATCTTCCAGCTTGAAGTCCTGGGTATGAAGATGGCATTTACAAAACCCCCTTGAGCAATGTGGAGGGCATAGGAGGGCATGTGGGAAATGAGAAATGAGAGACTCCAAGAGTTAGAATTCTTGGATGATTATGTGGCATGAATGGGAAAGTCTAGACTGCAAGTTTGGGAAAGGGAATGGGAACTGGCATAAAGTGGTAGAAAGAAGAAAAACAAATAATGACTAGCCTAGTTCAAATGCCATCTCCTCCATGAAGCCTTCCCTGATTCTCACAGCCACATATGATCTTGCGGTTATGATATCTCATAATACTTTATTCTCCTATTATGTTCTTAAGTTCCAAAATACATTACATTGATCAAGGTAGAGGTTTTTGTTATTTTTGTTAATTTGCTGCAGACTATTTATAACCATCAAATATTCTGGATGACATACAACCCAAATTCTTTAAATACTCAGAGTGTGTTATCCTTTGCTTTGCAGCCACATAGAATCAGTAGATGAGTATTAATGTTAAAATGATAGCCCTTTGTTCTAAGGAGTAGTCTGAAATCATTAAAAACCATGCACAATGTCCCAGACAGAATCCAGCCTAACCTCTTTTTACTACATTTTGAGACCATTGCTTTGTTGATCTGCAACATTTATCATATATATATACATATATGTATATATACACAAACATATAAAGCATATATATATATGTACTTCATATATATATATATATATATATATATATTGATAGAACAACATCATGGGATGTCCAGCAAACTACACATCATCATAATTTGGACAACAAAGTTATCTTGTTATATTTTAAGAGACCAGTGTATGATTTTGATATATGCATGGTGAATATGAGTGATTTATAATTTATTACCAATGAAAAATTGTTAAATTATTCATAAAAAAGTGTAAAAATGCCCTTAAAGGAATGCATTTTTTATCCACTTGCTTTTTAAAAATGTAGCTAGTCAGGCCAAACTCTTTTGTATGATTATGGTCTCCTTTATAAAAACCTGCAATATTCCAGTCTCTGATGAAAGCAAAACAGTGCTATCTCCAAATATGAGCACAGTGTACCATCTTTAGGGATTTTTTCTTTGATTTGTACTATTCCCTAGGCCTCTTCCATGAGAGTGGCAAGTACCTTTGGCTAGTATATGTCCTAGTTTTTCACCTCACTTGATATCAGTAATCACAGGTGTGTCAAACAAAGTTATCTCTTTTATTTCAAGACCATACAATATTCCCTTAAAATGTAAAAACAGAGATAACTTTGCTTGACAACCCTCTACTTACTGATATCAAGTGAGGCATAAAACTGGGATATACATAATAGCCAAAAGGTGCTGACAAATGGTAATAATGAATTGACAGTCTACGTGCTCCATTGGAATCCACACAATCTCAAAAGACCTAGAGGAAAGGCTATCTAACAAAAATTGGATGAAACGCTGTGAAGGATTTCTGGGCCAGAAAGGACAGGATGAGAAAGTTTAGGTGAATTGTAACTTGTACTCTTCCAGGGAACACCCACATCAATGAGGTCCACATATTCTCCAAAGCTACTAAAACTTAAAACTGCATCAAGACTTTTTGGGATACTCTGCCTATTTTGTCACCCTAACTAGATTGAAAGCTGTTTTGGACTAAGGGCCATTGCTCCAGGCTTTCCCTTCTTAACCCCTTTCCAATATATGGGTCATGGACCTGTGAAAATCATCTTCCTAATGGGCAGGTCTGATCACGTCATTAACTTTCTCAGAAAACTTCAGTGGCTCCCTACTGCCTAGAAGATACCATACAAATTTCTTGGCCTACCATTTAAGGTCCTCTACAATTTAGCATCCTATCTACTCTTCCAACCTTATTACATACTACTTCCCATCAGGCACTCTACATTGCAGCCAAATTAGACTACTTGCTTGTGTCTCATTTTCTGTCACTCTCTCGCCTCTCTGTAGTCACCAATGCAACTCCTCCTTGCCTTAAATATATTGCCTTACATCTTTCCATCTGTTTAAATATTCATCCTTCTAGGCCAAGCTCAGGGGGCACTTCCACTGTGAAGCTTTCTCCAATTTCTCTAGCTGTAAATGATTTCTTTCTCTTCACATTTTCTTAAAACATTTTTCCTTTTTCTTCTACAAATTCTACCTTTTATTTTCCTTTTCTGTAAACATGTCATGGCCCTGCTATTAAATTATAAGGTCTTTGAGCAAAG
Source organism: Dromiciops gliroides (assembly GCF_019393635.1). Taxonomy (NCBI): domain Eukaryota; kingdom Metazoa; phylum Chordata; class Mammalia; order Microbiotheria; family Microbiotheriidae; genus Dromiciops; species Dromiciops gliroides. Next base: position 575,489,165 of record NC_057862.1, read on the forward strand.
GGATTCTGTTTCACTTCATCTTTGAAGCCCCAGAATCTACCATAGGGATAATAAACAATTTACAAAATGTGTTGGATACATGTTGAATGAATATGAAGGGACAGAAATCAATCTTAACATGGCAGGTGATTGTGAAGATACTTTGGCCTTTTGATTGGTCTTTTGTCTTTACTTGTCTTGTTTACTTATGTTTATTTACTTATCTTGACTTATTTTGTCACTTTTTCTGTTTTTACTTATTTTTGTTCAATTTATTTAGCAGAAGAAGTAATGGAATTTCTTCATTTTGTGTTATTCCAAGTATCCAGTTAATCTAAAATGTTGAGAGTTTTGTACAAAGGACAATCCACACCCACACTCCTACTTGATGCATAGAGCAGGACAGGAAAATACTCAGAATAGTGTAGGTGTTTTCTTTGCTTGGTCCTCTTGGGGTTACACATCCCTAAACACCTCACTCTCTATGTCTGGATTTTACATTCTTGAGGGTTGAGTGCAATCACATTTCTAGAGGTCATATGAGTAAAGAGAAAGTATGAGATAATATGGTCTAGTTGATTAAGATAAAGACTGAATGAAGACAGAGCAATTCTAATATCCACTTCTGTACTTTTTGTATTAGATTTTGTGCCTCAGTTTCTCCATGTGAATAATATTATAGGTAGCCAGTCAACATTAAGTCAACATGATTATCATATCTGCTAACTTGTGTCTAAGAGATAACATGAACCATAACTTTTTTTGGGTCAGAGTTGTTTGAAAATTTTGAAGAAAAAACCAACAACAGTGATTTGAGGATAAACTTTTTTTTTTTAACAAAATAGCAGATTCCCACAGATAGAATAGACCTTAATGTCCATTTAGTTCATTTCATGCCCCCAAAAGGATCTTGTCTATAAAAATCTAACAATTACCCATTGAGCAATTGACTGAATTTCTCCAGTGAGAGGGAATCTACTACTTCTTGAATAAACAGACAATTCCACTTTAGGATAGCCTTAATTGTAAGTTCTTTTTTCTTACATCGATATTAAATTCAGCCGGGAGTGAGGGTATACACCTATAATCTTAGCTTCTAGGAAAGGGTAAGACTGGTGGATCATTTGAGTCCAAGAACTCTGAGATATGTAAAAGCTAAAGCCCATTGGGTGTTCACAGTAAGTAATGAACTAATATGGTGAGTCCTCAAGAAGTCCAAGACCAGCAGGCTGCCAAAGGAGTAAAGCACCATACCAAGTTTCATACTGTACCAGGTATGAAAAACAGAACAGGTTAAAGCTTCTGTGCTAGTTATAAGTAGGATTGTGCCAGTGAGTAGCTACTGTACTTCCAACCCATGTTGATAGGGCCAATTTATTTTAATTAAGTTGCCTCCCTGCAACTTTCATCCATTCCTTCTAGTTCTGTCTTCAATGCTTACATAGAATAAGGATTGCTGTCTTTCTGGTGGGAGCCATTAAGATATTTGAAGACAGTTATTCATGGTCCCAATATTGTTTTTTCCTCCAAGCTAAAGACCCTCAGTACTTTTGACTGATTGTTATATGACATAACTTCAAATCTCCTCACCATCGTCTTGCTTTTTCTTCTCAGGTTGCCTTCCTACATAGAGATATTTTTCTGGGTTTCTAATTTGGCACCCAGAACTAACACAATACTCCAGATGTGAATTTTTTAGGAAATACTGAAATGAAACATGCTTCATAATTTTTGGCCAACTTCCTCTTATAATAGTCATATATTAAAGACAATGTTGATACCTGGAAGCACAGGATGGCAGAGAGTAATACCATGAAAATCACTCCCCAATTCTGTCCTTATTTCCCCAAATTCAAGCTATTTACCCAAAAACCTTTGTTTGAAGAAATGAGAATATTTGTGACCTAAATCACAGCAACTGTTTCCCTCTATCACTGGTCCCAACTCAGTCTTTTCCAAGTAACTTTAAAAAATAACACCCTTAAAATGTATTTCTGCATCACTGTAGCCCACAACAACATTAGTGCCACTTTGTATTAAGCTGATGGAAGGCTCTAGAGTGAGTGCACAATTTTCAGATGTTTCAACAGATATGAACAGTCCCACATATAGAAATGCTTCCTAAGGTTGGACAATATCCCATAAAGGTAGATAAAGAGTCTATTGTCTTTTGACTTGATGCCAGTTGCTGTGTGGATCTCTGAAGTTATTCAGCAAAACTATAGCTCAGAAGTGAGTCAGGGAAGATTCCAATTTAGGTGTCTCACGGGAATTCTCTGTCTTTAGAAATCAAGTCCATAGCTGCAAGCTTTGTGAGAGGCCATTTTATCTATTGCTCTCAGAAGATCTTATTGCATGTATGATATTGTGGAATTCAATCCATCAAGCATTTATTAATATCCAATATCTAATGGCTCAGGCACCATACTAGGCACCAGAGATACAAGGGCAAAAATGAAACAATTCTTACCAACCAGAAGATTACATTTTATTTGGAGAAACAACACCTTTATATATAAGTAGGTAGAATATATATGCAAAATAAATACAAGTAGAATTTGATAAGGGAGACACTATCACCTGGGAGAAGGGGAAAGTTCAGGAAAGGCTTCATGTAGGAAATGACATGATATTTTTAAAAAATTATCTTTACTCTGAATTTAATACCAAATAAAAAAGCATTTTTACATGCATAGCATAATGGAAAAATGGACAAGAATTGCAAACATCTGTTTTCAATAGCATTCCCTTTTAAATATAAAAACAATTTTCAACCTTTGGAGTTCAAAGATGTGCTGTTTGTGCTTCTTTTTGGCCATACTCCTGTCCTATGCATTTTTATAAGGTGTCTCAATGTCTTTCTTTTCCTCCTTTTCTTTTCTTTCTATTTTCTTTTTTCTTCCCTTCCTTTCCCTTTCCTTTCCTTGCCTCTCCTTTTATTTTCTCCTCTATCATGATTTCCCTTGCCCTCTAAACTTTGTGTTGTTGGAAAAACAAAAACAAAACCTTTCCAAAAATATGCACGATCAATATATATTCCTACATTAGCTTGTTAAAAATATATGTCTTGGGCAGCTAGGTGGCACAGTGGATAGAGGACCGACACTGGATTCAGGAGGACTTGAGTTTAAATCTGGCCTCAAACACTTGACACTTACTAGCTGTGTGACCCTGGGCAAGTCACTTAACCCTCATTGCCCTGGGGAAAAAAATTTATGTCTTTATTCTGCATCTTGAGATTATCACATCTTTGTTGAGGTAGATAAACTGAATCATCATCAATCTTCTGGAATTATGAAAGGTCATTGTATTAATTAGTTTTCATTTCTTTCTAATATGATTTTTATTTATAATATTGTTAGAATTGTCTATTTTTTGTTCTCCTCACTTCATTCTGTATTATTTCATAAAGGTTTTCTCAAGTTTCCCTTGAATTGACCATTTCTCCATTTCAGAAGGCATAATAATAGTTTATAACATTTACATACTATAATTTCTTGACTCATTTTTCAATATATGGACATTCCTTTAAGGAGTTCCCAGTTCTTTGCTACTATGAAAAGAGCTGCTATAAAAGTGGTTTTTGTTGTTGTTGTTGTTGTTGTTGTTGTTTGTTTCTTTGTTTGTTTGTTTTTTGTGAACATGGGTACTTTTTCTCCTTATTTGATCTCTTTGGAGTTATAGGACTCCAACTAGTAGTGTCTCTAGGTAAAAAGGTTATGTAGAGGTGAGTGCCTTTTGGATTATGACTCCTAACTGCTTTCCAGAATGATTAGCCCAATTCATCACTTCCACAACAGTTTATCAATGTTCCTTTTGTCCCCCTATATTTCTTCCAACATTTATTATTTTCCTTTCTTTGGTAATATTAAGGGCATATCAATCACACATGAACACAAATACAAAAGGTATCAGTGTATTGGAGCACAATGAAAATCTGGTAGAATTCTAGAGCATACCAAACTCTCATTTTACATATAAGGAGACCAAGGCTCAGAAGAGTAAAGTGTTACCCAAAGTCATTTACCTGGAAAGAGAAAAAACAGGATTTGAACTTAGTTCTCTTGATTATGTGTCTAGTGTTCTTTAAACTGTCCTGAGGCTTGAGAAGACTTCTTGAACTGTTAACCCTTATGCCTACTTTCTCACGTCCACAAAATATCTATAACACTAATTTTCACAAATATCAAGGGCAAGAATGATGAAAATATAAGAATCAAGAAAAGAGATTTTCATGATCAATGTTCATAGCAGACCATATCAGGAAAATATACAATAGGCTGAAGAAAAGAAGAACTGATTGGATTGCCTTTGCAAAGTTGCATAGTGGCTTCAATGAACCCAATCATCTCCCTTAAATTAAAAAAAAATACATCTTTGTAATACCATTATTTTCCCCATGCTATGATGGAATATGCTACTATGGAATACAGATTCCAAGAAATCAAAACTGTGGGTCCTCTAATGGACAATAGAGAGCAACACAGTGAGAATATATGGGCTACTGCAGTAATGAATCAGTACCAAAAATGGCATCAGGGATATCTATCATTGGAGAGTCACAGCGGCATAGTAGATAGAGAGCTGAGTTTGGATCCAGGAAGATCTAATCCTGCCTGTGACACATTATTGGTATGATCCTGGGCAAATCACTTAACCTCTCAACACTCCAGGCCATGCTTTAAAACTATAAGTTTCAGAGAGGTTGTTTATCTTTCTTTGTATGGAGTCCCATCATCTAGAAGTTCCCTAAATCAATGAAATCACAGGTCCAACCCCTGTCTAGTTCTTATTATCAAAGAAATGTATTATGAGAAAAGGATTTGGGCTGGTTAATGCATCTAAGGTGAACACTAGCTTATGGAAAGCCTGTGTGTACTATTATTATTCAAGTAATCTCAGGAGATCTAGAGGAAGGAGCATAACACATTGGGTGGGCCAATTATGAAGGACTCATAAGAGGATGAGGGCTCTCCATGATGAAGAGGCTTGAATTCATTGTGATCTGTATCACTGGAGGAAGTATCCATATCTATAAAATCACAGACGGGTCCTGTACTTGAGGGTGAGAATCAAAGGCCTATAATAATATCTTCACTCTTCCCTTTATTTTTTTCTTTCTTTGAAAACTGAAATAAATTCCAGAATCTCAATTTGGGACAAGTTCCCAGATCCAAAGAAAAACAACACTTTTTGATCTAAGACAATGTTTTCTAAAGGTGAGAGAAAACACAAAATCCTATAAAATCAATTTGGGGGTAACCTACCTGACTGAAAACACATAATCAGGAAGCACTGATTAAATAGGTGATAAAAGGATTTGGATTCAGAGGATTGTGTTCCAGTCCTAACTCTCCTATACATGTAATCTTAAGTAAGTCATTTCACTTCTTTGGTCATCTATTAAGACATTTTTTGTACCATGACCACAGCTATCCTTCCCCAATCCTTCTTCAATTTCTTGTTTCTCCTACAATAATGAAATCAACATTACCATTGCCTCTGGAAAGAGCATGTCAGTGGATTGCCCTATTATTCTACTATCTTTGTGGCTCCCTAAACCATAATTCCTTCCCCTGGTACCCACTCCCCTATAATGTTGTCTCCCCTATTGCAATGTAAGGACAAGTACTGTGTATTTTTGTATCTTTGGCACTTAGCACAGGGCTTGGTACATAGTAAATGCTAAATAGATGATTTTCATTCATTCATTTCTCATATATAAAATGGGGTTTGAGGTGGTGCTAGATGACCTCTTTAAGGTCACTTGTTTTTTAATGATCTTTGATACAAACTGGAAATCTCTGTCTCTGTCTGTCTGTCTGCCTTTCTCTGTCTCTCTGTCTCTGTCTTTCTGTATCTCTCTCTGTCTCTGTCTCTCTGTGTGTCTATCTTCTCTTCACTTCTTTCTCCCCTCTCTCCCTCTCTTCCTCTCTCTCACTTCATTTTTTTTTCTTTTAAGACTGGTTGTATTTCCTGGCTGGAAGTGCACTGACCCTTTATGGGCTCAATCCCATTACTAATCATCAGGGAAGGTATAGCCCAATCCATATCTCTGAATTAAGCTGATTCACCCTCTTAGGCAACCTGGTGATACTCTGCAACCAGGGGCTAATCATATTGGTGCATGACTTAGTTCATACTCTTAATCAGCTTTAGCATTACTGCAGTTCAGAATTTCTAAGCTTAATGGATCCACAGCCTCAGTCATCCCAGTAGTAAGGACTATAGGCATGTTTATCACCAACAACATTGGTTCTATCTTCTTTAATACTATTTCTATTTCTTTATATAGTAAATCATGCATTGAGATGATAAAGCCTGTCTGGTGGTTCTATTATCATTTCTGGTGAGAATATATCATTGTAAAAATTCCAGCAGATTTGTTCCATTTCATATCTTTTTTCATATTTTAAAAAATTTTCATCTACAGATTATATAATTTAGATGAATTTCACACCGAGTTCCCTGTAGTATCAGTTCGCCCTCAGTTGACTTTTATCTTTTTGTAAACTGATACTGCCCTTGATCTTTCCTCATCCTGTGTAATTCTTTGCAGAAATACTCCTGTGTACTAAAGGAGTGGGGGTCTTAACTGCCTTCTTCTTCTGCTTTATAAAGAGATCAAGTTTGCTAGTTAAGGAAGTTTCTGTAATCGTTCAGTCTTTTAATTCCAACCACACTTTTGAATCAATCTTCTCTAAGAAATCGTAATTGGTACCTTTATTTACCATTTGAGAGTCAGACAATTTACTTAAATAGGAATTGCTATGTAATTGTGTATAATATCTTCTTCCCATATTCATCTTTTATTAGAATTTGTTATTGCTTTTTTCCCTCTTCTTTAATCAGTGACCTGATGGCCCAGAGTCAGATGATTCAGAAATGACCACCATGTCTATCATCAGTCATGTCTTCTTTTAAAAATAATATTGAGCTGAGTTTTCCCAGTTGGTGAGTTCCTTCATTCTGTATTACCTGGTGTGTGTGTGTGTATATATATATATATACATATATATACATACATATACATACATATTATATATATATATATATATATAATATGCACACCTTCTCTGATTTCTGTTTTGCTAACAATTTGTATAAATGGGCTTCTTTGCTAAGTGCTATGTGTATTCACTGTGAAACTGGTATTTGGTAAGAAAGAGGTCAAGTCTGGAATATAAAGTTTTTCCCCAGTAATAAAATAGTGATCAGAAATTAGATTGAAGTTGAAAAGCATCCTCTAGACTAACTATATTTAAAGGATCAGATAAATTTAATTCTAGCCTGGTACTCCCTCTCTCAGAGGAGAGAAGAGTAGTCTCTAGCTCCAACTTCCTGCTTACCCTCCTGGCAGTAATTAAAGTCTCCCTTTGGAGAAGGGTGGGGGTGAAGAGGTTAGAAATGTCTATTCTGATACACTTATGGTACATGTCAGGGATAATTCTCACAACACACAAGCCTCAATTTAGAAGTAATCAAAATAATCTATTTTACTTTTGCTAATTGCTTCTCTCTCTTGTTTGTAAAAGAATACATCTCTTACTCATTTATGAGAGGTAGATGATTTATTTCTCTTCTAATATTTTCTAGTATAAATTTTAATATTAAGGTTATGTATTCATTTAGAATGCATTGTGAAATTTGAAGTAAGGAGTAGGTCTAAGCCTAATTTCTTCCAGTTTTCTCAGTGACTTTTATTAAATAAGTAGGGTTTTTTCCTAAGTAATTTATGTTGAGTTCTATTGTTTCTTATTGTCCTTTTCCTAGTCTGTTCAAATGATATATCTATTATTATCATATGCCAACATTAAATGATTTTGACAACTGCATTATAATATAGTTTGAAGTTTGGAGGTGCTTTTTCCCCTCCATTTCTACTCATAATTTTGCTTGATATTCTAAATCTTTTGTTTTTCTAAATGAATTTTATCTCATCAAATTCTATAATGTATCATCTTGGTAATTTGATCGGTATAGTATCAAAATGCAAATTAGTTTTGTTATTATTGCTATTTTTATTATATTGATATGTCCTAGCCATGTGAATTGAATATTCCTCCAGCTATTTAAGCTATTATTTACTTTTTTGAGGAGAGCTTTGTCATTAAATCTATACAAGTCCTTTGTATGCTTTGGTAGATTGATTCCTAGGTATTTAGTGTAGCTTGTAGTTGTTTGGAACGTGATTTCCCAATCTTTTATTAATTTGTTTTATTGTTATAATATATAAATGCTATTGATTTTTGCAAATTTATTTTGTAACCTGCAACTTTGCTGAAGCTACCTTTCCTCCATTCTTGAAGTCAGTGTCCATGAGGCAAATGTGAAGGTTCAGAATATTATGCAAGTTTTTGTCATTTTTTCACTTCTTAATATGAAAATATTTTCCAACCTCAGTTTTACTATACTTACCTTACCCTCCATTTGTAGTGAGGTCACAGGTAAAAGATATGTTGACTTTGTTTGGAAGACAAGGTTAAATACAATGGAACCACTTTTTCTTTTGCAATGTATCATATAACAACAACAACAAATAGGAACTGAAATTTATTTTGTACCTTAATTTATTTAATTATTTATATATTTAATTAATTAATTTAATTTAATTTATTTTTGTACCTATAAAGCCATTTATATACATTCCCATTTGATTCTCAAAACAAAATCTGTGAGGTAGGAATTATTATTATCTCCTTTTTAAAGGTGAGGTAATAGGCTCATAGGTTAAGTGATTGGCCCAGAGTCAAAGCTAGCAAGTATCCCAGTTAATTTTCAAATCCCAGAATTCCTAACTCCAAATCCAGTACACAATACTACCTCTCAAGGGTTCCTTTTGCTGTGTGTTGAGTAGGGGGAGGAGAGATTTGTTTTCTTCTTATATTTTATTTAGTCTAACTAAAATTACATTTGAGTTTTCTACTAATAGAAAGATAAAATGGGATTATACTGGGAGCAATAAATCACCCTGAAACTCCTAATGTGTTATTGTAATTTACAAATATGATAACTGAGGGATTTCTGGATTAAATTTTAAAATATATATAATCATGATTGTCTATGTGGCTCTGACTATAGGACCTTTGTTGGCTGCTGGTGATAATGATAACAATGGTGAATTATTAAATTTTGTCATTAAAGTGTGCACATTGTTTTGATGTTGTTGGGTTTATCCCTACAGGCCCTGTATGTTCTTTAGTCATTTTCTGACATAGCCAAACATGGGTCCTCGTTTGAGGTTTTCCTGGCAAAGATACCACACTGACTTGCCAGTTCCTTCTCCATCTCATTTTACAGATGAGAAAATGGAGACAAAATGGGTTAAGTGACTTACCAAGGGTCATACAATAAGTGTCTCAGGCCAGATTTGACCTCAGGAAGATGATTCTTCCTGACTCCAAGGCTGGCACTCTATCTCCTGTACCACCTGGCTCCCCAATCTAAGGTTCTTGCTTTCAAGATGACCTTTTTTTTTTTTTTTTTTTTTTTTGCTGAACACCACTACTGACAAGGAATTCTTCATGAAGCAGGCCATTCTATTATTTTAAATTATCTCTCCTGGATCTGTTTTCCAGGTCAGTTGTCTGTCCAATGAGGTATTTCACATTTTCTTCTATTTTTTAATTCTTTTGATTTTGTTTAACTGATTCCTGGTGTCTCATGGAGTCATTATCTTCCAACTGTACAATTTTAATTTTTAAGGCATTGTTTTCTTCAGTGAGATTATGCACCTTTTTTTCCATTTGGCCAGATGACTTTTTTTGTGTGTGTGGAGAAATGGGGGTTAAGTGACTTGCCCAGGGTCACACAGCTAGTAAGTATCAAGTGTCTGAGGCCGGATTTGAACTCAGGTCCTTCTGAATGAATCCAAGGCTGGTGCTTTATCGAATATGCCATCAGATGAATTTTTTAAGGAATTGTTTTCTTCAGTCAATCTTTGTGTTTCCTTTTCCAAGCTGCTGATTCTTTTTTCATAATTTTCTTGTGTTGCTTTCATTTATCTCCCCATTTTTTCTTCTACCTCTCTCAATTGATTTTGAAAATCCTTTTTGAGCTCTCTCCCCATTTTTTCTTCTACCTTTCTCAATTGATTTTTTTTTGAGGCAATTGGGGTTAAGTGACTTGCCCAGGGTCACACAGCTAGTCAATGTCAATTATCTGAGGTCAGATTTGAACTCACATGCTCCTGAATCCAAGGCCAGTGCTCTATCTGCTGCATCACCTAGATGCCCCTCTCAATTGATTTTTAAAATCCTTTTTGAGCTCTTCCAAGAAGGCTTTTTGTTCTTGAGACCAATTCATCTTCCCTCTTGAGGCTTCACATGTAGGCAATTTGAGAGTATTGTCCTCATTTGAGTTTGTATTTGCTTCTTCTCTGTTGACACAGAATTTCTCAATGGCAAGATCTCTTTTTTGTTTCTTATTCATACTGCAGCTTATATATATATTTTTTAAAGTTGAGGTCTGCTCTGGGAGCACCAGGGTCCCTGGAGCATAGGGGCTGTGTCACTGGCTTTCCACACTGAGGCTTCTATGGCTTTTGGATTTCTCACCACCCTGGGCTTGCTCCCAGCATGCTGGGATGGCCAGGCCTGGTAGCGCCTGTCCTGTGGGTAACCCTCTAGCTGGCAGCCTGCCCTTTTGGCTGGTGCTGGTGGGTTTCAACACTGGACTGCTGTGCCATCCACTTGTTGAGCCAGGATCCAGAGGCCTCAGTTGCTTGGCTGTGGCCTACAACTTCTTGCTGACTTGCCCTGACTCCCTCTATGCTGTGCTGCTCTGTGGTGCACTGTGCTTCCCTTTTGCCCAAATGAGACCTACCTTTCCTGAAGTCTTCTAAATTATCTCTGGTTCGAAGACTGTGTCTCTCTGTCTCTTTGCAGGTTCTGTAATTTCAGAATCCATCCAGAGGCTTGATTTAATATTCTTTATGAGGGAACTGAAGGAGAGCTCAGGCATCTCGATGCCTTCTCTCTGCCATCTTGGCTCCGCCCTCGATCCTATTGTTTTAAAGCAATTCTAATTATTAGGAGGTTTCCTTATATTGCCTAAAAATGTTCATTCTTATAATTTTCACCCATTGTTCCTACTTCTTTCCTCTTGAACCAAGCAGGACAAGATCAATCCCTTTTGCATCTGGTTATCCTTCAAATAAATGAGGAATGCTACTGTATCCCTCTAAATCTCCTCTTCTATAATCATTTGGAGATTCTTTACAGAATTTTTTGATGATATTGTTTTGAGTTCCTTTCCACCCTTAACAAAATCCAATGATCTTTCTAATGAAATACAAAAGCATCCACCTCTCGCAAATTTGGACTACCAGAATAGATATCCCAGATTCTCAAGCCTTCACATATGTGTACAAAATCACTCAGCTTAGTCAGAATATTTGCAATAGAAAGTTCTCCTCCCCACCTCCATTAACCTCAGAAACATTCACCCACAAATAAACATACCTTTAGTAAGGTGGGATCATCTATGAGGGGCTCAACCATAAAGAATTTATGTGAAAGGGTGATTAAAGCATCCAACATTGAAGGACCCATGTATTCCCTAATGATGTCATCATGTTACTTGCAGTAGATACATTATTTTCTAGTTATGGAATCACTATTGGGAAAAAAAAAAAGTTCTGTTGGGCTCTTGGGGCTTGCCCCTCCCTGGGAATAGGGTTTCTGATGGCTCTTTTGCTTCACTAATTCAGCCCCATAGTCCTCCTTTGTATAAATAAATGGGTATCTAGGTGGTGCAATGGATAGATTTCCCTGTTTGGAGTGAGGAACATCTGAATTAAAATTCACTTTGACACTAACTACTTGGTGACCAAGTCAGTTGACCTGTTTGCCTCAGTTTCCTCAACTATAAAATAGGAATGATAATAACATCTACCTCTCAAAGGATTTGTAAGGACCAAATGCGATAATATCAAATAAGATTATATATGTTAAAGTGCTTAGCTCAACACCTGGCACATAGTAGGTACTACATAAATGTTAGATAGTATTATTGTTATTAACTATTATCATCCCTTCTGGCACATAGTTCTTCTGTCCAATTCCTCTGAGGCTCATGGTATTTCTGCTGGTAATTGCTCCCTGCCACTATCTTCTAGGCTCATCTCTTCAGAACCAGCAAAGCCATCTCAGCTTCAGAAAACTAGGATGTAGAGGCAAGAACCTCTTCATGATAAGTACAGGCTGACAACTCTTTAGTCATAACCACCACACCCAGCTAACAAAAGCCAGAAGTCCCCAGGCTAAGATTAGGTCTTTCCTTTTCAACCCATATAACTAGAGCCAGATCAAAGCCTCTGGTTGTAGATAGCTATCTAATTTAGGGTTCCACACTCTTAGATAGTCCCCAAATCCTCTCTGGCTTAGCTTCAAATAAGTTTGAGCCAGAACAAAATGTAACCTCAGGAGGTAAGGCCAGTGCTCTCCACATACACAGGCCACATTCCTGTCTTTATTATGAATATCTGTCATCAGCAAAGCCTTATTGCTTTGGTGGTATATTTTGACCAGTGAAAAACCTCAGAATTTTTTCAGTAAAAGGTAGCACCCAGAACCAAAAATGAGACTCCAGATGTGGCATGACCAAGGCAACATAAAGGGAAATTTTTTTTTTCATTTCAGATACTATGCTTTTATTAATGTAACCTAAGTACACCCACATTTTGGTTATTGTTGTCCCACATTATTGATTTTTATTGACCTTACTTAAAATCTATTAAACAAACAAAAAACCCTTAGTCATGTTCGCAAATGAAAAGTGAGGAAAGTATGAATAGGGTGTCAGATGTGTGAGTAGAAAGAAGGTGCCACATAAAGGAAATGTTGTGGAGAGAGAAACTGTAAGATTTGACAATTTATTAGGCATGAGGTAAGGGTGATGGAGGAATTGAGAATAATACCAACCAAGGTCATAAACCAAGGCGATTAGAAGGATGATGATCTCCTCAACAAAAATAAAGAAGTTTAGAAAAGGAATGTGTTTTAGGGGAAAAGATTATCAGTTCTGCTTGGACTTATTAAAGGTAAGATGTTTCCAGAGCATCCAGCATAAAATGCCCAACATACAATTAGTGATGCTAGATTGACTTTCAGGGAAGAGACTGGGAACACACACACATATACTATAGATCTATCTATATCTGTATCTGTATCTGTATCTGTATCTGTATCTGTATCTGTATCTGTATGTATATATGTATATATATATATATATATATAGTGTGTGTGTATTAAGTTATTCAATCAGTCATTTCTGACACTTCTTGACCCTATGAACCATAACATTCCAATGTTGTCTATGAAGTTTTCTTGGCAAAGATACTGGAGTGGTTTGCCATTTCCTTCTCCAAGGACTAAGGCAAATAAAGGTTAAGTGACTTGCCCAGGGTCACAGAGCTAGTGAAAGTTTGAGGCCAAATTTGGAGTCTTCCTGACTCCAAACCCAGCACACTATTCACTGAGCCATCTAGCTGAAATATATAGGGGTGTGTGTGTGTGTGTGTGTGTGTGTGTGTGGCATATAGATGATAAACCCATTGGAGCTGATTATGTCACCGAGACAGTATAGAGAGTAGAAAGAGGGATACATAAAACAAAATATTTTTTTTTGAGGCAATTGTGGTTAAGTGACTGGCCCAGCATCACACAGCTAGTAAGTGTCAAGTGTCTGAGGCTGGATTTGAATTCAGGTCCTCCTGAATCCAGGGTCGGTGCTTTATCCACTGTGCTACCTAGCTGTTCCCTAGGACAGAATATTTAAGAGCACCCAAGTGTGTTCAAGAGAACAGAGAAAATGTTCTAGATCAGAAGTCAGCCAACTACAATTCATGGTCCAAATTTGACCCACTACCTTTTTTGTATGGCCTGCTAGCTAAGAAGAGAATTTTAAAATTCTATGATTGATATAAGTATTTCTTATAGTGATGCAGATTGCAACCCCTTCATACCCTCTTATCCTTTGGAACTCTTATCCATATTCTCCTGTAAATCCTACATAGGATCTTATTTGACCTAATATTCTGGTGCCCTTCCTCTCTTCTCTTGGTATTGGGGGGACATGAATGGAGCAGGTAGGCTGTTCATAAAAAATGTCTCTCTTTTATCAAGTGACTGTGACTTATTATTCTTTTAAGTAATTCCTCTTTGACGACACCATTAATTCTATTTCTCTTGCACAATTCTTATCTATCTATCTATCTATCTATCTATCTATCTATCTATCTATCTATCTATCTATCTATCTATCTAATCTATCATCCATCCATCTAGCTATCTAAAAACCTCAGTGAATATTTTTTTTTTAAAAAGCCCTAAAAGGGCAGCTAGGTAGTTCATGGATAGAGTAGAGTCAGGAAGGCTCATCTTCATGAGTTCAAATTTAGCCTCAGACAGACACTTACTAGCTGTGTGACACTGGGAAAAACACTTAACCCTTTGTTCCTCAGTTTACCCTTCTGTAAAATGAGCTAGAGGAAGAAATGTCAAACCATTCTAGTATCTCTGCCAAGAAAACCCCAAAAAGGGGTCACAAATGGTTGAACACAACTGAAAAATGACAAAATAAGCCCTAAAAACAACCACACATAATTCAACACAACTTAAAATCTATTAAACAAACAAAAATACCCTTACTCATGTTCACAAATAAGAAATGGGAAAGGTTTGAATAGGGTATAAGATGTGGGAATAGAAAGAAGAATTCCCACATCAGCCATGTTAAAAATACACATTACTGGGGCAGCTAGGTGGCACAGTGGATAAAGCACCAACCCTGGATTCAGGAGTACCTGAGTTCAAATCCGACCTCAGACACTTGACACTTACTAGCTTTGTGACCCTGGACAAGTCACTTAACCCCCATTGCCCTGCCAAAAAAAAAATACACATTTTTCCACATTTCCAGTCAATCACTGCTCTGGCAGGAGGTAAGCAAAATAATTAATCTTCACTGTTTTGGACTTATGGCTCATTACTACATTAATGAAATTGCTTTATAATATTGTTGTCATATAAATTATTTTTGTAGTTCTGCTCACTTCACTCTGAGTCAATTTATTGACATCTTCCCAATTTCCTCTGAAACTATCCCTTTTTTTATGGCACCAAAAAAAAAAATAATTTCATTAACATACCACAATTTGTTTAGCTATTTTCCAATAGATCAAGTCAAGTAAAGTCAAGCATATATTAAGCATTTATTAAATGCTCACTATGAACCAGGCATTGTGTTGAGAACTGGGGATACAAATACTAGCAAAACAAAAGACTGTCCTTGCCCTCAAAGAACTTGCATTTTAATTGAGAAAGATGAATCATAAAAAAGAACTGAAAAAAGGGATGGGGCAGTGGTATGCTGATCAATATTTAAGAAATGGCTCTCGGGGCAGCTATGTGGTGCAGTGGATAAAGCACTGGCCCTGGATCCTGGAGGACCTGAGTTCAAATCTGGCCCCAGACACTTGACACATACTAGCTGTGTGACCCTGGGAAAGTCACTTAACCCTCATTGCCCTGCAAAAAAAAATGGCTCTCTGAGAAATAAATATCTGCAGACCATCCTTTAAAGTTTAATCTATATTATCAACATTAACATTTTCTCCACAGTTTTTTTTAAAGTCCAGAGAATTAACAAAACAATAAATGAAGCCCTTGTTTGTGGCATTTATTTCTGAAGTACAAATTCTAACACTGAAAATTGAAAATAGATTGTGGAGAAGATAAGTGTGAGGGGGCATGGTAGTAGAGTTCTAGATAATGGAGAAGAGTTGGTCTGTGCCTTTCCTCAAAATGGAAAGGCAAGTGTCTGCACTGTTTGGCATCAATATGATGAACCCCAGGGAGTTTGTGTGAGCATCAGGTTGCACAAAGAGTTGCAAACCAACTGAGGTCAGAAATTGAACAGGTCAAAGGTCCCAATTATCAGTGGAATGCCAATTAATAGTAGGATTGTTCTAGTGAGTAACCCCTAAATGTCTAGCTTGGGCTAGTTGGGAATACTGAATCTTATAAAGAAAACAAAACAAATCACTTCATAGATTTCCCCAGTTTTTTTTAAAGCTGTGACCTTCATCATTTATTATGGGTCAATAATGTTCCATTATGTTTACATACCATAATTTGTTCACTGATTCCACAATTAATAGGTACATCCCTAACTTTCCAATTCTTTGCTATAGTAAAAATAGATGCTGTAAATATTTTTGTACTTATGGATCCTTTCTTTTTGTACCTGAATTTTTTGGGGAATTTATATCCTGTATAGCTAGTGATGGTATTTCTGGATGGAAGAGTAGGCACAGTGTAGTGGGGTATTGTTTTTTGATGTATAACTCCAACAACTTTCTGGAATCATTGGCTTTAATACACAGCTACATCAATAGTGTATCTGTATTTTTATCTTCCCATAGTCTCTCCAACAACTTATTTTTCACAATAATCTAGCGAACATGGCATCTGAAACACAAACAAAAGATATTCAATAAAGATAAAGATGTCTAAAAACCAAGAAAGGGGATGAAAAAAAGTTTAGAATATTTCCATGTACTGCAGAAGTATGAAATTGTTTGAGAATCTTTGAGAGGAAAAGGAAGAATAGTTGTGGAATAATCCAATGATCCCATGATGGACAGAGAGAAATCCTAAAAAAATGAGAGAAGGAAAAAAAAAAGAATATTTCTTGAAACCAGCTTGTCACTGGTCAAGAACTTTCAAACAAAAAAGTCAAAAGAGGAATAACAAGATCCAGTACCATTTTGGGGGGGGGTGCAATTGGGGTTAAGTGACTTGCCCAGGGTCATACAGCTATTAAGTGTTAAATGTCTGAGGCTGGATTTGAGCTCAGGTCCTCCTGAATCCAGGGCCTGTGCTCTATCTACCGCGCCACCTAGCTGCCCCAGAACCATATTTTTATCTGGACTATGGAAGAAATACACAAATTAAACATTATAAAAGAAAAATAATATCAAAGTCTTTACAAAGAGGATCAAGAATGATAAAATTTACCACTGCATAAAGGTAAAGAATAGGATAGTAGAATGTAAGGAGAAAAAGGTGAAACACTGAAGATCTAAAAAGGTAGAAAGTGGGGGCAGCTAGATGGCATAGTGAATAGAACACTGGCCCTGGATTCAGGAGGACCTGATTTCAAATCTGGCCTAAGACACTTTACACATACTAGCTGTGTGACCTTGGGCAAGTCACTTAACCATCATTGCCCTGCAAAAAAAAATAATAAAATAAAAATAAAAAGGAAGAAAGCAGAGGAGTTATGTAAGATGATGATGGTGGTGATGATAATGATGGATTTATAATGATTGAATGAAGATGGGGATTGATTGATGAAAATGAGGATGGATTGATGAGGAAGAGGTGAATTGATTGATGATGATAAAATGTATGGTACTTACTTTGCTGAGCTATTGCGAAGAAAATTCTTTGTCAGGTATAAGGTACTATGTAAATGTTATCTATTGCAAGAATCAATCTCTTGGGTGTATTTGTAAGGAAATCTCTCTTTAAAGTACTACATAAATGTAGTTTACTATAAAAAAAATGATGAGCAGGATTATATCAGGAAAATATGGAAAGACCTACATGAACTGATGCAACATGAAATGTACTATATACAAAATAACAGCAATATTATAAGATGATCTGCTGTGAATGACTTGCTCATTTTCATCAATTCAGTGATCCAAGACAACTCTGAATGTCCTATGAAAAGTGCAGTCCATCTACAGAGAAAGAGCTTATGGTGTCTGAATACAGATTGAAGCATATTCTTTTCTTGGTTCCTTTATCTGAAGTTTTGTTTTTGTCTGTTTTCTTTTACAACCTGGCTAATGCGGAAATGTTTTGCATGACTGCTCATGTATAGTTTATATTGAATTGCTTGAGTTCTTGGTGGGGGGAAGGAGGGAGGAATAGAATTTGGAACACAAATTTTTTAAAAATTAATGTCAAAATTTGTATTTACATGTAATTTGGGAAAATAAAACTTAATGGGAGAAATGATTGACAACATAAATAAAAATTTTAAAAAGCTGTACATTATAGATTGACAGTCTAATATGAAATCTTTTTCTGTTCTTCGTGTATAGATAAATGTTCGTGTTTCACTGTGACTATCAAGTTCATAATAAAAAATTTAATAAAAAATAAAGCACAGAATGACAAAAAATTCCAGAATGAATCAAAGCAGCAATTAAATTTATTAAAGAATCATTGTTGTTATTATGATAAAACATAAAGGGAAATACAAATCAACAGTCATACCTGTGAAAATGAATTATATTGTCATCCAGATATGAAAGATGATAGCAAAATTGGATGTTTCCTCCCAGGACCTCCATTTAAAGAGGGCACCTATGTTAGCTAAGCCTTTATTCTTTTCCAGGCTGCAAGACCAGATGGCTTTATCAGTGAATTCTATCAAACATTTAAACAATTCCAATATTACACAAATTTTGTTTGCCAAAACAGCAAAAAACAGGATCCCACCAACTTCTTTTTATGACACAAATGTGGGTTCAAACTAGAGAGTCTAAACAGAGAAAGAAAATGTTAGACCAATATTTCTAATGATACAACCCCCCCTAAATATTAGCAAAAAAGCTACCACAACATTACAAATATTAAACATTACGATAAAGTTGGTCTTATGCTAGGAATCTTATACTATACTAGGATTTGATATTAGAACATATATAAATAAAATCAATCATGTTAATAACAAGAACAGCAATAATCTTTATATTGATCAGTTCAGAAAAATCTTTTGACAAAAAATCCACTCATTTAAAAAAATTACAAAATTGCCATTTCCTTAACATGGTAAATACTATATTTCTAAAACTAAAAAACAGCATTTTGTGTAATTGGGATTTAAAAAAAACTAGAATTCTTTCCAGTAATATGAAGTATAAAATGAGGTTATCCATTGTCACCACTTCTTTGTTGTTTATTCTTTTCATTTGCTTCCAAATCTTTGTGACCTCATTTGGGGTTTTCTTGGCAAAGATACTGGAATGGTTTGCCATTTTCTTCTCCTGTTCATTTTATAGATGAGGAAAATGAAACAAACAGGGTTAGGATATTTGCTCAGGATCACACAACTAGTAATCTGATTTGAACTTAGAAATCTGAGTCTTCCTAACTCCAGGTCTTGCACTCTATTCATCTGAGCCTCCTGAGTTGCCCATTTTCAATAATATGAAGTGCAAAATAAATGTAACCATTGTTACCCCCTACTATTTGATAGTGTTTGAATGTTAGATATAGCAATAAATATTTTTTTTAAATTAGGAAATAATCAGAGGCAAAGAAGTAACAAAATTATCACATTGAAGATTATATGAATAGGTTACTTAGAGAACCTTAGAGGTCAACTTAAAATTAATTGAAATGATTAACACTTCGGTAAAGTTGCAGGACATAAAATAAATTTACAATAAATCATCAGCACTTTTTTACATGTTGTCAATATACATCAGCAATAATAGCTTAAAAGAGAAATTTATTTAAAATAATTTAAAAATGTACAAAATACTATTTACTTACCTTAATTTGCTTATTGAGTTTACTTACCAAGATATACATAACAAACTATATGAATATAACTAAAAACACTTCACAGAAGAAAAAGCTAAATATTGGGAGAAATATTCATTGTGCATGGGTAGGCTGAGCTAATAAAATGAAAAGGACAATTATTATCTAAATTATTTACCTAGTGTTCTGCTAATCAATGTACCAAAGAATCACTTTATAGAGATAAAGAGAAAAATAATAACAAAATTAATCTGAAGGGAAAAAAGGTCAAGATTCTCAAAGGGAATCAATGAAGAAAAATGTGGGAAGAAATTAGGATCTAGGCAATGCTAGTTCTCAAACTCTATGGTAAAGTTGTAATTATTTAGATAATTTGTCACTGCCTTAAAAGTAGAGAGGTAGATGTAGTAGACTGAATAAGTGAATAATATACAGCTGTAAGTAGCCTATAATTCATAAACCCCCCAATTGCCACTATTGGAAGGACTACAATTTGACAAAGACTTCTTGGAAAAAAATAGATAGCAGTTTGGCAGAAATTAGGTGAGACAAACAACTTTATACCATGTAACACTAAAAGATTTCAGATAAATATATGACTTAGATGTAAAGGCACATTATGGGAAAAAAATAGAAGAACAAAAAAAAAGCTACTTGTATCAGATCTATGAATAAAAGAAGAGTTCATCACTAAAAATGAGCTACAGTATATCCAGAAGATAAAATGGATAATTTGGATGATAAAAATCAACAAATTTATGCACAAGCAAGTCCAATGTAGTTCAGATTAGAGAGGAAGTACTCAAATGGGAAAAGACTATTTGAGTCGTTTCTCTTATAAAGTCTCATTTCTAAAATTTACCCAAATGAGTGTATAGGTTTACATATATATGTGTATGTATGTGTGTATGTATGTATGTAGCAACTAGGCAGTGCAGTAGATAGAGTGCCAGGACTGGAGTCAGGAAGAACTGAGTTCAAATTCAGCCTCTGACATTTATTAGCTGTGTAACCTTGACAAATCACTTTACCTGGTTTGCCTCAATTTCCTCATCTGTAAAATGAGCTAGAGAAGGAAATGGCAAACCACACTAGTATCTTTGCCAAGAAATTCCCAAACATGACTAAAATGACTGAACAACAACATATCATACTGATTAATATAAATAATTTACATATTGATAAATGATAAAAAGTTATGAACAGATAGCTCTAAGGGATAGTCATATACCTTAAGATATATAATCATATGAAAAAATATTTTAAATCAATAATTATAAAATTGAAAATTAAAGTAATACTGTTTCTACATTATACATATCATATTGGCAAAGATGGGGAAAAGGAAAATGACAAATAAATAAATGTTGCAAGAAAACAGGAACATTGATCACTTGTTAGTATAGCTATGCATTGGTAGACACTCTGGAAAGGTTCAAAGTGTGTACACACTTGTCAAGATGTTGGTTTTCTGATAATTTTAGACAGTACATTTTAAAAAAAATACTGAATCCTACATGACAAATGCACTCTCCAATTTTAATGTTGCTCTAAAGGGATATAACCAACATGATAATGGGGAGACTACCACCAAAGTCAATTCCATTATCTCCCTGCATTCAATTGTTTGTTATCATTGTTTTTCTTTTCTTTTCTTTTAGGAGAAAAAGCAGTACAGCCTTATGTCATCAGATATTTAGAAACTAGAAGAGTTTGATTTATAAAGCTAGAAACCTGAAGTTGGAATTAACACTGTTTGGGGACTAGTAAATTCTAATACTTAAATATGAATCTCTTATACACATCTAATATGGGAAATTAATGAATTCCTTCTTTTTCTTAATTTTATCATGGTTAATAGAGTAATTTAACAGTTAATAGCAGGCATTAAAAAAAGAATAGCAGGCATTACTCCCACCTCTCCACAATAGGAAGTCTGGGGCCACTCATTTAACACCAATTTTTCCCATCAATTAAATGGGCTGTTACTTGCTCCCTTATGTATTTGTCGGGATAGATTATGGAATAGAATGTGGAAAGTACTTGTTAGTATTGTTACAGACAGAGCTGGTTAACATTTGATGCCTACATACCCTGGACATTCTTAAATCACATAAAATCAAGTAGCACAGTTCTCTAATGCAGAACTGTTAAATGTTGCTATACACATAGAAAACACAATCTGAACTCAGATTGAATTCTCTGGAGCAAGTATGTTAGTCCTTACATTTTGCATCTGAGATAGTAAAACCCCAAACTTCCCAGAGGTGTCATTTTTTCCCATTATCTTCTCCATTATTTTCTTATCCAATTGTCCAAATTCTGAATTAGAGTTAATTTGTTCCATGGGAGCAAATCCACACCATGTGGATACACTGATATCAGGTTCCCTGTTTAAAAGGTGGCCCTAAAGAGATCTTTGTCTGTAGAATGTATAGTACTTGACAACCTAGATGATGGAGCTGTTTGATCTAGTTGTAACCTACCTTTGTAGTACTTTACAATTTTAGAATTGCTTTCATTGTCTCATTGGACTGCTCTGCTTTATTGTTGTGTGTACTACTGTATTCCCTCTGATGTTACATCCCTTTTGTACTGCATATATCTTGTAGTTTTGGTTATTTGTAGATTGTCTCTTCTATAAGAATGTGAGATTCTTGAGAGTTGGGACCATATTTTCGCCTTTTTTCCCTCACTCTCAGAACTTAGCACAATACCTGGCACCCAGTAAGTACTTATTAAATGCTTATTGACTGTTGACTGACCACCCATCTGAAGTATTTCAATAACCTCCAACATATCTTCCCAATCTTGTTTTCCCTTCCAATTCAACCTTTATAGTGCTGTATGACTTAATGTTTCATATGTTTATATCCTGTATTTCATTAAGTCATCCCCCAAAATTCTTCAGTCACTATCTTTGGCCAGCAGAGATGAGTTCAAATACCAAAGTCTTGTACAATTCTCTATTTCCTAAATTCTTTACCTCAGAAAGTCAATTTTCTAGCTGACCTGGACTATTTGTTTTTTTCAAGGCTGCTAGGAAATCCAGTTTCCAAGCCTTTGCTCAATCTGTTCCCTATCCCTGAAATGTGCTTTCATTCCCTCTTTCACTATAGAATGCTAAACAATTCCAAAAATGAATGGGCTTCTTGAATTTTTTTTTTTGGTTTGGGGTAATGAGGGTTAAGTGACTTGTCCAGGGTCACACAGCTAGTAAACGTCAAGTTTCTGAGGCCGAATTTGAACTCAGGACCTCCTGAATCCAAGGCTGGTGCTTTATCTACTCTGCCACCTAGCTGCCCCCAAACAATTCTTTAATGCCCAATTCAGATATCACTCCTTCCAAAAAACCTTTCTGCGATCCCCTTAGTTAGCAACAACCATTTCTAATGAAGTACATATAAAGCATATAATTTCCCTTGATTATTGCCCTTATTATATATAATGATATATGATAATTGTATATGTATTTTTCATTCTTCTAGATGGGAAATG
Organism: Dromiciops gliroides; assembly: GCF_019393635.1. NCBI lineage: Eukaryota > Metazoa > Chordata > Mammalia > Microbiotheria > Microbiotheriidae > Dromiciops > Dromiciops gliroides. Next base: position 575,512,210 of record NC_057862.1, read on the forward strand.
CTTTTTTGGGCATTTCTTCCCCATGCCTAGCAGAGTTCTACACATTCAAAGAAGGCTTGCACTTCGAAAAGTAGTTTCCAGATCTGCTTGATTTTGTTTTTTCCAGGAGAACTGTATTGTTTCCTAAATTCATAATGCTTTTTTACTTCTAGAACTTGATGTCTTAGAAAAGCTCTATTTAGTTTATTGGCCAGCTAACCCAGATTTGTCAATTAGGTTAGCAATACAGTAGCACAGAGCTGGAAAGAACCTCATCTGTCTATCTAGTTACAGCCATATGTGAAAAAAAAGAACTCTGTACAACACAGCTGACAAATGGTCATCTAGCCATAAACTATAGACTTTCCAATGAGAGATGCTGACAACTTTCGTGCAACTCTGCTTCACTTAAATACAATTCATGCTAAAGTCAAGACATCACCCCTGATGTCACTGGTCATCTTCAAAACAGAGGATAAAGAACCAGGTAGCATATATAAATGGTTCTCAAATTAACCCAAATTGAAATTGTGAAAACTTTTTTTTTTAAAAGCTACCATTGCTATTTCAACCTTGTTCATCTTGTGGTATGTGTTCATGTATCCTGAATCTCTTAACTATGCTTCAGATGTTACTATGCATAAAGTGAGGCACAAAATGCATTGCATGAGGGACAAAATGGATTGATGTTAAAATACCAGCAATAGGGGCAGCTAGGTGGTGCGTGGATAGAGCGACTGGCCTGGAGTCAGGAGTTACCTGGGTTCAAATCCGGCCTCAGACACGTACACTTACTAGCTGTGTACCCTGGGCAAGTCACTTAACCCCAATTGCCTCACTAAAAAAAAAAAAAAAAAAGGAAAAAAAATACCAGCAATACCTTAAAGCAGTAGCCTCATCATAATTTTGTTCCTGTGTCATTTTATCATTAATTTTAATCACTTTCTGTGTAATGGTGAACCCAGAAAAACTTCTAAGAGAATTAATACCATAACCACATTAACTAACTGTTAATTTAAAGGCTTGCCAATACTTGTGTTGATAAATTAGGAGCAACCCATATACATACAATGAAACAACTTGATAATTCCACTGGAAAGTTAGTAAAAATACTGAATTAATGCTGGTGTTGAAAGAGGGGCATTAGAAATCATTTTGTCCAACCTCCTTCAATTTACAGTTGAGAAAACTGAGCTCCAGAATATTTGAACAATATACAACATTGCATAGTTATTTAGTTGTGAAAGGGGGAATAGAACCCATCCTATCACTCCTAATCAAATGTTTCTTCCACTATATCAGTCTTCTTTTAGAAACTTTTTATTTGAGATTTATGAACATTAACAAACCAACTGCATTTTCTATTTGTATAAAGTCCTTTTCTAATTCCTAATTTTGTCCCAGAAGCTTCTTTAAGAATCTGATGGGCAGTCTACCTATATGCTTCATCAACAGATATTTGGGTAACAGATTACACACAGACACACAGACACACACACACACACGAGTAATGCCAGACTATAGAAAACTTTGGAAGCCAGGACCTTTTTCTTTGATCTTTACTTGGTAGGCAATAGGGAGTTATTAAGAGGTTTTGAGTAGAGGAAAGATGCAATGGAATAGAAAAAGAGAGACACCTTCTAACTATATATGTGTATACACATATACATATATATATATATATATATATATATATATGCAACATATATGTGTGTCCATACATTTATCTATTTTTTATTCTGGATTTAAATGGCAAAAAAGAAGAGTATTTCTTTTTCAGATCACAGAACACAAAAAGAGACTTCCCTAGAAACTGTGAACCTCAATATTATGAATGTATTCTTCAGGAAGAATGTCAGAGGGCATTGGACATACAAAGTATTGAATAACAACATGAAAGCTGAAACTAACTTTACTGTCAGACATAGAGATTTCCTGTTTACAAATGTAGCAGTCATCATAGTATTTGTTTCTAGCAAGTTCAATGCTTTTTAGGGAAAGAGTTAAAGTAAATACCCAGTCAGGAAAAAAGGATAAATATTAGAAGGCACTTAAGATTATCAAATTAGATAGAACCCAATCTGTTTATACAAGAATCAACTGTGAAAAATTGGATAAAAGTGAAGAAATTATCACTTCCTAGAGAAGTTTAGCTCATATAAAAGAGACGTCACAATAAAGAGGGCAAAAGGTCTAGAAAAGACATGCATTTTTATTAAGAGCCAAGGGAATCAGTTTGTCGTACCGGACTATTTGGAAACACTGTGGAAACATAAAGTTAAAAAGAAGAGATGGAATAAAATCAATTATGTTTCCCATCATAAAAAAAGGCATGAATTACAGTCATGATTTCAGCTAAGTCAGGAATAATAATTGATATCAGGAGAAACAAACAAGGAAACTGTATTTGCTTAAAGGCTTCAGTGATAATGATAAAAGCACATTATTAAAATCACAAACAACAAATGGAATAGTATCCTAAGTTCTTTAAAGAAAAGCTAAGCAAATTGTAAAAGTACATTGGTAACAATACAATAAGTGTAACTGATTTTAATATTCTTCTCTTAGAACTGGATAAATCCAATAGAAATATAAATAAAGAAATTAGAAAGCTCACCTCAAGCATAGAAGTGATCAGGAGAATTATTACAAACTACAAGACACTATTATATGCAAGTCAAACTGAGAATGCAAAGGAAGTAGATGAGAATCAATAGAACAATATAAAATAACCAAATTAATAAAGCAAGAAATTACATATATTTTTTCTTAGACTGGATTGTTGCGCGTGTGTATGTGAGTGAGTGCAACAACCCATTCTAAGAAAATGCTACTGAGCCAGGCATGAACTAGAATAGAAAAATGTACATTGATTTAAGGAGATTTATATAGAAAATCTATCAAATGTTTAATGAACAATTACTACATTTGCTATAAAAAACTATTCTTTGAGATAGATAAAAATGTTTCCTTTCAAGTGCTTTTTATGAGGCTAAATAGTCCTTATATTTAAAATCATACATTAAATTTTTTTTTTAATTAATTAATTTTTTTTAAGTGAGGCAATTGGGGTTAAGTAACTTGCCCAGGGTCACACAGCTAGTAAGTGTTAACTGTCTGAGGCCGAATTTGAACTCAGGTACTCCTGACTCCAGGGCCGGAGCTCTATCCACTGTGCCACCTAGCCGCCCCCATACATTAAATTTGACTGATAACAATTTTAAATATAATAATCCTTCTACAGGAAATCTTTTCCATCCATTTTTTGGTGAGGCAATTGTGGTTAAGTGACTTGCCGCAGGGTCACACAGCTAGTAAGTGTCAAGGGTCTGAGGCTGGAATTGATTCAGGTCCTCCTGAATCCAGGGCCAGTGCTCTATCCACTGCTCCACCTAGCTATCCCTCCAATCCTTTTTAATTTTGGTTACTTACCTCTCTTGATTATTTCCTATTTAACTTGTATACACTTCATAACAGGTAGGTATCACAGGGGATAGAATCCTAGGCCTAGAGTCAGAAAGACATTTTCCCTGAATTCAAATCTGGTCTTTAGGCATTTACTAGCTATGTGACCCTGGGAAAGTCAATTAACCCTGTTTACCTCAATTTCTGCATTCTCTAAAATAAGCTAGAGAAGGAAATGGGCAAACTACTCCAGTATCATTGCAAGAAACCCCAACTGGGTTCATAGAGTCATTCATAACTGAACAAAATCTGTATTTTTTCTCTTTTAGATTCTGAGGTTACTTGTCTTGCTTTTCTTTATATCCCTAATTCTTTGTAGTAGCTTCTGGCAGAAAGTAGGCATTTTAATAAATGCTTGATGACTTAATAACTGAATAACACTTCAAGATCTCAAGACATTATACAGCATTAATAACCAATAATATTTTTATAATATAAAAAAACCCAGAAAGGTTATTAATTAAGTAGTTTTCAGTAAGCCAGAGCCAAGACAAATCAAAAAGACTATGTTTATTAGGCCAAGAACATTATACTATATTAACCAGTACTCTATACTACTAATCAAAATAAAATGGAGACCATTAGAGAAATAACCTTCAGAATTGAAGAGATGAGTTTTAAAAAGAAAAGATAGCCAGGATATAATAGTGTTTCCTCCCCTTGAAGTAGTTAGGCTACCAAGAAGTTATTACTAATATATGGTGCACAAAACATTTTCTTTTCTCATTTATGAAAGTGGCCCATGAATACACCAGGGTCATCCTGGATAAAAATGGGAAGAGAACCATTAGGTTCTTGTGACTAAAGGACTCTTAGGTCATCGTTTCCTATGAGTGAAAAAGAAGTAGGAGCCCAAAGCTATCTAAAGATTTGTAAGTCAATTAGCAGGCCCTAAATGAGGGTTCATTACTGGGATAAAGAATGGTGTAGTTTAAGCCATGATCAAAAGAGCTGGTTAAAGGTAAGAGTTCATAGCAAATATCACAAAACAGATCCCACTACAAATTGAAACTCAGGAAGAGCACTTTACTGAATATGATTTCACCTAGATACACTCATTTGGACTCTCCAGAACCTCATCATCCATCAAAATTGCACCAGATTATATGGCAGTCTTGACTACATTCACAAATTTATTCTGCAAGCCAAAAACGTTCCCCAGTATCCTGGAAAATGTCTTCTTTAAGGTGTAATTGAAACATGCATTTGCTGTCTATGATATTATACTAATTGTATTGAGGCTCTGAAAACATAAAATTCTCAATAAAATCTATGATATCTATAGTATTGTGAAGGAAATACATCTAACTGGACACATTAGGGAAAAATAGATAAAATAGATAAAAATAGATAAAAGTGTACATTGTCCAGATTGTGCTACATAGTTGGATTGGAAGTTTGTCAAATTAGCATTTTAAGATGTCTGTCTACAAGAAAAATGCAGAGGAATAATGAATTCAATCTCTTAATTTGTTTTTTTTTTGTTTGTGGGTTTTTTAAGCAAAGAATATGATAAAATATCTCATGCTACTTGTGTAGAGAAGATGGAAAGATGTGGGCTAGATGGTCATTTAATTAAATGTATTTGCAACTGTTTGGCTGGACTTAAAGAGTAATCATTGAAGATTTGTTGTCACCTTGGCAGGAATTCTCAAGTGGAGGTCATCAGGGATCTATGCTTAGCTCAGTGCTCTTTACTGTGTTTCTTAGTGACATGGGTAAAGGCATCAGATGGCTTGTTCATCAAATCATATGACACAAAATGGGGGGGGGGTAGCCAACTCCATGGTTGATAGAATCCAAAAAAGAGTTTGTCTGGCTAGAATATTGGCGTGAAAACAATGAAATGAAATGTAATGGGAATGCATATAAAGCTATACACTTGAGTTCAAAAAATCAACTTCACAAATTCAATATATGGGAGGCATGGTTACAAGTTTAGCAGGAAAAAAAATCTGGGGATTTTAGTAGACCTCCAGTTTAATGCAACAACAATGTAATATAACAACCAAAACAAGTAATGGGATCTTGATGCATCAAATAAGGTATAGCTTCTAGAAATATAGGAGAGTGTCCTTCCACACTATGTCCTGTTTAGACTTGCCTATAATATTACATATATTTCTGGATCCAGCAGTTTCAGAAGGACATTAATAAGCTAGTGTCCAAAGGAGAGCAATCCGAATGGCAAAGGTAACTCTGGTCATATAAAAGTAAAATAGAAGGGGGCAGCTAGGTGGCACAGTGGATAGAGCACTGGCCCTGGAGTCAGGAGTACCTGAGTTCAAATCCGGGCCTCAGACACTTAACACTTACTAGCTGTGTGACCCAGGGCAAGTCACTTAACCCCAACTGCCTCACTAAAAAATAAATAAATATATAAAGTAAAATAGAAACATAATTAACACTATTTATGTTTGACTGCATTTTTTATTTATTTTGTTAAACATTTCCCAATTATATATATTTTAATGTAGGTTGGGCCACAGTCAAGAGTGTTGTAGGCCATGTGGGATACAAGTTTGATACCTCTGCTCTAATCTACAATATATGAGAATTCAGTGAAGAAATTGGGGATAATTGGTCAACAATAGATCTAAATTTATGATTGTTGTTGTCATTTTTTTCAGTCATGTTTGATTCTTCATGAACCCATTTAGGGTTTGATTATTTTATGAAGATAATAGAATGGTTTCCCATTTTCTTTTCCAGCTCATTTTCCAGATGAGAAACTGAGGCAAACAGTGTTAAGTGACTTGCCCAGGGTTATACAGCTAGTAAGTGTTTGAGGTCAGATTTGAATTCAGGAAGGTTCATCTTCCTGACTCAAGGCTCAGCACTCTATTGTCTGTATCACCTAGCTGAAAGTCATTTACAAGTATTTGAAAGTCTGTCATCTGAAAGAGGGGGTAAACTTATTCTGCCTAGAAAAAACAGAGCTAGTACTACCGTATAAAAGTTCTAAGGGGGTAAATTTAGCCTGAATTTAAGGGAAATCTTTATAACAATTCAGTCATCAGAAAGTGGAATATGCTGTCTCAGGAAGTAGTAGGTTCTGTCTCTGTGGAGATGCTCAAAAAAAGATTGAATAACACTTGATTATATGTTGTTTTGGATATTTTTTCCAGTTACACATAGGGTTATTTGGCTACTACAGTACCTTCCAACTTTTGAACTTTGTGATTTTGAATGCTATTGGCAAAAGAGATGGAGAAGGATCTGAGAAACTGCAGTGCTTTCAATGACCTCAAACTGCTCAACACTGGAAAAGATTTCTATTTAACACTGGAATATGGTTGTGGATATGGGAACACCAAAATGTCTGAAGAATTAAAGCTATAAAAAAACCCCCAAAGCAACAGAAAGATGGTTGGTGAAGATAAGTAGATGTCAGAATTTTACAAATAACAACTTGCCTTTAAGAAATGATATAGGGGCATCGAGGTAGCATAGTGGATAAAGCACCAGCCCTGGATTTGGGAGGACCTGAGTTCAAATCCAGTCTCAGACACTTGACACTTACTAGCTGTGTGACACTGGGCAAGTCACTTAACCCTCATTGTCCCACAAAAAAAATTATACACACACATATACGTACATACATATATACACACATACACACACACATACATATATATATGACACTGTCAAGGATATAAATGATCAGAAAATGAGGCGAACTTTTCATGTAGCAAGAATAAGAGACAAATTTTTACATATCTAACATGCTTGGTTAGATACTCAATGGAGAATTATTTTTGGAAATTTAGATAAGAATGAATAATGAAATAACTTAGAGGGATTTTTATCTTCTTTGGTGGAGGGAGCCCCAATGCCGGTGAAATAACTGATTTTTTAAATACTTGAGTAAGTAAGAAAGGTTGCTAATCAATTTTTTTTTTCCAAACTAGTTTTAAGGTAACAATTCTCAGTAGAAAGCCCAGAGCAAATAATGCATAAATTAGTAGTTTATGCAATTGACAGCTATATCTATATCTAAAATTTTATTCCTAATGAAGACATAGTCAAGTGCTATGGTCAAGGGGTTACTTTGCAAAACTGAACAAAATAATAACAAAATTCATTTGTAGAAACAAAAGTTATAGAAGTAGTAAGAAAATATTTCTAAAGGTAGGAGAAAAGGGGTACAGCACTTGCCATGTGCTACTAGCATTTTTAAAAGAAAAGGTATATTGGATTTAGTGTTAAGGTATAGGGTTCAATTCCCAGAATTCAATTCCCCCATTGTGGGCCTCAATTTTCAATAAAAATTAAATAAGTAGTATATTAATTATCTATATAGATACTCTCTCCATATATGTGTGTGTGTATATATATATATATATATATATATATATATATATAATATATATTATATATATATACCAATCAAATTACCAAGAAATTCAAATAATAACAAAAACATAAGAAAGAAGAAGAAATCACATTTAAGATTATGAACTTTATTATAAAATAATAATTGCCCAAACTATTTGGTAATGGTTAAAATAATAGAAAATTATACCAGTGGAACAAGTTAGATAAGCCCAAACTAGGAGAAATCAAAAGTTCAATATCCTTTAAATCCTAGAACATTATATTATACTATATAGTAATCTGCAATATTAACAATACTCTGGAGAGAATGATGAGGGAAATAATAATAGAATTGAAGAAAGGGAAGAGTATTAAAATGTGGGGATTGGATATAATCATTGTTGATGTTTTTCAGTCATTTTCCAGTCTTGTCCAACTCTTCATGATCCCATTTGGGGTTTTGTTGGCAGAAACACTGAAATGGTTTGCTATTCCCTTGTCTAGTTAATTTTATAGATGGGGACATTGAATTAAGTGACTTGCCCAGTGTCACACACTTAGGAAGTATCTGAGGCTGGATTTGAACTCGTGAACATGGGTCTTCCAGACTCCAGGCCCAGCACTCTATCCACTGTTCCACCTAGCTGCTCTACAATAATCAGTACAGTCCCTTTAATTTTTTAATCTATGGAACATGACTATACGCATGTTTGCTATCTGGGCTGGCATGCTCACCCCAACTTGTCCTCATGCTATTAGGTCTCAAGATCTCAAAGAGGTAGAATCATCCAAAGAGGGGCAATCCTGGGGGTGGGGGTGGGAGTGGGGGTGTTAGGGAGATGATTTACTCCTACTACTAATCTTTATATTACCATCAAGTTCCATCAATGTGCTCCCCTTTTACATGAAATCAGTCTGTAATAATGATAGCATTAACCCTTCAGCATAAAACATTTACTTAATAATAAGGCAAAAGCCTAAATAAATATGACACTGAAATTACTAATTAAAAGGGAAATAATGGTATATTCTAAACTTTATAGTTCTCTTTTAAACCTGCATTGATTCACATAATGTCAGTGGAGGGATATGGGTACATACTTGTAGAAAACTTGCAGGAAGCACATGCGTGGGGAAACCCATATGCTCAAGGAAATTCACAACTCTGGACTGCAGGTATTGATGCTCTTGATCCCTTCAGGAGCAATCTATACCATGTGAAGTTGCTTCTCTGCTAACAGCTTCCCTTCTGGTGCTTACTAGTCTCCTCAAAGGGAACGCCTATCCTCTTATTCTCCTGAACTGATGAAGCATTGACAATTTCTTTTCACACATAGGCCCTCTCAATAGGGAGCTGAGAAAAGTATTATGGCCTTTCAGTGACTTGGTATGTTAGTCATTTCTCTGTCTTCAAATGGATCTTCTCAGAACATTCATCTGAGGAGCAGTTATGTATCTGGTCTTCCTAACAGACAGGGTGTTTCCAGATTTTATCTGAGAGACTTTTTTCAAAAGTGAATTTTACATTTTTCATTACACAAAGGTTCTTTTTCTGCCCTTTTTATCAGTTAAATTTTTTAGGTATGAAAGTGACCAAATCTTACACTTTGGACTATTTTGTAAAGTAGTAATCAACAAAAATCTTGGCATTAATTAAAAAAGAGAAAAGTAGATCAGTAAAACAGATTCAACAAACAAGAGTCAGGAAAAAATAATTGAACTCAGTTGTCCACTGTTGGATAAATCCAAGAACATAAATTATTTGGGGACAAAAACTTCTGGGAAAACTTGAAAGCAATTAGGGAGAAAATAGGTCTAGATCAGCAATTTATATAATATTCTACAATAAATTCCATGTGAATATACTCAAATGTACCTTCAATCACATTTACATGGGTGATGAAGATAGCAACCCTTTCATGACTACCTATGCCATGTAATTCTTATCTATGTCCTCCTATAAGTTTGCAACAGGAGATCTATATAATATGTTGGGAGTCTTCCTCACTTTCTTTTGATCACATGTGGATGCTGATGGAATGAATGGACAAAAGAGTTCATTGTTATCACTATGTGCCAAATGTAAGTGCTAGGGATACAATAGGGGAAAAAAGACCGTCCTTACTCTCAAGGAGGTTATTATCTCATTGAGGGAAATAATACATAGATGAGAGTTCAGTTGAAAGGTAAATGACAAAGCCCCAAAGTAAAAGGATTCACTTTGGGATGGATGATAAAGCCCAGGAGTCTTTACACTACATAGGCAGGTTATACTACATGGGTCCTGGAGGACATAGAGGGAGAACTATTCTCTCAAGTGTGGTAAGGACAGGAGAATCCTAGGAGTCACTTGCAAAGCATATTTCAAAGTCTGATGTTCTTTCATGTTATCAGCAGATTGTAGCTGATGACTCCCAGATCATCCAAGCAGTTCACTCTGAAAAGCAGGAAGTAGGGAGTGGGGATGAGAGCTCTAATGAATCAGGGATTTTGTTTTGTTTTTCTTGAATGTGTGGAGATGGGAGTGGTTAGGGGTGTTGAGTGTCCAGCTCAAAGAAACAAGGAAGGATAGAAGGAAGGAAGGAAGGAAGGAAGGAAGGAAGGAAGGAAGGAAGGAAGGAAGGAAGGAAGGAAGGAAGGAAGGAAGGAAGGAAGGAAGGAAGGAAGGAAGGAAGGAAGGAAGGAAGGAAGGAAGGAAGGAAGGAAGGAAGGAAGGAAGGAAGGAAGGAAGGAAGGAATCAAGGAAGGAAGGAAGGAAGGAATCAAGGAAGGAAGGAAGGAAGGAATCAAGGAAGGAAGGAGGGATTTACTAAATGCCTTCTATGTGGTAGAAGTGAGGATCAAGTGCATTCTAGACATGGTAAAGGCTAAAGAGATAGGAGATGAAATATCTGGCATGAGGAATAGCAAGTAGGACTATGGAGTTTGTAAAAGAAAGTAGCATGCAATGAGCCTGGGAAGATATAGTTGAGCCAGATTGTGAAGAGTTTTTAGTACTACAGAGAGGTGTTTGTATTTTATCCTAGAAACAGTAGAGAACTTTTGGAGATTTTTGAAAAGATAAATAGCATGACCAGATTTGTGTTCTGAAATAGCACTCCACTGTAATATTCTCATCAGGTTGCAATCTGAATTCCTCCATCATGCCAAAGAAAATTCTTCACTCTAAAAGATCGCTTCAGCTCTGGAATTCATAATGAATGACCCCCTCCACCTGTTTAGAGGGTTTCTCCCAGATTTTCCACTTAAGAAGGCCAGTCAGATTAGCCATCTCTTCATTTTTTTCACCTGGCTGAAATCTGGACTTTACCACCATTCTCCTCCCTATCTTCCTTCTCTCCCTTTTTCAGTTCCTGTTATGCTTTATCTTATTCCATTGTAATGTAAGCATGTTGAGGGCAGGAACTGCCTTTCTTTTTATCTGTATTTGTATTCCCCAAGTTTGGCATAGTGCTTGACACATAGTAAGTGCTTAATAAGTGCTTGTTGTTGTTGACTGACTGTATAAATGATGTATAGGAGAGAGGATAGGATGACCAGTTAGGAAGTAAAAGGAGATGAAGGCCTGAACAAATCTTGTAGCTATGAGTAGAGCAAAGGGGACAGATAGGAGAGGTGTTGTTGGGGTTGAAATGACAAGATTTGGAAATTGATTGAATATGAAGTATGAGTGAAAGTGAGGAGTTGAGAATGATATCAAGGTGCTGAATCTGTTTGAGTGTAAGGATGGTGGAACCCTTAGACACAAAGAGGTTCAAAAAAGGGATGAAATTGAGGGTAAAGATAATGAGCTCTGTTTGAGGCATATTGAGTTTGATATGCATCTTTTTAAAAATTTCACCTGTGAATCATTCTTTCTTGGCCACATCTGAATCAAAAGAACCCTCTTCTGAGGCCTGGAAACTTTTCACGCATATCCCATTATCCTTTTTCCACTCAGTGACCAAGAAAGAGACCTCTGGTGATAGTAACTTGTGGGTTTATGCAAACATAAGGTTCATCTTTTCTCTTTCCCTGAATTTAATTGAGACTATACCTAAACCAGCCCAGAAGAAGGTAATAGCATCCTGCTTGAAAAGGAAAAGATCTCAGGGAAGGAAATCCAAGGCTGTCTTAGAGTTATATCCTAATAATAAACCTATTCCCTGTCAGGAAGTTCTTCCTCATAGCTAACTGAAACATCTCCTGCTGTTGTTTAAACCCACTCCTTGTTCTGACATCCATGGAAACAGAGAACAGCTGGTCACCATCCCCTGCATTATAAACCCTTCATATAAGGAAATGAAACACCCCAAACACAGCTTCCAAATCTGTTCAGCTGTAAAAACATGCTCTTCTTGAGCAATAACAAACAATAAATTAATGGAATTGGGAGTTGAGAAGAACTCCATATTTTACTCTGGGGAAACACCTCAGGCCAGGTTGTACCCGAGTCAGCCATCCTGTGATCAAAGGCACTTTTCCCCCTGGAAACAAATTAGTGGACTGGAGCAGATGGGATTATTAATCAAATCTGTGTTCCCATTTAGATTGTCCTAAGAACATCCTCAAGGAAGAGGCCTGGGCTTTATCTTGTCTGTGCTGTTGTAACGATATTGTATGATCTTGGTAAAACACACCACCGAATCTGCCAGAGCCACGGGGCTCACTTTGAACACCCTGCACAAAGACTAAGAACTTTTTTATGAAGGGGGGAGCTTTTGGGGAGGGTGGTGATAAATCAGGGCAGTTGCACAAGCACATCTTAGGTGGTATCAATTAGTCGGGTGGAAGCTAGGCTACAACCTAATTATCAGGGCTACCCCCCCACAGCTAATGTTAGCATTCCCATCTTTCCCCTAGGGGCCTGAGAGAAGAGCTCAAGTTGGGACTTGACAGAGCAGCCCTTCCAGCCAGACCATGAAAGGTGAATGGATCACCTTTGGGGGGAAGGGAAAGAGAGAAACATTCATTCAGGCCAATGGCACCAGGGAAAAGGAGTAGAGCGGGGATTGGAGCTGGGCTGTTGAAGTGTACCAAAAGGACCCAGGAATAAGGAAAGGAAGAGTTTGCTCCTCTCTTCATCTCTGGGCTCAGTTTTTCAGTTTCTGTATTCTACATAGGAAACTTCAAGACTAAGGGCTCGTGAGGACTCCTGTTTTATTTCATCTTATTAGAGCTGTGTTCAAATACAAGTACTTTTCTGTTCAGATGAGTTTTGTTGTTCATTTTATTCCATGCAGTCTACATAGGCCCACTTGTTTCTTTATCTGTCTTTCTGTCTTTCTGTCTGTCTGTCTGTCTGTCTCTCTCTCTGCCTCTCTCTTCCTATTTCTTCTTTATCCCATCTCTCACAATTCTAGTCCACCTGGAGTCTTAACATCCAAGATTTCAGAGTCAGACGCAGCACAAACCGTCACCGCCATGTTTGCCCTGGGTTCAGGTCAAAGCCCAGGAAAAAACCCACTGAGTTTCCCTTGGTTGGATCCCAAAACCAGACATTTTTCCCTGGCACCTGAAGCTCAGCCCAGCTTCCCTCAAAGGAGCTTGGGAAAGTCTGGATCCTAACATGCCTGTCGGCCTCAGGACCAACCCCCTTCCAGGTGCTCTTTGGTGATCTTTGCCTGCTCTGACATTTCAGTAGGAAAGTTCTGCCCAACAAAAAGTGGAAAGGAGGGTTGAAATAACCTTTAATAGCTTTATGTAACATATATGTTATATAGGTGTATACAATATGCTTGTGACAGACTTGTTTGTCCTAAAATAATTCTACTCGAAAGTTCAAATGTAGGTGCTTCCTAACTAATGGTCTATAAGGAAACCAGAAATGAAGCCACCAAAATATACCATATCCATAGGTAACCTGAGCAAGGGTTCTGTTCCTTGTCTAGAGAGGTTATGTGAGTCAGGGAAAGAGAGGGTACCTCCTGGGGGCTTTTGGGCAGCTGGTTCTCTTCTCCCTGTGCTGAATTGGAGTTGATAGTTTTTGGTTGGGAGGGCTATGACCTGGAAGTAAAGGCCTGATATTTGAGATCCAGCTTTATGTGAGGGAAGGAGTTTTTAGCTTGATAAAAGAATCAACCTACTACCACCAGAGTGATAGACTTCTAGTTGGTAAATTGCTCTCTACTTCCCTTAAGTTTCAAATGGACCTGTCCAAAACCTGCCTTATTGGTGCTACACCAGAAAGCAAGAGAATGAGTCTGATCCATAGGCAGCTAGGTGTCAAAATGGATAAAGAGGGGGAAGCTAGGTGGCACAGTAGATAAAGCACTGGCCCTGGATTCAGGAGTACCTGAGTTCAAATCCAGCCTCAGACACTTGACACTTACTAGCTATGTGACCCTGGGCAAGTCACTTAACCCCCATTGCCCCACCTAAAAACAAAATGAAACAAAACAGAACAAAAAGAAAATGGATAGAGTGCTGGACTCAGAGTCAGGAAGGTGTTGTTCAGTCATGTTGGACTTTTCTTGTTGCTGTTATCCATACTGTCCATGGGGTTTTCTTGGCAAAGATACTGGAGTGGCTTGCCATTTCCTTCACCAGTGGATCAGGGCAAATTGAGGTTAAGTGACATTCCCATGGTCATACAGTTAGCAAGTGTCTGAAGCTTGATTTTAACTCAAGTCTTCCTGACTCCAGGCCCAGCATTCAATCCACTGAGCCACTTAGCTGCCTCAGGAAATGATGAGTTCAAATACTGCCTTCAGGCATTTATCAGTGCTGGGATGTCGGAAAGTAATATCACTCAGACTCAATTTCCTTATCTCTAAAATGGAAATAATAATAGCATCTACCTTCTAGCATCAAATCATCAGCATCAAATGAAATATGTGTAAAGCATCTTGCAAATTTTCAAGTGCTATGTAAACAACAATGAAGGTATTGATGATAATGAGTCCAAAGGAAGTGGCCCGATAGCAATAACCTCATATTTCAAACCTACCTATATTTTTTGTTGGGTTTAAGTCTCCACCTTCATGAAGACCTCCCAGCCTGGAACCTTCACACTCATTTCCCTCTTCTCTGAAATTCTCCAGCATTTACTGTCTATAACATTCCTTTTGGTGCTTGTCACATTTTAGTTTGTTAATTATTTAACTTATTGGTGTTTCCTTAAACAAGTTTCTTAAAAGCAGTGATTATTCCTCTCATCTCTTTTGTTTTACCTTTAGTTTACTGGGTATATAGTAAGTACCAAGGTTCTGTGATTTTGTCATATAATCACCACAACTCACCTATAACAAGAGATACAGATTAGAGAATTACCTGAAGTTCTGAGAGGTGAAAAGGGTGAACCATTGTCCCCCAGCTGTATCAGAGGCAGAATCTGAGGCAAAACCTTCTTAACTCCAAGTCCATAATGACCCACTACATCACTCTGCCTCCTGGGCACAGACTTGAATGGATAAATAAAAACCTCAGTGCTAAAGTAAAACCAGCTTCTAAAACTGGTCATACACAACTCCTACTGTCTTCTGCAAATGCCCTGGGTACCTCTAGAAGGGTTCAATGTGAAGTTATTCATTCTCTCTATCAATCTCATTAATTCTGGTGTCTTCTTTCAATGTATTGTATTCTGGGGCTTTGATTT
Source organism: Dromiciops gliroides (assembly GCF_019393635.1). Classification (NCBI taxonomy): domain Eukaryota; kingdom Metazoa; phylum Chordata; class Mammalia; order Microbiotheria; family Microbiotheriidae; genus Dromiciops; species Dromiciops gliroides. The sequence continues at coordinate 575,527,547 of NC_057862.1, forward strand.
TGCCTCCTTTGTTTTCCAATACTTCTGACCTAAAGATGTTCATAGTAACTGGTCAAAGAAAGTTGATCTAACAATCAGTGAAATCACACAGCCCAGGGTCCTTGTGCTCAGTCAGGCTGCTGCATTTGAAGTAGACAGAGATAAGGAACAATGTGCTACTTAATCAGGTTTGAGCACACACAAACTCCTGTATAAAACTGGTTTGCTTTACTAGGTCAAGTCATCCCCTAACTACACAGTAAAGTATCAAATATACTCAGGAGGTGGGTGGTGGTGGTGAGGAATGGGAGGACTTTCATTTTACTGGGGGAAAAGAAGGAATGTTGATAGCAAATATGTCAACATTTCATTCATAACTATCTAATGGTACTCTTAGTGAACTATATTGGTTCATTGATTCATTTAGCAAATTCTAATTGAGCATCATATTGGCACTTGGTATAGGAATTGGGGGCGAGGAGATGTCATCCCATAAATCAACAGGTAGCAAAAGGCCTTGGTTTTCTAATACTTGTAATTACTCCTTTGTGTACATGATTATAATAATTATTTTATATGAGTATTATTATATCACATTTACTCAGAAATTTTCCTTAATGGAAAGAAGCATTCTATGTTATTAATTTATATAGCTATCTAACCCACAGCTTATGTGAAAAAAGGGCCCTACATTTGCTCGAATACTGTCATACATGTCATATGAACTCTGCTTTGAACATACATTCAAAGCATAGCAGATTGCAAATATTAATATACACTAACCTCCTATCTTCTGAGAATCTTACCTTTCTCATTCATTTTTGGTGTCCTTGGTTGGGTTCTGTCTCTCTAAGCTAGTCTATAAACCAGCCAAGTAAAATCTACCAATAATCTACTTTCATGTTGTATTATATTTTTCAGTGGTACTGTTCCTATTCTCGGGCTAACATTATATAATACCGGGATTTTGTGTATGTGTGTGTGTGTGTGTGTGTGTGTGTGTGTGTGTGTGTGTGCACGAGCACGCGTGTGTACCATTGGAAGTCTGGTGAAGTCTATGGACCCCTTCTCTGAATAATAATTTTTAATTGCTTAAAATACATAAGATTAAAAGGTAAATAATTACATTGAAATAAAGATGTAAATTTTTTTTTCTCATCTAACTTCACTGACTCCCTGAAATCTATCTACAGACTGTGGCTACCAGGTTAAGAATCACTAGCCTAATAGAAGTGACTGAAAGACCCAAAGTAATGAAAAGAAAGGCATTTTATCTAAAATTAGGAGATAAAAAAAAATAAACTTATTTTATCACTTGCAGAGTTGGGGCAAGGTTCTCCTGAAATTTTGTGGATGAGAAATTATGGCAAATAGGGAAGCAAAGGGCCAAGGCAATAAGTGAGGATGACAAAATATTAAAGAAATTGAGCAAGAAACTAGGAGAAAGGAGATTAGTTCCTGCTATATCAAATCATTGTCCTCTCAGAAGAATAGAAGGTACATATTCTACAGCCTGTTATGGTGCCTGTGGGGTAGATGAGATCATATTTCAGAGTCAGAGAATGGCACAGAGATGGTGGAGAGAGGGTCAGCCCCATTTATAGGTGAAATAGGTAGTCACCTGAGGAATGGGATTTAAATGATGTTGAAATAGTCTTCTGCCCCAAAGTATCTCTTCCACTGGCTTGCTACAGTGTCTGAAATTTCTGCTATTTGTATTTTGCCTTTGCACTAAGGCATTCTGTCTACAGGAAGCCCCAGCCAGATTATCAGATTAGTTCTTTCACCTTGGAAAACAAAGTGCAAGGCTTTTAAGAACATGGAACACAGGAAGAGGGGGATTTGGGAAAGATGTGGAGTATGAGGTCCTCCTTAGAGAGGCCTGGGCTGAGTAGGATGCTCTATTAAGAGGGTCCAGGCAACCAAAATCATTCTGAGAACATGGGACACTGGTGTGTGCCAGGTGTCCTCATAAGTAGGGTATGTTAAAAGCTTGATCTATTTAATAATGTTTATGTAGTAGTAAACCTGTATAAGAGTGCCTTGCACATAGGAGGTATTCTATCTGGGTTTTATTTCTTTTAATTGAATGGAATTAATTAAAATTGAATTCTCTCTATGCTAATTAGGGGCAGAACCTGGGCAGAGAGAAAGGGACCAAACCAGATTTTGGGCTCTGAGTATCTGTGGAGCCACTCCATGACATGGTGTATACCCAGTCTCGAGAGTCAACAGGATTCAGTTAAGCCACTACTTGCCTACTTGTGAGTCTACTTGTGGTACCTGCAACCAGAAAGCCCAAATTTAACCAAATCAATATATATCAATGGCACACCCCTACTCCAAGGCCCAGTTTATGGTGACGCGTTTCAGAGGCACATTCTGGAATACTGACACAGTGACCTGGATGGAAAACTCTTTACAGGTTGAGGTGAGGGACAGGAAATTAAATGTTTAGAGGAAACAGGTGTTTCATATTGAATTGAAATAATGATAAGGGACCTGTCCTGAAGCTACAAAATGGGGCCTCTCCAAGTCAAAGGAGTTGTCCCTCAACTTAATACTTGTCTTGTCCTGCCAAGTTGTTGGATCAACCTAAGTCTTTTCTGCTTCCCCAAGTACTTTGAGGATACCTGTTTAACAGAATATTAGTCAGGATGCCACCATCAGCAGTTTCCCTTCAGCCCTCAAAAATGCTGCTTCCTTCCCAATAATCCCACTGACCATGCTACTGTGCTTGGAGCCCTTGTACTATGTCAAAACATCATTGTTAAAGGAATTCACTGTGCTACAGTGGCTGTTCAGCAGAATGAACAAACTTACATAGGCTGCAAGCAAACACATCGACACTAAATAGAAAAAAAAAATCAGACAGAAATAAAGCAGCTAGGTGGCACAGTAGTTAGAGTGCTGGGCTTGGAGTCAAGGAAGATTCCTCATGTTCCTGAGTTCAAATCTGGCCTGAGAGACTTACTAAGTGTGTGACTAACTGAGCAAGTCCCATAACCCTGTTTGCCTTAGTTTCCTCACCTGTAATATAAACCGGAGAAGAAAATGGAAAATCACTTCAGTATCTACCAAGAAAAGACCAAATGGGGTCACAAAGTTATACATGACTTAAAAAAAAACAACTGAACAGAAACAACATTCAAAATGATCAGAAGTGAGGTATTTTTCCTATATTTAGCTTGGGGAATAGAATAGAAACTTCCCAAGGCAGCATGGTTGGAGGCTTTAATTTATTATTATTACTCATTAATTTATTATTTATTATTAATAATATTATCAATGACTATTTATAACTTATTATTAATAACTCATCTTAATGTTTCTGAGGTAGATGCTTAGTCATCCTAAAGCACTTTGGATCAGAAAGCCTGAAAGGGCTCTAGAAAACATCAGCCCAATTCCAAAACTGACTTGAGTTTATTTGTCATCCATTTTGAGTTTCTTGAAGAGAGCCACCACTGGAATAATGATGTAGTGATGGCCTCATGTAGCATCTCCTATAATGGAAATGAAAGAAATCTATCAGTACCCTGAATAACCTATCAGCAGTCCCAATCAATTAACCATAAACCTTTTTTTTTTTAAATATTGTCTACTATATTCCGAGCAGTATATTAGGCACTGTAGAGAATAGAGAGAAATATGAGACAAGTCACTCACCACATGGCCAATTAGATGGCAACACTGAGTCATAGATAAGAAAATGCCAAATAGGGAGCAGCTAGGTGGCACAGTGGATAAAGCACTGGCCCTAGATTCAGGAGGCCCTGAGTTCAAATCCAGCCTCAGACACTTGACACTTACTAGCTGTGTGACCCTGGGTAAGACACTTAAACCTCATTGCCCTGAAAAAAAAATACCAAATAGTACCATACCCCTGCAAAAGCTTAGCCAGACCCCCAAACTTTATTGTTCATGTATTTTCTAGCATAATGAAATACTGCAATTCTCCATCTTTGCTTTGATTATATTTCAGTGGATCTGACTTTATAGATTGGGATATTCCATCCAACGTTGGCAGTCTCTTATACTCCTTTTTAATAAATATATGTATGTGTATACATGTACGTTTATATGCATGTCTATGTATATGTAATTGCTGAGGAAACCCAAGCTCCAGGTGAATTCTGCAGGGAGAAATTCAAGTTAACATTTTTAATCAACCTGCGCTCAAAAACATTATTTTGATGAATCAATTGTTTTAAAGTATATACAACTGGGCTGCTAGGTGGTGCAGTGGATAAAGTATATACAACTGATAGATGACTACAAATTTACTCAACTGCCTAAAACAATATTTCCCCTTCAGGGAGTAGTAATTTATCTAAACATAGTCTGAGGTATAAAGGCCTGATTTTTGTGCTGTAATGACACAATACCATAAAGCTGCAGTAGTTAAGACAAGATATGGTCCATGGGGAAGGGTGGAGAAAGGGCCAAACGATTTAGCAAATAAAACACTATTTGCTTGGGGGTGTGTGGGGATCTTATATGATAAAGACTACTTGTTGAGGCCTGTCAAGACAGAACTTTTCCTTTAAAAGGTTAAAAAAAAAAAAGCAGAACCACTGTGTTTCAGCAGGTTAATTACTGAGGAGAGTCTATGACCTTTTTTTTTTTGTTTGTTTCTAGCCAGCTTTTAGAGATTTACGATAAAACATTTTCCTTTGACACTGTGCAGGGCTCTGTGGAAGTCGGGTTTGGTGTAATCAGGTGTGCTCCTAGTACAAGACCATCCCCCACACAAAGGCCCCTGTGTATTCCAGCAGCACACTCAAGGAAAGTCTATCAGTGGGCAAGACCAGAACCAGGCCACTGTCCCTCAACTCCTGTGTGCTCTTGTAATTAAATAAAGGTCAGGGCCCTTAGCCTTCTGAGAACTACATTTATCTTGGAGAGGGGGGAGGAGGAAGGGAGGGCAGGGAACGAATACAGGCCATGGCTGACAACTAGCAACAGGAAACCTGAATTTCAAAAACCATTCCTGGGCTGAGTTAATCTAATAAAAGTCCTTGACGTTAACAGGCCTTATTAGTGGGAAAAGGTGGTTAAGATTCTTTGTTATAGAGAACAGGACTTCTTGGGAAGGAATTTTTTCATCTTGCACAAAGTACCAGTTTCACATCATTCCAAGTCCCTGTAAGCCTTTAGACCTGTGACCTCTTTAAGAGGAGGGACTGGTTTTTTCCCTTTATTTGTATCCCCTGTACTTGGCACAGTGCCTGGTATGGAGTCGGTGCTTAATAAATGTTTGTTGACTGGACTGAGTTTCGAACAGTCATTTTCATTCTAGGTCTCAAATTTAAGGTTTTGATTTATCAGCCTGGTGACATGTACCAAGACAGTGTGTGGCTGGTTGTTAAATCAGTCATAGAGAGGTAATGAGATCAAGTATTCCCACTAATTTCTGAGGAGTTGTTAGCTTTTGCAGATGACAGAATTGCATAGTTGCATAGTTGGAAGGTACTGTTTCCACCTATACCTGAAAAATAATTCCCCTGACAAGTGGTCATCCAGGATTTGGTTAGAGACTTCTAGTGAGAGGAAGCTTATTGCCTTCTGGGGCAACCTATTCCATTTGCAAATAGTTCTACTGGGAGATAATTTTTTCCTTTTATCAAGCCTAAGTTTGTGCCTTCCCAGATTCCATGTATTACCCTTACTTCTGCTTTCTTGGATTAATACATCTTCCATATGAAAGACCCTCAAATACTTTAAGATAGCCACTGTGTCCTCTTTTCTTTTCTTTTTTCAGCATACTATTTTGAGTTCTTTCAATTGATTCTCACAAGTCACAGACTAGTGCCCATTAATCATCTCTGTGGCATCCATATTTAGATATTCTCCAATCTATTAAAGCACTTCTTAAAATATGGTGGCCTAAAACTAAACTCCATGTTCAGGTTTTTGTATGGTTTTATTTTTCTGACAAGAGCACAGCGCAGCAGAACTGCCATGTCTTTATTCTTGGAAGGCCTCCCTTTCTTAATGTTGCTGAAAATCACATTTACTTTCTTACCTGCTATTTCACATCACTAAATAGTGTTGAGCCTCCACCCTCACCAACCCTCTTTCATTTGTGTTTGGGAAGCTAATTTTTGCATCCATGTATAAGATGTCACCTTTATCCCAGTTGAATGCCATTTTATTCTATTTATTCCAATGTTCTAGCCTGTAAAGATCATTCTGAATATTTTTTTCTAGTCTGCACTTAAACTCAGGAAGCTATCTGGTAAAGGAATACACATAGAAACCTGGGGAAAGCATGCGTATGGATGGGAATGCTTTACTCCATGTTACTTGTTTTTTTTTTTTTTCCCTACTGGACTATGCTGAAAGTTCCTTGAGGTCAGAAACCATGTCTTAGTTGTATTTGTGTTTTTTCCCAGTGCCTAGGACATGAAAGGCATTCAGATAAGTGGTTTTTAAATGAGCAATTGGTGTCAATATTGTTATCTTAGTTAAAAACACACATACAGGAAGACAAGCAATCATACTGTATACAATGAGTTCTTTGGAAAACCTCTGCTTGTTGTCCCTTGCAGGGAAACTTCCAAGGAGTCTGAGAACATTATTCCTTCCTTCTCCTCTTTCTCTATCTCTTTCTCCTCCACTTTCCTATATCCTCTTCTCCTTTCTTCTCCTTCTATACTTTTTCCTTTCTTCTCCTTTCCCCTCCTCCTTTTCCTCTGGTTTCTCCTTCCCCACCCCCAAACTACTCAGGCAACAGTTCTGAAATCTGGGGCCATCTGAAAGAGACTTAATTTTCCCAGTAAGGACCCATTAAGCTGGTAGGTCACCTAATAGCAAAGTACATGGTTGGTATCAATTTATGTAAATATCCCAGTGATCAAGTGAACTTGGTCTAACTTGGTCAAGTGAACCCTTCTCACTTTGGAGATGGAAATCCAAATGGAAGTGACTATTTGAAAAGTGTTCATCAACAGAAAGCATAAGTCAAATCTAGTGTTGTTCTCATGGCCTATTGATTTCTGCACCTTTACTTTTAAAAGGTCCTGAGCTATGAAACAATAAATAGAAGCAGAACTGCTTTTTGTACAAGTTCAATTGTTCACATCAACTAAAAGGAGTTTTTGAACAAGAGACCTAATTCAAACAAGGAGCAGCACAAATGTTTCTACTAATAATGCAAACTGATGGTAGGCGTTTAAAAAAAAAAAAAGCTTTCCCTTACATTGTCAGTTTTGGCAGCAGGCAGAAGGCAACTGAAACCCTGATAACATGGTTTATTGTTCCTGTAGGTCCTAACCTCCACATGTTACATCTGTATCTTCTGTCTTAAGAAGTCGCTTTCTTTCTTTTCATCAAACACATTCCAGAAGTCAGCAGTAAAAGCACTGACAAGACAGCCGATTGATCCATTAACTCTCACTCACTGCTAACAGTTCCCTGGCTGAACCTTAGCTTCACATTCCATTTGGGAAGTTTTGGTGAGTTCAAAAACAGGAAATATGGACTGAGCTTCTGTGTCCTGCAGCTATCACTAGTTCTTATTCCTTACTCCACCTCCCCATGCCTCAGCTACTGCCCACCACCAAGGATGAATGGACTGCAATTGAACTAAATTCAATAAAAGCCTACTATGTGCAAAACACCATGGTAAGTATGGGGAAAGGGAAAGGGGAGAATACAAAGAAAGATAAATTGGCCTTGTCCTCAAAGGACTTACATTCTATTGGAGGTAGGATGGTCAGATTACATTTGAAATATTGTGATCTCTCTCTCTCTTTTTTGCTTTTTTGCTGGGCGATTGGGGTTAAGTGACTTGCCCAGGGTCACACAGTAAGTGTCAAGTGTCTGAGGCCGGATTTGAACTCAGATCCTCCTGAATCCAAGGCTGGTGCTTTATTCACTGCACCACTTAGCTGCCCCTATTGTGATCTCTCTTAGGCATCACATTTTAGGAAAGATAATTATCAAGTGTCCAGAGGAGGGCAACCGGAAATCTTCTTTAGTCTGGTTGGCCTCTGAAATCCCTTAAACTTTTGAAATTCTCAGATAGTGAAGGACCTCACATCATTAATAATTCATGTTAACACAGGTCTCCATTGGATTAATCTAGGGATCTGTCCTTGGCCATGCTCTAACAGCTTTATCAATGACTTGAATGAAAGGGTATGTAGCATATTTGGTTTGCCATCTCAACATCTTCTTTCAGTAGAAACTCCTATATTAATTAACTTTCTTATAAAAGAGTAGTAGATATGGAGTAAGAAGTCTTGGCTGTGCCACTAACTACACAGGTGACTTTGGACAAGTCATATCACCTCCCTGTTCCTCAGTTTCCCCATCTGTAAAATGTCCTACCAACCTCAAGGTCAAAGGGAGGATCAAATGCTATCCCGCCTATGTAAGTATTTGGTAAACTAAAGCACTACACAGTTGTGTTTCTTTATTGGACAGCATGAAAATTAATCTATTTGCCATATTTATAGAATACTTCCCATATGGCTATTCTGAATAGGCCAGGGAAACACACTGAGATGGTACTTCAGAGTTTACAAAGCATTTCCCCCATGATAGCTCAGTAAATTAAGTGGGATAAGAATTATCATAATTTTATAAATTAGAAAGCTCAGTTTCAGAGAGGTTAATTAACATACCCATGGCTGCATAAGATAGCATTAGTAATTTAAATCCAGTTCTTCTGACTCCAGTGTTCTGTCTACCACACACCACAACCTGTCAGTTTATATGAAAGCGAAAATGTTTTAGGGAACACACACATCACTTTCTCACCTGCTCCCTTCACAGGAATTGTGAGAAACTATGCCCTCCAATCTTTAGAGAATCTAGGAATTGTAGAAAAGAAGGGTCCAAATGATATCTTTTCTTGATAAGACATTTAAGAGCCCTATGGTCAAGGTTTCAAACTTCATCTGGACTCTGATTCAAACAGAAGTCACTCAAAATTCTCCAGTGCAGAGGAGATATTTTTAGAAGGGCAGAATCTAAGGTCAAGGGCTATCACTGGTTCCTTTAAGATAACACCTACCTGGATAGCCTGTTCAGGCTGCTATTTCATCTGATTAGGATAATGATCACAGTTCAAGATCGGAGCACATGGTAGTCTGGCTCTAACAGATCTGAATGTGTTACTGGTTTTGCCTGATAGCTGCTCCACCAGAACATAATTCCAAGTTTCATTTTTTTTCTCAATCCTGAGGTTGCTTTAGAACATGACTTTAGTTTTCTCCAAGTACCATGTTCTCTTTATCCCAAACCTTCAAGACATTTTAAGAGAGGAACCCATTTTCTACTTAGGAAAAAAAAATAGAACTTTGTCCCCAGAGTAGCTCAAAGTATTATTTCTAGATAATGGTTACCTACACTGGATAAAATGGCTTAGATGTGAAGAGATCACCTTCCACAACATATTTGAATTATGGGAAATGTCGTAAGAGGAGGGTACACATTATTTTAAGTATCCTAGAATGAATGTTTATTTCTTCTGAGTTTAGCATTAGGAGATATGAATTCTTGGTTATTTGGAATTTTCAAGTACCAAAGTAACCTGTTAATTCTGATGCACTCTAAATACACAAGAAGCAGTCACTGATTTTCCATTAAATAAGGTAAATACCTAACTATTCATATCAGTAATGCATCTGGTCACTCAAAGTAAGGGGAAAGTCCTCTTCCTTTTCTCTTAATAAGCTTACAAGTTATCTCTTATAATGATAAGATGAATCCATTTTTTCCTTTCCCTCTTTTTGTTTTGTTTTGTTTTGTTTTGTTTTATTGGTGAGGCAATTGGGGTTAAGTGACTTGCCCAGGGTCACACAGCTAGTCAGTGTTAAGTGTCTGAGGCCGGATTTGAACTCAGGTCCTCCTGACTCCAGGGTCAGTGCTCTATCCACTGTGCCACCCAGCTGCCCCCCCCCCTTTTTAAAGAAACAAATTTTCATTTTAGCAAACTGATTTCTTCATCCTTATTACTGCATACTTTCCAAGAAATGTTATGTTTTGTTGTTCAGTCATTTCAGTCCTATCTGACTCTTCATGACATGATTTGGGATTTTCTATAAAAGATACTGGAGTGCTTTACCATTTCCTTCTCCAGTTCATTTAACAGATGAGGAAATTGAGGTAAACGGGGTTAAGTGCCTTGCCAGGGTAATAAAGCTAAGAAATGTCTGAGGCCAGATTTAAATTCAGAAAGATGGGTCTTCCTGACTCCAGGTCTGGCACTCTATGCACTGTGCCACCTAGGTGCCCTGTTTTAGTCAGAAACTATTGTGGCTTATTAAGTACAGAGAAAATAACATACCTGTCTTCATGATCCTTGCTTTAAAGTTAGGAAATTCAAGAATAGTCACTATCATGGTCTTTAATAGGAATTCAGCACAAATTAAAACTGTGTTCACGCTAGTAGATTCTGGAGACTAAACCAAGCAGATGACCATTGACCCAAACTTCACTATCTCTTCTCCTTAAGGTATGTTAAGGACGGTAATTTGAATTAAGTATTCTTTGGTACAAAATTTACACCCTCGAAGAGTATCCCAAGACTGTGAGATTAGACCAGAAATCTCATCTCATGGAAACTTTGACTTGAGCCCTACGTCATGTTTTCTACAGAATTTCTGAAAAGTAGGAAAATTCAGGGGTCATCTACTCAAGACTTTATCTGAATGGAAATTCCCTCTATAATGTACACAAGTAGAAATCCTGTTACTCCTGTTCTTCAGAGAATTTGTAGTCCATTATTTGTTGCAACATTCTCAAGCAAACATACACCCACCATGCATCTCTCCATTGCCCTCTTTGTGATCCTCATCTTTAGTTCTTCAGAGGCTGTAATGTTCCATGTCCCATTGCGGCATAGAAAATCTAGGAAAATAATAATAATTTTACTTTCAGGGGAACCTTGAGTTCAGTAAAGGAGCCCTGCAATTTTCCTAAAAGCAATCCAGACTGCACTCTACCTTTTCAACTTGGGGCCCAGATCAATGATCCAGTACTGTGTGTGCATATATATACATGGACACACACGAATGCACATATGCATGTATAGGTTTACCAGAAGATATATGGAGAGGTACATATCTATATGTATATGAATATAGATATACACACATGCAGAACATGTTGCTTATATACATAGATACTCCCTGTTTGTATATATTATGTATGTTTGAATTATGTATTTACATGTCTGTTTTATATATATGTATAAAGAGAGAGAGAGAGAGAGAGAGAACCTGAACAAAGGATACTGGAATACAAAACAAAAAGAAACAGACCTTGCTGTCAAGAAACTTACATTCTGAGGGAAATAACAGGTAAACAAGTACCAAATACATGCAAAGATATTAAAAATAATTTCTGTGGTGGCAAAGAGGAGTCCTAGCACCTAGGGGATCAAGTAAAGCCACAGATAAGAAATTTCTATTGTGCAAAGCTTTGCAGGAAACCAGGAATTCTAAGCAGAGATGAGGAAGGGCTTTCTGGCCCAGACATGGGAGATGGAATGTCATGTGTAAGGCACAGCAAGTAGGCCGGTTTGAGAGTAACTAACGTATAATAAATCTGGAAAGATAAGCTGGGGTCATATTGTGAAGAGCTTTCAATGTTAAACAGAGACAATAGGGAGTCCCTGGAACATTTTTTGAGTAAGTCATGACATGATCATAGCTGTGTTTTAGAAATTTCACTTTGGCAGATGTGTGGAGGATGAAGTGGGGAGGGGAGATACTGAAAACAGGAACACAGTTAGGAGGTAGCTCCAAGAAATGGGCATGAGAGTCTGGATTAAAGCTTTGTGGTAGTTGAGAGAAGGGGACAGATGACAGGCATATTGAGGAGGGAGAATTTATAACTCTTGATGATGGAATGATGACTTCAGGTTGTGAATTTGGGTGTCTAGATTATCCTCATCATCATCATCACAATATTTATAAAATGGTTTTACATATAGTAATTCATTGCTTCCTCATAATTACCCTAGGAGACAGGAGTTATTATTTTCCCCACTATATAGAGGAGGAAACTGAGGCAAAGTGAAGTTAAATGATTTACCCAGGGTCACATTACTAGAAAGTATCTGAAGCAGGATTTGAACTCAGTTCTTTTTGACTCCAAATTGAGCACTCTATCTATCTACTTATATTGCCCTCAACAAAACCAAGAATGTTAACTAGAAGTGCAAGTTTGAGGATAAAGATGATAATTTCTGTTCGGATTGTGACACACTCAATTACAGGACTTACAGGACTCCAGATGGAAATATCAAAGATCACTGACAGTGGTTCATCAATAAGATCGACCAGTTCTTGCAATACCCAGCCCGGTGGTGTCAGGGCAGTGAGCTCCTCTTTTACTATCTTTCACTTGTTTTGAGTTTCTGCTCCCTGATAGCCATTTACATTTTGTCCTTTCCGTCAAAGGATCATTCCCCTTGGTAAAGAAAACAGAAGCAACAACAACAAAAAAGTTTGAATAGTCTACCTTCTTCTCTTTATGTATTACAATCATCCCATTCCCCTCAAACAGTAGTCCTAACTTTTCTCTTATCCTTTTCTTAAAAAACAAAAAACAAAACAAAACAAAAAAACTGTATGGGATTTTTAAATGCATTTTTTGTATTGATCACCAGATAGAACTTATTCTAAACTTTAGCATTCCTGCTATTTTTCTCATAGAACTATATCACACATTTGTGATCACCATTTTATCTGACCTTGCTTTCATTTTTAAAATGTCTCCTTTTTTTTTTTTTAGTGAGGCAATAGGGGTTAAGTGACTTGCCCAGGGTCACACAACTAGTAAGTGTTAAGTGTCTGAGGCTGGATTTGAACTCAGGTACTCCTGACTCCAGGGCCGGTGCTCTATCCACTCCGCCACCTAGCTGCCCCTTAAAATGTCTCTTGATCCATATTTGTTCCTTCAGACACCACCTTCTTTTTTTTTTCCCACTGAAATTATTGCAATTTTTGGTCTTCTAATGAGAGTCCAGCAGCATGAACATGGAAAATGGACCTGGGATTTCATTGGTATATGGAAATCTTAGATAAGGAAACTCTTTCTACCAATGCAGGTTGACAAGCCTGCATTTGTAGTCTTGGAGAGTTTCAAGGATCACTAAAAGCTTAAATGACTTGGCCAAGGTCATACAAGCTACTATGTGTCAGAGGTAGGACTCTAAGACCAGCTCTCTATAAACTAGGTCACACTACCTATAAATGCACATATTTGTGTCTGCATAAACATATACCCATGCAAATATATGCCCAGGGAGAAGCTTCTACAAAGATAATCCCTATCCTCATCCCCACCCATAGATTTTCTATGCATCATTTGTAGATGTGTTTTTGGATGCAATTAGAATACATCTGACAGTTCTAGAGGATGACTTGGCTTCTACACCATGATGGCCTGAAAAGAGAGTTACTAACACATACCTCAGTTGGTAAATAGCCACATTTTTTGCCCTTTTCTCTCTTCTTAGCTTGCCCACCCCCAACCAATATGTATAATACAACCAATGTTCAGATCACTTCTGAAGTCCCTTCCAACTGTGGTCTTTAAGAATAACAGTAAAAGCATGTTCATAGATTTCCCTATTTGCCCCCTGCCCTCAAACAGACCTAGTGCTGGATGTCCAAGGTGTATGCAAGAAGCTTTGCTAGGCAAAGCATGGAGCACTTTGTTTCACAAGTGAGATAATTATTTATGAATCATTATTATCTATGTTAAAACCAACCTGACAGTGAGTTAAACAGTTTAGACACAAGGGCATGAGGTCGGAAGCATTTCATCCAGGGCTCTTTATTGAAGCTTTCAAATCACTACTAAGACCTTTGCATAGTTAGGGAAATTTGACCCTAGAGGTTAAATAGTTTGGTCATTCACGTGGTGAATTAGAAATGGAATGAAGCATTGAATCCAAGAGGAATGTTGGGATCTTAAAAGCAGAAACTGTTTAATTATTTGTTGCATGGCCAGAGTCTAGTACAGTGCCTGGTAAATTGTAGGTATTTAATGAATGCATGCTGATTGATTGGCTGATTGATCATCCATTTTTAGCTCAACAATTAGATAATAGCAGAGCTTTAACAGAAACATAGAACTCAATGAATTAACTACTTACTTTTCTCCCCTAAACTATTTACACCATGTTTCTGAACCCTAACTCTTGCACCAGGTAGAATGATTGATGACCCCAAAATAATTGTATATTTTGAAAAGTCCTCTCCTGTTCCTTAAACAATTAAGAACCAGAATTAAATAGATTGGTTGCTTTGCCAACCCACAGAGGTCAAATATAACAAGGCAGCAAATTAGAGTAAACACTTAAGGATCTCTCGCATGTGGCACACGACTCCACCCACTCTTCTTGGCTCAGGCCATGATGGTGATTATATAGATCCCGCTGGCATTTTGTGTCCTCATGCAAGTCATACAAAGTATCCTCCTCGCTGACAAACCTGAACATGACCAGACTCATTTGAGTCATTCAGCATGTTACAGTGATGACTCAAAGGTGTGAAAGGCTGGGAGAGACCCAGCTAGTGAGCTTCTCTTCTCAATACCCCTATCCTATACTATAGGCTTTGGCTTTCCAGGTAAAGCAGAAGATACTAATTTTACCAATTGGCAGGCTCTATCAATGGTATAAGTTGGATTTGTGTTAAAGAATAAAAATAAAAAGCAGATGGGGATGAGGATCAGAGGTGAAGATCTTTTCTTGGAGATGGTGATAACCAGCTAAGAGGAGGTGATTGGCCTTGGGCCATTAAAATCAACTCGATATTAATCCCTAGGAAATCCACTGTAGCCTAGCAATTTTAATGTAAAAAGGTGTGTGTATATATGTATTTGTGTGTATGTGTATGTGCGTGTGAATCACATACATGCCCATGTTTGGGGCAGAATTGATGCCCCACATATGCCAATCAGATTGGCCCATTTTCCCAACATTCCATTCTGCTGATTTTCTCTCACCGCTAGATATAGCAGGGGTTTTTACAGGGTACTCCCCTTTTTAGAGATGGGAGTTTCCCCACGAAATTTCCCTGAATCCAGGTCAAAGATCTACTTAAGTGTTTAAATGGTTTCCCTTTTATAGGGTTCCAAGACCCTTCTTCTTTCCTTATGTTGTTCTGTGGTGAAAGGATATCTTCTATAGAAATAGCAAAAGTCAGGTAAACATTTCATCCTAGAGTAAGGGTAAGAAGCTTCATGCCATATCCTGGGGCTTCTAAGAAAAATGAGTACAACTATCTTTTTCCTTCCCTCCCCTCTCCTTCCCTCCCCTTCCCTCCCCTTCTTTTCCCTTCTTCCTTCTTTTCCTTCTTCTTTCTCCTACTCTCCTCCTCTTCTTCTGCTTCCCCTTCTTTTTCCTCTGTCTCTATTTCTGTCTCTTTCTTTCTTTGTCTCTATGTCTCTCTGTCTCTATCCCTGTCTGTCTCTGTCTGTCTGTCTCTGTCTTTTTCTCTGTCTCTGTCTCTCACCATCTCTCTCTGTCTCTATCTCTCTCTGTCTCTTTCTTTGTCAGCCTCAATTTCCTAGCATCAGAGATTAAAGCTATTTACCACCACATACCAACCATGCCTGGCAGAACTTTCAAGATATCCAAGACAAACATGCACATTTTCTGTTTAATTTTTTTTCATTGTGTCCTTAAAGTGTTCCATATTTTGTGTCATAATAAACCAGAAGTGACTTGAAAGAAATGGAATACCCCCATAAAGCAAAGGTACTGGGGTAAAGTGACTATTATGGTATAAAACAAAGTATATATAGGATTTACAATCCACTGGACTTGAGTTCAAATCCTGACTTTGCAATTCTCTATCTGTCTGATTTTGGCCAACTCAATTAACTTCTTGGGTTTCTGTCATCTATAAAACAAAGAACTAGATAATCTCTAAGGTCCCTTCCAGCTTTAACCCTTAGGATCCTAAGCTAGTCAATAGCCCAGTTGAGCTAGAATCAGAGCTTCTATACTCCTAGTCTGTACAACTTTCTTTTATCTGGACTTTTGCATAAAAGCTATTCTAAATAATGTATGATTTACGGAGAAGGTGACCTTGAGACAGAATGATAGAGCAAGGTGCTCCAAGACTTGACAAGTGAACCATTCTCTCCAGGGCTCTTCCTTTAATTCAAATGATAATTAATGACTATGTATTTCATACTGTGTTATATACTGGGAATATGTTTCAAAAATAATAGTTTCTGACCTTTAGAAGTTTGTGAATGCATAGAATAATAAAATATCCAATATCATAAGAACAATGAGATGGAAAGTGCTTTAATAAATATGAGTAGGGAAAAATCAGCTTTAGCAAAAAAAAATCAAGAAAGTCATGAACTGGGCCTAGAAGAAAGAATTTCATTATGTAGAACTATAGAAGGAGTTCACTCTAGGCATAAGAGATGACCTCAGAGAGCACAGGAAGGAAAAAGCAGGACAAGATCAATGAACAAGCTACTAGTCCAATTTGGCATCTAAGGTAGAATGTGTGAGGTATGGTCAAGTAAATTTAGGCTAGAAATGGATACCAGAGACATACTGCAGAGACCTTCAGATACTAGTTTAGGATTATATGTGATCCTATAGACACAATGGAAAACCATTAAAGGTGTTTTTTGCTTTGGATTCTTTTGTTTTTGTTTTCTGTTTTTAAAGAGGGCTCAGACCTGTGGTTTAAGAAGATTAAATAGATTGTGTAAGAGATGGGATAAGGGGCATACTCTGACCACAAGGGTGGTAGATGGGTTGGGAGAGGAAGCCATTTACATTTCAAATATTCATCTTATATAATAGACATATGAATTCTATGTCCATTTTCAAATTTAACCAGTAAATTAACTATAAGGTGAGTGGACTGAACACATGTAGACCACCTCCATTCACGGAGTTGCTGGATCCATATAATTAGAGAGAAACTGGTACTATGTGTAGTTCATTTCTATATTCAGTTGAGATTATTTTTAATGGTTAAATACCTACTCTACAGAGAGCCATGTGCAAGGTAAATCTTGGTCCCTAATTTCACAGACTTTAAAGTCTACCACACCCTCTATTCTGGGCTAACAGTGGTATTTCATTGTTGTCAGTGAATTGTTTCAATCCTGATTTTCTGAGACCCCATTTGAAATTTTCTTAGCAAAGATAGTAGAGTGTTTTTTTCCATTCCTTCTGTAGCTCATTTTACAGATGAGGAACTGAGGCAAGCAAGAAAGATTAAGTGACTTGCCGAATGCCACATAGCTACTAAATATCAGATGCCAGATTTGAACTCAGGAAGATGAATCTTCCTGATTCCCAGTCTAGAACTTTATCACAGCACCACCACACTGTCCATTTACACTTTTGTGAGATTTAAAATTGGATATACAAGCATTAAACTCCCCCTTTAACTTTTCCCTTATATATCTTCTAGACCACTAAGTAAAAGAAGCCTCTACGCTTTAATCAGTGAGGGATTAGCTTTTATTGTTTGGGGATTAATTAGATAACAAACAGGTGATACCGATTAGGGAAATAGGAAAGTAAAAATACAAATGAATAATCTTAGATCTAAACTTAGTCTATATTCTTTTATAAAACTCACCGAATCCCCAAACTGCCTGCCAGGCCGAGAACCAGAGCCCACCACCAAACCGTCACTGCTAAACTGAGAAGCCAGAGTGTGCGAGACAGAGAGCGAACTTCTGTTCTACTCTCACTTTTAAGCTGGTGTCCCAGAAGTATGGCTGTGCCTGGCCATGCTCTCTGGGCAGCAGCAGGTGCACCCGCCATTTGCGGTCTCCTCCCCAAAAGGGCAGTCCTTCAAAAGCTGCTTCAGTAGCATGAGCTCAATTCTCAAATGATTCAGTTAAAACTTCCGTTTTTTACCACATTACCCCCTTTGTTTCATTTGAAAAATTAATGAGTTTGTTCAATGAAACACTTTGATAACAGTATTCAAATATATTTCCTTTATAATTCTAACCATTTCATTTTATGCCTTTAAAAGCATTATTCTGAAAAGAGGATCTTATGCTTGACCAAATTGTTAAAGGAAACCATCACAACACAGAAAAAGGTTAATCACCCCTGTAATAAATATGACTCCTACTGATGAAGACAAAGATTTGCAAATAATCTGTAACTTATACAGTGGCGTTATATAGGTGTGGGTATCTATGTATATAGTATGTACTATATATACTATATATGGTACATGTGCTACATTTAGTATATTATCATAATATATATTTATATATAGTCTACATTATATATAGTAGTATATTTTTATTAAATATTTCAACAAATGTATTTACACAAATATACATGCATATGCCAATAAGAGCTAGGTCTCTACTAAGACACATCACCCTAAAAGTTACAATTTTAAAATGTAGAAAGCACATATACATGCATACATATGTGTGTGGGTGTATATATACAAGATTTGGAAGGGCTATCATAGGACCAGATTGTAAAGTAACCTGAGATCCTCATTAAGGTAGGAGTTGGAAAAGATGACTTCTGAACCCTTTCAAATTCACAGATTCTCTGACTGCAAATAGAAAAGAGTCAACTCAAGCCTATTCCAGGGCAATTAGACTTTCAGGTCCCCTTACTTTTTCTTCCCTGTCTAGCTTCATAGATTTTTGGAACATTTCACTGTTCATTAGCATATCTACCAGAGGACCTAAAAAGAGCTAAAATTCAAACCAGTGCAGTTGTTTCCTTGTTAGGGACTCCAGTAAAAAGCTTGTGGGAGAGTAGTTTGAAACTTGGGCTGAACTGAAACATGGTATTAGGTTTACTTTTTATTTCAATTTTCCATGCTATTATCCTTATCCCTCATTATCAGAAACAGCCAAGATTTAACTATAATTATCCATGCCAGTAAAGGGGAGAATAAGATACCCACTAGTAAGAGGATCTTTATGTAGCCTGAGGGTGGAAGTGGGAGAGGAGGGGTGCAAATTTAAATGGCAACATGAGGTGAAGGGAGAAAAAGAAAAAATATATTTTCAAGATAGTATCATGTTTTAAAATCTCAACAAATTTTAAATCTCTGCAGTATGATCTAGTGAAAAGAACATAATCCTGTCTTTACTACTACCTATCTGCATGGCCTTGAATGAGTCATATACGCTGGTTGGAGCTCAGGCTCCTTATCTATAAAATAATGGGTTGACTAAAAAGTTCTTTTTTCTCTAGCTCTATAAAGTATATGATTCTCTGTGCATTTTGGAAGGGTTTTGAAATGGAAATTCATAACCTTGATGACACCTTTGGGAGTTCCAGCCATTACCTTGGGCTAGGGCAATTAGTTTACATACCATTGGCAATCCAGATCAGAATAACCCCAAAAAATATTTGCTAGGGACTGCAGCATGACCTGCCCTTTTCTGCAATTTTTTCAATGCAGAGAGATGGCATAGTAGTTGCCTATCACTCTGTCAATGTTGACTGAGCATGGTGCCTGGCACATATTGCCTAATAAATGCTTTCCTCCTGGAAAATTTCCCAGCTTACTTTGAGGACCTCACCTAACCTGGTATACATTTAAACATTTGCATATGCTAGAAGAGTTTTTAATTTTTTGAGAAAGACAATTGAATGTGCACACAGTAGAATCAGGCTTGTTTTCTGTTTTAATATGCAACACAGAGGCAGGGCACAGATTGCTTCTCATTTGTTAGGACTAACTTGAACTATGTAGGTACTCAGTTAGACCACAGTGAATTTGTGTACACAGTGGGGAAATGATCTATTTGTGTTTATTCTGCAGGGACAGTTTGACAATCAGCAGAATATATTGTTTGCTGGAGACGGTTTGTTTGTATTATGTTATAAGAGGAAGCCTGTAAATCAGAGGGGTGAGAATTATAAATGGCAAATTCTGAATGCAGCATACTTTGAAAGCTTAACTGTTTCTATAATATGGAGAACTGAGAAATTAATACATATGTATAGTGCATAATGGAATTTTAATTTTTAATCAGACTACCAGTATTAATTGAATGAATGCATTTTTTATGTTCAGTAGCATGAGAATTTATAGAACCATGAACAAGGGTCCCTACCCTCTAAGGACTTACAATCTAGATAGTAGAAAAGAAGAAAACATCAGAGAAAATGAGTTACTAATATCTTGGCCTTTTGTCATCTCCACCCTGCTAATCTTCAACCTTGGATGAATGCCCTCATCTTCTCCCACCCCTACCAGGGAGTAACCAAACCCTGTTAAAGGAAATCATGAAACCTTGCTGACTAGAGCCATTATAAATTTATGCTATTTCAAACCACAACTGTGCCATAATTGCTAAAAGACCATTTTTTTACTTCTCCCAGTTTGTTTCAAACTTTCTCTTATTTCTTTAAGATCTTAACATCCTTCCATGCTATGCCCCACCCTTTCATCCTACTTTGAATTCTCAGCAAATGATCTCAGGATGTCCTGCAAAAATGTCCTCAAGTCACTTCTTCTAATCTAAAAATTTCTATTCCCTCATTTGTCCTCTGTTCCTCTATATTTCATTGTATGAGGTAGGTCTCTTCCTTGATGAGTATAACCCAGAATCAGAGAAGTTATAGTTGGAAAGGATTTTACAGGTGACTCATATAATTTTTTTCACTTTACAGCTGAGGAAACTGAAAAGCAGAAAAGTTAATTGACTTGCCTGAGGTCACATGTCAAATAAAAGGGTAGAACCAAGACTGGGACCCAGGTATTCTTTTTTTTTCAGGGCAATGAGGGTTAAGTGACTTGCCCGGGGTCACACAGCTAGTAAGTGTCACGTGTCTGAGGCCAAAGTTGAATTCAGGTCCTCCTGAATCCAGGGCTGGTGCTTTATCCACTGTGCCACCTACTTGCCCCCTGGGACCCAGGTATTCTGACTCCAATTCCAATGTCCCCTCATGGTTCTTTTTCTATCTTTATGATTACTCCTTCATCTCTTTCATTGGATCCTTCTTCTTATTTGGACTCAAGCATGGAGCCCCTACCCCTGACTCTCCCTCTTTCTTCTTTTCTCCCATGGTAATTTCATCTCCTCCCATAGTTTCAACAATAAGCTCTGTGCAAGTGATTCCTAAATATCTTCACTTATGATATCTCCTTAAAGATTCATCCTACAATTCAAATCAAGTGATGGTTATTTACATCTGGATGTTCCACAAGAGCCTCAAAATCAACATGTCCAAAGACAATCTTCACCACAAAATCTGACTTTGCCTCTAAGTTCTTTATTTCTAGTGAAGTAACCACTGTCTCATCCATTTAAGCTTGAAAACATAGTAATATATCAACACTCACTATCTTTCAGCCCCAACATCTGATCAGCTGTCAAGCCCAATTCAATCAATCAACAAGTAATATGTGAACTGTGAATTACCAGAACACACTAATTTTCAAAGAGGCAGAGGAATAGAGACTAAATTACCAGTATTACCTAGATTATGGAGAAAATTTATATTTGATATCAAAGGTAAGAGGGAACCTCTGGAGTTTATTGAGCAAGGAAGAGACAAAGTCATACTGGTTTTTTAGGAAAATAATTTTGCCAGTTGAGTGGATGTTGGATTGTAGAAGGAGATTTTTAGGTAGGAAGATCAATTAGATGATTGCAGTAAGTCCAGTGAGAGGCTACGAGGAACTGAACTATGGTGGTATGAACAGAAAACATTGTGAAGAAAGAGAGAGAGAGAGAGAGAGAGAGAGAGAGAGAGAGAGAGAGAGAGAGAGAGAGAGAGAGAGAGAGAGAGGACAGAGAATTTGTGGAAGTGGAGACCACACAACACTTGACAAATGATTTGATCTGGTCAGCGTAGGGGCAAGTTGAGAGAGAGAAAGAAGTCAGGGTTGACTCTGAGGTTTCAAAGTTGCATGACTAGAAGAGGTTGACAGAAGTGTGGGAATTTGTAGATAGTTTATATTGATCATTAGTTCCATTTTGGTAAAGATGAGTGTGAGATATTTACAGGACATACAGTTTAAAATTTCTAAAAGCAACTGGTGATATGGGAATGAGGCTCAGGAGAGAGACCAGTTTTGAATATATAGATCTGAGAGTAATCTGCATAGAAATGATCATTGAACCCATGTAAACTGATACCGTCAGTAAGAGAAAGCATAGAGCAGTTGAAAAGAGAGATGTTTTATGAATGGTGAAATCTTCCAAATGCTCTTTTTTAGAGATAACATGGTGCTGATTGCATAAAGTTCCCAAACACTACAGGTCTATTACAGGAAAAATGAAGTGCTTGAAGTATGTCTATTGTTTAATCTCTGACATGCAGTTGGATGGGAAGCCTAATGATTTAGTCCAATATAACACATATGTTGGACAAAAACTGGTTCAGAAATTAATAGGAAGGAAAAAAGTGAGCTGGATTGCATTTGGGAAACTGTGCAGCCTTTGTATTATAGAAAGTACTATAATATGTGGACACATATACATAAAATTCTTTTTTAACATTAATATTTCCTCAGTGTATACATGTTTCTATATGCATATGTGAAAGAATGAAGAAGAAGAAGAAGAAAAAGAAGAAGAGGAGGAGGAGGAAGAAGAAGAGGAAGAGGAAGAAGAGAGAAAATAAATTTTTTTCATCTTAATGCTATATGGCTGTAGATATCATGCAACACTTCAATTTCCAAAGATTCAAATTGTGGGACTGGCCACAGGGTAACTTATACTTTCAGCATTTTGTCAGCAGTTGAACCAAATTAGTGCTGAGTAGAACTATTTTTTTTAGAGAGATGCCTAATTATGATCAAAGTTGCATTCTGTGTGTTGAGAGTATGGCCAACTGGTCATGTGTCAGGATCATATGTCTGGATTTGGTCTCACTAGATCCCAAGTCTACTCCAGAACTAATTTACCCTTTTACAGAAGTAATTTGAAGAATATTTTAGTGGAAATATTCATGAAGCATAGAAGATTATTTGGTAAATTTGGGTAGATCTGAATATAGGTATGCTTGCCAGATTACATTTTTCATGGCTGAATAATAACTGAACTTTATTTGGAGGGCATTCTAGAAGCTCTGTGGAGATTCAGGCATATTGGGTGCTAGAGAGGTTATTTTTACCAATCTTGGGAAGATTGGTTAATTCCAGTATACATTGTTTATCAATATGAAAATAACATGGGCAGACCTATAATTAGGGTTATTTTCACTTGGGACAGAAATAGTTTGGGGGAAATGAGAGGAATGATACAGAAGAAACCCTTACCACAGGTATATCTGCATAAGAAGAAGGGATGACTTGGCACTAGTCCCAGTAGGGATTGAAAGGGGAAGGAAGATTCTATATGTAAGCTATACCACAACAATGATACCCTGGGAAGTGTTCCCTACTCTAGCTGGTTCAATAGGGAAAAGCCCCATTCCCTTCATGCTAATTATGACATTAAATGTGGGTAATAAGATACATGGCAAAATGGACTATCAATTTAAAAGGATAAGTGATAAATTTGCAAATACCCTATAGAGCCAACTATAAATGTACCCACTATCTGGTGATGGACAGGGTCATAAATTTGTGTTGCTAGAAGTGAGTGGACACATTTACATATACTTACAGGTTTTTTTTTTAAATGTTTCATATATTTTGTAGTGTGTTATATTTCTATATACTTTGTGGGAGAAGGCTATAAATTTGTATGTACTTTTGGAGTAAGGTTGTAAATTTTTATATACTTTGGTGATGGTTGTAAAGTCTGTTCTAACTTGTAAATAGAGGTTACTTTGAAAAAAAATGAATCTTTAGGATGATAGTAAACTATGTTCAGTACAAAAGAAATTCATTCAGGAAGTAGTTTGCCAGAAGAGTCAAAGAATTGGGATTGGTCCTTCAGAAGTCACTTACCATATCTTTCACTGACAATGCTAAGGAAATACTCAACACTGATCTTTTCAATCAAACTAGAAAGATTAAATGTGGTCCCTGTGAGGTTTGCAGGTGTGGCTGATTCATGTGGGAATCCTATTCATCTGGCTTCTGTTAACAGAAAGAAAGCCAATTTCATAAAAACCCAGTACTTGTTTCCATGAGAGTTTCTATTAGGATATAATTTATAGTATAATTATTTTAAAAGTATCCATAAGGTGATATTCTGCATATCAAATCTTAAATTCACTATTAATGGTAGCTAACATTTATATAGTATTTTAAGACTTACAAAGCACTTTACATGTATTGTCTCTTGATCTTCAAAATATTCTGAGAGGTAGATGCTATTATCACTCCTATTTTATGGAAAAGAAGACTAATTTTTAAGGGAGTCATCATATTCTAAGAGTTCCTTGCCAAGTGTTGTTACATAACTAATAAGTTTAGGGGCAGAACTTGAACCCAGGTCCTCCTAGCCCCAAGTTACCATCTACCTACTATCCCATATTGTCTATTCATTGACAATAAATGTATCCTTGAAAATGTTGTTGTGTCCTTGTGGAAAAAAATATGTGGCTCCCACAATGTAAACCAGGTCCCAGATACCTATTGCCATCCAACCTCTTTCTTGTATCCTTACCACCAATCCATCTGGCCCAGCATTATCCATAGTCTCATATCTAGGAGAAGAAAATAAAATCAACATTTCAGCTAGGGTCTAGAACAAAGTTTTTAATGATGTCTGGAAGGTGAATAAATCAGCCACACTTCAGCTATCTATAAAGAGTGTTAAATGCTGCACTGAGATCAAGAAAGATGAAGACTGAGAAAAATATATTGGTTTTGGCAGTTAAGAGGTAATTGATAACTTTACAGAGACCAATTTTTGTTGAGTGATGATGGTGGAAGCCAGATTGTGATAGGTCACTGACTGAGTGAGAGAAGAAGAAGAAGTATAAGTAGTAAGTGTAGGAAGCTTTTAAAAAGGGGTTTGGCTGTGAAAGAGAGGCAATATTTAAGATAGTAACTTGGGGGATATCAGGGTAAAATGAAGGGTTTTTATTTATTTGTTTTATTTAAAGAATGAAGGAAACCCAGGCACATTTGTAGGCAGCAGAGAAGGGTCCACTGGATAAAGACAGTCATGAGATTAGAAAGAAAAAGGTGATGACAGAACGGTCAGAAAAGACAGGAAGGGGAAGGATCAAGGACAAAAAGTAGAGGTTTTGGATTTAGCAAGAAGATCCATTTCTTCCTACAAGACTGAAAGAAAAGAGGAGAAAATAAAGAAGGATTTTAGTAAGATAAAAATTAGGAGGAGGAGGCTTTGATTGTCTTGCTAACATATGAGACACTGCATTCTGCTTAGATCAAAGAAGAAAAGGTTTGGAATTATCATAGTGGAATATTTGAGAGAAAGTTAATCATGGAAAAGCAAAAGGATTATCAAAATTATTATGGAGCAGTAAGGGCCCAATTGAGAGTAGATAATATAAATTCCTATTGAGCTCAGTTCTGATATTTCCTCTAGCCATGCTGAAAAGCACTGCAAGAAATAGGAGCAGAGAAAGGGGAGAATATAATAATCTAAAATGAACTGTAGTAAGACAAGGGGACAAGGGATTTGAGGGTATAGGGTTGTATAAAGTTAAAGTGGTTACCTAGCAGGCAAAATTATGAATAAAAAAATGAGGCTGGAATAAGGATGATAGACTGAGAAAACAGTGAAGGGTAGAATAACTGGGGGTTACACAGAAGTGAGGCACAGGAGAGATTGCAAGATAGTAGGTTATGGTCAGATAGGGGAATTTCATAGTTGTAAATCCTAGAGGTGGAATACTTGTAGGTGATAGTAAGATCAGTGATATGACCATTTCTGTGTGTAGCAAAGGTGAACTAAAGGTGCGGGTCATGGAGTGGAAGAAACTGATGGACCTAGAAGTCCTGTTGCCTCAAATAAGCATTAAATAAGCTAATGAGTATGAAATTGATTAGTCAGTCTGAAAAATATATGATTCTAGAAATACAAGTTATCATTTATTCTCACCATCCTCCAAAAATAAAATGTCACCAAACATTCCTCTACCTGGCAAGTTGGGCTATTTAACCAAGCCTAATACCTTGCTGCACTCACCAGCTTCCCTTGTAATTCCTGTTGTTCCACTGCAATAAAAAACAAATAAATGAATCAATGAATGAATAAACGAATGAACAAATGAATGAGTAAATGATTGAAAAAAGATATACATTCAAGTTTTGATTGGTATATTGCAACATGGGCTATATTTAGAGTCAGACGACCTTGGTTTAAGTAATAACTATGTCATTTACTACCTGTATGACTTTGGGCAAGTCACTTACTTATATTAGCCTCATTTTCCACAAACATAAAATGAGGGGTTTGAGCTAAATGACCTCAAAAGTCCCTTTCTGCTCTAAATACATGACCCAAATTTATTTCCAGGCTCTGCCACTGTGTGACCTAAGGCTAATTATAAACATCTCAAAGTTTCAATTTCCTTATCTGTATAATGTTGGCTTTGGACTAGATGACTCTAAAGTCCCATCTGGCTTTGAATTCATTATTATTACTACTACTACTACTACTACTACTTTAGCCTCAGTCATAAGGGAATTAGTCACTTTAAGAGATAGTACAATGGAGTATAAAGTGGGGAAGGCTGTAATTAGAAAGCGACTATGGTATAATACACAAAAATTTCAATAAATACTAAAAAATAAAGTAAAATGGGCAATTTGGCAGACCCATCTACAACAGGAAAAGAATGCAAAACTGGAAAACTAAACTGAATACTGCCATCTACTGGGAGAATAAGGTACACCTGAGAGGAGAAAGGAGAGGGAAACAGGAGGCTTGAGTCAGGATGGAGGGAAGGAAAGTTGGGTTGGTGTGAAGTTGATTATAAAGAACACTTAGAAAAATGTCAGAAAGATGAATGGAAAGAGTGCAAGCAAAACAAAGCAATAGGAAAATTAGTCATATAGATTCAAGTGTAGGACTACTAAGTGGAGTGAAGATTATCCATCACCTGCAATAAATCACCCCCCAGATAAGAAGTTGTATAGCACAAATGGGATTCTTCTAGTGAGTACAGACCATGAGATGGATTTTGGAGTAGAGAAGAGGATAAAAGACTGGTTGAGTTAGGTGAAAGGAATGGTGACCCAACCCAGTT
Organism: Dromiciops gliroides; assembly: GCF_019393635.1. Taxonomy (NCBI): domain Eukaryota; kingdom Metazoa; phylum Chordata; class Mammalia; order Microbiotheria; family Microbiotheriidae; genus Dromiciops; species Dromiciops gliroides. The sequence continues at coordinate 575,554,605 of NC_057862.1, forward strand.
CTTCAGGAGAAAGCACTTTTCAGAAGTTGTCCATCAGTTTATTCAATTCAACTCAACAATGATTGAAGTGACTATGATGTATAAGACACTGTGCTAGGCACTGTGAAAAATAAGGCCTGTCCTTAAGGAGCTTTTCATTTACTAGGAAATATATGACAAATCAACAAATAAATATGTGTGTTTAACATAGTGCCTCACATATGGTAGATAAATAATAAATGTTAGTTGACTGACTGGCATCAGTGCCTCCACACAGGCATAAGGCAACAAAGTATTCCAGGAAAAGATAATGAGAGAAAAACAACTTCATCAATTATAGTGAAGGGGAAATAGTGATAAAACCTGTGTCATGAAAGGTATAGCTCTTAATCTTTATAATACAAAACATCACATAGGTTAGTACTCAATACAATTATAAAATATTAGATTTGAAAAGGAACTTTAGAGATGATATAGTGAGTGTCACCTTCCATACCATAGAACTACCCTACTGTACCTGACTCCACTTAAAGTATCCTACCTTTTCTTGAACATTTCCATTGACTTGAAACTTTCTACTTCATAAATCATCCTACTCTTTTTTGGACATCTTTATTAAAAATTCATACTATTATTGAGATTCTTGGCAATTTCTATCTATTGACCATCAATCATCCCCTTTGGGGCCAGGTAGGCAAAGTGTAATATTCTTCCACGTGAAAACATCTTAAATATTTGAATGTGGGGTAAGCTAGATTGCATAGTGGATAGAACAGTGGCCCTTGAGTCAAGGGGTCCTGAGTTCAAAACAAGCCTCAGACATTTACTAGCTGTGTGACCCAGGGCAAGTCACAACTTCAATTGCCTCTAAAAGATAAAAATAAAGTGAAAATATTTGAATGTATTCACCAAACTTTCCATATAATTTGTTCCAGTTTTAGCCTAAATATGTCAGTTCCTTAAATCATTTCTCATATGATATGGGTTTAAGTCTTCTTAACATCCTACGCATAACATTTATCACTGTTCAGAGCACATAAACGTTAGCCTTATTCAGGGGCAGAGGGGGGTGGGGCAGAAACTATTATTATTGGTTTTTGTTTTGTTGTTGTTGTTGTTTTTTGCAGGCAATGGCGGTTAAGTGACTTGCCCAGGGTCACACAGCTAGTAAGTGTCAAGTGTCTGAGGCCGGATTTGAACTCAGGTACTCCTGAATCCAGGGCCAGTGCTTTAACCACTGCACCACCTAGATGCCCCAGAAACTATTATTATTAATGAATATATGAATATTCAACTCCTAGGCCTATTATTTACCATGTAGATGATCTTGGGCATATCACTTAACCTTTTTAGGCTTTGGTTTCTTAATTTCTAAAATAAGGACGTTAAACTACATGACTTTTGAAGTCTTTTTCATCTCTGTATTGATGATCTTATGATATTGTAGAATATGTGGAAATACCCGTATATACACATAACCATACAAATCCCAAACCAAGCTTTTTTCCTATAAATTGCTGTTAAGCCTTATTCCTTCCAACCTGTACTCATGCAATTGATTTTTTAAACCTGTGTAATAATTTTATATTTATCTCTATTAAAGTTCAGCTTGTTAGATGTAGCCCCTAATTTCTAGGCTGCTAAAATTCTTTGGAGTACTTATACTGGAATTTAACATATCTTATATTTTCTTAGTTTTGTGTCAGTTATAAAATTGACAAATACGGCATCTATGTTTTCTTCCATTACTAATACAAATGTTAAACATGATAGAGTGGGTCTAGGATAGAGCCCTATGGCAAGCCAGTGGAAACTTCCTTACAACAGAGTTATATTATCATTTAGTCTGCTTTTTTTTTTCTATCTTGGTCACAGGAGACATGAGCCATTTGGTTAAATGCATTGAAATTCACTTATGCTATATCTACTGCACTGCTATCATCTCTCCAAATGGGAACCCAATCAAATCAATTCAAACAATCACGGGGTACCTCCTTTGTGTAAGATGTGGTGCGCACTGGGGTTTCAAGACAAAATTAAAACTCTGCCCTAAAGGAATTCACATTCTTGCTGAAGTAGTACAATTTGTACACAAATAAACTAATGTAAAATAACTTGAAGAAGAAGACAACACTAACAGCTTTGGGGATCAGGAAAAGTTTCCCAGATGATGTGACCCCTGAAGTGGATCCTTGAGGATGCAGATTCACTGCTAGAGGTATGAAGGACATGCATTTCAGATATGAGAAACAGCTTTTATGAAATCAATCAGTCACTAAATATAGATATAAGACAAATAAATACCATCAAATAGTTAAATGCAATATAGTTTGGGATAGAGGGCACTGGCCTTTGGGAGGGATCTGGGAAAACTTCATAGTTAAGATGGTGCTTGAGAGGGCGGTTAGGTGGTGCAGTGGAGAAAGCACCGGCCCTGGATTCAGGAGGACCGGAGTTCAAATGCGACCTCAGACACTTGACACTTACTAGCTGTGTGACCCTGGGCAAGTCACTTAATCCCCATTGCCCCACCAAAAGGTGCTTGAGCAGTGTGTGCAAGTTACAAATAGATAGATTTAGGTTTAAGAAAAATAATAGCCATCCAAAATTAGAATGGGCCACTTCATGAAACCTTTAAGCAAAGAATATATTACTTATTTGTCAGAAGGGATTCTTACTAGATAGCTTTTTTTTTTTTTGCAGGGCAATTAGGGTTAAGTGACTTGCCCAGGGTCACACAACTAGTAAGTGTCAAATGTCTGAAGCCAGATTTGAACTCAGGTACTCCTGAATCCAGGGCTGGTGCTTTATCTACTGCGCCACCTAGCTGCCCCTACTAGATAGCTTTTAAGGTCCTTTTCCAATTCCAAGAGTCTAATTCTATCAGACTTCTGCCTAGAAAGAACATTTTGGTAGTGGTGTAGAAAATAGGTTGTAGGAAGGATATCCAGGAAATGAGACCATATGGCAAGGAGGGAACAAGAATTTATTGTCAGACATTGTGCAGAGAATTTTATAAATATTTCATTTTATCAATTGGAAGATGATTATAACATTTCAGATGAGCAGAGATGAGACCTCCAATCCATATAAACAGAAAGCAAAGCACTGATAATAGGCTAGCATGGTCAGACATCACCTGGTATGCTTATGTGCATAATGATTAGACAATGACTTTTTTGTTTTCAATTTTTTTTTTGGTGACTTATCCAGGGTCACATAGCTAGTGTCAACTTTCTGAGGCTAGATTTGAACTCAGGTCCTACTGATTCCAGGGTCAGGGCTTTATCCACTGAGCCACCTCGCTACCCCTGACAATGAGTTTTAGGAAAGATATAAGTAAGTTGTATCACATCCAAAAGAGGGAGACCAGATTTTAAGAGGACTGAAGAACATACTGTGATTGATTTTAAGTTCTTTGAGGTCAGATTGTTTAAACTTTTTCTTTGTATCTCTGGTGCCTAGAAGTGTTTCTGGTACATAGTAGGCACTTAATAAATGCTTGTGGGTTGAGTATGTGGGGACCAATTTTTAACTGGGGAGTGTTATCTAAGAGGCTCACCGCAATATTGGGGCAAGGAAGGAGACCAGCAGCCTCCCTCAAAACAGAACAGGATTTATTTTAACAAGAATGAACTTTAAAAAAACCCACACACAAACAAGGATCAGTAGGATCAAGGGAAAAGAAATAAAATGGGGAAAGGGAAATTATACAACCTCAAAAGATACCACCGCCCAGGAATCAGCTGAGAATAAGCAGCAGACCTCCTGTCCTTCCAGCGTCCTGCTAGAATGCCCAATTCTCCTCGCCCAATCCCAGAAACCCCTCCACACACCCCCAGCCAATGGGATGGCTGCTCTGACAGTCACATGACTGTCCTCACTAGGCTTCCAATCATTATAATTTTGCCAGGCCCATGTAGGCATTGGTGAGTGGTGATGACAAGAAGTGCCAGCGCCATGGCAACGGCTACAACCAGTGGGTGGAGCACCATGTGGTTTGCAGAGCCCCAGGCCAGTGTGCGCCTCTGAGGCATAAAAACCTCAAATAACAATTAATTCTTTACAAGTAATTGATTGAAGGAAATGCATATGTTTAGCTTGAAGGGGTGGGGGAACAGTTTTTGAAGATGCTTAATAAGTGTTCAAATATTTTAAGAGGTTTTTTTGTTTGTTTTTTGGGTTGTGTGTGTGTGTGTGTGTGTGTGTGTGTGAGAGAGAGAGAGAGACAATTGGGGTTAAGTGATTTGCCCACGGTCACACAGCTAGTGTGTCAAGTGTCTGAGGGTGGATTTGAACTCAGGTCCTCCTGACTCTAGGGCCGGTGCTCTATCCACTGCACCACCTAGCTGCCCCATTTGAAGTGTTTTGAAGCAAAAGTATTTTGCTCCTTAGCACAAAAAGGTAGAACTAGGAGAAATGTGGAAATCACAAAGAAGTAAATTTAGGCTTGAAGTAAGAAAAAGTGTCCTATTTAGATCTACCCAAAACCAAATGGACTACCTTGGAGATTACTTACTAGAGTTATTAAAGTTATCTCAATGACAGCTGGACACTCTTGTAAGAGAAAGGGATTCCATAATCTCATTTTGTTATTAAATTAAGAGAAGAAATATCTGGCCTTCATTAAATTATCCTGAAATAAAAAACAAAACCTATATTCTTCATATTAAAATAGTTGGATTATATTTTTTCTATCTTCAGTGGAAATAGAAAACAGGTAATTAACAATCTGTAGCTAATCCTTATCCCCTGGGTAAGCAACACCTCATTCCTTGATCCTTGCTTCTGGGGCTTGAATGTCCTGAGAGAAAAAGCACAAAACCAGGTTGATTTCACTCACCACAAATTTATGGTGCATAAATCTAGTGTAGAGAGGCTAGGCCCTTGATGTTTCTCTGACAGCTTCCTATCTTTTTCCTAGAGTGACTATTCCAAATCTTTATTCTCTCCTCAAATCTCAACTGTCCTGTCTCTCCTTTCTCTAATCCTCAGTGCAGATTATTTGGCCTCCTCTTTTTCTTAGATTGTGAACATCTTACCTGATCACCTTCCCCTGAAAACAATAACTGCCTCCCTGCCTCCCATAAACCTTATATATAGAACACTTTTCTCTGTGTATCTCTCTTGCATTAACATGTATTATTTTTCATAGTCATATTTGTATGTATTATCTTCCCCTACCAAACCTCATGGTCCAAGAGGTCAAAAGCAGTGCCAAAACTTTGTGTCCCCCTTGTGCCGAGGACAGAGCTCTACACAGAGTACATATTTAATAATTGTTAAATTGGAATGACCTTCCTCTGTAAAGCTCCTCTTTGCATACTAAGATCACAACTTTTTTTTAAGCTAGGAAAGAACTTTTTTTGCTGTGTTATGTTCATCATTTTTAGGACACATTGGGGTTTCTTCATTTATAAATTGAAGGTATTAGCACAGGCCCTCATCACCTCATGCCTGAACTATTGCAATAGCCTGCTGTTTGATCTTGTGTTTCAAGTCTCTCTTCATTCCCATCCACCCTCCAGTAATCTATCAAATTCTTCTTCCTGAAACTCATCTGACTCTGTGCCCCCCCACCCCATTCAATCAATTGCAGTGGCTCCCTATTGCCTCCAGTCAAATCCTACCTTCTCTAAGAGGTCTTTACCAGTTTCACTAATTGCTTCCCCTCAGAGATTTCCTTCCATTTAGACTGCACATAAAGTCATTGGAATGTTCTCTCTCCCAGTGTAATGTGAACTCCTAAACTTCAATAACCATGGTTTTGCCTTTCTTTGTATCCCCAGTATTAAGCATAGTGTCTGACACTTAGTAAAGTCCTCTATTTGCCTTCTATAACCTGGTCCCTTCCTACCTCTTTAGGTGACAGTGGATAGACTTCTGGCCTTGGAATCAAAAGGAACTGAGTTCAAATATCACCTCAGACACTTACTAGCTGTATGACCCTGCACAAGTCACTTAACCTCAATTGCCTTAAATACCTGGGGCCATCTCCAGTTGTCCTGATATATAGCTTGCCACTGGAATCAGATAGCTCTGGAGTAGAAAGCAAGGTTGTTGACCTTGCAAAGCCCTCCCTCACTTAAATCCAATTTATTGAAAGTCATGACATCACCCCGATATCATGGTCCTCTTTGAGAATTAAGGACAAACAACAGTTTTCTTACACCTCACCAGTTTCTTTCCCAGCTCCCAACTTCTCTGCAATACAGTGACACTGATCTCCTTATTGCTTCTCACACAAAACACATCTCCTGTCTGGGGATTTTCACTATTGTTTCCCCATTGCCAGAATTTTCTTCTGCCTCATTTCTATTTCTTGGTTTCCATGGTTTCTTTCAAGTCTCAGCCAAAATACCTTTTGCAAGAAGGCTTTTTTGATATAGCTTAAAGATAGGGTCTTTCCTCTATTGATCATCTCCAATTAATTCTGTATGTGTTTTGTACATAGCTGTTTGCATGTTGTTTCTTCATTATAATATCAGTTCTTAGAGATGGGGGCTGCCTTTTGACTTTGTATACCCATAGTATAGTGACTGGCACATAGTAGTCACTTAAATGCTACTTGACTGACTAGATGAACCACTTTAACATTCTACAATTACTTATGAAAACATTGCTTCAATATTTTTTCATATGTGATTGTGCTAGGACCAGATGAGGAAAGTAAAATAAAATAATTTTGTATAAAATAGTCAGACCCTCTTCCTCATACAGGATTGTAGGATTCCATTAATATGGAACTTTTCACCTAACAGATGGTCTTTGGATCAGTGCCTCCAACTGACTGATGGATTGATCCAATCTTGGAGTGATGCCAAGTATAGTGTTAAAAAGCAATAAATTTAAAATTGGAAATCATAAATATTCCCCTTTATTAAAGAGCTACTCTTTGAACAAAATATAAAAGAATGATGACTCTTTTTACAAAATACAAAGTCTGATGAAATTCAAAATGGGTAAAACTATCCCATTTCATAATTTCACCCTAGGTTATATTCCTATTCCTATCTTCATAGTCATCCTTCCCAAAGATCTGTAATGGATCCTTTTCTTCTGTCCCTCTGCACTATCTTCCTTGGTGACCTCATTACCTCCCATGGATTCAAAAAATATTTCTATGCAGATGGTTCCCAGCTCTATACACTCAGCCCTAATGACTCTCCTGAGCTGCAATTCCATATTACCAACTGGTTTGGAGACATCACAAACTCGACACATCAAAAACAGAACTCATTTTTTCTCCCCTCCAAAACCATCCCTTATCCAAACTTCTTTTAGTCACTCAGGCTAGCAAACTTGGTGTCATTCTTGGCTATTCACTTGTATTCACCCCACATATCCAGAGTGTTGTCAAGTCTAAAGTTTTTACCTACAAACTTTAAGCACTATATAAATGCTAGCAATTATTGTTATTTCTATTATTGTTGTTGTTATTCTGGTTTCACAACATCTCTCATACTTTTCCACTTCTCCACTCACACAGCTGCCACCCTGGCACTGCCTCTCATGAATTCACAACCTGGATTATGATGATTGCCTTCTGGCTAGTTCTTCCTTCAGTGAATTCCAGCAGTTTCTTATCTCTCATAGGAACACTCCAAACCAACCTCCCCTCAGCTGCCAAAGTGATTTTCTAGAGCATAGGTCTTACCATGTCATAGACAACAGTCCCACCTCCAACTAAACATCTGATAGTTCTTTATTAACTCGAGGATCAAATATAAAATGCTCTGCATGGTATTTCAAATCCTTTACAACCTGCCCCTTCCTACCTTTCCAGGTTTCACTACTTTACTCCCTACCACATTCTCTATGATCAAGCTACACTGGCCTTGATGATGTTCCTCACACTAAGTTCTCTTACAACTTCATGCTTTTGCAATGGTTGTCCCCCATGCCTGGAACTGTTTATTTCCTCATCTCTGTCTCCTGCCTTCCTGGAAACCCTTTAAAACTCAGTCAAATCCTATCTTCTTCAAGAGGCCTTCCCCAGTTCCCCTAACTGGTAGTGCCTTCCCTCAGAAATTCCTTTACATTTAGACTGTAAGTAAAGTTATTGGAATGCTATCTCTCCATATGTTATGTGAACTCCTACTGCAATAGCCATGGTTTTGCCTTTCTTTGTATCCCTCATAGTGTCTGACACTTAGTAAGTGATTGATAAAAGCCAATGACTATTTTATTAGTGGGGGTGGTCAAAACTTTTTTTAAAATGTAGTGCATAAGTTTCATTTTCATTCTCATATTATCATCGCACTCCAAATATCTTCATGCCATGACACCTCACTCCCCTTAGATCCAGCACCTCAAGTTCTACCCTGGGCCCCCCAGCCCCTTTATATCCAGTGACTATATCCAATCACTGTCAGATCACTCTAATACCCAATACACCAGAGCCATCTTTCTGCCATGCCACCAAGCACATCAGTCTTTCTCCTTCCCCTATTCTAACCTCACTATCTTGATTTAAGAGCAGTAATTAAATCAATATTTTTATTCCAGAAAAGGAATGTCAATCAATTTTTCCATTCATACTACTCCTGTGACTTCCCAGACCAAAATACCTTTCCCTGTCTATCACCTTCCTATATGACCCCTTCCATATTTGAATGTGAGTTCATTGAATTCAAGGACTGTCTTCCTTTTTGTATTTGTATCTCCAGTGCTTAGCATAGTGCCCAGCACATAGTAGGCACTTATTGAATGCTTTTAATTGATCATCTATGTCATTTGTATAGTTTCTGCCCTCATCAAAATACTTTACAAAAACTTTAAAGTGAGCAGGACAAAGTATAGATACCTGGGGGCATTCCACTAGAGTAGTTTATTCCAACCGATATGGTCAATTCATTCTGAATCTAACTGCACTGTCATGAACCCTCATCTCTTTATCTTTTCCACACAGCTGTCAAATGTCTTACTGAAATTCAAATGTCTTTGAGATTCCCTAATCTGTCAATATAATTACCCTGTCAAAAAAAAAGAAAATGAACTTAGTCTGGTTTAAATTTGCTTGATGAATTGATGTTGGCACAAGGTGGTCCCTGCTTCCCTTTAAAAATGTTTACAAACTATTCCCTGGATAATTTGTCCCAGAATTTTGTCAGGATTCAAAATCCACCTCACCAGCCCATAATAATGCATATTCTTATACACAAGCATCTATGCCTATGTATGTAGATACAAGAAACAATATATAGATACACATATGTAACTGTATATAGGAATATATGACAAAAACAACAATAATAATGGCATCATTTATACATCATTTTAAGACTTACAAAGTGCTTTAGAGACATTATCACATTCTATTCTAGAAACAATTCTGGAATATGGTCACCTTATAATATGCATTTTATAGATAAGGGAACTGAGGCGGATAGTGGTTAAGTGACTTGCCAGAGTCACACAGTTAGTAAGTGTCTGGACCATGATTTGAACAAGTCTTTATATCTTCTGTGCCACCTTGCTATCTCACCTGATGAATATGCCCTCTTTCCTTTTCCTTTTTTTTTAAAAATTGGAACAAGTGGGACCATTTTCTAGCTTGAGATACTGCTTTTATTCCTAATGATGTTACAAATATCAACAGTGGCTCAGCAATTCCATCTACCAGTTCTTTCATTAGCTCATCCAGATGACTTGACTGCATTAAGATCAATCACCTAAGTATTTTCTTTTCCTCTCATAAATCCTATTAATCATTTTTAAAAATTTTATTATTTTTTTTTAGTGAGGCAATTGGGGTTAAGTGACTTGCCCAGGGTCACACAGCTAGTAAGTGTTAAGTGTCTGAGGCCGGATTTGAACTCAGGTACTCCTGACTCCAGGGCTGGTGCTCTATCTACTGTGCCACCTAGCTGCCCCCTATTAATCATTTCTTGTTCCATTTTCCAGTTTTCAGAGTATTTTCCTTGTTAGAAAAAAAGGGGGGAAAGCATCATTGAGTAGTTCTATCTTCTCTTTTTCACTTTTTATAATCACCAAATCTGTTCTTATCCCTTCTTTGATTTTCCTCTTCACCCCATTTAAAGACCATTTAAATTGGGGTTCTTATCTAGGGTTCTTTACCTTGGTTTTTATTGAAAACTGCATTTTGATATAATTGTTTTCCTTTATAATTGTTAAGTATTTTATTTTATACATTTGAAAACATTGTTTTGAGAAGAGGTCCATAGGCTTCATCACATTGCCAAAGTGGAGGGTTCCTAAATTTAATGTTAAGGTTTATAAAATATCTTAAGCTTATTTTATGTAATTCTTATGTAATAACCCTGTGAGAAAGTCAGATAGGTTAAGTGGCTCTGAACTAGTAAATATCTGAGGCAGGATTTGAATCCAAATCTCCTGACTCCAAGGCCAGAATTCTGTCCACTGCACCTTGATTAGTTAATTATGTATGTCAACCACATCAGTTTTTGTGGTTCTTGAGAGTCTCAGCCAACTCTAAACAACATTTATTGAATGCCCATTAGTACAAGAGAGTCACAGGGAATACCCACCCCAAAAACCCCAACCAATCAACAAACAAAACAGTCTCTGTCTCAAGAAGATAGCTCCTTTTTCCTCGCTACTCCAAGCACACTGGTATAAAGGGGAGGGGGGGTCATTTAACTGGAAATCAATAGCAGTGGATTTTAGCCCTGGCACTGCCATTTGAGAACTTTCCCTTCATGTGCCTCAGTTTCCTTATCTATAACAGGAGAACACTGGAATTAATGATCTCTTAGGTTCCTTCTAGCACTAATAGTCTGTGATTGAACTTGAATGGCATGCTTTTCTAGAGCTTAGCCATCAAAATAATTAGAGAAAGGTGTTACAAAGGGGGAGTGTGGACTGCATTGGGTGTTGTTGTCACCCCTGAAGTCCCTGTTCTTGGCCTAGTTAAAAAACAGAAGCTGGAGCCACACCTTTCAACCTCCAGGGCCTTCTGAGTTTAGAGAATCTCCTTCTATCCTACACGACTCAATGTTCAGCATGGCTGCTGACCTGCTTGTGGGAAGTTGACCAGCCCTGTTATGGCATTTCCAAAAACCCTTGGGAAGGCTGCTCTTCAGGTCCTATAATTACAGGCTTGGCTAAGGGATGAGGCAGGGTGGGGCTGAGGTAAGGTGGGTGAGGTCCATTCGGAAAAAGGAAAAGGTGGTTAGGTATCTGTGGCTGCAGAAACCAGGCACTGGACAGATACAAGGAACAATGCTTGGCAGACAGTGAAGGGTGGGGCTAGCATGAGGCTGGCAGAGGAGGGCTGAGTGTCAGTTTTGTTTTTTAGAAGATGGACTCATCAATGATAGGGTCACCACTCTTCCCTTGGCAATAATTGACCCTTCATGGGTTACCATGAACACCTCTAAATACACAGTGGACAATTACCTCTTTTCTTCATCTAATTACACATATTCAAAGAAGTTCAGGGAGCCTTAGCCTTTTACTCACCAGCTATTTTCATAATTAAATTCTTAGAGAGATCCTTGAAGAACTCTAACCATAATACTACTTATACTCAAAGTTATCTCTGTCTCTTCTTTGAACACAAAAGAAATTCTTAACTCTGTCATCATGCAAACTTGACCGCAAATTCAACTTTTGGCCTTAACTGACTCTTCTGAGAAGGTTCTCCAATCCAGAGATTATACAACCACTTTTTCCTCCTCCTTCTTCACCCTACTGCTGGCCATCCTAGAATCATCGAACTTCAATGATTGTCTATTCCACTAAGGCCTCTCCCCAATAATATTTCTATCTATAACTTCTTTAATTAATAATCATACTATCTCTCCTGGTAGTTTTTTTAAAATTATCTAGAACTTAATAATAATCTGAAATGTGTGCAAAATTTCAAGCTTTGCAAAACACTTTGCATAAATTATATCATTTAATCATCACCACAATTTTCATAGGTGTGGTAGGTACTACAGGTATGGTTTTCACATTTCCAGCTAGTAAGTCTCTGCAAGATTCAAATCCAAGTTATCTCGATTTGAAGTCTAGAATTTCATACATGACTATACCATACTAGTTCTCAGAATGGGAAAATATAATATCAAGACATATTCAACCCTAACCTTAATCTTACTGGTTGTTGCATTATCTTTACTAACCCCCTTCGAACTACTTGAGAGCAAGGAGAATTTCAATTTTGTTTTTGTATTACAAGAACCTTGCATAGTCCCTAACACACAGTAAGCACTTAATAAGTGCTTATTGAATTGAATTAATCATCACTATCATATGAGAAGTAGGGAGAAGGGAAACTCACATTGTCAATACTACTGCTCTTCAGTAGTCATTTTGATAGAAGGTGTGGCCAGGGAGGGATTACCCAGAGACTTCAATTAGGACAGACACAACTTGAATTAGTCAACAACCGTATATCTTTCTTTTTGAGCACTAATCAGTTATAATCAATCTTCATTCCAATTGCTTCACAATATAGCATGGAAGAAGATGATTATTAGTCATCAGGATCCAGCGTGGTATGGTGTAAAGGAAGCTGCATCACATTTGGAATGTGATGCCCTGGATTTCGAATCCCAGCTCTGCTTAAAATCTTTGTGACATTGGCCAAGTTACTTAATCTTTCTGGGTGTCAGCTGTAAAATAAAGGGCTTAGGCTAGATGATTTTTCAGGTCCATTTCAGTTCTAAATCTTTTATTCTAAGATGATTATCTTATACTTTAACATAAATTGTTATAGACTCTAATGTTATATGATGAAAACAGAAAATATACTTGTGGAAAGTATTCTTATAAATTATTATTTTTGTTATTATTATTGTTAGGGTTGAAACCAATCTAAGAAGTAATCTAGTCTAACTTTAGAGATGAGGAAACTGAGTCTCAGAGAGTAACTTGCCCAAGGTCTCCCAAACAGTAAATAGCAGAAGTAGGATTTGAATATCCATAGAGTGCTGGACTTGGAGTCAGGAAGAACCAGGTGCATATCTGACCTAAGTCACTTCCTAGCTATTTGCCCCTGGGCAAGCCACTCTATCTCAGTTTTCTCATTTCTAAAAAAGGAGATGATAATAGCACCTTCCTCCCAGGGCTGTTGTGAGGATCAAATAAGATATTATGTGAAAACCCTTTTACAAACCTTAAAGCACTATTGTTGTTCAGTCTTTTTTTTTTTTTTTGTAGTGCCCATCTCTTCATGACCCCATTTGGGGTTTTCTTGGCAACAATACTGCAGCAGATGGGCAATTCCTTCTCTAGCTCATTTTACAGATGAGGAAACTGAAGCAAACAAGGTTCAGTGACTTGCCCAGGGTCACACAGCTAGTAAGTGTCTGAGGTCAGATTTGAACTCAGGAAGATGAGTCTTCCTGACTGCAGGCCTGGCTCTCTATCAGCTGTGCCACCTAGCTGACTCTAAACACTATATAAATGTTGTTATTGTTATTGTTATTCAGATCCTTTGACTTCAAGTATATTGCACTATACCACATGACAACCTCTGTTTTTTTCTTTCCTTTCCTTTCTTTCTCATGTGTATTGGGTTTTATTCTTTTTTGTTTGTTTTTGTTTTTGTATTTGTTTTTGGTTTGGTTTGGTTTGGTTTTGCATGACAAGGAGGGTTAAGAGACTTGCCCAGGGTCACACAGCTAGTAAGTGTCAAATGTCTGAGGCTGGATTTGAATTCAGGTCCTCCTAAATCCAGGGCACGTGCTTATCCACCTTTCCACCTAGCTGCCCCCAATTGGGTTTTATTCTAAACAAGTTCAATCTTTTGTTAATGACTTTAAATTGTGGTATTTGCTATCTAGAAGACACAAAGCACAATTTTGGGAGCTTCCTGTGAACTTCCATTCTCACTTAGAATGATGCATACATATTACAATAGCTGTTCACACTTTGGATATATGCTACTGTTCTTGTGGAAAGACCTGCCCCCTTTGCATAGATAGGCATGCCTATGTCTGAATGACCAGTCAGGCCCAACCCAAGTTGAGGAAACCATTTAAGGCCATTCAAAGCCAAGTGAATAAATATATACACACATACACACTAGCTTTGAAAAGAGATTGTTAATAATGTAAATGCCAAGGTACTTAGTACTTGAGCTAAACAGAATAAACAAACCAGCAAAGCATTAGATGTACTTGTGAGAGGCCTGAATATCTTACTCTGATGACTTGGAAAGGCAGAAAAATGTAGCAGAACTAGCTCCCACTGGAGCAGGGCTTTGTTTATCCTGCTTAGTTCAAGTCAAAGATAACAGTCCTAGAAGAACTAGCTCCCAATTTGGGCAGGGCTCAGCTGGTCAATTGTAGGCCCTGCATGACTTAGGTCCTTACATAAGGACACCTTGCATTGGTACAACCAATGTCGTCTAATGACAGCCAACTCTGTCAACACCCTCATTCAGTACCCAATGTGCAAATGAGGGCTAAATGGGAAATAGTGTTGTGCAGGTCACTGTTAGAGTGATAGGACCGGAGCTCAAATCCCATTTGTCTCTAATTGTGTGACCACAGACTGATCTCTTAATAATGCCTAGCATTTATGCAGCATTTTAAGATTTCCAAAGAGCTTTATATGTTATTTAATTTGATCCTCAGAACAACACAGTAAGGTAGGTACTATCACTATCCTCATTTTACACATACAAAAAAAGAAATAACCTCTCTGGGTCTCAGTTTCCTCATTTATAAAATGAGAAAATTGGATTGAGACGTCTAAAATCTCTTCCGGCTCTAAATCAGAAATCCTGTGATCTGTGATCCTAAATAATGAGGATGAAGCTCGTGGGGAGATCATTTTCTTTCTACCAACAAAGAAACCAAAACATAGAGACAATGAATGAGGGTGTGTGATTTAAGTATCTGGGGAATCCGTAAGAAGGACAGAGGCAAACTTTACTTATTTGATTAGACTAATCCTGCCTTCAAATCAAATCTATGCACAGACACTCCAACATTCAACTAAAGCTATTGAATATCCCATATATTGAACAAACTGGGGAGATAATTAGAGTTGCAAATGTTTGTGCTGAAAAGAACTTTCATTCATTCCAAGTAGGTCCTTTGGGCCCATTTATAAAGTCAGTAGGACTGGAGAAGGGTTAGCAGTCTGATTTATCCTTCTGGGGTGGCATTAATTCAGCAGTGAGATGTGATTGAAAGTTGTAATGATTCACATATCTCATGGTCACTTATCCAACAGACTGAGATTTCTAGAACATAGTTGAGAACCTCCTGTATTATCTATGACATGCAGGTATACAGAATCTTGGCTGGAACACTTTTGTTAATGGGGAAAAAAATTTCAAGTTATTCATTCAATTAGGGGAGAGGGAGAACATCAATTTTAATTATGCTCACCATTATTGACTATATAAAACAATTATTTCTAGCTTTTGGCTCTCCATCTTTACTTTTTGGACAAAGTATTGACCATTGTTTTTTTGGGTTCCTCTTCCCTGCCCTTTCAAACTCTTAAAAAAAAACATAATTTAGATCATAAGTCAATATATTCTCTGCAGCAGTACCATCCTTTCCAATAGGTATAGGTGACACACCCATCATTTAAAAGTGGATAAGGTTTCAGTGAAACTCCTAGAAAGGTTGAAATTCCTCCTGGGTAATATGTTGACACCAATGGCATAAGCTCAATGCTCTTTCCAATGTGGTGTAGTAGAAAGGTCCCTATTTCTTGAGTCAGAGGACCTGAGTTTGAATCCAAGCTTTCTGCTTACCACATGCATAATTTTAGTCAAATTACTCAATCTCTCTATGCCACATTTTCCTCCTCTATAAAATAAGGGTATTGAATAAGATCATTTCTAAAGTTGACTTCCAACTCTAAATCTATGATTTTTTCAGAACCCACTTATTTTACTTTTGCAAAATTTATGAAATATAAAAATAATCATCATAAGCTCAGAGATTTACAGCTAACAAGGGATTTCATGGGTTAATTTAGTCCAAACTCTTCATTTTACAGATAAAAAAACTGAGGCCCAGAGAGGTTGTGACTTGACTAAGATTACCCAACTAGGTAATGGGCAGGGCTGGAATTTTAATTCAGCTCCTCTGATTCCAAAACAAAGACCATATCCACATCACCACACTGCCTCCCAGTTTAAACAATAGCATTAATTAGCGTTTGAGGTTATTTTTAAGCTTTAAAAAATTTTTTATTTATAAGCAACAAAAAAATTATACAATAAGTTTTTAAAAGAACCCAAAGTCCTGAAGTACAAATAAATGGCGGACTGATTCCTAACTTTAACTCTAATCAGCTTCTCTAAACATTGGCTTGTTATCTTTCTCCTAGGGCCATTTTCACTTCTAGCCAACCCATGTGTTTTAGCTTATACTCAGATACTTGTTAGAGAAAAGGCATTAAATTAGCAACTTTCTGCTACCCACAACTGAACCCTAAATGTCCTCAAATGGCTCTTAGGTTCTCTTCATGTAAGCTCTCTTCCTGGACCATCCAAACTCTGTTTCTGCTCCCCTGCTCTTTGCTGTTCTGCAGCTCCCAGCCTGTAAATCTGCTCTTACTACATGTGCCTTACTTCCTTCTCTCTCTCTCTCTCTCTCCTTTTTTTCCCCCTGTATGGTGGCTTTGAACTGTCTTTTAAATGGGAGATACTGTGTCTGTTCCAGCTGTTCCTAATTCCACCATTCAGGACTGTTCTTTTCAGCCAAAAGGTGATAAAACTAGCTTTTTAAAGGGGCCAGGTCCTTATTCCTGCTGCACAGATTGAAACAAAACAAAACATGGGTTTAAACAGTTCAGTTTCTTCCCAACAACCAGGAATCAAAAGCCTCTTTTCATCTGAGAGTAAGAGTATAATGTTCTTTAAATTATGCCACCATTTTTCCAAGGGAAAGTTTCTGTAGTGCTCAAGTTCCCCCTCCCCAAAAGTAATTTATGGCTGCGGGCCTATGAAGCCGCATTTATTTATAATTCTCAGCCTTTGGGGCCTGGTGCTATCTAAAGAAACAAGGCTTTCTTTGTTTTTAAACGAAATATCTTTTGAATACACATTTTATGCGTATTTGTCCAGATTTATTCAAAGTAATGCAAATACTAGGAAATAAGGAAGTGTACTCTAATGTACAGTAGTTAAAACAAACACCAGTTTGACTCAACAATAGCATTTGTGGCATATTGTCAACTATTAAACATTTACAGTATGCCGTATACAATAGCAGCTTAAAGCTTTTAATACCAGACCTTGTAATCAGACCTTGCATCTAGCCACAGTTTCAGAAAAGGGGGAGGGGGGGCTTAGGGTGAAAAGGGTGGGAGGGAACTGATTTTGCTCTCCCCTCTGACATAATAATACATGAAGGCTGTTTTCTAGGTCTAACTCTGACTCGACCAGTTCCTATGAATGGGAAAAGTCTTGCTTTCTACAGACATCAATTACACTTTCAGGTTAGAGTGAGACCTTTGAGGTCAGAAATCAGGCAATAAAAGAAAACTTGACTATCTCCAAGTCTGTCCAATGAAGCTTGATTTATTGGGGGATGTAGGGGTTTCAAGTAAGAGATGGGGTATCAGTTTTCCAGCACCACTGTTAATGAATGATAAGACTCTTAATGTGAAGACTCATGGGTAATTGTTAAAGTGTATGTTAAAATCAGGTAATTCATCAGCAAAGTCAGGCACAGATCAGGTCTACCATTTCAAGGAATTTCCCAATCTTTTTGTTATATCTTTTTCCCCCCCCAGGAATGGGAGCATTCAACTTATTACCATAGACTTTGAAAATCCACCTTGTTGTTTTCCAATTTTGAACCAAAGCTCATCTGGGAGAGGGAAAGCTAGGTGGCACTGTGGTTAGAGCACTGGGCCTAGAGTCAGGAAGACCTGAGTTCAAATTTTACCTCAGACACTTCCTGGCTGTGTGGCCTTGGGCAAATTACTTGACTTTGCCTCAGTTGCCTCATCTGTAAATCAGAGCCAGAGAAGGAAATGGCAAAGCCCGGTAGTATTGTTGCCAAGAAAACCACAAATGGGGTCATGAAGAGTCAGACGTGACTGAGCAACTTCTGGGACAGATTAAAGTTTTTATACAAAATCCATGTGTGCTTTTGGTCTCACAGGGATTTCAATGGCAGCAAACTGGTTGGGAACTTTTTGTTGTCCTGGTTTCTGGAATAGTGAAATCCAAATGAAAAAACCCCTCTCTCTTCCTAGGTTGTAAGATTAAATTGAGTATGTTTTCAGAAATGTATACTTGGATGCTTACATGTACACACATAAAGGGGAGTCATTAGGTTAAATGAGTTCCATAGGATTATGAATTAAGAAATAGAAGGGGTTCCAGAGGCCCTCTAATCCAACCTCCTTATTTTACATATAAGAAACTCGAAACCCAGAGAATTTAGTGACTTGCCTCCTTCTCACCCTGTGAGAGAAAGACGGGAGGGATTTGAACCCAAGACCCTTGACTCAAAGCCAGTACATTTTTCCATGGCCATTTTTCCAAAGAATATCAAAATTGGAATAAACTTCAGAGGTCATAGTCATATTCAAATAAAGGATCCCTTTTCTAACATGTCTGACCACAAGCAGCCACATGGCATCTGCCTAAAGACATGGGAGATGAGAAACTAACCCCTAATTTTGTACAACGTTAAGGATTAGGAAGTATATTCTTTCCCCCTCATATCAAGTCTAAATCTATTTCTCTGTCACTTCACATACCCCCTTGCTCCTAGTTTTACTCTCTGTTGTCCAGTAAGATAAATTTAGTTTCTTTCCCATGAGACAACCTTTCATCTACTTTTAAAACACCTAATATTACTCCACCCCCCCCCCAAAATAGTCTTCTCTGGAGTTAAGCATTCCCACTTCCTTCAACTGATCTTTGCATGTTATAGCTATGAAAACATTCACCATCTTAGCCATCCTCCCTGGGCATAATCTAGCTCATGAATTTCCTTGATTCAGCACCTGTCTCATACCCATTCAAAGGACCTGGGGCAATCCTAATCTAGAGAGAACTCAAAACATGCACATAATGGAGCCAGTCAAGCATGAGGGAGTAGGGATTGATAAAAGGGACTGAACTTGAACTTGGAAAGCAAAGGTTGGAAAATGGTTCCTTGCTTGTGACAAGTAAAGCCTCTCTTCCCCTCCCTTCATCTCTAGTGGCCAGATTGTGATATCCAGGACACATATGTCTCTGGATGGATAAAATAACATTTTGAATTACCTGGGATGACAGTGACAAAGACACATTTATTTATTTATTTTGTGGGTTATTTTTTAATTGTTTTTGTTTTTGTTTTTGCGGGAAAATGAGGGTTAAGTGACTTGCCCAGGGTCATACAGCTAGTAAGTGTCAAGTGTCTGAGGCTGGATTTGAACTCAGGTCCTCCTGAATCTAGGGCTGGTGCTTTATTCACTGTGCCACCTAGCTGCCCCAAAAAAGACAAATTTAAACTCATACACCTTGGGCAAAAGAGACTGAGAGTCAAAGGTCAAGGACAAGAGTCTCCTGGAAGCATAAACACCTCTACCGCCATCCTGAATATGCAACTAAGTGGTGGTACTTCTGAGAGAGGCCAACATCTGTGGTTATTCCCACTTGAAAATGTTGCTTGCTTTCAGCTGGGAACAATAGGGATTTGAACTTCTGTGCATCAGCCCTGCTTGACCTTTAGGGGCTGATGTAGGTAAACTGCAATCGTAGCAAGCAGTGGATGTGTGTACAAGGTGTATTGATCTTAACCTGCTTTGATTTATTTCTGCTTCTCTGGTTAAGGCCTGTGTACAATTATGTCTTTGTAAGGAAATGTTACATAGATCTGAGAACTTGCAAGAGCGGGATGAAGGTAATGTTGCATAGAAAGAAAACTTACAAGAAGTGGAAGAAGAGATCAGATTTTCCTAAGTAGATAGGGACTGTTGGTCTGACACCAGCCCATATCCATAAACAGATGAGAAATTGATGCCACCCACAAAGGGGAGGACCCAAGGGTTAAATGGCATCCACCTTCTCTGAGATTCTAAGAGAAACATAGAGCGTTTGGATGATCCAACACTGTTCCCTGTAGTACTAAGTAGTGCACATGACAGGTGGGGATAAGCCACATGCCCAGAGTCCTGATTTCTGGATGGGACCAGGGTCTGCTATAGTATATTTTTCCTGCAATATTCCTAAAATCTGCTTTGCAGAACTGGGGAGACTATTCTAGGTGTGATAAGTCCTAAGACATTATATGGGAGAGTATCATAACCTTTGTTTTGGCTTCCATATCACAATGTTGACTTATTGTGATGGCAACTCATTAAAATCATAGTCTTTCCTATGAATTATTATATAATCATATCTCCTGTATTTATTCAATACATTACTGAATAATCTTATTGTTTTATCTGAATATGTAATACTTAAAGTTTTATATAAGAAAACTTTTTGTAGATGTCTCTATGGTATTTTAAAAATATCCTTAAGTTCATCTTAATTATTGACTCTTACATATATACATACATCCTTGAAAATTACGTATCACCAAATTTTAAAATGATCCAATTGGAAAGAACCTTTGGAATAATCTAGTTCAATTTTTGCAGATGAGAAAACTGTCATTGTGGAGAGAGTGAGTGATTAGCCTGAGATATGACAGTTAGCAAAATTAAAGTAGCCCAATATAATACAACAAGTACCAGACTAGTAGTTAGAATACATGAGTTTGAGTGTAATTTCTATTGCTAACTAGTTCAACCATAGCCTACTTATTTCTAAAATGAAGGGACTAGACAAAAATGATTACCAAGGTCACTTCAAGCTAAAAATTCTTTCTATATAGTACCGTATAAAAATCTTCTATATAGAAAAAATGAAAAGTTTCTTTATTTTTTATTTTATTTTATTTTATTTTTTGAGGGGCAGTGAGGGTTAAGTGACTTGCCCAGGGTCTCACAGCTAGTAAGTATCAAGTGTCTGAGGCTGGATTTGAACTCAGTTCCTCCTGAATCCAGGGCCGGTGCTTTATCTACTACACCATCTAGCTACCCCTGAAAAGTTTCTTTATGAGCTAAAATTAATTCTTGGAATTTTGGCTTTCTTTGGGCAGAAAGTGGTCACTTATGATTTATAATCTCTTCTGGTGTGTTAATTTCCAGAACACAATCAGGAAAGCTCCTCAATGATTCCTACAATAGTTCTCCAGAGAATAGAAGTGAAAATTGGCACAAACTTCCAAGTTCCTCACTACTCAGACAAAGCTGAGCATAATAAAATGAATAAAGCCAGACCTGTTGAGCATCCATGTTTCACTTTCCTGTCAATAGAGAGCAAAATGGACTGCCCACAATAGTTCTTAAACCATAGTTTTCCAAACTGCAAGGCACTACTATGAACCCAAGGAGGTAGAGTTGAGGAATGAGATCTTCTGAAACAGGGAAAGGAGAGGGCCATGAAATAAGGCACAAACTTATTAGATACTTTTGAGTATTACTCCTAAATAAATAGATTTACTTTTTTTTAATGAAAGTAAAGTTCAAATCAAAGCCAACAAAAGCAAGATTAACTTGGCAAATTTGTTCCAAATGACAGCGAATGCAGTTCACTGTGTTTGTAATACTGTACAAGCACATGAAGCAAACTTGGAGTTAGTTATGTGTCAAATCTTGACAGATGCAATCTGAAACTCTCACCATAAATCTGCATAGGCTCATGACAGAGATGAGTTGTGTCATTGAACTGCTTGTTGTATTTGAGTATAAAAATATGCTTGTCACATATTGGAGCATAACACACAGTTAATCTTTGTGTAACTGTTAAAGAATCAGAGTATGTTATATTTCTCAACATCATCTATTTTTGTAACCATAATATAATACCAAATAGGCTGTATTTTTAAAAATGGAATAACTGGAGAATTATTATAATTGAAATTTTCAATAATTAAATTTGTTTATTTATTTTTTTAGAATTTTAATTTTCCATATTTTAGTTATGATCATATCCCTTCATAAAGGGTGACTGTTTTGAAAAGAAAGCTGTTTTGAAGAGAAAAATCCACTGGTATTATGAAACTGGTATAAGCAAAGGGAATTGGCAATTTAAAAAGCAGAAATATGGAAACACAAACTAAAAGGCCAAATTTCAGAAAATGTGATTTAGAATCAGGATTCTAGACCTGTTTTATTTTGTTCTGCTACTAAAGAGCTTAACTTTTTTTTTTCAAAAGGATAGTCCAGTTCAGTCAACAGTCATTCAGGCATTACCATGCTGATAGAATATGGAAAAGTCATTTTCCATAGGAAACCTTGCTGCATGTAGGCTGAAGAATGGAAAGTGCCCATGTACCATGAATGTATAACTTATTATACATTTTCTGTTATTATCTTCTTTCTTGGAAAACCAAAAAAATATGACTCAGTTGCTGAATCTCTCACTATTTTTAACACCTTCATTTATTTCCCAATATCTTCATTGATTTGCTAACCTTGTATGTACCTCTCTCAGCTTAGTGTAGAGCAATCTCACTTGATTTTTTTATAGTCTAAAAACATTATAAATTGTTCAGTTATTTATGAAGAAGTTGGCTAAGGCACCAATTTGCTGTTCTTGTCTTCTCCCTAATAGCTAAAGGCAATAAAAACACAATGTCTTGTCTAAGCAAGAAAATGCAGAGTACTCAGTTCTTCAGTAGTTCTTTAACATGCTCTGTTGTATCAATC
Source organism: Dromiciops gliroides (assembly GCF_019393635.1). Taxonomy (NCBI): domain Eukaryota; kingdom Metazoa; phylum Chordata; class Mammalia; order Microbiotheria; family Microbiotheriidae; genus Dromiciops; species Dromiciops gliroides. Next base: position 575,577,249 of record NC_057862.1, read on the forward strand.
ATGCTTATTCACTATTATTTTTAAGTATTAAGTATTATTAATAATAAGAATATTATTAAGTACTATTATTGATAGAGAAGAAAGATTCATATGTGGCTTCATCCAAATGCTCCAGCATGACTCCTAATAAACTGAAATGAAATCTTAAAAATGTACATGCAGTACATGTTAGCAAAACAAAATAATTTTTTTTTTTTTTTTTTAGTGAGGCAATTGGGGTTAAGCGACTTGCCCAAGGTCACACAGCTAGTAAGTGTTAAGTGTTTGAGGCCGGATTTGAACTCAGGTACTCCTGAATCCGGGGCCGGTGCTCTATCCACTGAGCCACCTAGCTGCCCCAACAAAATAATTTTTCCTGCAAAAGTTAGATGATTTTACTAAGCAAACTAAACTTTTAAAACTATGAATAGGATATCAAAAGGATAGATTGTGTTGTATAAGTTGCTTACAGAATTATTAACAAAATTACACAGAAGCCAGATCTTGTAGACACAAAAGAGAATCTATTACATGACATACCAGACAAATGGCTATCCAGCCTTTGCTTGAAGATTTCCAAGAAGGGGAAACTACCACCTCCAAAGCCAGCCAATTTTATTTTTGGAGAGCTCTGATTATTCAGAAGTTCTCCCTTATATCAAAAAGAAATCTGTCTCTGCAAATTCCACTCCATTTTTCCTATTTCTACCTTCCAGGGCTAAGCAGAGCAAGACAAATTCCCCTTCCATGTGAAAACTCTTCACATAATTGAACATGGCTTTCACATGCCTCCTGAGTCTGCTCTTCCCCAGTTCTTCACAGTTCTGACTGCTCTGACGTCTTTCTCCTTTACTATTCCCCCTTCACATCTTTATTTTTGTTTTCTTTCTTTTTTTTGCAGGGCAATGAGGGTTAAGTGACTTGCCCAGGGTCACACAAGTAATAAGTGTCAAGTGTCTGAGGCTGGATATGAACTCAGGTCCTCCTGAATCCAGGGCCGGCGCTTTGTCCACTGTGCAACCTAGCTGCCCCTCCACATCTTTCTTTTAAGCTAAAAAGAGCAATGGGGAATCCCCTAAGATTATGATCTCAGTTCCACTTTATGTTCACTTTTCACTATTATTTTCATGGGCTAAGAAGAATGAAAATAAGGTCACATAGTCAATAACTCCTTCAAATAATCTACTGCAGTTCTTAACTTCGGTCTATATAATTGATTCAATGATGTATGGCTTCAACAACCAGTTATTAAGCACCTACTATGTATGTAATACATTATTCCAGTTCTGAAGAAGTCAAAAAGAAAATAAAAATGTCTTCATTAATTAAGCTTATAATCTATTAGGCAGAAGACTATACACATCCACATGTGGATTGCTAAAGACTAATGCACAATAGAATGGAAGCCAAATATAAGAACATAAGAGAGAATTTTCTCTGTGAAGTCAGAGTAAAGAAACCTAACCACAGAAGAGAGTAAAACCTAAAATATTCAGCTATTTTTGGTGCAATCATTGTATGTGGTAAGGATAAAAAGTACTATTAGTATTGCATTAAAGAGACCTGGATTCAAGTCTCAGACACGGCACTTGACAACTGTGTGACTCTAAACAAGAAACTTACTTCCCTGAACTTTAGTTGTAATAGTTGTAAAAATGAGCACAGTAAGGAAAATGCTTTTTTGAAACTGACAGCACCATGTGAGGCCTTGTTGTAATTTTGCCAAGCAGTAAACATTTTTTAAAATGTTGAGTGGTCTATGTGCACGATATTAATTTACTTTTTAAAAAGAAAAAAAAACAACTCTTTTCACATCATGTATTATTCTTAAAGACAAGGGAGACATAGACATTTTCACCTTGAAGAAATCAGACTCTGATTTACCCAATCCAGACATAATGCAATAAGTTAGCAGCCAAAGTTGGTCACAGATATCATTACACACGAAACATTTGCAAAAAAAGCACATTTTGCGGAATGGCGAATGTGTGGGCTTTCTGCTAGAATGCTTTACATGGACATGAAAAACAGTATTCTAAAGCTTGGTGTCATAAAAGATAAACATTACTGTTTGTTATTCATTCAGAAATCAGCCTTCCTGATACTCAGTGCTACACTGCTTAATTTCCATTTAAGTTAGCCTTTCAGGAATAATACATACACACAGAGTGATCTTTATTTTTAACTTCAATCGCTTTTCACATTTCTCCCCCACTCAGACATAATCTCAGCAGCTACTGGTACTTGATGGGTTTTTTGCCCCTTGTTGAAGGAAAGATATGAGGAACCTTTTTCCAAGGTGGGAACGACCTTTTCCCCACCACTGCCCATGGGTAGTCTCTTGCCAAGAGTGTCTAATCCTGACTGCACTCAATGTGTGTTTGGAAGACAGGGACAAGGGAGAAAATTCCTCTCCACACTTAAGCAACCCAACACCTTTGGGTCATATTGGGTCAAGGGAGCAGACTCTGCAGGCAAAGAGGAAGCACTATAGATTACTTCTCTCTTTCCATCCCAGGAATTCGTCAGAGTTGGAGGCAAGGAAACTCATTCATTCAATCAGTATTCATTGAATACTTTTTTTCCCTTGAACAACTTGTCTCTCCCAGCTTCAGTTTTCACTTCCACATCAATGTCTCCCCAAATTCACCTTCTATCTCAGTTCTTATCAGTCTCTTGAATTCCTGATCTACAATTTAATGCCTCTTGCTCTTCATCTTAATGCCTCATCTCAAAATCAACATGTCTGAAAAAATAACCTCCTCACTTGAACAATTTTATTAATAGTACCCTAATATTCCCAGGCTTTAAATTTCCATATCTTCTTTAACTCCATTTTCTCCTCTTCCACTCACATCCAAGCAGTTCCCAAGCCCTGTTGATTCTCCTGCCATAATCTCTTTCACATTTACCCCCTCTTTTCTATTTTCACTTATTATCTCTCTTCTGTACTAATTGAAGAGCCTCCCTACCAGTGGCCCTACCTCCAGTTTCTTTCTTATCCCTAATCCATCTTTCATACTGATGCCAGATTAATCTTTCTGATGTTACAATTCTGATTACTCCACTGCTCAAAAAGTTTCAGGGATTCCCTAAGGCCTACAAAATAAAGTTTGAACTTCTTAGTTTGCATTCAAGGCCTCACAGGAACATTCAAATCATCCACCAATCGTAATTATAATCATATTAATAGCTAAAATTTGTACAGCGCTTGAAGTTTTACAAAGTGCTTTACAAACATTACCTCATCTGATCCCCACAATAGGCCTAGGAGGTCGATACTATTATTATCCCCATTTTACAGATAGGGAAACTAAGAAAGAGGTTAAATCATTTGTCATTTCATTCATGTCTACCATTACTCCCCTTCATATACTCTACTCTTTAGCCAAATGCAAAAACAACATATAATTTTCTACCTCCATGTCATTGTTGTCATGTTGTAGCTTCTCCCTAGAATGACCTTCATTTATCTCCATTTGTTGAAATCTTATCCATCCTTTGATTTAAATATAACCTTCTTTGATCTTCCTCATCAGCAATGTTATTTCCCTCTACAGAACTCTCATTTTACACATACTTTTCTTATGTACTTACCAAGGTATATCTTTTCTCTTTTAACATCATTATGTGTTATCTTGCCTACTGGAGAGAACAATAATAGCTAATGACTATATATCGCTTCAAGGTTTGCAAAGTCATATCCCAGTATGTATGGGTGTATATAGTCATTTATAGTTAGCATGCATGTCTGTTTTATTTATAGCCATCATTTACTTTATCCCACAAGAACCCTAAGAGGTAAAGGTTATTATTTTCACTGTTTTACAGATGAGGAAACTGAGGCTTATTTAAGTGACTTGCCCAGAGTAATTCAACTTTATAGCTAATAAATGTTTAAGGCAGGACTCTTACTCAGATCTTCCTGATGCCACAGCCAGTACAGTGATCACTATGCCACCTTATTAAAGACTTTACATGATATTTATATTTGTATCTTCCTTAAAATCTATCATAGTGTATGCTTAATCAATATTTATTGAAGGGATGAATGCCCATGATTGTACTAGGTAATGTGAGTAATACAAAGATGCTCAAAAACTTATTGGGGAGAAAAGATTCTGACCTATGTTATTATTTAAGAATATAAAATACAATATAACAAAGTACTAATTTTAAGTTAACAAAATATCAAGTTACACGAACAACATATGTTATGAAAAGCCCAGAGAGGTCAGACATCATTTGAGGCAGTTTCAGGGAGGAAATAGGACTGGAGCTGGACCTTGAAGAATCTGAATCTGGGTAGTCAAAGAGGAGGTGGTAGGTCATTACAAGTGAGAAGAAGAGCATAAATCCAGAAATCAGTCTGGCTGCCGCATATAATGATTTATGCTAAGGAGTCATGAGATATAAGGTTAGATAAATAAAAATGGGGTCAATATTTTAGAGGTTTGAATGCCAAGATGAGAGGTTTAGACTCCCCAAACATCCCATTTTCCTGAGAAGCTGTCAGCGGTAGATTATATCATAGGAACTTTATGGACACAAACATTTAAACTAGCTTTCTAAAAGCAAGGAGACCAGACTGTGGCATCACCATCATTTATGGGAGCATCTATATTGAGATCATGGATCAGTTAAAGTATTGGAATATATGGACCACCTACACCACCAGCATGACAAAAAAAAAAAAAATTCCACTAGAATTAAAGGGAAGACTGATGCTTCTTTAAATGAGCCACCAATGATGTCATGTCTGGTATTTATCAAATATCTTAAATAAAGTATTAATTGAAACCAGAAATGAAACTATCCACATGATTATAGTCTATATACTAATGTTACAAGAGATTTGTCCATTGGACAGCGCAAGGAAGCCTGTAGCCTAGCTACCACACATTGAGAACCATAGCAAGAGAGGGTGGATATAACAAAAATCAATGATATAACAAAACCTCAAAATTGTCTTATTAATTTGTATTGGGAATGCCAGATGTAAAAAGAAATAATTAAGTTTGTTATGCAGATAATCAGTGATTGATAGCACCAAAGACCACATAGGAAATCGTATATTGGGTAAGTAATGACTTAATCAAATTTGAAATTAGAACTCACAGAGCACTGTCATCTTTTAAATTACAGTTATGTGGTTCCACAAGATCCTGAGTATCTTCAAGAAATTGCTAAGCATAGGATGAGCTGGTGGAAGTATGCCAAGTCCACTCCAGGTTTAGGTCAGCTTAAAGGTTTTCTGAAACTATTTCGATGAATGATTTGATTAAGCTGCTGTGTGTGTGTGGGTTGTTGTTTTTTTTTTTCCCACTGCACTGGTTGTAAGACAGTCCTGCAGACATTAATGTACAGGGTGTTATCTCCTCTTCCCAGGAGACCTGATCTGAAAATACTTGGCAGAAGGTCAACATTTATGTGAGACCATCATTTTTAGGATTATTTGTGATATTTCAATTGTGAGCTGCTTAGAAGCTTAACTCCTTAAAAGAAGAGGAGAGGCTCCTTTTTAGAAAAAAAACAAACAAACAAGTTAGAGAGGAAAAATAGCCTTCTGACTACAGAGAACATAGTCTAATGGACTTGAACTGGTTTGTTAGTTTAAAAATGAGTGAGAGTTTTATAATGGTTTTACTAATGCTAGGTGACACAGTAGATAGAATGCTGGGCCTGGAGTCAGGAAGACTCATTTTCCTGAGTTTAAATCTGCCCCCTGACTCTTACTAGCCATGTGACTCTGCTCAAGTCACTTTGCCCTGTTTACCTTAGTTTCTTCATCTGTAAAATGAGCTGGTGAAGGAAATGACAAACCACTCAGGTATCTTTGTCAAGAAAATCCCAAAAGGGGTCAAAAAGAGGCAAAACAACTGAAACAATTGACTAGCAACTAATAATTAACAATATTCTAGGGCCTAGTTACTATTTTTCATACATCATAATCCATCTCTCTTCTCTGTGCATTTTCATGCCTACAAGGGTTCCTGTCTCACTTTTGTCTTTGATAATGTCTAGCTTTATTCCATCTCAGATCAAGGTAAAGATCAATTATCTTAAGCCCCTATTGAAAACTTCTAAAATAGTATATTCTTCTGTTTTCACAAAAAGAATATATATATATATATATATATATATATATATGTATGTATACATTTTTAAATAGCCAGGCTTATCATTCTAAGCATCAAATCTCATTGTACACTACTCTTAAATATAGAAGGTATGAAGCATAAAATATTAAAAAAAAATAAGTGACTATACTCTGATCCAAGAAAAGCTTTGAAATTTGGTTCAACATGTAGGGCCCTGATATGGTTCCTATAATTTGCCTTCTCCTAAAAGTGATTTCATGAATGTAGTGGGTGTAAGGGGGAGGAATGAAAGAAAGGACCTGTGGTTCTCATTAATTGGGGATTCTTCTTACTTGGGTTAATGACAGTTTACTTGCATCCTTGTATAAAGTATTATTATTATATAGTTGGTTATAGAGGATAGTTGGAATTTCAGAAGAAAAGAAAATTTTAGATAGGAACTGTGTCATACATAAGAATAAGCATTTTAATTGAGCCAAAATGTTTAATCTGACAAATCTGTGGTTTTTCATTTCCTACTCTACCAAAAGACATTTAAGAAAGGCTTTGGGCCTACACATTAGAATTTAAAAGACAAAGGGAGGTAATGTATCATAATGGAAATAATGTTGCTTTTGGAATCAGAACATCTGATTTTGAATCTCAGCTTGACATCGAGTGATCCTGACTAGCTCATTTCATCTCCCTGAGCCTCAGTTTCCTCATCTGTAAAATGAAGGTGTTTGGCCTCTAGATACTCTTTTAGCACCAAATCTATTGTTGTATAATTAGAAAAAAGTGTTTTGAAGGGTTCACTGCCTTTGAAAGTCTTCATGCTTTAATAATAATAGCATTGATATTGCACTTTAAAATTGTGCAAAGCACTTTACAAATATTTCATGTTATCCTCAAAAAAAAAAAAACCTTTGGGAATCAGGGCTAATTATCATCACCATTTTATAGATGAAGAAAGTGAGACAGACAGAGATTAAGTGACTTGAGCAGGGTCACACAGCTAGTAAGTATTTGAGATTAGATTTGAATTTAAGACTTCCCGACTCCAGGTCTAGAACTCTACCCATTGTGCCTCCTAGTTGAATCTAATATTTTAATCAACATATGACCAAATTTACCTGGATCAGAAAATCCATTATCATGGGAACCAGGAGAAACATGGAATTCACTCTCCAGGTAACCATCAAATGTCATTAGCCAAGCATTTCAACTTCATCTCCTGCCTAGACATTTGTGGGAGCTTGCTCACAGGTTACAACGTGAGTTTTCATTGGAATTACCATCTACTCTTTCATGGTTTGGGGTAGGGGTGTGTGTGTGTGTGTGTGTGTGTGTGTGTGTGTGTGTGTGTGTGTGTTGGGGAAAAATCACATGAACAAAAGATCTCATCAAAAGACAGATATAGGTAAGTAAGCTGCCCAAACCAGCTTGTCGGATTGTGTACTGGGCTCAACAGGACAAAGAGTTTATGACTCAGACAGCTTTGGTTTAAATCAGAGTAATAACGTATACTGATGAAAAAAAGGCTCATCTTTTATTTTATATATTTATTTATCTTTTTTTGTGAGAGAAAGGGTAATGTACTTAAAAGAGCAATAGACTGAAAATGAAAAAACTAGGGCTCTCATTGTGGCTCTGTTCCTAACTAGCTATGTGGCCTTGGGTAAATCACAACCTCTCTGGGCCTCACTTTATTAAATCTGGAGAAAAAAAAAAAGGCGGGGGGGAGGTGGTGGACTACATGACCCCTAACAGTAACCAAATGTTCGTAAAATGCTTTGGAACAGTCTGGGCTGCCAAGTCATTTATTCTACTTACACTGGGTGGTGATTAAATAATAGAATCACTAAATCCTTAAGTAGTATTTTTAAACAACACAAAATACCTGTCAATAACATATAAATAGGCAGACCAGAAAGCTAATTCAATCTCAGCTTGCATTCATTGTGGGAAGAGTGGTGTTGAGCTCTAGGAAGGTAATAGTCATATTCTACTTTTTATTACTCAGATAATATCGGTACTATTCTGTGTAGTTTGGGGTGCCCCATTTCAGAAAGAATCTTGATAGGTTGGAGAGTATCCACAGCAGGGAAATCGGGATGGTGAAAGGCCTCAAAGGTATGTTATACAAAGATAAGTAGAAAAAAATAGTAAAATTTAACCTCGAAAAAAAATAAAGGCTAGGGAAACAAGGAACAATTTTCAAGTTGTTTTCTACCATAGAAGAGGGATTCAAGTTTTTCTGTTTAGCCTCAGAAGGCAGAATGGGAAGAAATGGGGAAGCTGCAAACAAGCAAATTAAGCTTTGTGTAAGGAGAAGGGAAAAAAAAAAAAAAAACAAGAAAAAAAACCCACAACACTTCCTAACAATTAGATCTATTCCAAAGTGGAGAAGGCTGCATTGGGTTCCACCTCACTGGAGTGTTTCAAGCCACGACTGGATAACAACTTGTCAGATACACTATTAGAGAGTAAGTACTCTTATTCAGGTACCGATTGAAATAGATAGCCACGGAGCTTCCTTCTAATTTTGAAATTCTGTGACTCTGTAAAAGGAATGTATAACTAAGCTCACTTTAATAAGAGCAACATTATTAAAGGCAGAACATCACTTCCTAGCTTTGTCTTGGCGGAAAGGGATTCTGGAACCATGTTATATAATTTTATACTTGAAGGGCACATTATAAACAGCTGGACAGTATACAAGAACATATTCCTGGGAATCATTATTTCAAATTTTATATTGAATTCTCATGTAAATTCAATTCGGCCAACATTTTTTAAGCATCTTTCGTGTTCAAGGAACTAAAATTCCACCAAACAGGAAACAGGCATAGATAAGTTATGTGAGTGGCCTAAAGTCATGTAATTAATTCACAGCACTCCTTAGATTAGGGCTCATTTTTGGAATCTATCTATAACTAAATATCTAATACCACTTTATTATGAATGTGCTTGGAGCTATACCATTTACATAAAGAAAATATGATGCTACCAAATGATGGATCAATACTACCACAGATAAGTTTCTGTTATTCTTTGGAAAGGGAAAAACACATCAGTGGGTTTCCATGCAGCCAGAAAGACCTATAAAATCTTGGGTTATGTTAGACAAGGTTTAGTTTCTAGGATTGTTGAGGTGGTAGTCTGTCTATATTCTTATCTAGTTAGATATCAGTTGGAGTATTGTCTTACATTTGGGGTGCCATGTTTTAAGGACACAGATAAGCTGGAGAGCAGCCAGCTGAGTACAAGGATACTAAAGAACCTTTGGTCTGATGTCTTATGAGATTTGGTTGAAGGAACAGGAGCTGTTTAGCCTGGAAAAGAGATAGCTCAAGGGGTTATGATCATTATGTTCAAATATTTGAAGGGCTGTCAGATGAAAGAAGAATTACATTTGTTCTATTTCTTCCCAAAGAATTACTAAGAGCAACGAGAAAAAGCTGCAAAGAGGCAAATTTCAGCTTCATTTCATTTAAAAAAAAAAAAGCTTCCTGACAACTAGAACTCTCCCAAAATGGAATGAACTGTCTTAAGAGGAAAGGAGTTTTTCTCATTATGGGTCTTCTAGCAGATGCTGGTTGATATCCTTAATCAGAGGTTGGTCAAGTGGGGATACCTTTCAGATACTTGATTGGATTAGATGGCTACTGAAGTCCTTTCCAACCCTGAGATTCTAATATCCTCCCTGTGATTCCAGAATCTATCTGGGCTTTGGGTCCCTCAACTGCAAAATGAAATGTTTGGACTAGATGATCTCTGAGATACTAAACAGAAAGATTTGTATGAATCCACGAAACTATAAATAAGTCAGTCCACTAGGTAAAAATCTCTCAGGCAGCATATTTGGGCCTCTATGTCTTTTTAAGTTTCCAGTAAATGAGGATTCTTTAACCTGAAGCAGATACTGTATTTTTTCCATCTCCTAAAGGGCATTCTTTCCATAGTGGTTTGCATACCACAAGAAACATGATACTTGTTCAGTTCAGTTTGACATGATCACTGAAAACATTGAAATGTAGCAGACTGGCTTCTACTCTCTCTCTCCCCACGACTATTCATTTAAGCCTGTTTACCTTTTAAAAACACATTTCTTAATACACAGCTTGTCTTCACAAAAGTCTGCTCATGTAATCTGCAATAGCTGAGAATGTTCCATGACCTCTTCATGACCCACTGACACAGCTGTAGGTTTTGTCATTTTGTGGAGACAATGCCTTGTATAGCATTTCAAATACACGGAGTCACAATGTTTATTGTTTGCCAGATGGACTGTGAAATGTATGCTAATGTCCATAATAGGATTATAGAAAGTTGTTTATTGTCTGAAAATAATATGAGCATTATCCTCTGTGCTTTTTATTTTTTTAAATGGGTTTTCCCTTTAAAAGGAATTAGGAAGTCCAATTTTTATTACTTTAAGTAAATATCAGCTTTCAGCTTTACAAATGGTGGTTCACTGAGGTACATACTTTAATGGTATTAAGGGTGGAAAACAAGAAGAATTTGCTAGGTAAACGAAAGCACAAAGAACATATTTTAATATGCAGCCATTCATGGAAACTTAGGGAACATACATATTTCTCATTACAATTGAGTTCAATGATTCAACTTCATTATAATGCAAGCCTTAGGACAACATGCCTTCACAGCCTGGCCCCAACTTATATTTCCAGCCTCGCTGGATGGATGTTTTTCCTCCTCCCATAGTCTATGATCCAACCACATTGGCCTTCTCTCTGCTTCTCACTCATGACACTCCAGCTCTCTGTGCTTTTGGACTGGCCATCTTCTATGCCTAGAATACACTCACTCCTTATCCCTACCTTATGGAGTTCTTCTTCTCCTTTACCATACAACTCTGACATCATGTTACACATAAATTCTTTCCTTATCTTTTTGGTGTTGATGTTCTTCCTACCTTGTATTTAACTTCTTCATGTAAATATATAAATATCATATTTATGCTACATGTATACATGAATGTGCATATATATGTATATTATATGTTATAGTTGTCTCCCCCATTAGAATGAAAGCTCATTATAAGTAGGTGTGGTTGCATTCACTGTAACTCTAGTGCCTAGAATAGTGCCTATCACTGAATAAATATTTGATCACTACTTGATAAAATATGGAACTTGGAGATACAGGGCATGGTTAATGCCTCCAGCAGCAATGTTTAAAACCTACCATTGTTTGCCTTGTTAATTCTGTTTTAGGATAGTTATGTTATTGTGAGGTATGATCAAGGATATAAAGATGTATAAAGTAGTTCCTGCCCTCCAAAGGCTTATCAAGTGTTTGATTAGTATCATTTGAGTGATGAGACAAAAAATGTTTTCCAAGGTCTGAAGAGAAAGAGCTCTTGGGATGATCAAAGAGGGTTTCCTAGAAGAGATGGTTCTTGGCCTGGACTTTAAAAGATAAGTATTATTCAAAAGGTAGAGATGGATTTCAGGAGATCATTCCATGTAAAGGGCATATTATGAATAAAGAATGTGAAGTTGAAAAGCACAAGGCACAACTGAAGCAATATCTACTGGATCAATTTGGCTGTAGGGAGCTTTGGGGAAAGTACAGGGGACCTGGAATGCCAAGCTAAAAAATATGAACTTCTCTCTATAAGCATTAGGAACAATGCGTGCATATTCTTAAATACACAGATGTGCAAATTAGTACACAGTCATAAAACTGATCAAGAACATAGTCAACAACCTTCTTTTTCACAAAACTTTTGTGACTTGGTAGAAAGAACACCCAACTAGGAATCAGGAAACCATCATTGAAGTGCTCTTTCTGATAGTATTAATATATGTTGATTAAGTAAACCAAGGCCCAAATTGATAAAACTGAGTAACCCAAGGTCACAGACATTATTAGTAGAAAGAGGAAGCAGCAGACTTCATGTCAGGAGATACATGGGTTCAAATTCTACCTTAGATAAATCACTAGCTATATAACCATGGACAAATCACTTCAGCTCTTTAAAAGTCCATTCCTTCATGTATTAAATGGTAATAGCAACATCTTTTTGTAAAAAAACAAACAAAAAAGCAAAAACAACAACAACAAAAAAACCTACCTGATAGGGTTGTTGTGAGTTTAAGGTATATAATGTACTGTGAACTTAAAATGATGTATGCCAGTTATTATTGTTGTCTTCTCCTCCTCCTCCTTCCTTTTACTTCTTTTTCTTCATCATCATCATCATCGTCATCTTCTTCTCATCTTATAATAAAGACCAGATAAAGAGTTCTTTGACAGATTGGTATCTTACTATTATTTTGTGTATAATGTTCAACAGACTATTACATGGGTGTAGAAATTATTGCTGTTTAGTAATTAATTTTTAATTTTTTTTTTTTAGTGAGGCAATTGGGGTTAAGTGACTTGCCCAGGGTCACACAGTTAGTAAGTGTTAAGGGTCTGAGGCCGGATTTGAACACAGGTCCTCCCAACTCCAGGGCTGGTGCTCTATCCACTGTGCCACCTAGCTGCCCCGCTGTTTAGTAATTAAATAACAATTGTTTAAGATCACATGCTTGAGGCTCACTAAATGCATTTTCTGGAAAACTCCAGGAGCAGAAAGGGCAAGAGATGTTCCATATATTTCTTTTTGTTACCACATGGTTTTGGTTTCTTCTGTTAAATTTCTGTTTTCAGAGCTTTTCATCCCACACAGATTACAAGTTATGAATAACTGACTGGTAACATTTCTTTAAAAACATTTTCTTGGGGAAAAAAAAAAAAACAAAACAGAAAAAAAAAAGAAAAAGAAAAAAAGAAAAATTTTCTTGGGGGCAACGAGGTAGCTCAGTGGATGAAGCACCAGCCCTGGATTCAGGAGGACCTGAGTTCAAATCCCACCTCAGACACTTAACACTTAGTAGCTGTGTGACCCTGGACAAGTCACTTAACCCCAATTGCCGCAGTTAAAAAAAATTCTTTAGGTTTTTGTGGATTAATATGGATGAAAATAAAGCACTATTGATCCTAAAGTATGCCCCATTACAGTCAAGTCTCTAAATAACAGGTTTTTAATCATGATTGCTTTAATAAATATTCCCTGAAAGATAGCACTTTGGGGGGCAAAGTATTTAAGAGATAAGGAGACATTATAAAATCATAACCTTTTTCTGTTTGTTTTTTTGTTTTGGTTTGTTTTGGTTTTTTTGTCAGTCAATAAACATTTACTTGGTGTCTGCTATTTGGCAGACACTGTGCTAAGTGCTGGAGATGCAAATACAAAAATACAAACAAACAAAAAACATCCTCTACCTTCAAGGAGCTTATAATCTAATGGGGAAAGGCAGCACACTAAAGGAAGATGAAAAGAGTCAGGTCAGGGGTTCCTAGCACAGCAGCATAATGGAGAAGTCCAGAGGAGTACAGCCGGGGGAAACATGGAGAGGTGGCTATCTCTAAAAGATGACCAACCTTTTTATTATTTTTAATAAGTTTTCATTGATACCTTCTGTTTCTCATAGCACCATAGTTGTCCCAAATATTTGTCCCCCTCCTCCTTCCAGAAAGTCATTCCATATAAAAATATTTTTAGAGAGGAAAAATAATCAGTACAACTTATCAATTCATTTTTTTTAAAAAGTCTGAAATCATGTGCAATGTGTAACAACTGTAGACCTCCCACCTCCATGAAACGGTATGTTGGTATTGTGCTCTCATATCTCCTCATTTGCATTCTACTTGATCTTTATCATTTTGTTACATTCAAATTTGATTTTTCTTGGTGTGTAATTGTTCTTTCCATTTACATTGTTGTAGTTACTGTGTATACTGTTTTCTTGGCAGTGCTTGCTTCCTCCTGAATCAGTTTATCTTTCTATATTTTTCAGTATTTATTCTATATATATTTTAATAAACATTTTATTTATAGCATTGGGTTCCAATTTTTATCCCCCTTTCCCTCCCTCCCCCCATTCTTGAGGTGGCAAACAATCAGATATGGTTTATACATGTATGATTATGTAAAACATTATCATATTTGTCATTTTGTATAAGAAAACTTGATTAAAAGAAAAAATGAAAGAAAATGAAAAATAGCATTCTTCAGTCTGTTGCATCAATATTAGTTCTTTCTTTGGAGGTATGTTTCATCAATAGTCCTTTGGGATTGTCTTGGATCATTGTATTGTTGAGAATTGTCAAGTCATTGACAGTTCTTCAACAAACAATATTGCTGTCTCTGTATACAATGTTCCATTATATTTACATACCACAATTTGTTTTGCCATTCCTAATTGATAGGCATCTATTTTGTTTCCAATTCTTTGTTATCACAAATAAAATGAAGAGCTTTTAATTAATAAGAGTGCCAATATGCAGATGAAAAAAGGAAAGCTTTAATGTGTCTTACCAAAATTTGTTCCCCAATGACTGGTCTCTTCTTGAAATGGTACAGAATTTTTGTTTGTGAGAGATATCTAATCTTTACCATTCAGATTATTCATCACTAAGACTGCCCTTCTAGCTTTGTACCCCTTTGTCATAGAAGTTGCCCTGGATAATTGTAAAATAGGGCTATCACATGAAAAAATGTCAGCCAAGTTGAGAAAATTCTCTTTCACTTGAGAATTCAATTTCAGAAAGGCCACTGCATTCTCCATGGTGCCAACTCTCTTCCTTATAAAATTAGATTATTTGTATCCTGGCTTTAGTTGACTGGGCACCATAGAATAAATTTCCTTCCAGTGCCAAAAAGCTGCTAAGTGGCAAGAAATGCAAGGAATGAAGACAAGAATAACAAATTAGAGATGATAGCCATCAACATAGTGGGAGATTGAGGTACTTTTAAAAAAGAGTGCCTATTAATTTGTAAGTAAAAAAGAAAAAAAACCTGGAAAACTCAAGATAATAATAAATATTCTCCAAAAAAAGTATATTGGGTTATAGTGAATCCATTTAGGGTCTTTTTCAAGGGTATTTAGTTGGGCATCATAGTGTCAAAAGAACTTTGTGGATGCTCAGCACAGGGCAATAATAAAGCTTTACTGTATCATTCTAGCAAAAGATTTAAAAAATTAGCACAAGGGAAAAGTACAAGTTGTAAATTTATCAGCAAAAATTTTCCTTTTTCCCCAAATGAAACATCAAGATATCAATACTCACTTATCCTTAGAAGTGAAATGAAGTCAAGCTAAGTCAATGAGAATTTATTAAGTGATTTCTATGTACCAGGCACCATACTTAGCATTAGAGATGCAAAGAAAGGCAAAAGCACAGACCCTGCTCTCAATGAACTTCCATTGTAATGGAGGATGCAACATACAAATAACCATTTAAATTACACGCAATCACATAGGTACAAATATCTACATCATGTATGTGCATACATGAATGGTTATATGTATATATATACACATACATACAGTGAAAGTGAAAAATAATGTCAAAAGAAAAGGACTAGGGGCAGCTAGGTGGTGCAATGAATAGAGCACCGGCCCTGGAGTCAGGAGTACCTGAGTTCAAATCCGGCCTCAGACTTAACACTTACTAGCTGTGTAACCCTGGGCAAGTCACTTAACCCCAATTGCCTCACAAAAAAAAAGAAAGAAAGAAGGAAAGAAAGAAAGAAAGAAAGAAAGAAAGAAAGAAAGAAAGAAAGAAAGAAAGAAAGAAAGAAAGAAAGAAAGAAAGAAAGAAAGAGAAAAGAACTGGAGAGAAGGAGAGGAAGAACAGATGGGAAATGGAAAAATTTCTCCATGTTAGAAAGGTCAAGTTTGAGCTGAGCTTTGAATGAAGGGAAGGAAGCTAGGAATAGGATGTGAGGAAAGAGAGCGTTCCAAGAATGAGGAATAATCAGTGCAAAGGCAAAGATTAGGGAGATGGAGTGTTGTGTATGCAGAACAAAAAAATAAACCAATATAAACAGGAGAGTAAATTTTAAGGAAATTTGAAGACTCCAGGTTGTGAAGGCCTTAGATGAAGATGCAGGCCAGTAAGATAAGAGAACGACTTCCCTCTGCATCTATCTCAACAAGCATTGGCAATATTTTGAGCTGGAAAAGTCTAGAATATTATAACAACATAAGAATTGACTCTTTCCATGGGTCTGTCCTTAGCAGGCTAGTAAAGAAATAAGACGGGGCTGTGGGTGAAAAGCTCAAGCTGTCCCTCTCTACTGAGATTTTCATATAAGTAAATGAGAGAGCGAGACAGAATCAAAGAGAAAGAAAGGGAGACAGAGAAACAGATAGAGAGAGAGAGACAAACACAGCAATTGAGAGAGAATAGAAGGTCTGTAGCCAAATTTGCCAAGGTGAAATGTGGGCTCTAAAGCAATTAGAAAGGCTTGGAACCATGGAAAACACATAGGGGAGGGGCTATGAGATATTTCAGAACTCTCTCCTCCAACTGAGAAAGAATGGAAGGATTTGATAAGCCTTTGAACTGCACTCCTGAAAACCAGAGCCTTAGATTTTGTGATAAGGAATCAGGCCAGCATCTCACACTGTGGAAAGAATAGGTCTGTTGTTTAGAAACCCTTTAAGAACAAATTCCAATTCATGAAGCCAGAATTCATTTTGGATGATGAAGACTCCAACCAACTTTCCAGCTGGAAAGGGGAGCCCCAATTTTGGATGCTGAGCTCCCCATGAATCAAGCTACACAGATATCTATGGATGCAAGTCCCCCTGGCCATTTTTCTACCACCAACCAACAGAAACTCTATGGTAAAATATCAAGGGAAGCTGTTAGTCATGTGGGCCTGACTCCAAGCTTTGTTACTGAGCATACTGGTCAGCTCCTTCATCTTGTACCATCCTAGAGCAACAGAACCTTCTGTTATCTGAGCCTATATAACAACATTATTTTCATTAGCTCTTCTATCCACTTCACTGGTTCTAGGGAAAAACAAACTTTTACCTTTCATCACCTCTCTTTCCCTCTCCTTTCTCTTCTGAACACTTCCCTTTTGCCAGGATTTGAAGGTGGGAAAAATCTATATAACACGATGTTTTAAGAAGAAAAATATTGGCTCCCCCCCCCCCCATCAAACTTGCTCAGGTATTATTCATTCCTCCATTAAAATTTGCCTGCCTGCCCTGGATCACACTTCCTCAGGATTTTGTTCTCTGCCTTAAAATTTGAAGTCTTACACATGTAAAGAATTAATTGTGATTTGAGGTTTCTATGACCCTATCTTTGCCTAAAATTGGAAACCCAGTGTGCCCTGACCTTGCTCTGGCACACACCAAGCGCCTGCATAGGCCTGGCCAAATTATAATGAGGGCAGCCCTGCCATGACTGGAAACTAGGCGAGGGCAGTCAGGTGACCTCAGGCATCCAGAAGCTGAAGGGGGGCTGGCAGTTGTATAGCGGCTTGCTAATTCTGTCAATAAGGGCTGCTGGCCAATAAGCTTGGGGCTGTGTGTCTGTCTGCCCTGTTTCCTGGGAGCCCAGGGTTGTTGGGAAGGAAAAGGGAGGAGATTGGCCATTCTGGCGTTGACCTGGAAAAAGACAGGACACAGCCCTTTGTACTGCTGAGCCCTGGGTGGTGATGTGATTCAGGTCGTATTGTCTTCCTTCCCCCATTCCTTTTTTTTTTTTCCTTTCCCTTAATTCTACTAATATTACTTGTGTTTTTAAGTTCGTTCTTGTTAATAAACCCTGTTCTGTTTTTGAAAGAGGCTGTTAGTCTCATTACTTGCCCCAATATTGCAGTGAGCCACCTAACTAACACTCCCCAATTAAAATTTGGCCCCTACACACATTTGCTTTTATGTTACCTATACTAAGTGACATTATGAAATATCAACTTACTGTTGGGAGGCTAACTGCAATATCATAATTAGTAATCGTGCATCATCATTTTCTCTTTGGATAACATCATGTCACAAGTGAGTATTAACTTTACTTCTCCCCTCTTTAACTTCATATTAATAGCATATTCTCTTTTTCCTCAATTCATTTCCTCCTCCTTGATTCCCCTTTTCCGTTCAGGGGGCCACCATTTTCTCAGATGCAAAACTTGAAAAACCTATGTCATTTAAAAAATATCTTCCTTTCTATTATTACCCCAATTTGGTCAATTTACCAGATCCTTTTATTCTGCCATCATTATCTCTCTGACTGACATTCTTACTGACATGACCATTTTCCAGGTGATTATCACATATCATGATTACTACAAATCCCTTATCAGTGTCCCTGCCTCTGATTACTTTTGCTTTCTAATGTATCATTCATATTTTTATTTCCTGGTTAATTTTCTTGAGGTACAGCTCTGACTGTGTCACTTCCTGGGACTTCCTGCTTTGTTTCTTTTACTTAAGAAATTCTCTCTGCCTATATCCTACAATCTCTGCTAACTGAAATCCTATTAATCCTTCTAGGCCCAGCTTAAATATGACCTCCTTCATGAAGTCTCCATAGTCAGCCAAACCAGAGATAACCTCCTTTCTCTGAACTTTGTCATATATGACATAATATGACACATATGCACATTACCATATATTTCAGCTACTCAAATTCTTGGCTTGTCTTTTGATTATAATGAAAAATTTTAAAAAACCTTCAAGGTAGGAGCAACAACTTAAATATTTTTTTTCTAACTCTTGCAATAACCAGCACTATGCTTTGGAAATAGTTGGAGTTCTATAGACATTTGTTGATTGGATGAATTAAAAATGCAAGATGTTTATTGTATTAGACTGGTCTCCACCAAGATCCCATAATCACCAAAACTGACAGCTGAATAGGCCCTTAGAGATCAGCTACTCCAACTCATATCTATCTCAGTTGGAATCTCCTTTACAATACTCTTGACAAGTCATTATCTAGGATCTACTTATTGTTCTTCAGCTGTTTCAGTCATATCTGATTCTTCATGACCCCATTTGGGATTTTTGGGCTAGCATATTGGAATTATCTGTCATTTCCTTCTCCAACTCATTTTACACATAAGGAAACTGAGGCAAGCAGAGTTAAGTGACTTTCCAAAGGTTACACAGATAGTAAGTTTCTGAGGCTAGATTTGAACTTATAAAGAAAAGTCTACTAGATACCAAGTCTAGTGCTCTATCTGCTGTGCCACCCAGCTGCCCAAGGAACTACTTAGATCTGCAGTGATGGGGAAGTCACTAAAACACTGAAACAGTTCATCTATTCTGGAAGAACTTTGATTATTAGAGGGGTCATTGGGAGAGATCTGGGGCATTTCACTAAAAGCCTCATTCTCAATTGACATTGATCAATGTTAATATATTTTGGTTCCAATCACTGAATCAGTTGGGAATATCCAGAACCCTATTAGTATGCATTCCGCTTCTCTCAGTCTTGTCCACAAAGATATTATGTAAGGCTTTGTCAAATACCTTGTTGATATTCAGTTGTACTTATATACTGATAAAAGTTGTACTTTTATATCACATTCCTTTTATCTGTCATAGAAATATTGTTAAAGAAAGAAATGAAGCTCATCAAGCAGTACTTGTTCTAGAGGAACCTATGCTGGGTCATAGTGAGCATGATTTTTTTCTTCTTAAAGTGATCACAAACCATCCCTTTAGTACTATGATTTTGCTACTAATCAAAGTTATGATACATGCACTATCATTTGAAGAATCTATATACCACTTTTCACTTTTGAAAATCACAACACGTGACATTTTTTCAATTCTATAGCAGCAACTTGCCAATCCTACAAGATTTTTCAGGGGTCAACAACAATAATTTCACAATCATATTGCCATTATTATTCTGATCTATAATTTGAACTCCATGACTTGATGTCATTGAGAGGAATTAGGTGCTCTCTTATCAAGTGTTTTGGATTTCAATTCTCTATTAACAATATTTCTCTCCTTCCCAGTCTGAAGTCCTTATTTTATATTTAGCAGAGTAGAAACAATATTAGTTTAGTAATTCTGTCTTTTCTCTGTCACCTATTATTTTCATCCCATCCATCTTGATAAAGGTCCTTTCTATCTCTAATTTTCCTCTTGGTCCCAATATAAAGTAACTGTAAAATCCATTAAGTTTATCATAAGCATCAGCATGGTTTAAGTTTTAGCTTTCTTTAGACATATTCTGAAAAAACCATGCCACTAAGTTGTGAACTGATCCAACCATGCTGGAGAACAATTTGGAACTATGCCTAAAGGGTTATGGGGCTATGCATACCCTTTGACTCAGTAATACCACTACTAGGTCTGTACCCCAAAGAGATCATAAAAAAGGGAAAAGTACCCACATGTACAAAAATATTTATTACAGCTCTCTTTGTGGTGGCAAAGAATTGGAAATCAAGGGAATACCCATCATTTGGGGAATAGCTGAACAAGTTGTGGTATATGAATGTAATGGAATGCTATTGTGCTATAAGAAATTATGAGCAGGCAGATTTCAGAAAAACCTGGGAAGACTTAAGTGGACTGATGGTGAGTGAAGTGAGCATAACCAGGAGAACATTGTACACAGTAACAGCAATACTGTGGGATGATCAACCATGAAAGACTTAGCTCTTCTCAGCAATATAATGATCCAAGACAATTCCAAAGGACTCATGATGGAAAATTCTCTCAACATCCAGAAAAAAGAAGTGTGGAATCTGAATGCAGATTAACCAAAGTGTTTCTACTTTTGTTTTTGTTTTTTGTTTTTTGAAGTTTGTCCCTTTTGTTATAATTCTTCTTTTACAATATGACTAATGCAGAAATATGTTTAATGTGATTGTACTTATATAACCTATGTCATATTGCTTTCCGTCTTGGGGAGGGAGGAGCTAAGGAAAGGAGGGAGAAAAATTTGGAACTTAAAACTTATGAAAACAAATGTTGGAAACTATCTTTACATGTAACTGGATAATAATAAAATACTTTTATGATAAAAAACTGAAGCCACTCTTTAGTATTTATCCTGTACTTTAATCTTTATATGTGTCTTTTCAAAATATAAGTGTGTTAACAAGTTCCCTTTTGATGCTTATCTACTATTTTGGATGACTCCTGACAACCCCCCCACCCCCCCACTTCCCCTCTCATACACATTACATTTTTTTGTTTGTTCTGTTTTGTTTTGTTTTGTTTTTGCAGGGCAATGGCAGTTAAGTGACTTGCCCAGGGTCACACAGCTAGTGAGTGTCAAGTGTCTGAGGCTGGATTTGAACTCAGGTCCTCTTGAATCCAAGGCCAGTGCTTTATCCACTGTGCCACCTAGCTGCCCTCTCACATTAAATTTTTTGGTTTGGTCATCAGAATTAGATTCTCAAATTAATTTCATTTTTTAAGAACTAGTTTCATATAGCTCTTAAGTCAGTCAGTGATGAAGTGCTGATTAAGCAATTATACTGCACAAACATTGGGATCATAAAGAAAGATTATTTTTAAAATGTTCTCTGCCTTCAAGGAGCTCCCAGGACATGAAATACTACCTATTTTCTATCTGATATCTTTGAACTTGACTCCCCAAATCTAGTATGATAATATTCATGTTTTTAACTCCTTTTTCCTCTGACTAATTCTAAAATGACATTCCTTCCAAGGTTTGTATAATATATAGTTATTTTGCCAAGCTTGACCAGAATCAGGCCTATGATAGTGGTTCCCCATCATCATTTTTTTCTTTCTGAAGAAAGAAATTATCATTAAGGCAAGTCAAGAATTCATCAACTATGCTACTTTTTGCAGAGACAGAGAGTGCTCTAGCAGATGGCCAGATAGCCAAAGTCCCCTGTAGTACTATGTCAAATCTTCATGCCAAGTTTGTGATGTTTCCTAAATTCATCATCCATTTCCTCCTTCTGGCCAGAGTCTGCAGTATTCTCCCACAACAATATTGCTTCTGTTTCTCTGTCCATTCATCCTTGCTAAAATATTCCCCATGATGTTTCTTCTTCCTTCCAGTTCATGGATTCCCTCATTCAAGTACATCATTTTATATGCAATGTCCAACTTCTATATTTTATCTAATCTGTCACTTTTGAATAAAGTATGTTGTTGCATTCCTTTGCTCTGGTCATGATTCATAGCTTACTTGTTCTCAGTGATATATCTATGAGATAGTATTTCTCTCTTTGCATCAAGATCACTTGTTGATTTTATTAGCTACACTCTATATATTTGTATATAGAAATCGGGGCCATGAATTTGATTAATTGCCTTTAATCTTAAATATTATCTTCTTTCAATTACCAGGCTTCTGTGATACTCTTCTACCTATTTCATACCTGTGGTACTCAGCTTAGTGGATGCATGTCAGAAGTTTCTTAACTCCTCCTCCATTTTCAGTTTCAAGCTGTCCTGATGGGCATGGTAAGTTGCCAGACATTTTCTTCCTGGCATTCATCTGGGATGTGGGCTTGTAGGAAGAAAACTTATTTTTAAAATTACCATTTTATGTTTCTTTACATTTTGCTGTATTCATTTCATGCAAAAAATGATACTGGGGTTGAAATATAAATAATGAAATTGAACATGTTTTAATTTGTAGATGTTTAATTTGATAATTTTTTTCTTTAAAAGAAGCCCTTGGACTGACTTTAGACTCAAACCATGCTAATAAGCACTACTAAGGTTACATTACGTAACATTCATCATTGTCAGCTTCAGAAATGTAGATACCAATCTATATGTTAGCATGCCATTTTTCTTCAAAATGAATATTTTTATCTGAAGAATAGATGGGAGCTTAGAATTCTGGTTTGTCAATAAAACATGCCTTAAGAAGCTTTCTTCCATAAGTCCTCAAGAAAACCTCAAACATTTTTATAAACTCTAGAAGAACTAAAAAGAAAAAAAATATGTAAATACTTACCAGTATATGTTCCAGACAAAAGCCAGCTATGAATTGGGAATTTGTAAGTATAGTCAGAGCCATAACTAGGGTGGGGTTACTGAACTTTCCCCCAGGGCATCAAATTTAAAGGGTGCTGACAGGACTTGTAGTCCTTTAGCAGTATAAAAATAACAGAGCTTGGCACTTAGTCAGAAAATTAAAATAGGAAGCTACCAGTATGGGGTAAGGTCCCTTCCTGCCCTCTTTTAACCACATAAGATGTGTCAACCTCCTTAGAAATGGGCACTTGTGTCCCAGTGTTTCTGTTTCTCCTTTCCTTTTCCTTTTTTCCTCCCACATAGAGAAGTGGACTGTGCTACACTAGAAGCAGTTAACTGAGAGCATGTTTTATGCTATTTGTCCTGGGTAAGGTTTCTGCTACTTTACCTGAGAGCAAAAATTCCTAGTTATAGCTCAGTGAGGGCATAAAGAATATTCAGGAGGAAGGGGATAATCCATAATATCCAAGCTCTAAGGAGAGCAGGAAAGATGGCAGCTGAGTGAGAGTGATCAGATTTAGCAAATAAGAGAATGTTACTAAAACATGGGGGAAATAGAGTTTTCTCTGGCATTTGTCTGTGAGAAGGAGGAAAGTAGCTTAAGGGAATGCTAGGGTCAAGTGAAGGTTTTTAAGCATAGAGGAAATCTGGGCATGTTTATGATGTTTATATTCAACATTAGACCATCAATCAAGCTAAAGTATGACTTGTCTATGTATGTTATCAACACTATCTCTATA
This sequence comes from Dromiciops gliroides, assembly GCF_019393635.1. Taxonomy (NCBI): domain Eukaryota; kingdom Metazoa; phylum Chordata; class Mammalia; order Microbiotheria; family Microbiotheriidae; genus Dromiciops; species Dromiciops gliroides. The sequence goes on from NC_057862.1 coordinate 575,600,862, forward strand.
TACTTGTGGATGTACATGTATATATTTGCATACATATGAAATCTGCATTGTGATATTCAGACACATTTAAACAACATGAATTTCAATGTGTCTCAGCAGAATACTCAGTCTAACTGCATTAAAAAGGATGAACTTCAAATGAAATGGAGATCTCAGGTAATTCCAGAAAAGATTCAAAAGGTAAGTCGGCCTGAAGCCCAGAGCTCTAGAGGGAGACAACCTTTTTCTGCCCATTTAATACTAAAATTGTTACTTGGTTATGAGTCATAGAACACTATGACCTGTGAAAAACTGAAAATTTAGATCACCCAGAGGGCAAGGGAAAAAGCAGAAAGTGTGTGTGAGTAAACTTAAAAAACAACAACAAGGAATTATGATTAATTACTGAAGGAAAGGGTATCATCAAAGAAATGTCTAACTTGAAAAAAAGATTTGTCAATTACCAGGACAAAGAATTATCATTGGAAAGTGAAATCAAGGGTCCTTTTCTTTTTATCATTTTAAAAAATCTATATACTTAAGATTAAATGTTGAGTATTCGGGACAATTCCTTCAACATCTGTACAATTTTTCAAACTTTTGCATCAGCCTGTCCCACTGTTTCTCAGAAAAATAGCATCCAAAACTTTTCTGATAGTCTTGTTTATTTTATTATTGTGGCTTTGTTGGATCGGGATAGCTAAGTTTGACACAAGTTCAGTATCATTTTTGTCAAGAATTAACTCATCTTTTTGAACAAAAGGACTAGTTTAAGTAAAATCTGATCTCGTGTCTGCTTTTCAGATATATTTTTCACCCAAGAAGTTTATTTTTTAAACAAGTGAACCATTCTCTTGAATAATGATGTTGCCCGAAAATAAGCACGCATAGACCTCACCTTGTACCAAAACTCAGAGTAATAATGTCTTTGATCAAGCTTTGCATGACTATAGATTGTGTGAACTGTTGCAAATTCCTTTCAACTGTCCCATCACTTGTCAATTTATAGCCTTCTTCTCTTCTTTCCAAGTAGACTGAGCTCAATGTTGATATTACCAATATCTTTTTATGGGATTATTCTGGGCCTTTTCACAATAACTATCCAACCCTTTTAGAAAGATGTCAACATTTTCTGGACTGTCGTCAGTTGGGTTGATGAGATTGGCTTTTATTCTTGTTGTGAATGGGCAAAAGATCTGAAATCTTTTGTCAAGAGAAAGAGAAAGAGCCCTCTAGTATTTTGGATGGATCCCTCCCCCACCATGGTGAATGTAGAGTAGGGACAAGAGTTCCACAGGGTGAGCAAGACCCAGATGCATTACAATTGGCATCACTGGAGAGGAGACTTAGATCCACTGTAATATTTTAATATGGAGAAAAGTAAAAAAAGTAAAAAAGTGGGGCTTTGCTGATAGTGGAAGCACCTGAATCAGTAGTTCTGAGCAGCACATTAACTTGAAGTGGATGTTTGTTTCCATTATTTAATAACAATATCTGCAATTCATATAGTGTTTTAAACTCTGTGAAGTACATCATGTCTGTAACACTCTGTAAGGTAGCTGCTTATTATCCCCCCTTTTCATATGAGGAAGCTAATTTCTTCACAGCTCTGGATTTTGCCGATACTTGGAATTCAGAGTATAAAAACAATGTTTTTTAATAACAAATAAAATTGTGGCAGAGATAACCACATAGGTTAATGACTATTCCGGGTGAAAATGGGGATTACAATGAATTATTCTATACAATCTATCTATATTAGCCAAACTGTAAACTCTACTATACCTTCTGAACATACCTACAAGCATGCATACATGCATGCATGCCCACACATGCCTATTCCTTATTGCTAAATTATATGCATGTGAACATTTACATTTGTGGAGAGATATAGGATTGAAGTAGCTAGAGAAGGTGGTTAGTAGCATGACTACTCTGAAAAGGAAATGCCAGAGAAGGGCAAATTTTTACCATGGATCATTGGAATGGAAAGTTAACTCTGATATATAATTAAAATTATACCTCTTTATTACAGGTATGAAGAGATTGACCTTTTGAGGAGGAAAATTTAAATAGACTTTCTACCTGAAAAGTATGAAATAATACCTAAAATTACTAAAGTATTTTTTTTGCTTGTTTTGTGTGTCAGGAGAGTAATGTGGAAGTAGGAACGGCCTTTAGGAAATGCCAACACAAGTATTTTTTAACCAACTCAGAAAATAATTGTGACAATGACAGAAGAAGGTGGTTTCCACTGACTCAAGGCTCTCTCCATCCAACTGAAGGCCCCAAATGTGGCCCCTGCCCATCTTCTGTAATCATTAAGTATGTATTACTCATTCATTTTATTAAATATACTATAGTAAAGCTGGGTTTCATGTTAAAACAAACAGCTAAGGACTCTCAAGTAGCTTATAGTCTAATTAGGAAATTTAAAGTCTAATAGCTCAGAAAAAAATATATCTACTAAAAGCTAAGTTTTATCCTCCCTAGTTGTTACAAAAAATATCTTTCTACAAGTTTGGGAATAGTCAGCAAGCCAGAGTTTTCCCATTTCATAGTTACATAGGTAAAGCATGAGAAATCTGATTTCACATATTAAGTCTAACATGTCACACCCAAAAATTATATATGTATTGGCTAATAGACTTATTTTAAATAGTGGCATCTGTTTCTTCCCATCCTCACAGAAATGGAATATATCATGTGTGTTTTGCTTTAAGTCTTATAAATACTATTTTATCATGTTATTTCTCCAAATCCCAAAGTCATCAGGAATTAGCTACTTTATTCCATTCTCAACATGTCTATTTTCAAGAAGTCCCTACATGTTCATTCTGATATTGCTCAAAGGAAAAGGCCCCAAGCCTTCAAATAAGACAAGAATTAGTCAGCAAAGGGAATTCCCTGTGTGAGAACTCCCTCCAACAACACAGATTATAACCTGTCTATGATTTAGGAGATAAATCCAAGAGAGTTAGTTGCCTGAAGCAGAAAAAAGTTAAGGGATTTGCCCAGGCTCATGTAATTAATGCGAGGAGGGATTTGAATTCAGAACCTCTCCATTCAGATCTCAGTACTTAGTCCATTGCTACAAACTCCCTATATAAAAAAGGACATTCATGGTTTCAAACTGCTATCTTTTTAAATAATATTATCAATATGGCAAGGTTTCAACATAAGGAAACCAAACAGATATAAAATGTCTTCTAAAAAGCTCAAAGATCACCAATGGTCACTTACCTCCATTTGCTTCAGTTTCTTCAATTGTAAAATGAATAATAGTACCTACATGACCAGGTTGTGGTGGGGATTGAATAAGATAACAGTTGTAAAGTTCTTAGCACAGTGCTTGGCAAATAATAAGAGATATATAAATATTAGCTATTATTATTGTATTTTCATTGTATGGAATTCTGATTTTGCCAATAGTTTATCCTATGACTTTGACCATCCTAGATATTAGTTCTTCAACCATAAAATGAAGAGGTAGAGGGGAAGCTTGTTAACATCCTCCCCAGATCTATTACTCCATGATTCTAGCCAACAGGAAGACGATATGAATAGAAGAAAGGGATGAGAACCCAGCAGAGTTTCTATGTACATTCAACTTGATTACTGATCACATGATTTAGCATTTATGTATTCCATCTCTCTCATTGTTTCTTATGGTCGGTAAGTCAATCAATAAATTAATCAAATGGTAGGTATTTATTAGGTTCGCATTAAGCTCCAGGCACCATGGTAGGTATTTGGGGATATAAAAATAAAAATGAAACAGTCTTTGCCTTCAAGGAGCTTAAACTTTTCAGGGGAGACCACATGTACATATATTAGGATATACATGAAGGTAGTTTAGGGAGAAAAAGCACCAGCAGCTGTGGGTAGGGGTGGGTTACAAAGGGCTTCATCCAGAAGGTGGTTCTAAAGCTGAGCCTTGAAGGGAGTTAGGGATTATACAAGATGGAAAGAATGAGCATATATATGCAAGGATTGGGGATACCTCTGGGAAAAAGTACAGAGACAAAATGGAATGTGCGTGTGTATGTGAGTTCACACACACGCACATGCATGCGCATGTGTGTACAACAGCAAAAAGCCCACTTCACTAGCCCATAAAACATGAGGAGAATAATATATAATGAAATTAGAAGATGAGGCCAGGCTATGAAAGGATTTAGAAGCCAAAATGAGACATTTACATTTGATCCTAAAGGCAATAGAAACCACTGGACTTTATTAAGAGCGCTTAAAACTGGAGATTATTTAAGTGGCATGATCATACCTGTGCCTGAAGTAAGAGAAAAATATTTTGGCAGCTGGCGTGGGGAGAGACAAGAATGGGGGATCAATTCAAAGACCATTGTAAGAAGTAATAAGAGCCTGAACTTATGTAGTTATTGCTGGAATAGTGAAAAGGGGATAGAGATAGCAGAGATGTTACAGAAGTAGTAAGAGTGAGAATTGAAGTCAATGGTGAATTTCTGAACCAGGGACACTGGAAGGATCACCCTTCACAGAAATAGGAAATGGAATTGCCAGTTTAACATCTAATAGCCAGGTCATGAGACCCTTAGATAGCATGTGTTTAATTAGTATCTCTATACAGATGGCTACCATAATCTATAGGATATTCTCAGTCCCAGCCTCTCTCTAGAACTGCAGTCTTGTCACCAATTATATAGTGTATATTTCAAAATGAATGATAGAAGGTTATGATCAAATAGAGGGATGTCAGTGTTTCTGGCCACAAAAGTAGTTTGGGGATGGTGGAAAAAATTAGGATGTAACGATCCTTTTTTGAGAATGAGATAGATAAGGTGATTTGGTATTGGATTTTGAAAAGGCAGAGAAATTGAGAGGTATAATGTACAGTTCATGCACAAAACTGATTTACTCTTACTTATGCTAACTAGTGCAATGGAGTCACTAACTAGAAATTACATTTCTCAATTCTAGCAATCAAACTTTATTAATCAAATCTGTGCAAACACCACTTCATATTCTCTATTAAGGAAAACAAACATTAACCCCACAATAAACAAACTATCAATCTAATTTCTCAGGCCTTCCCAGTAAGCTGTCTCATACTGATGATAGTGGCATGATTCATTCACTGGTCACCCAGAAGTCACATGATTTCCTCAGAGGGGATTGCTGTGCAAGTCAACAAATCAATGCACTGCAAATTCACTCAGGTGAATATGACTTATGCTTGAGTCTCCAGAGTGTAAGACATGGGAATTGCCTCAGTTATGACCCAAGGTCAAACTGGGGGTGTTCAGTGGATTTCTTATAATTTCTAGATAGGGAATCTGACTGACTATAGTCAAATTCTGATTGGTTGTTAACAACTTAATTTGTTTACCAATTAATTTCATTGATTCTTGATGGCATAAACTAATGAAGATGCTGTTTACAATCTCTTTGGTGATATGTCCTATCCAGAGGTCTCATATATTTACCAGTTGCTTATGAACACACGCATTTTGTTAACCAATCTATATACCACATATGTGCATATCTTAAATATTGAAAAAATTATGAAAAACAAACATCAAAACAATTCATCACAAAATGGTGACCTAATGCAAAAAAGGAGTTGGTTATGTCAAGGCAACAAATTTTTTCTCATTACAAAAGGTTAGAGTTTTTTAGATATAATTAACACGTATAATTAAGTACTACTGCATAAAGGCCAGAATTGAGAAAGAGGAATATAATGAGCTAAGTTTTGGACTACTTGAAAAAGTAGAAAGAATGATCTAGAAAATTATGGATTACAACCTCCATGATCTGGCTGGAGTGATAGGTTTTGACAGAGTTAACTTAAAAAATGAAGAGTTTAATGAGAAATAGTATCAAGAGCAGAATCTCAAAGTGGCAATGAGGAAAAAAAAGTTTAAAAAGAGTAAAAAAAATCTAATTGCTTTGCCAAGATTAATATGATGGGAAGTATTAGATGGAGGGTATAGACACTGTTAGAGAGGAGGATCAGTTATACAGTATCATCTAGGGGAGGCCAGGTCTCTTTGAGTGCCAGAAGATTGAAGGAATCAAAGAGGAAGAGGTTTAAAATGAGTTGGTTTGTTGATTATGGAATGGGAATCCCAGAGGGCACAACAGAAAGAGCAGGCAAAGATAAATTGAGAAACAGGAGGTCTAGGACTGAGAAATGTGGAGAGGAAGGACATGGAGGTAGAAGCTTGCTTTTATGAAACTATATATATCTACAACTCTACTATAAATTCTTGAAAGGCAAAATTTTACATCATCCCTATAAAACAAACAATATCATTGCATCCATAATTGTACTAGAGTCATATTAGGAACATAATAAATACTTGTGATTTAAGCAGAGGTTTAACTTTCTCACAATCTTGGGCTTCAGCTTCACAATGTTCACCTAACCACATGATTCCCTTTTATCTCTCTCTGTCTCTATCTGTGTGTGTGTGTGTGTGTCTCTGATTCTCTCACCTCTTTCTCTATCTCTTTCTCTTGTCTTTGTCTCTGCCTGTCTCTGTCTCTCTGTCTCTCTCTGTCTCTGTCTCTCTCTCTCTCTCTCTCTCTCTCTCTCTCTCTCTCTCACACACACACACACACACACACACACACACACACACATACAGTCCAAGAGTATAAGGTCAGCACATAAATGCTTTAAGCTTAAATGTAATGAGTGAATCAATTTCTATATGTCTAATGAAGGCTGAGACATAGGAGGTGAACAGGGAACAATTTGGGAACTGTGAGGAAAAGATATTGGAAGAAAAGAAATGAACCAAGAAAGATAGGAACTGATGATTCTAGGGAAGCAATGAGGAAATGCTATGATTTGTGACCAGAAAATATTTGAATTCTGAGCAAAGTTGGAAGACAGGAGAAAAAGGACCATGTTGACAAGTGAATCTATATAGATCTTTCCAGACAACATTGAGGGCAGCTATTGTGTTTACACATGAACACAAATAGAAAAATTCTAATTGCAGGTCAAATGCATGATGGCAATTAATTTCAGATATCACTAGAAAAAGTTAGAGAATACTAGAAAAGACACTAAACATTTATGAAGAAAGCCCCTGAAACAATTTCCTGAAGTGGAAACTCCATGCAGGAGAAAGCAGTTCAAGTAATCTTCCTAAAGAGCAGGTCTGACCATGTCACCTCCCTACTCAACAAACTCTACTGACTTCCTGTCACCTCTGTGATCAAATATTAAATCCCCTGGCATTCAGAGCTTTTCATAAGCCTCCCTTGTAGTCCTCTCATACCTTACTCCTCTCCAAGAACACTGTGATCTAGTGACACTGGCTACTTCACTGTTTCTCCAAAAAGATACCCCCATCTCCCAACATGAGAGGACCTCACTCACTTCAATGCTGTCCATCTATATCTCTGCCTCCCAGCTTCCCTAAATTTTCACATTCTGCAAGTAACCTTCCTTAGTACTCCTTAATTTTAATGACTTTCCTCTGAGACTATCCCCGATTTATCCTGCATATTTTTTGTTTATTTGTAATTGCTTGCTTGTCTTCCCCCATTAGACTGGGCAACTTGAGACAATGGACTATTTGTTTCTTGCCTTTCCTTTTATCCCTAGTGATTAGTACAGTGCCTAGAATACCATAGGCAGTTACTAAATACTAGTTGACTGACTAGTAATAGGATTTTTTTAAAAAATTAAAATTTAATTGCTGTTATATCTGCCCAATAACCACCTTCACTTTTCAAGAATAGAATTATACTGACCACAACCCATCTTTTGACTGGGTTGAATGGCAATTTCCATTCATTTCCATATCATGAATGGGAAAACCTAAGGAACCCTAAGAATTTAGGCTTCATTGTTAATTATCTAAATTTTTTAATAAAATTAGAAATCCTTTTTACTCTAGAGTGTGGAGCACAGAGCTACTTAAGAATAAAACATAGTCCCAAGAGGAATGTAATGATAGTCTCATCATGTACACTAGAGGCTCCCTTTCCTTCCTTTCCAGAAACTACAAATAAAATAAAGGATTTCCTATACAAGAAGAGCACTGAAAGACTTTGTTTCTCAAAAGAATTGTTGCTTTATACCTAGAATTTCTAGGAGTTAGAAGCAAAGTTGCTTGAATTGTTGATAACAGCCAAAGTTTATACTTCATAAGGCCATTTTTGCCCAGTGTGGAACAAACTAAAGTTTTACATATACATTGTCTTCTCTTTTTTGTAGGCAATCAAGGTTAAGTGACTTGCCCAGAGTCACACAGCTAGTAGGTGGATGGGGCCAAATTTGAACTCAGGTCTTTCTGACTCCTGGGCTGGTGCTCTATGTACCACTCTACCTAGCTGCTCTGACATCAGGTCTTACTGAATATAAGACCTTAAATAATGATAGCCTCTCTATCTCTGTCTCTTTTTCTCAGAAACATACACATGTGCCTATACACATGTACACACTCACAGGGACATACCACCATTATAACATGTCTCATATGTAAATTGGATGTGGAGCTGGGCATGGCCAAGAAAGTCTTCTAAAAGTGGTGTCTATACAGTGGGCATCTTGCTGAGAAACAATACTGCAAAGCCATCTCAAGGCAGAAAACACACGGTCTTGCTCTGGTGTAGGGGCCTGTATTAATAAATACTAGATAGTTAGACTTATGTGTCATTCTCTCCTCCATATTGACATTGTGGAGAAAAAAGAGCCTATTCAGTTCCAAGAACATATGAAGAGGTCAAAGTTCAAATCCCTTTAGCTTTACCCCTCCCTTGTAGGAGACTAGTTTAAGTAAACAAAAGAACATTAAAATCACAATTTAGGCATTTGTATGTAGGCTTCCTTTGAAGTCCATAATAAAGAGGCAGTCATCCTGTTTCAATCTTGGGGGTCCCTAGCCCCAAATTCCATCCATATAACTACATCATTTTGGATATGGGCCTAAAATTAAGCTGCTCACTGACAGGCTTCACATAAATTAATCCAATGGTTCTTTTTTTTTTTTTTCACTGCAGTGGCACCCTCCACATGAAATGAAACAGTAAAAAACTTGCAGTAAAATCTTATAAAATGTCCTTTAATACCTAATGATAAATAATAAATAGGTTAAAATAATATTGTTAGATGCATTTTCCCAAATATAACAAATTTGCAAGCAATTTACCCAGCGATTAACAATAAGGACGCAATTGTTCACAATCAGTGTTCTGTGTAATTGAGACTGCTATAAATATGATGGACAATACCGAGTAAGAAGCTTCTTAACCATTTTCACATTCTACTTTCTTTACATAATTCAGCATTTAACAATTTGTTTACTTAAATATTTTATTTTCTAAAAGAAATATGTAAACAATATCTAAAATGGTTTTATTAAAGCCCTCACATTTTTGTTTAAATATTTCAAGAGTTTGACTTTTAATTTTTTAATTTATATTTGTTTTAAAATTCGTTTAAAATGTAAACAGAAGCAAAAAACAATTTCTTATCCTTTGGTAAAATCACACTACTGAAATTTCCACCACCCTGATTCAGGATCCTATCACCTATCACTTGTACCATTTGATCTAATAGCTTTTTAAGTGCTAATCCAGCCTCCAGCCTTTCCTGTTTCCAATCCATCCTTTACACAGTGGCCTAATTAATATTTTGGATGCTCAGTCCTAACCAAGTCACTCCCCTACTCAAAAATCTCCTGTTACCTTCCTATGAATAATTGCTAGCATGTATATAGTGCTTTGAGGTTTGCAAAGTGCTTTACAAATATGATGTCATTTGATCCAAATCCTATTGCCAATAAAATAAAATTGAGAGGTCTGCTGGCTTCCTTGTGAGGCATCCAGGACTTGAAGAACCTCCTCAAATTTTTTCAGTCTTAGTGATTACTTTCTATTTCTATAGACTCATGCAATCTACAATGCAAATGCATTACCAAAAGAAATGTAGAATTGTGAATAATGAGAAACTGAAGACTTTAGGGGTATAGATAGTGTTTTCATCACTATCATCTCTTGGGATCATGTGTTTTAGAAGAAAAAAATTTGGGAAGTAAACAGCTGGTTAAGATCATGAAATCTGAGAATGGAATTTGGCACAATGTCTGGCATATGTTACGTGTTTAGTAAATGCTAATTGATTGATTGGGATTTCTGGAACTTAGCTTCTGGGCTCTTGGCCATAAATGCAATGCTACAACTAAAAGGAACTGATAAAAATGTATTTGTCAGAAAGATTTAACTAGCAAGATGGCTAAATATTGGTTTTAAACATAACACCCACACCTTACTACCTTGGAACCAAAGACATACCAGGTATATAATAATTAAAATTGAAGCAATCAAAGGATATGGAAAACATCCTTGATATATTATAAAGCCTTATGAAACAACAGCAAGGTGAGGTAGTGAGGCAATGAGCTGGGGAAAATGTAATAATCATAACCATGAAAATGAATGAAACTAATTTATTGATAAAATGGAAAAAGAGAATAGATCTGGAAGAAAAATACAAAATGTTTTTATAACAAACCCATTAAAACTAGAGGTCGAGTAGAATCTACTATGGATCTAGATTAAACCAGAAAAACAAAGTGGAAATAATCAATTACCTAGGATTTATTAACAGTTCTATACCTGGTATAGAGAGTCACTTCAATTGTGCCATAGATTCTCCTTCATGAATTAATACTTCTAAGAGTGAGGCAAATCAAAAGAAGGTTTCTCAAAAGACAAAAATATAGCACCAAAGGCTTGTTTTGACTGTGGACCTCTAGGAAGTCTCCTCAAATTTTAGGTACTTTTTTAGTCAGAATGACCTGAAATTCATAGCTCATAAGCTCTCATCAATGCATATACTTTTACTTGTTCACTAGAGTATATGCATAGTTCAAAATAAAGGCATTTAGTAAAATATCCTAGTTATAAATGACAAGGCTTAACTTTGAGCTTACTCTTTCAGTACACAAATTCTTTCAGTGAGAAAACTTGTTCTACAATTGGGTATGCATATACTGGAAATATATATGGCCAGGGCACCCAGATAATGGAGCAACTCATACCTTAGACACTACATAGATGATTACTTATTATTATGCCATCATACTACTTTTTGCTGGACCTACCACATTAGAATCTGCTGTTTCCTATAAGGCATCACAATTCAACAGATCTCAAATGGCATTACATCTCAGCTTTAGCTTAACTTCAGCTATCCTTCTCTGTAGTAGATCCTTCTCAATCCTCTTTGACTTCTACTACCAGGGCCACCTCTAATCCATTTCCCTCTGATTAAAAAAACAACAACATATCTTTCCCCTCTTTTAGTCAGTCTTACCATCTGTTAGTGTTTGGGAGGAGTGGAAGATGCTGTTTTTAATATGCCTCTCACCTATAAAAGAGAGGTATAGCTCTTTCAGCCCACTCTTTTGGCTTCCAGTTGATAGGACATTCTGTCCTTTATTAGCTGCTGCTTGCTATGGTTGGTAATTCCCATGCGGTGAAGACTGGAGCTTTTGCTAGTCATCTCTATTGGGCAATATGAAGTAAGATTTCTTTCCTTTTTTCTTTTTCTTTTCTTTTCCTTTTTCCTTTCTTCTTTTTTTTTTCTTTTTGGTGGGACAATGAGGGTTAAGTGCCTTGCCCAGGGTCACACACCTAGTAAGAATCAAATTTGAGCCCGGATTTGAACTCAGGTCCTCCTGAATAAAGGGCCAATGCTTTATCCACTGCGCCACCTAGCTGCCCTGAAGTAAGATTTATAAATCAATGGCAATCAAACATTTTTCCTTCAACAAGTCTATTCACAGAAGGTAACAGATAACCAGGCGTGGAACATATCTACTCTTTGAAGTCTTCTTAGGACTGATTTATGAACTAACCTCTCTTTACTGTCCCTGTATATTCCTCAGTTCAACTCTAATTTGATATATGATCAGAAACCCAATGTTATCATTCAGTCATTACAGTCATGTACAAGTCTTTTGTGACCCCATGTGGTGCTTTCTTGGCAAAGATATTGGAGTAGTTTGCCCTTTCCCTCTTCAGTTCATTTTACAGATGAGGAAACTGAGGCAAGTGGGTTTGGTGACTTGCTCAGTGTCATACAGCTAGTATCTGAGGCTGAATTTGAACAAAGGTGTTCTTTACTCCAGACCTGGACTCTATCCCCTATGTCACTTAGCTGTCCAGAAACCCAGTAGGAAAATACTGAGGATAATTAATCATATAAACAAAAAATATAAAACCTATATAACTTCATTGATATATGAAAAGAAAAAAATCCTTTGACAAAGTATTGCAATCATTTAAGAACACAAAATGACACATGCAGAAAGGCTATTTCTCAGTATAATAATAATAATGATAATAATAAAAATATAGAAAGATAGACAGATGATAGATAGATAGATAGATAGATAGATAGATAGATAGATAGATAGATAGATAGATAGATTATTTGAGCCAGTATTATTTGCAATTGAGAAATATTGGAAGGTTTCCCGGTAAGTTCAGGAGGTAAAGCAATGGTGTCTTCTCTCCCTCTTTGCCTTGACAAAATACTAGAAATGCTAGTTGAAAGATTACCCCCTCAAAAAAGAACTCAAGGTTAAAATAACAGCAAAAGGGAGGGGAGAACCTTCTTTTACCCATGATATGCATACTTGTAAAACCCCATATAATAAGTGAAAAAGTATACATCAAAATGATTAATAACTTTATTAGATACAAAATAAGTAAAAATGCCATAAGTATTCTATGCAGATTAACAAAAATCTGAAAGAAATAATAGAAAGATAATGTCAATTCAAAATAACTAAATACTGTATGAAATATATGTGACTTAAACTGCCAGGACAGCCTCAATTACAAAATACTCCAAGAAAATTAAGTTTTAAACAATTTGAGAGATAATAATTTTCCTTGTTAGTTTCAACAATATGTTAAAAATTACTCTTCTACCTAAATAAATTACAGATTTGGTACTATACCACTCAAAATATCAAGGTGTTATCCTGTAGAACTAAACAAAATAACTACAAAATTAATTTGTTGAAAGCCTAGAATTTCAAGGGCAATAATAAAAATATTTGACATATTTCACACTATATCATAAAGTAATAACCACCAAAACTATTTTGTTCTGATTAAAAATAGAAAACTGGATCAGCAAAGCATTCAAGAGAAATAAGATCACTTGAACATAGCAATCCATCCATGTTTAATAAACTCAGAACATCAACTACTGGAGTAAGGACTAAATATTTGACAAAAACTGTGGGAAAACTAGAAAGTAATTTGTCAAAATTAACTTTGTTCCAGGATCTTAAACCAAATACGACAATAAGTTCCAGTTGTATACTTGACCAAATAAAAATGTGACAGCATACAAACAAGAAAAAAGTTAAAGGTGGTACCTTTTACAACTAAGGTTAGGTTTAAAAATACTTAAAAGCTAGAAGAGAGCATAAAGGGTATTTTTTTTTCTTTTTCTTTTTACTTTTGCATTGCAATGAGGGTTAAGTGACTTGCCTAGGGTCACACAGCTAGTAAGTGTCGTGTCTGAGGTCAGATTTGAACCCAGGTCCTCCTGAATCTAGGGCTGGTGCCTTATCCACTGCACCACCTAGCTGACCCTTATAAAGGGTAAAATAAAGAATTTTAGTTATGTGGCACTCAAAATTTCTTATATAAGCAAAATTAGTACAGTTAGAATATAAAAAAATACCAAGTGGAAAATACTTTAATCAAACATCTTTGATAAAAGTCTCTCTATAAGATACATAGAGAATTAATAAAAATATGTAATGAGATATTCCTTAAGAGACAAATGATAAAAGATGAATGGTTTCCAGTTCGACCCAAACAATTGTAAGAAAGAAAATACTCCAAATCACAAATTAGAGACATTCAGTTTAGAATCACTCTGAGATTTTGCCAAACAGTAAATTGGCATAAAAAATGAATGATGGAAACAGACAACATTGTGTGTGGGGGGGGGGGGTGGATAGGAAAACAGATATACTAATACAATATTAGTGGCATTGTGAATTGATTCAATCATTCTGGAAAACAGATTTACATGTGGATTTATATAGGGGAAATTCATTATACTATTCAAAATCCTTCTGACCCAATTTGACTATAACCCAGAGACAAAAAGTATATGAATATAATTGCATAAGAAATTAATAAAATGAAGAATTCATAGAAGCATGGGAAAACCTACTTGAATGGATACAATAAGAATGGGAAAACCATATATACAACATCACTACAATAAGGTCAATGTATTTATATTGTACTTTTAGATCTACTGACCACTTTACATATGTTATCTCATTTGAACATCAGAATAATTCTGTGAGATAAGTGGTATGAGGTAACTAAGGTTGAGAGTCTAAGTGATTTGTCTATGGTCATACAGCCAGGAAGTGTCTGTTTAATTCAGATAGTTATTTCTGATTACAATTTTATCATTCTAGCTACATTTCCAGCTAGCTATTCCCAAGTGAAAACAGTGCTAAAAAAAACAGTTGAAATGTCCTAAGCTAGCAGTTTCTTATTCCTTGAAGAAAAGATATAGAGAGGTGGAGGCAATGAGTGGAACCCAGGAAGACCTAACCTAGACCTCAGTCACTAGGAGGAGGAACCTTCTGGAATTTCCTATTTTAACTAATTATTCTTACTAACTGGATGAGAACCTGAGTTATTTCCAATTGGCTAAAAGACTAGAAATAGTATTATATCTCCTAAATTCCATGCCCAGGAAGAAGTCATGATTGCACCCATATTTGTATGATTCTGATAAAAAAGAGTCTTAACCATAATAACAAATGATAAAATATAATAGTGCTTAGGGTAGATGTAAGTGTGGTAATTGAAGACAGAAAGAAGGTAGAACTACTCAATGCTTTTTTTCCTTCTATCTTCTGTAACAAGTAAAATAATGCTCAGACTAGAAAAAAAATAAAATTTACCTCTAGGGAAATGAAACTTTCACTTGTTGGCAGAGTTTCTAAAATTATGAATCAAAAGACTATTTTTCTTTCTTTTAAATTTTACTAATTTATTATTTATTTATTTTTAGCCTTTAAAAAAAAAAAAAAAACTTTTAGGGACAGCTAGGTGGTGCAGTGGATAAAGCACTGGCCCTGGATTCAGGAGGACCTGAGTTCAAATCTGACCTCAGACACTTGACACATACTAGCTGTGTGACCCTGTGCAAGTCACTTAACCATCATTGCCCCACAAAAAAAAACAAACCAAAACAAAACAAACAAAAACAAAAACCCTTTGAGTTCCAAATTCTCTCCCTCCTTTCAGCACCTCTCACACCCATTGAGAAGGCAAGCAATATGACATTAATTATACGTGAGAAATGATGCAAAATATATTTCCATAAGAAAAATGAATTGAAAAAGGTATACTTTAATTTGTAGTCAGAGTTCATCCTTTCTCTATTTGGAGGTGGATAGCATTTTTTCATCATGAGCCCTTTGAAATTGTCTTGTATCATTGTTTTGGTCAGATCACCTAAGTCTTTCATAGTTGGTCACCATTATAATGTTGCTGAAATTGTGTACAATTATTTCCTGGTTCTGCTTACTTTATTTTGTATAAATTCCTATACACCTTTCTAGGCTTTTCTGAAACCATCCTACTTGTCATTTGTTATAACACAATAGTATTTCATCACAATTTTGTACCACAATTTGTTTAGTCATTCCTCATTTGATGGGCAGCCCTTCAATTTCTAATTTTTGCTATCATAAAAAGAGCTGCTATAAACATTTTTGTACAAATAGGTCCTTTTCCCTTTTCATCTCTGGATTACAAACCTAGTAGTTGTATTTCTGGGTCAAAGGGTATGCACAGTTTTATTGCCTTTTGGGCATAGATCTAAATTGTTTTCCAAAATCATTGGACTAGTTCACAGCTCCACCAACACTGCATTATTATACCTATTATGCCATATCCTATGCAGTATTTGCCATTTTTTCTTCCCTTTTCGTGTTAGCCAATCAAATCAAAGGTATACTGTTAATATCATTTACCTAAATTCAGCCAGCAAAGTATCTGGCACAGTTTTTCACAGTATTTTTGTGGAAAAGATAGAGAGATATATGATAAATGGTACACTTAGGTGAATTTGGAACTGGTTGAAGGGGCAGAAATAAGGAATAGCCTGTAGTGCTTTGATGTTACCTCAGAATGCAGTCTGTTGGGTAAAGGTTCCCAGAGAACTGTGCTTAGCTTAGTACTATTTACCATCCTGATCAGTACATAAAAAAAGAAAAAGATATCATGCTCCTGACTTGTCATAATGAATGACAGAGATGAGGCCTAGAAATGATGAATATGCTAGAATGTAACCCAATCTATAAAGATGAAGTTAAATAGTGATAAATGGAAATTATTTTTACACTTGCATTAAAAAAAAAAGCTTTTCAAGTACTAGAGATTTACAAGTAGTATATGCCCAGATTATAGATCATCATAAAACTATCCAGAGGTTTTGATGGATTGCAAGTTCAATATGAGTCAACAATAATATGGTAACTAAAAAGGTGTCCTTAAAAAGGAAGCTGAAAGTCCCATTATAATGTGTCCTTGTTAGAACAGATCTGGACTATTATATATAGTTTAGTACACAGCCTTTTAGGAAAGACATGATACAAATAGATATAGATATAGATAGATATGTAGCCCATCTTATTTTGGAGATGGCATCTGATCTGTGTCCTAAACAATACTAGGGATTCTGGGAGACAGACTAAATAAATGTATTTCAAACATGGGGATCATCTTGTAGTCAGAAGCATGAGAAGGAATGTTACACACAAACACACATTTCTCATTTTGTTCTCTGAGTCCTTCAGCTATCTCTATCAAGCAGTTTGTAACATTTCATCATTAGTCCTCTGGATTTATGGTTAGTAGTTACACTGATCAGATTTCTTAATTCTTTCAAAGGTGTTTGTCTTTATCATATTATTGTCTTTGTATAAATTGTTTTTTCTGGTTCTGTTTATTCCACTCTGTGTCATTTCATAAAAGTCTTCCCAGATTTCTCTGAAATTATCCATTTCATTGTTTGTTACAGCAAAATAGCATCAGATCACATTTATGTACCATAATGTGTTCAGTAATTCCCCAACTTATGGGTGCCCCTTCAGATTCCCATACTTTGCAACAGCATAGAGAACTATAAATATTTTTATATATGCTTAGAGCTTATTTTTCTTAGGACTAATCCTTCCTTAAATCTACTCTCCCTCTAATTACCCCTTCCCCCATCTCTCTTTTCCCTTCTATTACCATGATAAGTGAAATATATTTTTGTAACCAACTGTGTGTGTCTATTTTAGAATATGGTTTCTTAATCAAGGGACTGTGAATGTGTTTCTTAAAAATATTTTGACAACTATACTTAAATTGATTTCTTTTGTAATCATGAGTATTTTATGAATCAAAAAAATTATTCTGAGATGTCCACCAATTTCACTAGATTGCCAAAGGGATCCATGATGTCAAAAAGTTAAGAATCCCTGACCTAGAAATAGGTAATAAGAATGATGAAGGATATTGTCATTATAAGATCATAGATTTCTTGGCATATCAAAATAGACTTATTTAAGAAAATGAATTTTTCTAGCAGATTAATTAAGTTTATCTGCTGAAGAGAATATTTATGGTAGGAATTCACCTCAATTAAATAAATGTTTACTGTGCTGTGCACAAAACATTGGGTTGGGCACTGTTCATAGAAAGACAAAAATAAAACAGTTCTTGGATGCAAGGACCATAATCCACCAAAATGAAACAACATGTACATAAGTAAGGAGAGAGAGAGAGGGAGAGAGAGAGAGAGAGTGGGGGGGGAGGGAGGGAGAGAAACTAAAATGGGAAGGTTCAGGATAGGTAGGTTTCATGTGGAAGGGTAGCACCTGCGTTATTCTGTAAAGGATGATAAAAGTTTCAGGAGAAAGAAAGTAAAGAAATTCATTGAAGACATTGAGGACCACCCTGTAGTCACAGAAGCAGGAGATGAAGTGTTATATGTGGAGAACAACTGGCAGACCATCTTTCCAGAAGCAGAGAGAACATGAAGGGGACTAATTTAAAATAAGAATAAGAAAATAAGAAGGGGGACTAATATAAAATAAGAAAGAAAGTGAGAGCCAGATTTTGAGGATCTCAAAATTTTTAATCTACCATTTTAATGGTAGATTAATGTAATTATTTTTTGTTAATTAGGTTGTTTTGTTAAATCTGTCAGCTGTGCTGACACCCCAGTTCCTTATGCTAACTCTGCGTATATTTTGAACATAAAAAATTCTAAGTGTTGAGATGCCTTTGAACACCAGATCTTGCAAAAAGCACTTTTAGAATCTAATTAGCAACACTCTTCAGTCCCTGTTTTTAATGGTTATGCCAGTCACAACCTAGGAAGAAAAAAATAGATTCCAAATTTCAGATTTCACATTGTAGTCTGATGGCACAGAGATGAACTGAAATGAATTTTGAGGGAAACACTCTCAGACCAGAATCAATATTGTGCATATAGGTCATGATTCTGGACATGAAGTGCTGTACAAATGGAGATGTGAGGATATCAACATTTCTCCTCATAATCCCCAGATGTAAAGAATCAAAAATAGCACTATAATCAAGGTAACCTGTGAGTGGTCCCACTGCTAGAGTTTCATGTAGTATGATATGTCATGAATTCTGCCTTCTAGGACTAGACATTCTAGAAAATTGAAAGAAAATTCAACAGATATTAAACCAATACGTGCCTACCATGGGCAATGGTGCTATCATGTGAAAGAAGGATTAGACTTGTTCTATTTAGTCCTAAAGGACAGAACTAGGAGTGATGGGTAAAAGATTCAGAAAAACATGTTGAGGCTTGAAGTGGATGGAGCAATGTATAGAGGGCTGGGCCTGGAGTCAGGAAGACCTGAGTTTAAATCTGGCCTTAGGCACTTACTAGCTCTATGACTCTGGGCAAGTCACTTAACCTCTCTTTGCCTCAGTTTCCACATCTTTAAATTGGGGACAATCATAACACCTAACCTTCCAAGGCTGATGTAAGAATCAAATGAGATAATAATAGTAAAGAGCTTAGCATAGTGTGTGACACACAATAAGCACTATTTCAATGTTAGCTATTGTTATTATTATTATTATCATTATTATTTTGGAGAAAATATTTTTCCAACAATTAGAACTCTCCAAAAGTGGAATGGATGACTGTAAAACATAAGAAGGCTGCTTCACACTGAACCTCCTCAACAAAAAGTAGGAGGATTACTCAACAGAGCTGATATTCTAATATAAAATGGAATGAAGGATCTCAGAAGGTCCTTCTAATGCAAAGGCTCCTAAAGCAAAAAGCTTCTAAAGCAAATAGCAGAACTGTAAAATCTTCCATTTTTGAATGGTTTATAAACATGGGTATCACTGATTACTAAAGTCCTAAGAGAATAATATGATATAGCATTGATCTCAACATATCTTTACTTACAAAATTAATTCCCCAAACTAAATACTTACATTTTCTTAAAAGATAGTTTTGGTACCTTTGATCCTAATTAAATAATTTCCCTTTTTAAAATACTAGACATCATTCTACTGATGAATATTTTTCAAATATCAACTTCTATTTTATTACACTTTAAGGTTTACAAATAATTTTCCATTCAATAATCTATGAGGAAGATAATGAGACCCATTTTATGAATAAGGAAACCAAGATTCTCAGAGGTTAAGCAATTTAATAAGAGGGTAGTTAGGGGTGCCATTCTGCACAAAGCACGGGCCTAGAGTTAGGAAGGCAGAATTCAAATTCAACCTCATACACTTACTAGCTAAAAGTCCTTTAACCTCTTTGTCTGCCATAGTGTCCTCATCTGAAGATTGGGAATAATATTAATCTTTACTTCTAAGTATTAGGATCAAAAGATAATATTTGTAAAGCATTTTGTAAACCTTAAATTACCATATAAATGCTAGCTTTTATGAATTATTATTATTGTCCATGATCAACCAAGTAGCCTATGTCACAGCCCAACCAAAAAAGATTCATTTGTTAAGTGTTTACTATACTCCAGTCATTATGATTGATATTTGGGATACAAAATCAAAGGTTTCTCCAGAACCTTACATTCTAAATGGGGTAAATGACATGAACATATATGTTGTTCAGTTTTTTTCAGTTTCATCCTACTACCACATGATCTCATTTGGAGTTTTCTTGGCAAAAATACTAGAGTGGTTTGTCATTTCCTTCTCCAGATCATTTTACAGATGAGGAAAGTGAGGCAAATAGAGTTGAGTAACTTGCCCAAGGTCATATAGCTGAGTCCCTGAATCTTCTGTGCCACCCAGCTGCCCTTGCACATATATCGGTAAATACAAAAAACAAAAATAGAAATAAGGTCTTTGTCAAAGGACAGTGCTAGCTGCTGGGGGCCTCAGGAAAGGTCTCTATTAGAAAAAGGTGATGCTTTGGTTGTCTTTTAAAAAATAAGATTTTATTTCTTTTAATTATCCAAGATCTTCCTTCCCACCCGATTACTCTTGCTCTCACCCCCTCAAACAAGAACAGAAGAAAATTTAAATATGTATGATCAACCAAAACAGCTCTCCACATTGGCCATGTCAGGGGGAAAATTGTCTCATTCTAAATTCTGAATCTTTCCTTTAGGAAGTCAGTTGCATGCTTCATCACTGATCCTCTGGATTTGTGGTTGGTCATTTTGTTAATAAAAGTTCAGCATGATAATATACCATTACATTGGTATGCTATAACTTATTCATCCACTCCCCAATTAATAAACACGCCCTCAAATTCCAATTTTTGGCCACCTCACCAAGAGCTATTAATATTTTTGTACATCCTTAGAGTTTATTTTGGTTAGAATGAATCCCTCTCTTAATATATCCTTCCTCTAATCTTCACCTTCTTGTTCTGCTTTCCCTTCTATTTCACTCCTGAGTGAAATGCATTTCTGTACCCAACTCTGTGTGTGTGTAGATATTCTTCCTTCTTTTGGAGAGTTAAAATGAGAGTAAACTTCAAGTATCAGCTATTCTCTCTCACCCCTCCTTTTTGTTTGTATACATGTGGATTTGTGCACCATTATTATGCGAGATATTTTTCCTAAAGTTTCCTTTCCCTTCTATTTCCTCCCCTTTCTATTATATTCCTCTTCCCTATTCTGTTTTTAAGACCATCAAGCCATAAAAGCATTCTCAGGCCTTGTCTAATTGGATCCCTTCTATTAACAATCATGATAATAGGGTTCAGAGAGGACACATATCATCTCCCCATATTTGAATATAAGTAGTTTATCATTGTCATTTAACATTGATCATTCATGATTATCTTTTTTCTTTTTTTTTTTTTTTGCAGGGCATTGAGGGTTAAGTGACTTGCCCAGGATCACAGACAGTGTCAAGTGTCTGAGGCTAGATTTGAACTCAGGTCCTCCTGAATCCAGGGCCAGTGCTTTATCCACTGTACCACCTATCTGCCCCCCCACGACTTTCTTTTAATGTTTCTCTTTACTCCTGAGTTTGAACTTCAAAATTTCTCTGCAGCTCTGGTCTTTTCATCAGGAATACTTGGAAGCCATCTATTTAATTAAAGATCCATTTTCCCTTGAAGTATTATAATCAGTTTTCCTGTGTCAGGTTTTTTTTTTTTTTTTTTGGCTGTAATCTCATGTCCTTTGCCTTCTGAAACATCATATTATGAGTACTCCACTCCTTTATAATAGTGGCTGCTAAATTGTCAGTGATCCTTACTGTAGCTCCTTGATACTTGAATTATTTCTTTCTGGCTTCTTGCAGTATTTTTATTTTGACCTGGAAATTCTTGATATTTCCTTTTGGAGTTTCGTTCAGGACATGACCAGTAGAATCTTTCTATTTCCATTTTGTCCTCTGCTCCTACAAGATAGTTTTCATTCAAGATTAACTGAAACATAATGTCTAGAATCTTTTCAGGAGGGAGGGGTCCAGGAAGTCATGGCATTCAGATAGTCCAATGATTATTTTTTTCCTTGATCTGTTTTCCAGGTCAATGGTTTTGCAATTAGATACCTTATATTTTCCCCCATTTTTAGCCTTTTGACTTTGTTTTTAATATTGCTTGCTTTCTTAAGCTATCATTGTGTGAGAGTGCACACAGTTAAATTAATTACAAAGAATACAAAGAAATTGGGGGAGGGGTTCTTAGGTAGAGAATACTAGCTACTGTGCAGAGGCTCAGAAGAGAAGAGAAGGAATAAACACTTATTAAGTACCTATGATGTGCCAGGCACTATTGTAAGAATTTTACAGATATCTCATTTGTTCAGAATGTTGTGAACAGGGAACAGCAAATAGCCCAATGTGGAGGGAAATTGAAATGCATGAAGGGAAGTAATTTGCAGTAAGCCTGGAAAGATAGTTTGGAGCAGGGTTGTGAAGGGCTTTTAAAATGATAAATTTTGGGGGGCAGCTAGGTGGCGCAGTAGATAATGCACTGGCCCTGGATTCAGGAGGACCTGAGTTCAAATTTGGCCTCAGATACTTGACACTTACTAGCTGTGTGACCCTGGGCAAGTCAATTAACCCTCTTGCCCTGCAAAAAAAAAAAAAAATTTAATATAAGAAGAGGCTGCATCTTTTACACTTTTGTAAACTGTATTGGGAAAATTTATTTTGGTTTGGGGACCCTGCCTTTGGGCTGAGATTAAAAAGCCTTAGGCCCTCAGGGGTTTTTTTCTGTGTAAGAGGAGCTAGGGCCCCTCCCCTTCCATTTCAGCTGCAGGGGGCCTCTGAGCCAGGCCAAACTGTGCAGACAAAAGCCCCAAGCCACAGGTGTGGCACAGCTGGGCCTCATTCACACAGTGGAAAAGCCCATGAAAACCCTCAGGGATACTGGGGTTTGCTTTGCCCAGCCCCAGCTGAAGGCTTGAGAAGCACAGGGCTGGGCCAGCCCTGGGGGTGTCGAGCCACATTTCAGCTGGGAGAACAGGTTAATAAAAAGGGGTCTGACAAGAGAAAGGGGGATGTAACAAAGAGGTTGGAGAAAGCGAGAAAGGGGCAGTCAGCACAGAGGAGGCAGAGAAAAAGCTACTCTGGGGGAATGCAGGTGGATGCCAGAGGACTAAGAGAACACAAGGAGAAGCAGGTCTGTGAGAGAGAGTGATGCAGGGGTTCAGCCGCAGAACAGAGAGGAAAGTCAGACGGTAAAGGGGGTTGACAAAGTGAAAGGGGCTTGGAGTTAGAAGAAAGGAGCTGAGCAATGAAAATGAAAGCACAGGGGAGCTGGAGTGAAGGAGAAAAAGAGTGAAAGTTAGAGAAAGCTGGAGCATACCCTAAGGCAAGAGGCTGGGTGGCCCTTATTATATTAAAAGCAGACAGGTTGTATAATTTGCATTTCTTAACCCTTATCTTTTACATTGATTTTTATCAATAAATTCTCCTTTGAATATTTAGTTAAAAGGCTTCTTAATCTTTTATTTATCAATTTGGGAGCAGTGTGGAGAAATTTTTAAACAGCCTATATTAAATTAGTAGCAGTCAGATAGCCAGTCAGTCAAAAGTCCCAGATTAGGCCCCCAGTCAAATTAGGCCCAAGATAGTCAGTTACAATATTCTTACATATGAATGGCAACCGCAGCAGGACTTACAGTCAAATTATATTTTTTCTAAATTTATATTTTTTCATATTCTTATAATTTTTTTTTTACAGGGCAATGGGGTTAAGTGACTTGCCCAGGGTCACACAGCCAGTAAGTGTCAAGTGTCTGAGGCCGGATTTGAACTCAGGAACTCCTGAATCCAGGGCCGGTGCTCTATCCACTGCGCCACCTAGCTGCCCCCCATATTCTTATAATTTTTTATAAGTACCATTATATGATTTTTAGACTAGATTATAGTTAATAATTTTTATAGTACTTTAGGAACTTCAATTTGTCATTTATTTGAAGAATGAATTGGATGGAGGAGAGATTGGAGTCAGGGAAACCAATTGTAATAGTCTACTTCAAATGGGATAGGGACCTGAACTAGGATGATAACTGTGTGAGTGGAGAGAAGATATCAACAGTATAAAGGAGAAAGGCATATGTTTGTTAATCTCTGTTTTACAGATGAAGAATCCAAGAGGATAAGCGATTAGCCATTTTTAGCTTGGTGCAATCTGTCCCAATATTGAGGATTCTTAATTCTTAGTCTAGTGTCCTTTTTATTAATTGATGCTGCTGGATTTGTCCATCATGTCAGCCACATATTCTAATGAAATGCTTCTTATAATCATGGGACACCTGGCTTAGCTGGTTTCCTGAAATATTGATCTCAGATTCCATCTTCTGCAATAGCCTTGTCCAGATGACCACATCCTACCCCATTCCTTCCTAGTCTTTCCCTCTGAGATTTCCTCCCATTTATACTGTATTTATATCCTATGTATATGGTTGTTTGCATTTTGTCTCCATCATTAGAACACAGGCTTTTTGAGGGCAGGAATATGTTGTTGCTGTTGTATTTGACTTAGCAGAGTGTAGGAAACACTGGGAACCCTTAATAAAGGTTTGTTGATTGACTGTCTTGACTGAATGACTGACTGAAACCATATTTGAGATAACTTTTTTATGAAGAAAATCAAATGACTACTATATGTCATATACTTGTTGACATAATTCTGTGAATTAATATGAAGTCTTTTTGGGGAAAAAATATATTGGTAGATGCTAAAAATGCAAAATTACCATGTGAAAATTCTATTTCCCAGTATTTTTTACATTTCCTTCAATTCAAATGAAATCATGCTTTTCATTTTCATGCTAGCTGCTCCTTTGTCTTTTGGGTCCTTCAACTGATATTGACCTTGTAGGAAATCACAAGAGTTGTAAAACATTGGGTATATTTTCCTGCTCAGACTCAGTAATGGATTGCCTGAGTTTAGGCACCTGAATTGTTCTTAAAAATTCCATGGCTTTGGAATTTTGGAGTGTACTAGTAGATAGGCGAAGGCTAAAACTACAGGTATATAGCATGTACGGTAGTTTCAATCGGGTCTTCCAAACATCTTGGTGCAAATACTGCAGTATTTTGTGGGTTAGGTGCCTGTGGTAATATGTGAAAGCATATGCAGTTTGATGAGATGTCATATTATATACCTGTAATCCCTGTTACTGAGGTGGATAAAGCCAATGGGATCACTTGAGCTCAGGAGTTCTGAGCTGCAGTTGATCTAGTATCTGCACTAAGTAGGGCATCAATATTCTGAATGCATGGGAGCACAGGCCACCAGGTTGCCTAAGGGGGACAAACCAGCCTTAGTTAGAAATGGAGGAGGCACAGTGGATAAAGCACCGACCCTGGGTTCAGGAGGACCTGAGTTCAAATCTGGCCTCAGACACTTGACACTTACTAGCTGTGTGACCCTGGGCAAGTCACTTAACCCTCATTGCCCCACAAAAAAAAAGAAAAAGAAAAGAAAAAGAAATGGAGCAGGTCAAAGATCCCATGCCAATCAGTAGTAGGAACAAGAGTGCCAGCAGTGAGTGACTGCCACATTTCAAGCTTGGGAGAGGGTAAGACAGGGAGACCCCCTATCAAAAAAAATTATATGAGTTAAATTCTATTTATGTGATTCACTCTATTTATGCTTTGCTCCCATGATTAGAAGCCACTGCAGCAGAGAATAAGTTAAGGAAGTTGATTCGCAAGTTTATTTAGGGGCAGCTAGGTGGTGCAGTGGATAGAGCGCCGGCCCTGGAGTCAGGAGTACCTGAGTTCAAATCTGGCCTCAGACACTTAACACTTACTAGCTGTGTGACCCTGAGCAAGTCACTTAACCCAATTGCCTCACTAAAAAAAAAAAAAAAAGTTTATTTAACTAAAATTACATATACCATACACATGGGTTAATGACATGAGCCCTGCCACCCACAAAAAAAGGTGGCAACATTCAGAGAAACAGAGAGAACTTGACATTTCTGTGGACATCCTCTAGGAAGGTGTATGACCCCTTGCTTAATATTCTATAGTTAACATCATGACTTTCTTACTTGAGTAAAGTCATGTACTTACCCAGAAGTGCATGCTGATGGATTCAATAAGAATAATTTTTAATATAAAAATGAAACATATCCTGAGGATCAGAGATCATATGTGAAATAGATAAATAAGCCACAAGAGCCTATGGATCACTACTTAAGCAAATGAAATAAAGAACATTGCATTTTGATCATCAGTAACAATTGTTAGGGTGAATCATGTTCCCTTCCCTACTTTAGAACCAAAGATTCCAATATCTGTCCATCTATTGCTGCTATTGGAAAAAAAAAACCTCAAAGCTTGAACGAATGTGGGCTTAGTAACAATCTTCATTGTATGTATGATGTATGACTACATCATATTCACAGTCCAATACTCCAAAGGATGTAGTATGGCTTGGTAGAAGGAGCACTGGAAGACAATAAGAACAAAAATGCCTGACTTCTACACGTGTTTTCCGAGGAACAAGAAGTATTATCATGGACGAGTAAGTTTGGTTTTCCCTGAGCCTCAGTTTCCTTATTCATAAAATAAGAGGTTTAGACTACGTGATCTCCAAGGTCTCTTCCAGGTCTAAAATTTTGTGGTCTTATGAATCAGCCCTATTACCATTCCAGACAGGCTTTCATTTTCATCACCAATACATTTAAGTAAAAGGCAAGTATTCCACACAGGGTTCTACTTAACTTTCTCAACCTCAAAGGGGCATTTGTGGCAGTGGGTGGATCGGAAATATGGATCTTATTCATTGTTCAGTAATCACTGGGTGGAGTAACTTGTAATTTTTCACATATGGGGCTTTCCCCCCACATAAGTGCTTCAATCTTGTTTAATATAATTTTTTTTAAAGTTAGATTATAGACAACTTATCAGTATTGAGCCCATCTTTGAAAACATATGTGACTCATATATACTATTAAATAACAAACTTTCCCTTCCTTCTCTCAACATCTCAGCCCCTGCCGACTCCCCTCCCTTCACCCTGACATGGCCTAAACATAATATGGGGTTTTTGTAGGCTTTGGTTTGCAAGATAGAGATTGGTGGCCACTTGATGTCAATGGTAATATGGCTATGTGGAAGAAGAGAATAATATGGCAACTGATTTCAGCTGCAACTGAAAAATCCTTTGAAAGAACTGATGTTTGTTTCCTGGGGTTGCATCTCACATTCTGCAAACTGATCAACCCCCCCAAAACCAAACTCAATGCAAAGTTGGTGCTAGATTTAAGTCTAGAATATTCTACCACAATTTCATCCCAAAGTTTTCAAGTCTGACTCTGCCCCTCACCCCTCACAACACACACACACACACACACACACACACATACTTTCTTTTATCAAAATCAGGATGTCCATTTTTCACTGCCCTGTCTCAGAAGATTTGTGATATAACTCTTACTTGGGAGATAGTCAACTTTCCCACATTTGCTTTCCAAAGTACCTCCGGCACTCACTGAGACTCATAATAGCTTTCAGTTCCATTCCGGTAGCTCTGAGACAACTTCACAAAGCCCTATGCAGGAGACGGAACTCAACATACCAAGTTCCTACTTTGCTCTGTGGACAAGGAAAAAAAAATCATCTCAGTGGGTAGAAAACCACATGAACTCAGCCTGCTAAAATGGTTCAATGCATCCCAGACAACCTGAAACCAATAAACACAATGCAGCTCTGATAATTTCTAAGGCACCCTTAAAGAGACGAAGACTTGATGTTTCTACAAACGACATGCCTTATGCCTCCCTCTGCTGCTGGTCCCAACCTCTACCACGCGTGTTCGATGTTCCAGGGCCATTGTTATACAACTGACATGCCCAATGCTCTGATGCTTTTCAGCAGCTCTTAAATCTGCTGCTGTTCAGGCATAAAATATCTTTGGGTTTCATTTAGAAAAAATAAATGTGCTAACAAGCTGTTAAACCACATTTTACAACAAATGCATCAAACCGGTGACTTAACTTCAAAAATATGGACTAACCAAAATAATAAAGGCTTTGTAAAACTTGGATAAATGAAGTGATTACCTCACAGTGAGAAAATCTGTGGGGCACGTCATCACATAATCAAAAAATAGGTTCCCAGTCCTTAGAGGGGCATTGAAAATGACTCGATTTGCCTCCCAACAATCTCTGAGTACAAAGTATTGGGACAGAAGAAAAAACAACACAGGTAACCACCACCACCCCCCATTAAAAAAAAAAATTCTAGTCAGCTCTTTGATTAACAGAGATTCTTGCTGGAGTTAAGTACAAACAGCTGCCTAGACTCCAACTGCAAAGACTAAATCTAAACACTATTCTGTTTACATAACCCAAACTTAATCAAGGGACCATATAATCCACCAATTTGAAGTATCCCTAAGAGTTTCACTGAAATGCCGGTTTTCTCACAAGTCAGTCAGTCAACAACCTGTTTTAAAAAGTCAGGCTACTGCTGCTTAGCTTCCATTCTCTTCCCATTGGTCCCAGTTGGAAATTCTGTAGGAATGTTAGAGCAGAGTATAGTTAAGATTTTGTGTCATGAACCATTTCCTTTTATGCCTTTCCCACTGTTGGTAGAGACTGTAATAATAGCTCAATACATCCAGAAACCAGACTGTCTTAAAAAGAAGAGACCATCAATTGGATAGAACATTGTTAGTGTAATAAAAAGTGTTGTGCATTTTTGTCAATGGAGGTATGTCACACTTTGTTAGAATATATAGGCTCATTACTTTTAGAGGAGGAAGTAACCCTTGAGATCATGCTATCTAAGCCTCTGATTTTACAAATGAAGAAACTGAGGTCCCAAAAGGTAAAACTATGGTTTGAGCAAGGTCATGTAGCTAAAAGTATGAGACAGGTCTTAATTCCAGGTCTTTCTTTTCTTCATACCTCAATAGATTAGCACATGCCTGGCATATATGAAATATACCATTAGCAAATACTTGCCAACTGAATGGCTTTCTATTTTACACACCATACTGCTTCTTCATAATATAAGAGGCAGAGAAATACATTCCAGAATATCAAAAAAGGGGGAAAATGTTAAATATCCAATAAAATATAATGGCAGATATATCAGAAAACATGAACCTAGTAGTAGTAAGGACGTGAAAAGGAAGGGTTTGAAATAGGGTAAGGTTTAGAGGATGGGAGCCAACCTTACTTATGCTTAGATATGAGAAAAAAGGAATTCATAATGACTGGGAAAAAATGATAGGTCTAGGAAGGATGAGAAATTTTAATTGACCTGTGATAGAAAAAAACAAGCCTAGGGTCTGAAGAAGAGCTCCTTAAAAAGTGTGGCAACATGGTGTAGTAAAAAGGGCACAGTACTTGGAGTCAAAATCCTGGTTCTAAATCCTGCCTCTAACTAACTAAATGTCTCTGCCACTTAATAGCTATGAGACCATGAGGAAGTCACATCACAAATATATTTATAATTCCATGTTTTTTATATATGTGATATCCTATAAATGAAATATATACATATGTGTATACTTCATATTTCATATACATAAAACATCACATTATATATGAGAAATTTTATTTGAGCCTGACAACAACCCTGTCAAATTATCCTCATTTTACAGTTGATGAAACTGAGGCTCAGATAGCTACAATCATGTATATTTCATAGGGTTGTTGTCAGGCTCAAATAAAATTACACATGTATAATAGGCAAAAGTAACAAAATAGATAATCCTTTGTCCTCACAGATCTCCTTATGAGAATTCGCAGCGGCTACAACAGCTTGAAGGTTAAAGATGTCAGGACCGTTGAAAAAATTGGAAACATAATTAGAACATTTTCATCTAGCACAAAAAGACATGAGACAATGAGGACAGCAACAGCACAGAGAAGAGCTGGTTCACTTTCATCAGGAGAAAGGAAAACCCATTCCCTCTGAGAGAGGTGAAGCACAGGGCCAACTTTTGCTCTGAAGAAGATGCAGGTCTTACCCAGAAGAAGAAATGATCCCACCCAAATATTGGCATCCTAGGGAAGATGTTCATTCACCAACTCCATTCTCCACCAGGCCACAGATATCAGAAGTGTTCTTTCATCTTAAACAAGCATCAGCAATGGTGTTCTTACTTGGTTGTTCTGGGAAGGGAGAATATAGAAAGGAAGTAGGTAAACTCATGAAGGGAAAAGAAAAAAAGAAGAAGAAACCCAGCAATCAAACTAAATGGTAGGGGACAGGAATATTGGGGTGCTTTTGAAAAGACAATGGTGTTTTCCATGACGCTGACCATATTGGGTAAGAAGTAGCTTTTGTCTCCATATGAAATTTTTGGCCACATGACAAGGATCTTTCTATAACTTTGTTTCCTCCATTTCTTTTAGAACACACTATTCCCTGAAACTGTTCAAATTACTTCTGAGGACCAATGTACCAATAGAAGACTGAACACTATACCAGATAGCAAGACACCTGAGTCCAAGCATTGGTTCTATTTTTGATTTTCAGTGTGAACTTAGATAATTCATTAATTTTGAAACACAATTTCAAGGTCTATGTAATGAAAGGATTGGACTAGATAATCTCTTGGTTCTCTTCTAGCTCTAGCAGTCTGTGGTTTGAAAAACAAAACAAACAAAAATTTTGTTGACTAACTTTGAGAAGAGATAAAAATTTTACATCCTTCCCCCCACGTCTTAGCAAAAGTGATTATAAAATATATAAATTATAAAATACTGAATATCTGGTCAGATATGATTAATATATTGGCTGATTTTGTGGAAATGATTTTCTTCTATATTATTTATTGTAGTTGTTATTGCTAGTTATTATTTGCTTCCTAAGTATGTGAGGGGATGAGGGACATATTCAGAAATGAAGGATATATAAAAGCAAAAGATATGAACAAATGTAATTGAAAAAAAGAAAACGTCTATATTTTTCCTCAACCAACATTCTATAGCCCAGCCTTTTTTCTTTGGTAGATTGAAAGCTGTTCGAGATCAGGGACTACATAATTCTCATTTTTATGTTTCTTGCCCACAGAATAGTTCCTCATACAAGAATTGCTTAGAACTAATTAGATGGCAAAGTGAATAGAGCCTTGGCTCTCGAGTCGGGAAGACCTGAATTCATATCCTGAATTAGACACTTACTAGCTGTGTGACCTTAGGATAATAACCATCCTTCCCAGGGTTGTTGTGAAGGTCAAATGAGCTGATGTTTGTAAAGCATTTTTTAAAAAGTTTAAAAGACTATATGAATGATATTATTACAATTAGCCTAATAAATGCTTTAATTGAATTTTTAAACTCCAGGAAGGCAGGAGGGATTTAACTTCCTTTAATCAACTAACCCACTGGATTCATATAGTGATACTTAGAATGACAAAAATACAGGCTATCAGTATTGGAAGGGACCCCAGAAGCCAACTAGTCCAACTCATACTTGCAGTACCTAGTCCACGGCAGAACATACCAGGCAAACTAATTTCCATATCCCTTCCTTTAAGACGGGTAAAAGAAAGATTGTCTTCCTCTTACAATCTATTGCTTCAAAATTAGAAAGCTGAGAGCTTTCTAATTCACCAGGAGTCATTCTCTTTACAAGGTCAAAGAGATCCTGATTACAATGGCAAGCAAGGTATAAATAGGACCAATGGGTATAAATTAAAGAAAGATAAATTTAGGCTCAAGGATGAAATCGATAACAATTAGGACTATCCAAAAGTAAGAATGGATTGTTTTGGGAAGCAATAAATTCTCCATGACTCAGAACTTAAAAGTCTTATAACCACTTATAAAGGGTGCTTTAGAAGGGCATCTTCCTTTGAGAAAAAGTTGCACTCAAAGACATTTAAAATTCTTTCCGACTCGCTTTTTTTTTGGGGGGGGGAGGGGGGAGGTCAGATTTATAATTTTATCAGTATAGGGAGCTTCCAGTGTGGAAATCTTTTAGCAATGTAATTTGTTGTTGTTGTTGTTGTTGTTGTTGTTATTTATAGCTAGAGATTTTCCTGGGTGCACAAACATGTTAATTAAGTGATTTGCCCATGTTCACCCATCTAGCATATGTCAGAAGCAGAATTTGAATTCAGGCATTCCTGACTCTATAAAGAGGGCTCTCTAGCCATGATGCCATACTGGCTCCCTCTAGTATTCTCTTACTATATGACAGGCTTCCTCAGAAGTGCAGGTGATGCAAGTGCACTCAAAATGTTAGCTTTTGGTATTGGTTTATTATTATTATTATTATTTCACCTTAATACCTATACATCCTTCCTCACCCAGAAAACCATCTCTTATAATAAATAATTTTTTTTTAAAAAGAATAAAGGAAAAAAGTTCACTGAAACTAATCAACTAATTAATCAAGTTCAACTGTTATGTGAACTCAGTATGTGATGTGTTGCATCCCTTAGTCCCCAACTTCATAAAGAAGGTATGGGAGGAGGTGCCCAGGTGGCACAGTGGATAAAGCACTGGCCCTGGATTCAGGAGTACCTGAGTTCAAATCCGGCCTCAGACACTTGACACTTACTAGCTGTGTGACCCTGGGCAAGTCACTTAACCCCCATTGCCCCACAAAAATAAAAAAAGAAGAAGAAGGTATGGGAACAAATTTTCACATCTCTTCTTTGATTTGCCTTTGACTTTCTATAGGCAAAAGCTCTAGGATAGTGTTTTTTAATGGCTTCTGTAGAACAACAATGATATGGCTTGGCCATGGAGGCAGGAATGGGAAAAAAGTACCTAGACAATTAACCCACCCATTTAGAATAAGGAAAAAGATGTTATGTTCAGATAGTTTAACCAGGTGAGAATATACCTTGATTCTTCACTGGGTGAATACCAGACCGGGGCTTCTAATTTGAATCAATCAATGCTTTGTTTGTAGGCTTTAGACTAAGTGCAAAAAATCCTTGATGTTGCACAGGAAGTATCAGGATTTTTAGAGGGATTTGGTCCCAGCAAAATCATTTGTAATTGAAAATGTAGTTATCAGGCATTTTAGTGGTAGAATCCTCCCACCTAGTAGTGGGGAGGAAGGTACATTGACCTCACTTTCAGACAAGGTCTATTTTTTCCTTTCCCCTTCACCAGAGAAGACCTGCATAACTTCAGAGAAATGGAAAGAGGAATTCTGGAACTATGATTCACTCCTTTTATCAAATATACTCTAAGCCTGAGCCCAATTTTCTCTAGGCTCTGGACTGATTGATGTTACCTGATACTCATGGGGATAGGATGCCAGTAGGGTGCTGATGAGCTGTAACAGAAAGATACTGCCAACCCTTCATAGGTACCTCTAGAAGCCTAAGAGTACATATCCAGCCATAAGCTTGGGGCCTGATTTGCTAGTGGAAGCGGGAGTTGGGATAGTATCACCAGAGTCTGTGCTACATAAAGAACTCTTGTTTATTCCTGGAACATAGTAGGCATTTACTAAACATTTACTGGATATTTATTGAATTTCTAGTATCTTAGTAACTTATTTATTGTGTTTCCCTCTTTTTTGGCTCTATCTAGTTAGGAAGCATGCTAGCTGTGCCAAGAAGAAAGAAATAGGACTATATGCCACAAAATTTGCAAAGAATTTTTTTTTAAAATCTGTGGAAATTTTGACAATCTAGGGATACAGTGATTTTCTGGATGATCAGCTTATATGAAATTAAGTTTATCAATTTAGGAAATACCATAGTGCCGGGTATATACTAAGTACTTAATAAATTATTGTTTTCTTGAACTGACTAAAAACTATGGAATTTCACTCTCTAATAGATGTTATTTTTTTTACCTTTGCTTCTCAAATGAATACAGAATTTTATCTTCATTGAGCCTATTTTATTTATTCGTCCTGTACTCAATTCTAATTTTCTCCATGTCTCTTACTAGAATCTGCAAAGCCTAGAATAGTGGTGGATTGCCAAATCTCCATCATAACCCTGGGTTCTTTATGGTAACTAACCCTGCTCTTTCGCATTGCATCAGCCAGTACTTGATGTACCATCTGACAAGCCTGGATCCCACATATTTGTCTTAGTCAACCTGAGATGATACCGATCTGTTAGGTCAATTTTTCCACTACCTTATATCATTCCTGGTCAATCTCCTTTACCTCTAAAGGAGATACTTTGCTACTAGCTGTGTCAAAAAAGATAAACATGACAAATAAAAGGTTATAGACAATTCTCCTGGGCACTTTTGCTGCTCAGGAGCTATGACGATTCAAACCTCAATCTTGTCCACTTTTATTTTTGACTGGACTATATGAGAGAGGAAATAGTAACATGATCTGAATCCCTACTCAGTCACGATAAGTAATTTAACTTTGCTGAGCTTCAGTTTTATTAAAACAGTATATTAATACTTGAATAATCTACCACAATTCAATTAACAACAAACACATTCATTCAGTACCTAATAAGTTGAAGGCATTGTGAGGAAAGTACTTTGTAAATTTTAAAGCCCTATACACATGGATTTGTAACGAATCTGTGATTTCATAAATAGGAAACTCTTAATGGAAACTATGTGCAAACACAGATTACAATGTTCCTATTCAGTCAGTCAACAAACATTTATAAAGTGCTTACTTTGCATCAGGCACATTACTTTCTTTAACTCACACTACAGCCTAGCAGAAATGGTCTTCTTACTGTTTCTTATACATGGAGATTCATGTTCCATCTCATTGCCTTTGCACTGGCTTACCTCCATGCCTGAGGTACATGCCTTCACATCCACCTCTAGGGATCCTAAGGCAAGATCAGCTAGAGCACCACCTACTAAATGAAGCCTTGTGGTACTTTGCACCCACTAATCCCTTTCTTCACAAAATTGTCTTACATCTATTTTAATGTTTTGGTATAGCTGCCTATGTACATATAACCCATGGATTGATTCTAAACTTGTAGACATCAGGACTTTCATTTTTATTTTTGTATCCCTTTGTATCCTAACACAGTGCATGGCGCATGATAGGTGCTTGTTGATCAATCGTTTGAATTCACTGAAGTGATGTACTTCATCCTGATTGCAACCTTTCTTAACTTTGTCATTCTGTTTACACAAATTATTGTGTCCAAAAAGATCATCATCTTATCAGCAGGCTTCTTATAAAGAGATTTTAAAACTTGGCAAACATGCAGTCCACCACTTGGCCTGAACTTGAAGTCTTTTAAACTTGGAAGGACCTGTTGGAGCTTGTACTTTGTTGGCATAGACTTTGAGACTCCAGGGTTACCTCCAAAGAACAGTGAGGTAGCCTATTTTAACCTATAACTAAGCTGATCAATTATGACTCAGAAAAGGAATTGGAAAGTCCTTGTAAGTCACTGTCAACTCTTCCAAGATTCATTATATAATCATAACATTTAAGGAAACTCAGAAGTCATCCAGTCCAACCCTTAGCTAAGACATGTTTCCCATCTACAACACCACCAAAGAAAGTTTATGCACTTTCTTTTCAAGACCTCCAATGACAGAGAACTCACTGTCACTTGAAAGAGTTCATCTAAATTCACAAAAGCTTTAATAATTATAAAGTTTTTCCTCACACTGATCCTGAACAGATCTCTCCCTATTGTATGTCCTTTGTTCCTAGGTCAGATGCAAATAGAATAAGCCTAATTATTTTTTTTTTGCAGGGCAATGAGGGTTAAGTGACTTGCCCAGGGTCACACAGCTAGTAAGTGTCAAGTGTCTGAGGCCAGATTTGAACTCAGGTCTTCCTGAATCCAGGGCCTGTGCTTTATCTACTGCATCACCTAGCTACCCCCATAATTCATTTTTTAATACAAGGGCCTTCCCCTCCTCCACTCCAATGCCATGACTAGTCAGTCATCTTCAGTTGATGATTCCCAATTCTTTGAACCTCACATAAATCCTTTGGATTTGATCCACTTTGTCAAGGTCCTAAGGGGCACAATAACTTAGAGTTCCCCCTTCCCCCTCCTGGGGGACATGGTAACATGAATTAATTTTCCATGTCCTTGAGGCCTTATTGGCCCCTGCCTCCCTTGCTGAAACTTCATGGTAGCCTCTGGTTGTATTGATATGACTGGATATACCACAGTGGCATCCAGTGGCCAGAGCCTTTCTAGTCATGTATTAAGAGTTCTCCCAACAAAATAGGGAGCAGGCTCCCATTGATGTGGAAGAATTGGCTGAAAGGGTACTGGAAGAAGCTGACAGAGGGCATATTGAGAGTGTCACGTCCAGCATTCTCTGGTATTTGTTAGCCATCCTCCAAAAGTTAGTCTGCCACCATAATAAGACTGAAAATTATCTTTGCCAATAAAACCCAAATGAGGTCACAAAAAATTTCACACAACTGAAACAACTGAACAACAACAAATTGAACAACTAGACACATAGCTCTCAGCTGTTACAGACCTCTCATTGAAGACCTAAGGGAAATTAATAAAGTTGAGGACTATACAAGAGAAGGGAGATCTTCTAATGGATTTTTGGACTTAAAGGTTAAGACCAACAATCCATGGGCCTGGGGATGGAAATAAGGTCTCTCTGCCTCTGAAGCTGTGCTTCATCCTGCTGAAATCAGAACTGTAAAATGGGAGAATGAGAATGGAAGTCAAGAAGAGCCTGGAACCTGCAAGGGGTGGTAAGACAGCCCTGGGCTAACCTTATTATTGGTATGCTTTCCTCCACTGGTGGAGCAGGGGGTGAGCCAGTTTTTACCACCCAGGAACATTTGAGGTTATAAGAAAAGTTCAAAGACTAACCTGATGAATAACTGGAACAATAGTCCCTGAGGGCATGGTCTAATGGAGGCAATTAAGAGAATTTCTCTTTAGCAGAGTTCCATAGGCTTAGAGAGGTCTATGAGGATTTACTTCTATATAGTCAGTTAAATCAATTAGAAGATCCAGATAGGGATTAACATTTGTCCTTTTTTTAAGGTGGCTAAGATGGGGAATGACTCATCCCTGTTCCCATAGAGATAAATTTTATTGCACCTGGCTCACCAATGGGGATCTCCAAGACAGCAAGTAAAGTTCCTAAAGGGAATGGATTTGATAGATTGGATATATCCAACACCTCTATGGCCTACCAAACTCTATGACCGGTCTGCCCCTGGGGCAATTAGACTTCCACCTCTGGGTGGATCTCACCCAAATGATACCGGGCTTTAGCCAACAATCTTCCTCACCACAAAACTACACAGGTGTGGACAGATCAAATGGTGAAATTTGAGTGGGACATAGGAGTCAAGGAAAATATGCTCTGAGTGCAAAGGGCTCTCTGAGGGTGATGAAAAGAGACCCTATAACCACCCCACACCTCACCAGAAGGACAGAGGTTGAT
This sequence comes from Dromiciops gliroides, assembly GCF_019393635.1. Taxonomy (NCBI): domain Eukaryota; kingdom Metazoa; phylum Chordata; class Mammalia; order Microbiotheria; family Microbiotheriidae; genus Dromiciops; species Dromiciops gliroides. The sequence goes on from NC_057862.1 coordinate 575,638,169, forward strand.
GACCTGATATCATAGTGGGTCTTGACTATGATTTATGAAACATGGGATTGATAAAACAATTGATCAGCAGCCTTTGAGAATTTCAGTGAAAATGTATCATGATAGGGGGCAGCTAGATGGCACAGTGGATAAAGTACCAGCCCTGGATTCAGGAGGACCTGAGTTCAAATCCAGCCTCAAATACTTGACACTTACTAACTGTGTGACCCTGGGAAAGTCATTTAATCCTTATTGCCTCACAAAAAAAGAAAGAAAGAAAAGAAAAGAAAAAGAAAAAAAGAAAATGTATTATGACATTCAAACCAAGGACAACACTAGTCCTTTGATCCTTACCAAGTTTGACATTCCCTAAGCCTCTCACACCATTAGGCAGTCCTAATTAACTCAAATTTCTGTATTTAGACTTGATAAATTTGGGGTCCAAGGCTGAGGTTACCCTGAGTCACTCATATTGTAGCCTATTTTTAAACTTATAAAGTTGAAGTCTGCTCCTGGGGCACAGGGATCACTGCTGCAAGCTTCTTACCACTCTCAGTTGTGCCACTCTCAGACGAGCTGTCGTTGTGCAGAGCTGTGCTGAGTTGCCTTCCCCTTTCACCCAAGTGAGACAGACCTTTCCTGAAGTCTTCTAAATTATCTGAAGTAAGAATATTGTGTCTCTCTGTCTTTTTGTACGTTCTGTAGTTCCAGAATCCATTTAGACACTTGATTTAATATTGTTTTTGAGGGAAACATGGGAGAGGTCAGGCAACTTCCTGGCTTCTCTCTGCCATTTAACTGTAAGTTCTCAAGATGATAGGCTATATGCCTGAGTCATAGTAACTTGGAAAGGGGGGAGGGGGCAGACTTCAAGGATAGAAGAGACTGCTAGGATGTTATCATCATACCAGGGGACTACAAATAGTTACAGAGAGAATCACTGATATTCATAATAAGCCCTAGAGGACCAACCACTAGAGGGGCATCTTTGTCCAAATGTGCAGAAGGCCACCTGTGTGCATCAGTAGTGGTGACTTTATCATATAGAGTGATTTGTTGGAATGGGCACTATGAGCCTGTGAGAATTGGAATGACACCCCCTGCTGGGAAAAACATTGCAGGGAAGCTCCGCCATGAGGAGAAAGTATGTGATTTAGAAACCATGTGACTTTAACATCCTGAAGTTACTCGGCATCCGGAAGTTACATCTATAGAACCACCTGTGGGACCTGTCAATCAGAACTACCAGCCAATTAGCTTGGAGATGTGTGTGGATGACCCTGTTTCCAGTTTCTCAGCAGGCTTCATGGAGAAGCAGCTGAAGCGGGGGCTTTTTGGTTGGAGACTTCAGCAGGGGAGCAAGAGACAGGCAGGATAGGGAGAACAAGCAAATTTCATACTCGAACCATATGTTTCTCTTTACTTACCCCTAATATACTTTAATAAATACTTAATACTCAAAGATTGGTGCTATACATTTTCTAATTTAAGGCAGCCACTAATTAGATTTTAGACATCATAGCTAGAATTTTAGCCCCTTACAAGCCTTTAGATATCAACATCTGTCCTTTAGCAAGATCATTCTGGGTAACATAAAATGGATATGGGAGCTACCCAAACCATCTAGTGTAGTTATACACTGTGCCAGAAAATACTATATCCTTGGAAGGGAGTAAGTAGCAAAATAAAGTTCATCTCTAGTGATGGGGGTGAGGGGATTTGTAGTACTTCCCTATTCCAGCTTCCCTTATGAATATCCAGTGCAGCTGTTGAAGAATGAAGATGGTACCTGGCAGCTCGCAGTGGACTAGAGTACTAAACAAAATCGTTAGGCCATATCTACAGCTATTCCTGACCTGTCAGTGTGGTGAACCAGGTAGTCTAGTCCAAGGTGAATGGTATTGGTTATCAACCTTATCAGTGTTTTTTTTCCCCCTTTTTTCCTGTGGCGAAGATCATTTGAGAACAGTTTGCTTTCACATGGGAAGGAACACTGACCTTATCCAGGACAATGTGGACTACCCTTGTACTGTATGGTATGCTGGGACCTGAAAGAGACTTCACTTCTTGAGACCTTTGGTGCACACCACTACATTGATGATATAATGTTGACTATGCTAGATCATGCAGCAATGGCACACTTCATTAGATGGTGACTCATTTGAGAGACAAAGGTCAAGGGATTAATGCCAAGAAAATCCAGGGTCCAGCCTACTCAGTAAAGTTTTGAGGAATACAGTGGATGGGAAGAACACAGATGATTATGGACACAGCTCATAATAGGCTACTGATACTTTCTTTCCAACAATCCAAAGAGAAATTGAGGGGTTTGTTAGACTTGGGGGGTTCAAGAGAACCCACAATTCCTACTTGGGTATCCTGATGGCCCCCCATTTATTGAGTCTCCAGCAAATTTGTCTCTTTTAAGTGGAACCCATAACAGGCTATAGGCTTAGATGATATAAATCAGGCTGTCCAACAGTCTCTCCTGTTGGGCCCTCATGACTCTATGGGGTCCATGCTTTTAGAGATCTTAGTACACAAAGATAAGATGGAGTTGAACCATGTACCTAGGGTTGTCCTGACCCTACAAACATTATGTAAGTGTCTTGAGCAAGAAGTTTCCCAAAGCAGCCACTTGCTATGGCATGAAGAGCAATTACTCTCCTACTACTGGGCCCTAATTGCCACTGAGCAGAGGATACAAGGTCCTTCACCCAGAGTTGACTATTACAAGCTGAGCTATAATATGGGCCCTCTAACAAGGGGATGGTCACGAGACTTCTATGGTTAAATTATATATTCAAGAAAGAGCTTACTCAGGTTCCTAGGGAATTAGGACCCCTAATGAATGCATTACAATTTTGCTAGACACTAAATCCTTCAAGTCAAGTCTGGACACTTTACCTCTTCTACTAGATGAATTGGCTCCTGCCTAGGAGGACCTGACTCCCTGAGGAGCTTCATATTGGTTGGTTTACTAACAGCACTGCCCATTATGAGAGAGGCATACAAAACGGCATCTAAGCAGCCATTAATACAAGGAATCCTCTGAGGGATGGGAACCCTGTCCAGTCCTCCCAGTGGGCTGAGCCATGGACTGCATGTCTGGCATGGGAGAAGACCTTGATAGGCAAGGCAGATAAGGACTGGATTACCAGGTCCAATATATTGACAAGGTTAGGAATAGCTGTAGATATTGGCATGCTGATTTTATTTAGTACTCTGTAGTCCAGTGGAAGCTGCTAGGTGCATTCTTCACTGCCTCCCAAGTAGTGGCTATGTTTCTGGAGCCTGGGAAAACAGGATTGGACAATAGAAAGTTCTCCCATTTGGGGTCAAGGAGAAATATTGCTGCTGTCTATCATCACATGAAGTTGTTGCTGGGGTATGCCTATCAGAGACATCATAAATACACCCTCAGCTGAACTAGGTTAGGTGGTTAATGCCCTTGTGAGAATAGTAGAAGCCGGGGAATAAGTCCATTGCCAAAATAGACATGGGGAGGGAGGTGATACTATGTTGTAGTGAGCACAGGACAATATAATTCCCCTAACAAAGAATGAGGCAGCTACTTCTGCCTATGTTCTTTAAGTCAATCAGAATGCCTACAAATATAGCATGATTACACTTAATTTTCATCCTACCTCCAACTGGCAATTTTTTTTATATTGACCCTCTTCCATAATATTGTTTTTAAATAATAAACATTTTTATTTAAAGTTTTGAGTTCCAAATTTCCTCTTCCGTAATCCTAGAGCAGGAGGGTTGTCCTACTAGAATTAATATCCATGGCTTTGTGATTCCAGTCAAGTCTTCTACTTCGGTAGAAATCATCAAAGCTCTTGCAGAACATAAGCTCTTTACCTGCACAATTTCCTCTGATCAGGAGACCTGCTTTTCAGTAAAGAAGGTCTCAGATTGAGTTCATTGCTATCACATCAGTTTCTCCTTCCCTTCCATTCGCAGGAAGCTGGAATTGTTGAACATCAGAATAGGTTTTTGAAACATCACTTTACTTGCAATTAGCCTGACTATAATGATTGAGTTCCCCACCTCCCAGGGGCTGTGTGCTTAATACATCAACACTAGCCCAGAAAAAGAGACAGGTCTTCAGTCTAGTGTTTTTTTGGTTCCCACCTCGAGGCTGCTTTCAGACATGGTTTCTTAAGTCTCAAGTCTTTCTTTGTTCCATTCTAGTTACCCTGGCTTCAAACATCCCTTCTCATTTAGTAGGCTCTGTATATTTGGGGGAAATATCTCAAGTCCTCCTTCAAGTGGCAGATGTCTTTTCTCTTTGGGTGGGTCAGACAACTCCTTTACATAAATGGCTTTGGAGAACATGGGCTAGAATTTATAGGATATGTCCTGCTTTCTGATGGCATGGGAGAGGTGAGAAATTATATTGATTTTGAATTTACATGGTGAAAAGAAAATTCCTTAGCACATTTAGTGGCAATCCTGACTATCTGTATAAAAGTGAGGAAGAGTCTTTTAACCAGCCCTTGTGGAAGTAGGGGGAAGAGGTTTAGCAGAGGCTTGTAGAAGGAAAATATTTGGTATCATCCTCCTAGTGGAGTCCCCAAGAAAGGGAAGGTTATGGTCGGTAGGCTTAGAAACACTGAGTAGATAGTAGTACAGGGAGAGAGCCTTTGGATCAGCTTAGATCCCAGAACAGGTTGCATGCAAAATGCTTACAATCCCTTAGTCATTTGATTACAAATGACCTTGATGAATGATGGATTTCTAACTGTGCCAGAAATGTCTCTGCTGTGGCCCTGATGTTTCTAGAGCTGCTCTTGCTCGGTGTCACCACATTACAGCAAAAGAAGAAATTACCCACCACATGGATCAGACTATTGAAATTTGAGACTTGGTTCTTTTGAAAAACAGAAGAAAAACTTAAGATTTCTTGCTTTTGTTCATATCCCCTTTCTCTGTCTCTGTCTCTCTCCCACTATGATGATTCTTTCTTAGGGTTGGTGGAGGGTTGAAGGGGATAGAATATACTCTTTTTTCTTATTTTTCCCTAGTTCTCTGTCAAGGAGGATCATCTAGTAAATGCCCTGAAAGAATTTAAATGGATAAAGGTCCTCTAGGACAGTGGCATCAAACTCAAATAGAACTAAGGGCCACTAATCTATATACAATGATCCCTGCTGGCCACATATTGATTTAGTTTTTAAATGTCATTTTTTCTATGTTTTATTGTATTTTTATTCATTTTGTTAAATATTTCCCAATGATCCCTCTTCTCTAGAAGATGCTTATGCCCTTACCACTCTACGGGGTGGTGTGTGACAGGACTAATATCTACCAGCATTTCTTATGCTGCACACACCCCTTCTCCCCAACTCCTACCACCAATATGTTTTTACTAAGAGACAATAAAACTACACCCATGATCTGATCAATCTCAGCCTCTTGCTCTATTGACTTAGTTTCATGATCAGCTCATAGCATAAACAGTACCATCCACATGGAAACTGGGCCTCTCACAGAGACAACAGGAATCTCTATATCCTGCCCTGCTGACAAGATATTTTCATAAGGTGAGGAGGGAGGCTACATTTAAGATTCTAAGATGAAGTTGACATTTCTCTACGAGTTCCCCTTTGCATGCCAGTTACTAACTGGATCTTTCTTGTTGGTGATCTTCACTAATATGCCTTTAAAATCTTTTCAAATTTGAACTACTTTCTAACCCTATTTGTTAAATAACATCAAGGTGGCTTATCTGACTCCAAATGTCTTTTGTCAGAGTATATAAAAGGACTTTCTGGTGTGTTTTTTAAAGTTATATTGGCTTTGTGCCTATTTACAAATGGCATCTCTACCTTCCTCTGCCTCTCCATCTCCTTCTCATGTTTCTCCCTCATAGATCTTAACAGATGTCAGTATCTGCCCATGGAAAGTTCACCCAGAGCTCTACACATGGAGTCATATGAAAATGAATTGAAAAAAGAACTCAGGAGAGGGGCCAAGTACATGAAATTCCTTAGGGCGCAGCTGTCCAATTGCCTTTGAGCCATAGGCACCTAGCCTGACATTTTCATAACTAGACTGAAGGAGTGAAGAGGAAAGGTAAAATGTTGACCCTAATAGGAAGACGTAAGAGAGAAAAAGGTCATGGAAAAGAGGGATGAAAGGAACATACCTCCCAGACAGAAGGGAGGAAAGCAGTATGGGCTTAAAGCATTGCACGAGCTTTCTAACCTTCGCATGCTACATTTTGGCTCACATTTTCACATTAAGCCCACAAGCCTTTAAGATCACCTGTTGCCAATTTAAAGGAATTAATGGAGCAACTGTTTAGTTCCAAACATTCCTTAATAAAACAAACACCAGGATGTAAGGCTGTGTGTGAGCTACCACCATTAAATATAAGAATGAAACTGCTATTAGAAGAAAGCAGCAATTTGGTTAATGTCCATCTATACTCAGATAAACTGGTACTCTCCAGTCTGATTCATTTGTTTTGCAAACGTTTTGACTTTCAATCCATCAAAAGTTAGCAGAGGGGAAGGCCACATTTTTTTTTGTTTACTAATTTTTAATAAAATGCCTGTCATTATTTTAAACATTGGTTCCTCCTAGACCTGTAGTCAAGAGTATCTATTATTTGCAGAATAGGTGGCGTTCTATGGGCTTGACTTAGAATAAAAGACGACCATTTCTAGAACTGCTTCTGCTACATGACATTGAGAAGGTTAGTCAACTGGACAGTTTTCTTAACGAAATACAAAATCTGACTCTGAAGGGATAGCAATCAATCAACAAACATTTAGTGATCTCCTCTCAAGATAGGAGGGAGGAAATGTGCTAGGTTATCAGAGCTCATCTAGCTCAATCTATATATAAGAAAGAATCCTCACTAAGATGTACTCAACAGCCTTTGTTGAAAACCAGTGAAAGCCTTCCAATGAAGGGGAATCCCCTCCCCGACTTCCAAGACAACCCATTCACTTCAGAATCCATCTCCTTAAGTCAAGCCAATACTTACCTCTTTGGAACTTTTACAAATTGCCCCTTGTTCTAGCACTCAGGACCAGGCAGAACAAAACTATTCCCTCTTCCACATGACACAAACTCAAATATTTGGATATAGTTAACTAAAATGTCTTCCTAAATTTTCTCTGTTTTACATTCTGGGTTGTTTCATTCTTATGGAATAATTTCTAGCTCTCTCATCATCTTAAATACTCTCTTCTGTCTATGATGCAGCTAGTCAGTTAACTAGAATTTATTAAATGTCTTCAATGTACCAAGCACTGTTGCTAATCTACTAAGTGATAAGTACTATGATAAGTTGGATACAAAGATACAAAGAAAGGCAAAAAAAATGGTCTCTGCTCTTATATATATATATATATATATATATATATATATATATATATATAAAATAACTGGAGGCAGTCTTATAGGGATAACAGTAAGATTAAGGAAGAATGGGAAAGGTTTCTGCAGAAGTATTTAAGATGAGACTTGAAGGAAAGAATGGAAGTTAGGAGATGAAAATGAAGAAGAAGAGTGTTCTAGCCATAGATGAAAGCCAGTGAAATGGTCATAATCAGGATATGGAGTGTCTTGTTCTAGGAACAGCAACAAGACATGTTAATGAAAGGCAAAATACATGAGAAAGAGCAAGGTGTAACGAAACTGGAAATGTAAGAAGAGCTTATGAATGGTTTAAAAACTCAAAATAGAAGGTTATGTATTTGGTTCTATAAGTAATATGGAGCCACTGGGATTTTTTGAATGGGAGGAGGGGGAGCAGGGTGGGGAGGAGTGTGATATGGTCGGATAAATGCTTTTGCTTTAGAAGATCAATTTGACATCAAAGTAGAGGATAGATTGAAGTGGGGAGAAACTTGAGGCAAAGAAAGCAAGCAGCCAGCTATTGTAGCAATGTGATAATAAGGACCTACACCAGGGTGGTAACCATATCAGGGGAAAGAGGGAATGTAGACAAGAGATATTGTGAAGGTAGAAAAGTAGGATTTAACCACTGCTTGCATGTAGGAGTTGAGAGAGTGAAGAGTCTAGGATGATACCAGAGGTTTTAAGCTTCGGTGACTGGGAGGATGGTGGTGTCCTTAATATAATAAGGACTTTAAGAAAGGGTGAGGTTCATCAATATCTTCAAAAGTGGTGACCAGGAATGAGCACAGCATTATAAATGTGGCCTAACCAGGGCAGAGATGTGTATCACAAAAAGACCTCCTCCCTCATTCTGGACATAATGCTTTATGTAATGCAGTCTAGCATAATAGCTTTTTGGCTTCCGTGTCACACTGTTGACTCACATTGAGCCCACAGACCAATAAAACTTCCAGATCTTTGTCACAGATGCTGTTGTCTAGACATGCCTTCCTCATCTTGTACTTGCGAAGTTGTTTTGTTTTGTTTTGTTAAAAACACAAGCATAGAACTTTGCTTTTATGCCTATTAAATTGCACTGGATTCAGCAAACCACCTCTCTCAGCTTTGTCATTTACAAATTTGATGAACTGGCTTTCTATATCTTCAATCCAGTGACTGACATCTATGTGTCATTTCCCAGTGCAAACCTGCCTTAAGGTGATAATGCTACTGAGAAGGGATTTCAATATGCTTTTTACCTCCTCCCTCAACATGGAGAATAATTTGAAAATGAGAGAAGCTTGCTCTTCACTCTTTTATATGATGTAGGAAATGCACTCCACAGGGTGTTTTCCAATGATATCTCACACCTGTGTGGTTTTCCTCATGCCATCAGATGAACTATGAAAATGAACTCCTTTTGTTTGGTGGACATGGAGGATTCCAGCCAGAACCGGAAAAAGAGGGTATTAGAGGGGGCAGCTAGGTGGCACAGTGGATAAAGCACCAGCCTTGGATTCAGGAGGACCTGGGTTCAAATATGACCTCAGATACTTGACACTTACTAGCTGTGTGACCCTGGGCAAGTCACTTAACCCCCATTGCCTCCCCCAAAAGAGGATATTAGAAATTTTATTTTTACAAATAAAATGTGAAGTATGAAATGCACAGCTCTGTTTAAGTATATTTAAGTTTAAATAGAAATGGACTTTTATCCACAAGGAAAAAAGAAAACAAAACAAAACATGGTTTATTGCTGATTATCTTAGAATGCCTTAAAATGCTAATCAGTCCTTTTGATCCAATCAATACAGCATATATTTTTGCCTGGCTGACAACATTACACACAATATCTTGCAAATAGGAGAGGTTTAATGTATATTTGGTGAATGGATAGATGGATGCATGAATGAATGAGTGAATGAATGAATGAATATTGAAAACATTGTTCTAGTTATAGAACTTTAAAATTAAGAAAAATCTAGTTGACCACCTATTCTAGAGAAAGAAAATTAGAGTCATTAGCATCTTTGATGATGCGGCTCAGTGGATAGAGTGCTGGACCTAGAGTTAGGAAGACCTGAGTTCAAATCCAACCTCAGGGAATTACCAGTTGTATGACCTTGAGCAAGTGACTTAACCTCTGTTTGCATTCATCTATGGGAAAAGAAAATGGCAAACCACTCTGTTATCTTGGATAAAATCCCATAGATAGTAAAGCCCATGGGGTCATTAAAAGTCAGAAATGACTGTACAGCAACAACATCCTTGATTAAAAATAAAAAAACTGGGCCTCTTGGGGGTGAGGTGCAGAATAGAACACAATCTTCTAATGTTAAATGCTCCTTCACCTATATGAAACAACAATTATAAGCTATGTGCCCTACCTCCCAGAAACTTAAAATATGATTTTAAAAATAGTGCAATAAGACATGAAAAGTTAAATAGTGATATGAGTTTAATAACAATGATGAGTACTAATAGTAAATAGTAGTTTAATTTTTTTCAAAAGGCTTTACATATATTTGATTTGATCCTCACAACCACCCTTAAATATAGGTACAAATATTACCCCCCAGTTTTACAGATGAGGAAACTGAGGATCAAGTGACTTGTCCAGGATCACACAGCTATAAGGTCTCCCAAACTATTGGGATTATTAAAATGATTATCAAATAAGTAAGCCACTTAGTATTTTGAGTTCAGTGGAAAAGATAATGACTGAGTCCTGAGGTGGGCTACAGAGTTTTTAAGGAAGAAAAACTTGAAAAGGCCTTGATGGATGAGAAGTAGTAGTATTCATTCAGATGTTTGGAGGATGGGGTTGGGTGGATGGCTAGAAAGTGGAAGAAATAGCTTTAATCAAGGTACAGGCATGTAAACAGCAAGAGAAAAGGGTGTTGAAATACAAGACCAAACTGAAGAGATAGAAAGGAAATATTTAGTCCAGAGAAGAGAAGACTGAGGGAGGTGGGAAATGAGAGGATATAAGGGATATCTTAAGTGTTTGGCTAACATGTAGAAAAGGGATTGATTTGCGCTATTTGACCTTAGGAAGAAGAACTAGGAGGAATGGGTTGGAAGGGCAAAACAGTAAGGGGTAAAAACAAATGTCAACTATTAGAGCTGTCTCAAAGTAGGGTAGGTTGCCTCAGGAGACAGTAGCTTCCTCTCTCACTGAAGTCCTTCAAGCAAATACTGGCTAACCATCTGTTAGAGAAAAGATATTTCATTCAGAAGTGGGTTCAACCACATGGTCCTGGATGTCTCTTTCAATTCTGAAATTCAATGATGGCCAAGTTTGTGAAAGAATCTTCATTCTGATTTTTAGGTTTATTATCAAAAGGAATCAAATGTTTCCCTGAGGTAGAGACTGGCGCACACACACACACACACACACACACACCCAAGCTGAAGTTAGCAGCAGCCCCCAAAAAGCACCACGGTAACTTCTAACCACAATCATCATCTTCCTAACAGCTGCCTGCTTATCAGCCTGCTGACATCATCTAAAAATGGACCTGTGCTTTATCCTGGAGAAAGCAAGAGCCAACTAAAAAGCAGGCTGGCACCTCAGGAAGGTGGGGGTGAGGGAAGGAAAAGTGAGGGGCTATGGACGTGTCAATGAGGGAATTTTCAGACGTCCATATACACTTTGTGATAAAATGCTTCCAAGGTGGTGTCATTTCCCTTGCCGACAACAGGAGCTTTTCTTAGCCAGTATGGACTCTGTGCCCTTCTCTGTATGTGGGCTAATAGAAGGCTGCGTCACTTCAGCAGGCGTGGGACAAGCTGAGCTCCAGTTAAACAGGGATAATTGAAGTTTCAGATTATGAAGCAGTACATGATTAATTGCTTAGGCTTTTCCTGCCAAGGCGAGGGTGCTAATGGCTGTGCTTTTGTATCACCAGGCCTCTGCTTATCTGGACCCAAATCGGGTACATTAGTAGATGCTTGACTTTATCTATCCACCACTGGAAAGGGAAGTTTACATAGATAGAGTCTATCAATGTAGGCAGCCTTAGAGATCTTTTACATGGGAATACAAAGATAAATAATCACCAGGCACCCTTCCTTTAATAGGAATTTGGGATTAGAACTTGTTTCATTGAAATACACATTAAGAAGTAAGTGCATGAGCCAACCAGGCCAAGTATGGTAAGTGGAAGGAAGAGCAGAGCTAATTCATTTTGATAGTTTCTTACTAAGTTCCTACTATGTTCAGGGTACCATGTAAGAGGTATAGGGGAAACAAAGAAGAAAAAGATGTACACAGTCTTTTGGCAGAAATTAGTGGATAGACCCCTGGGCCTGGAATCAAGAAGACTCATCTTTCTGAGTTCAAATATGGCCTCAGACACTTATGACTTGTATGACCTTGGACAAGTCATTTACATCTGTTTGCCTCAGTTTCCTCATTTGTAAAATGAGCTGGAGAAGGAAAATGGCAAACCACTCAAGTATCTTTGCCAAGAAAACCCCAAATGGGGTTCTGAAGAGTAGAACATGACCAATACCACTGAACAGCAACAACAATAACACAAGTAAATGGAAATAACTTTTGTGTAACACAGAGAATGATTAACTATAATTAGAAACACCTCACTAAGAATTCACATTGGGCGCTCATTAGTTTTGAGCATTATGGAAGACTCCATGGAGGAGGTGGTATTTGATCTAAACATGAAACTATAAGTAGGATTTCAATAAGAGGAACCTAGGATGAGAGTGGAGGTTGGGGAAAGACACATTCTAGGCAGGGAAAATGAAATACACAAAGCCTTGCAGGAAGGAACCTTGTGGGGCCTAAGTGGTCTGGTTTGGCCTGAGCAGAGATCCCATGTAGGATGGTAGTGGGAAATAAGTCCAGAAAGATTTACTGAGATCATAGTTTGGAAGGTCTTAAATGCCTTCTTTTATTCTGACCACCTCACAGTGTTGTCATGAGAAAATGCCTTTGTCAAACTTAAACTGCTACACAAACATGGACTGAAATTATTAGAAATTTTTGTGAAGGGAAGTGATGGGCTCTAGGAAGATTAATCTGACAGCTGCACATTAGATTGCTTTGAGGGCACTAAATGAAAGATGAGAGACCACTTATAAGACCATCTGAATAGTGCAAACAAGAAGAGGTAATGAAGTCCCGAAACAAGAAACGCTGAGTGAAAATGAAAAGGAGTAGATAGATGAAAGCATTACCAACTACTAAGGGATATCCTTTAGGTATCTCCCACTCCACATGCCCAAAATGTGACTTTACCTCTCACTCAAAACCTCCTCTACGCTCTTCCTGTTTTTTTTTCTCAAGTTCACCACCGTTCTGCCAGTCACCCAAGTAGGAAGCTTGGAATCAGCTTCACCTCTTCACTCTCCCTTTCAATGGCCCATATCCAGTCAGCTGCCAAGTCTTATTTATTTCACTGTCATAGTACCTCTTGCATTTGTCTCTTCACCTCCACTAGCATTAGAGTTTATCACTTTATGACTGCACTATTGCAATAGTCTTCTTATGGCTCCCCCCTCTTCTCCTTTCTATAATCCTGTCTCCTTATAGCTGTCAAGCATGGTTCCAACCACATCATTTCCCTGGTCAAACATTTTCATTGATTCCCTAACTGCCTCTAGGATAAAATGCAAACTCCTAAAGCCTAAACCACTTGGTTTGAGGATAATTACCCATTAACCTCCTTTATTCACTCTACATTCCAGCCAAACTGGCCCAGTTACAGTGTCAACTATACCACAACAATCCATATCCTATTTCCATGTATTTATGCTGGAATATATCTACTCTTCACCTCTGTCTCTTAAAGCCCTAGCCTCCTTCAAAGCTCAGTTCAAGCTTAGCTTCCTACATGAGGTGCTAGTGCAACCCATCTGCATTTACTTTGACTGAATTTTGTATTTAATTATGTAAAAGTAGGTATAGAAATCTCACCCTAATTAAAATGAAAAAAGAAGACCTAGACTTCTCAAATGAATCAATAGATTAATCAAAGGTATAAACTAAGCTTGAAAAAGGTCCTTAGTCATTTTGGGAAGACTTCATTGCTTTCATTTTGTTTGAAGATAATACCACTTGGGAAATGCCTTGTGATTGGCTAGAAGAATCAGACACATTAATGAGATTATGTGGGACATAGTAAGCTAGTTTAAAATCACAAATAATATCATCAGATCAATCATGTATTGGTTGAATCTGTGTCGAACAATTACTGAGAGGAAATTGCCACTTAGTGGGACAAATAGAAGATAGAATTTTTCTCCTCCTTTCACAACCATTGCCCAGATACCAACCTTTGAGTTCCTATCAGAAGAATCTGCATTGGGAGCTGAGACGAACAAAAATCAAATGCACCAAGGAAAGGCAGCTTCAGGATTTTACAAGGACATAAATCCTTGTATCCCAAAGCTGTTAGTTCACCCTTTGGCCACATGTACTGTCTAAGTTTGGGCCTATTATCCCCAGGGACTTTGTATGTTCAAAGGGAGAATGTTTGGCAGAGTTGGGATGGGGGGGGCGGGTCGGAAGGGTAAGGATATATCCCTAACAACTTGCTATTTCTGCTTTCTAAAAGATAATTAATTGATTGATAATCAGGAACTACCAGATGGGTGCTTGTGAATAAATATACTAGAAAACCTCAAACCCTCAGGTGTATCCCTAGAATCTTAAAAGGAAGAGAGTCACTTACTTTTCTGGCACCTGGCCCTCTAATGAGTTGGCAGTTGAAGAGTGAGCCCAGAGTGCACTCTCCTGATAGAAAGTAAGCTCCTTGAGGGAAAAAAAAGCAGTTCAATTTTTGCCTTTGTATTGGCAGAATCCAGCTCAGTGGCTGCCACATAGAAGGTACTTAAGACATTTTTGGTGATTAAGTGATAGCTGATATTTCAACATATGCACACTTCAAGATTCTTTGGACTTTGGGTATGATGGGAAGACTTTGCAATACGCCAAGTTATTTGATTATGATTATGATTATGATTATTTGTTTCAAACCTGTAGTTAGTCAATTCATTCAATTGATTAGGGAACAGTACTAAATCAGCCCAGTCTTTTTTTAGATCTCTATGTGAAATATATTGTTCTGTAATATAGCTATGGAATGCATCCCTAGCTAGTTACTTTATAAATGTGAGTTGATAATCATTAAGCAAGAAAATGTGGATGGCTTGGTAGATATTCACAGCAAAGAAGGAGAAACAGCATCCAGAATACACACCCTAAAAACAGTGAGCCAGTAATCTAAACTACATTTTTAATTAGAATTGATTACCCTAGGGGCAGCTAGGTGACTAAAGCACCAGCCCTGGATTCAGGAAGACCTGAGTTCAAATCTAACCTCAGACACTTGACACTTACTAGCTGCGTGACCCTGGGCAAGTCACTTAACCCTCATGCCCCCCCCCCCAAAAAAAAATTGATTATCCTAGAGAAGAAAACATATAATACCTGCTTCCTAGACTTTGAAGCACTGTCACCTGGAAGAATGACAAGACTTTTTTTTTTTTTTCCCTGCTTAACCCCAGAAGGCAGAACTAGAAACAATGGATGGGAATCACAGAGGCGATTTTGACTTCATGTTTTTGGGGGGAGGGGGTGGGGGTGGTGAGAGTTCTAATTAGAACTGTTCTTAATAGGATCTCTCTTCCTGAAGATATTTAAGCTAAGTCTAAATAACTTCTGCTTGTGTGTTATATAAAGGATTCAGATGGGAAAAGCCTTTTGTAATACATGGATGAAAGTAAACCCTAATTTGCTAGGCGATGCAGAAAATAGACCCCTGGGCATGGAGTCAGGAAGAACTGAGTTCAAAGTCTGCCTTAGACACTTATTAGTCTGATCCAAGGCAAGTCACTTGATGTATCCCTGCTTCAGTTTTCTCTATATTTATAAAAATCATGTATCTATGAAATCAGTGTGTTGAATGCTTTGTCCAGAAGTTTTACTTCCAGGTCTAAATCTATGGTCCTCTTTTATTTTTCTCCAAGAGAAAGATATAGCTTCAGGAACATTCTTAGGAAACACAACTCGGCCTTCAGGATACTGCTTCAGAACATTATGGTAGTCACTATAATAATAATTCAACTTATGTGACACTGGGCAAGTCAACTGACCCCTCTGTAGCTTTTCTTCCTTACTGGCAAAATGGAGATACTAATCCTTGCACTACCTACATGAAAGAATATGAGGAGTAAAGTGGGTTTTTTCCCCATATTAAACATAAAGCACCAGTCCAATCCAATAAACTTTTATTAAATCCCTGCTATGTGCCAAGCACTATGCTAAGCACTGGGAATACTATTAATAAAAAGATGTCTCTGCCCTCAAAGAGCTCACAATCTAATGGATCCGTGGAGTCCCCAAAGTCTTACTGCAGTTTTAATCTTTTTAAATGGGAGCTCTTGCCTTGGTGTGCCATGAAGATAAACTCAGATTCTCAAAGGCTAATCCCAAAGAATTCAAGCTCTGACAGGTACTACCAAGCTGGAAAAGCTTTGAATCTGGCTCTGGTGACAGATTATTCCTGTCATCCAAAGAGTAGTCCATCTAAGGTCAAACAGGCTCATCACCAGAGGGCTGGACAACAGGTGATGAAATATTGTTGTCTGCAAAAACTCACAAAACTGCAGACCAGACATACAAGGGGTTATAGTTACCTCATGTATCTTTAAATATTGTCATTAAATTTTAAAGTAACAATACTAATACTCATTTTAAAAATGTGTTGTTGGGGGGGCAGCTAGGTGGCACAGGGGATAGAGCCCTGGCCCTGGAGTCAGGAGGACCTGAGTTCAAATCCAGACTCAGACACTTGACACTTACTAGCTGTGTGACCCTGGGAAAGTCACTTAATCCCAATTGCCTCACCAGAAAAAAAAAAGTGTTGTTGAATGATCAGTTGCACAATGTGTTCAATGCCAGATATTAATAACAATTCTATTTTTATACTGTGGGATACTTTAAAAATCTAAATTTTGGGGAACCAGATTAGTACATGCCTTGGAACATATATATTCTATTATCTGGCTTTATCTCTATGACTCATAAATGGATGGAATGGTGTTCATCTATTCAAATTCCCTTCCTCCCATGACCATAATTTTACAAAAGGGGAGACAGATCCAGAGTGACTAGACAAAGGTCAAACAAATAATAAATTATCAAACTAGAATTTGAATGTGGTCCTTTTGACTTCTGGGCCATTGTTCTTTTCATTGACTCATACTGCCTCCTGTAGATATTGTATTTCAAGGACCATGGTTATGTATAAGATACATGAGTATCAAACATTTTAAAAACCATATTACATAGGAGGCTACACCATTTTACAGACTTCTCAAATTTCACATGCTTTAGTTTTATATCAATACATATTTAAAATATTGCTTTTACAGTTTTAGTTCCTTATAAGAACATATAATTTTATTGGCTTGTTTTTTGTTGTTGTTTTTGTTTTTATTATTCAATATCAAATTACTAGCTTGCCTTATTTAAAAAATATTTTATTTGACATCATATAGACATATAAAATATCACTTAGCTGTTTTTTCTTCAGAATAGGGAATAAGAAGAACATGGACCCAAAAAGGTTCCCTAAGAGGAAGATAGAAAATCATTCCCTGTGTCTATTAGGGTGAACAATGAGAGCATGAAAAGACCTAAGTTACTCCTGATGAGATATAATTTTCTCAGATGTGGTCCCAAAGCCCAAAAAAACCTATAATACTTTATAATATGCCTTCTTCCTATACTCTAGGAATTGGAGGAGAAAAGGGTCTCTAACGCTATAATAATATGTTCCCACCGTTCTGTTCTATCTCTGTATCACTTCGAGTGTTCCACTCAAAATTCTACTTATACCTGCCTAAGTTATAACTTCCTCATTATAACACAGTAGAAACTTCATCTGTACATAACCAGAGCTGTAACAGTTAACCACATAAAATAACATGAAAAATGTATTCTGGATATCTTTTAGCAATCTGTCAAAATCATAAACTCTCCTCTTCTTTTTATACAATTATAACAGAATTCCCATTCTTATGTAATCTTTTCCCCCCAAAAGAACATTTCTCCAATATAGTGTAATATTTAGAAACAGCTAAGAAGACAGGTGTTCTTACCATGGGTCAAGGGGTCTGTGGGTAGATTTCAAAGGGATTGTGAACTTGGATAGGAAAAAAAATTACAACTTTGCTTTAACTAACCTCTAAATGAAATTTCTCATTTCCTTCAATTATTTAAAAGCATCATCTTGAAAATAGGTCCATAGACTTTAAATGATTACCAAAGAGGTCCATGCAGGGGTGTTATGGAACCAGATTCAATTGGCTTGTAAAAGCTGACTGTGAATTTTTGTGTGTGAGGATTTACATCTCAGAAATTGGCAAAAACTACAAATCAGGGCTTGATTTATTTTTTGATGATTATTTAGATTTATTAAATGCATAGGAAAAATATTAATAATACATATTAAATTTAAAAGAGTATATGTTTATGTATACATACATAGATATTAACAGTATGTGTATAACTTACACATGCACATTATTTATATTCATGTATACACACATGCACACTATATGTATGAATACATACATACATGCATACATATACACTTGTAAATGTAAGTTTGGGGCAGCTGGGTGGCACAGTGGATGGAACACTGGGCTTGGAAACAGGAAGATTCATCTTCATGAGTTTAAACCTAGCCTCAGACTCTTTCTAGTCGTGTGAACCTGGGCAAGTCATTTAACCCTGTTTGCCTCTGTTTTCTCATCCGTAAAATGAGCTGGAGAAAGAAATGGCAATTCACACCAGTACTGTTGCCAAGAAAAACCAAAATGGGGTCACAAAGAGACAGATATGAACAAAACAACAAATATGTAAGTTTTCCTGGAGAGGGAGTTATTGAACATTTCCTAGCACACTACTGGGTCCACAACACATAAACACACACAAAAAAGGTTAAGAAGTTTTAAGCTTGAGGGACCCAAGACCCGAGCAAGTCTCTGAAGTATAGAACCAAAAGGAAAGAAATAGACAATTTCACAGACAAACTCATTTTGGAGGTCATAATTTCTTCCTCTGTTTCCTTCCTTAGATTTTTTTTTTTTGGCTGGGCAAGGAGGGTTAAGTGCTAGTAAGTGTCAAGTGTCTGGGGTGGGATTTGAACTCAGGTCCTCCTAAATCCAAGGCCAGTGCTTTATTCACTGTGCTACCTAGCTGCCCCTACCTTTCTTAGATTCTTACAGCTGGTACCTGGTACATAGCAAGTGTTTAATAAATGTTTTTTAATTAACTACATGGGAAAGGGAAAAGAAGGGAAGGATATATACATTAATATAATGCCTCCTATGTTCTAGGCACCGTGGTAAGTGCTTTTACAAATATTATCTCATTTGACCCTCACAACAACACTTTAATAAGGTAAGAGCTATTCTTATTACCTTTTTACACATAAGGAAACTGAGACATATGGAGGTTAAGTGACTTGCTAAAAGTCACACAGCTAGTAAATGTCTGAGAAATAATTTGAACTAAGGTATTCCTGACTCTAAGACCAGTTTGCCACCAGCTGATTTTATAAAGCAAAACTTCTTAAATGGTGTGTGGCAATTCCATGTGGGGTCATGTAACTGAATGTGGGAATCCTGAAAAATTTGGCAATGATAAATTATTTGTACCTATTTTATATACCTATATACCCAGGGTTGCATAAAAAGTTGTTGGTGAAAAGGGGTCACAAGTAGAAAAAGTTTAAGAAGCCCTTTGGTAAGGGACATTAGGAATTATGTATTACAACTCCATTATTTTATAAATAGAACAATTCAATTCAATAAACATACATTAACTTAGCTCCAATATGTAATTCTCCATAATGCCATAAAATTGAGTATTCAGGGATGAAAGTGAAGCTTAAAAAGGTTAAATGACTTGACCAGGGTAACACAGATAGTTAATGAACAGGCTAGAAATAAAACCAAAGGTGTCCTGACATCCAGCCCAGTTCTGATTCTATTATTCCATGAAGCTTTTCACTTAAACAAAGAAATGAATGAAACCTGTGTAATGGTCAGAATAAGGCAAACAATCACCCTGGTCCTAAGGATGACTGGAGGGACACCATGAATAGAATGAATGCATAGTTTCCAGATGAGTATAGTTGGTTTTGAAGGGTAGGGCAAGATGGAAAGACTGCACAGCGAGTGAGCTGGTAGATACAGTATGTACCCATTCAACCATTTTTCCATGGGGCCACTGGGTTATGCTTACAGTTGCAACATCTCTTTTTTTTTCATATCTCTGGTAAGTCATCTAGGTGTGTTTCAGCAGCAGTGAATTGACAGCTTGGCTAGAACTGTGAGAAAACTTTATGATATAGCAGGAAGTACCCCAGTCAGGAAGGCAAGAAACCTCAGTTCTAGTCATGGCTTTGCCACTGTCCTTTGCTAAGTTACTTGACCTCAATAAGACTCAATACAAGTCAATAAATAGACTTTAAATATTTACCATGTGCCAGGCACTGTACTAAGTATAGGGTATACAGAGACCAAAACTAATTACCCCCTGTCATCATAGAGCTTATTTTCTATTGGGGGAAAAAAACATATGCACAAGTCAGTAAATGTAATGTATGTATTTGCTGTATATGTACACATATGTGTACATATATGTATGTATGTGTGTATATATATGTGGAGATCTAGATCTAGATATGATTTAAAGGGGGCTTTTAGGGGGAGAGGGCACTAATAACTGGAGGGGGAAAACCAAGGAAAGGTGCACATAAGAGGTGCCTCTTGAGCTGAGCCTTTGAAGGAAACAGGGTTTTCTAAGTTGGAGGAGAAAAGTAAGCAGTCCAGATATGGAAGGTAACTTATGGAAAGATGCACTGGTAGAAGATGGAATGTTGTTTATTAGGACCATCAAGTAGGCCATTTTGGCCAGAACATAGAAGGCAAGAGGAAAAATAATGTAAAATCAATCCAGAAAGATATTTTAGAGTTAAACTGTGAAAGTAATTAAATATCACAGGAATTTGCATTTTATCCTACTGGCAATAGGGAGCCACTGAAGTTTCCTGAACAAGGGAATGACATGGTTAAATTTTCTATTTTAAGAATATTCATTTGGCAATGAAAGTCCCTTTTTGTTCTAAAAAGCAAAATCTTATCTCTTTGGAAAGAGATAAGAGGAAGTGGTAATGACTGCCAAAATGAATACTCTTGAAATATGTAGAGGGTCTTGTAGAGGAGGTAGAAAAGAGGCAAGCAGACAAATTAAGGGCACTGTAATTATGCTTTGAAAGGTGATGAGATCCTGAACTAAGAAAGCAGCTGTATGGGTAGAGAAAGAAATGGATATGAGAGATGTTCTTGAGAAAGAATTGAGAGAACTTGGAAACTGATGAATGTGGAATATAGGGGAGAGTGAAGAATTGAGGATGACTTCAAGATTAACCAGGGTTAAGTGTGCTTGGGCTTCACTGCCATGCCACCTCTGTCTTATCTTTTGAAAGTTACATATGTGCTCTTAGGTATTCCAGACTCCATGAATTCTGGTATCTGGAAGCAATTATGTAGCTCATGTAGCATATATTCATACCCTACCTAATGAATACCTTGATTCAACCTGCTAATGGTTAGTGTGGCAGAATGTTCCTTGGCTCCTCCCCAACACCTAAGAGGCAAATTGAACTGACTGATACAACAGGGTGATTGAGCTGCCAAAGTTGTCTTAATTTTATGTCTTCTGAGAGCTCAATGTATGTTTACTTTTCTTTTTGTCTTGAATATTTTTGTATCTCCCCCTAACCCCCGCAAAGAAAAAAAAAAAGATACTTGCTTGCATCAGAGAAACATAGCAAACTTTCAGTTATCCATTGCAGTAAGGAAGTCAGGAGTTCAGACTAGATTCTGGCTGTGTCACCAAGGGCAAATCATATAAGCTCTTAGCCTCAGTTACCTTATCTGTAAAATAGGGATAATAATAGCACCTAACTCACAAGATTGTTGTGAGGATCAAATGAGTTAACATATATGCAGTTTTCTAAACCTTAAAGTACTATAGAAATGCTAACTATTTTTTTTTTTTTTGCGGAACAATGGGGGTTAAGTGACTTGCCCAGGGTCACACAGCTAGTAAGTGTCAAGTGTCTGAGGCCGGATTTGAACTCAGGTATTCCTGAATCCAGGTCCAGTGCTTTATCCACTGCACCACCTAGCTGCCCCGAAATGCTAACTATTAATAATGGCTTAAAACATTGAAATCCACAGATAATTCCTCAGTGCCAGTCAACATACAATTTCATTCCCCATCAATCGAGGCTGCCAACACATAGCTACTTGAAACTAAGGCAAAAATGATCCTTAACAAAGATCATCTAAAAAGATCTTTCAATTAACCAGCTTTTCATGCTTTACAGAATCCCTCTTCCTCACCTACATAAACTCTTTCTAGAGAGAATAAAATTATATAAAACAGGATGATATGAGGGATCCAATAAACAAAATAACAATATTGACTACTAGGATATGTATAACTGCAGTCACCTCAAACTGACTCAAGAGAGACAATTGTTAAATATTTAATGTAAGCATTTATATCTTAGAAATAGGCAAATGTTACAAACTAGGGCTTCATTTTTTTTGTTTTGTTGACTATCCAGATTATTTAATAAAGTAATAGAGAAAAATTAATAATGAATATTAAACTAAAAAGTATGTTGTTTGTAAATCCCCCCCCAACCATGAGAGATGGTTATTAAGTATTTACCAGTATATCCCCAGGTTTATCCTAGAGTCACTACTGATTCTGCTTGATCTCTTATATCTACATTTAAATGCTTGGTAATGACTAACAGATACTGTCTCATAAACATTTAAATCTGAAAGATGAATGAATTTATGTATTATCTCATTTAATATGATTATTTTGCATAAGAGGAGATTTAGATCTTTGGAAATTAATTACATTCAACTCAAACAACCATTTAAATGGCTATTATACGCACACAAACTAAGTAGCTTGTCTGTGTCCAAAGGCAAAGGACTTGAACATCAAGTCTCCTGTCCTGAGTCCAGTGAATGTCCAGAATAATGACCTTTCAGGCCTGTAAGATGCTCAGTCATTTAAGATTCAGTCAATTATTTTTCTTATATTGTGCTGACCAAAAAGGAAAATAGTCTAATTTTTTCAAAAGATTTATTTGGACAAATATATTTCTGCTTAATTGTGAGCCATTTAGGAAACTAAATGAATTAAAACAGCCTGTTGCCTATGTTTCAGTTTTCACTCTTCTTCCTGCTCATGCTCTAGTGACACTGCTAATGAGCAATAAAAAAAAAAAAAGAAGTAGCCAAATGTCAATCTGGGAGAGGAAGGAGAATGAAAGGGCCCTGGAGAGTGACCAAAGAGTATGTATAATTATGTTATGATCATGAATAGGGCTGATCCAAGACAAAGTTGTGCCAGACCCTTCCCTCTTTATTTCCTTGACCTTTCCTCCCCCATGGTATTGATCACCTTCAAGTGTCCTGTGCTCTCATGCTTTCTTCCTTATTCTTTTACCTTCAGGAATGGACTGGCAATCAGGCAATATATTTTTACTTAGATTATCAAATATGCTTTTACTTTAAATCTTTTCTAGTTACATAATGAATGGCTTTATTCCCTATTAAAGGAATTCCAGGCATAAGTACATAAAAAGAGACCCCTAAAATCCCAGTACATAGTTACCTACTGTTCCCAAGATATAGGTTAGCCTGAACACATGTTCTCAGAGGTGACCAATACATTAGGACTCTACTCTCGAAGTACCCAACAAAAATTGTACTGGAGAAAACAAAAATGAAAAGAAAATTGTCATCATCATTATCATAACTAGCATTTATATAATACTTTAAAGATCCAAAAAGTCTTTTTATAGATATCATATTTTTATCCCCATGAGAGCCCTAAGAGGTACATGTTATTATTATCTGAATTTTATGGATGAGGAGAAAAGGTAGATAAAGGTTAAGTGGCTTGCTTAGGGTCACACAGTTAGTAAATGTCTGAAGCTAGATTTTAACTCAGGTCTTTCTGACTCCAAGTATGTGACTCTATCCATTGTACTAGAAGCATGTACCTAGAAAGTCTATGCTAAACGTAGCAAAATGTCTAGGACACTGAAGGATCAATTCTCAAGCTGAAAGAGAGAAGAATAACAGATGCTGTGGTAGGGGGAGCCATAGTCCACATTCCTTCAATAATTAGGGCAAATATCTTAGTTTATATTCTTTCAATAATTTAGTGATCTGTGAGTTCATTGATAAAGGTATACCCTCCAACTATGTAAAGCATGACCCATCCATGAGTCAACAGCTATAGAAGAGGGCTGCCAGCATGCATGTTGGATGGACCCTGTGCAAAGAATTTATGGTAGAATATGGAGAAAAAGTGTCAGATGGGTGGTGCAGTAGATAGGGTGCTGGCCCTGGATTCAGGAGGACCCAAGTTCAGGTCCGGCCTCAGACACTTGACACTTACTAGCTGTGTGACCCTGGGCAAGTCACTTAACCCTCATTTCCCCACAAGAGAAAAAAAAATAAAGAATATGGAGAAAAAAAATCATATTGGATAAGAAGGTGCTGATGGCTTCCAGTCCTCATCAATGAGATCAAAGATTCATTGAAATATTGCCATACAGACTACACTCAACTTTCTTTACCTACATTCAGAATTGTGAAACCAGGCTTCAACTGTGCTGCTTATTTACTCCATTGATGTACCACTGTGGATCTATGTTGTTCTTCCATGTAGTCTGTGTGCTAGGGCCATTATATTTGCTCTTTATAATTCAATAGATTCTAAGCTTCAGTCACTAAATCCTACTTCCAATGAGTGCCCATTATAAGGAAGGGACCCTGGGAATATAAAGTCTGTGTCAGTAAGCCTTTACTATATTTAAAGACTTGAAGTGTGAGCCTGATAATGAATTATATGCCAGCCATCCCAAGACTAGTTTAGCTAAGGTAGGGAAGGATCATCACCAAAACAATGACCAATAGCCAATGACTATTTTTTTTGGAGGCGAATGGGGCATATTAAGTCATGATGGCTAAGGCACCAGTGTATTTTAATCTACATCAGTTTATAGAGGTCTCACACTTGTATTCAGAAGAAACACAAATTCTTGAACTATGTATATAGGTCTCTATAAATGTTACTAATGACATTTCTAATTAATGTCTAACCATCTTGCCATTGATTCTAATAAATTTCACTCAGTGGCAAAAAAAGTATGCTGTCTTACCATACACATTCTTTTATCCTACCTAAGTGGTTAGACAACCAAAACAACTAAGATTTCTGCCCAAAGCTGGCAATGGACACCCAATGATCTCAAGGTATAGGTGGTTACTTTTGATCCATGGAATCACTCAGTATAAAGAATCTCAGTACTCCCTGATCCTATCTCTCTCTATCATCAGGAACCTTACTCAGACATTAACACAAGTCTCTACATATAGTCCATGACAATGTTTAAATATGACATTCTTAAAAATCAATTCAACAAAGATATTTTGAGCAGAAATCACTACACTAGGTACAAGAAATACAAAGATCAAAATGTCCCAGTCTTCCCCCTCAAGGAGTTTAAATAAAAATATGTATGCTTGTTTACATAAAGATATTGTAATGCAAATCAAGCAGTGGAGGGTTCAAAGAAAATTATGCAAGATATTTTAGGAGTATTTGAGGAAGGGGAAAGACTATAATCTAGAGGCAATGGCAAAGCAACATGGAGGAGGTGGAACTTTGAAGGAAATCAAAAATTCTGTCTGATAGAGTTGAGGGGAGTATTCATTCTGGTCTTGGAACTCAACATTCATTAAGGTGGGAGATGTCTGGCTGAGTTGAAGAAATGATTTGTAAGCCAGTTGCTTGGTAGATTAAGTGTGCTGAAGGATTGTAATGTTAAACAAGAATCATTGCTGTAGGTACTTTCATGATTCTTTTTTTTTTTTTTTTTTTGCAGGGCAATGAGAGTTAAGTGACTTGCCCAGGGTCAGGGTCAGACAGCTAGTGTCAAGTCTGAAGCTGGATTTAAACTCAGGTCCTCCTGAATCCAGGGCCAATACTTTATACACTGCACCACCTAGTTGCCCCCTTCATTATTCTTTTAAATAACTTCTTTTTTTTTTTTTTTTGGCGGGGCAATGGGGGTTAAGTGACTTGCCCAGAGTCACACAGCTAGTAAGTGTCAAGTGTGTGAGTCCGTATTTGAACTCAGGTACTCCTGAATCCAGGGCCGGTGCTTATCCACTGTGCCACCTAGCCACCCCCCCTTCATGATTCTTTTTGATTATGAATGACATGTCTCAGTCATCACAGTGCAGTAGAAAGAACTCTGAAATCAGAATCAAGAGATTTGGGCTCAGGCAGCTAGATGGCAGAGTGGATAGAGCACCAGTTCTGGAGTCAGGAGTACCTGAGTTCAAATCCGGCTTCAGACACTTAAACACTTAATAGCTGTGTGACCCTTGGCAAGTCACTTAACCCCAATTGCCTTACTAAAAAAAAAAAAGAGAGAGAGATTTGGGCTCTAGCCTTGGTTCTACTACTAACTGTGTGATCTTCAGTAGATTATCTCATCTTTTGAGGTTTCTTTTTCTTCAACTGTAAAATAATGGCACTTGACTAAGCTCCCCTTCAGTTTTAAGATTGTATGGGGGGGCAGCTAGGTGGCACAGTGGATAAAGCACTGGCCTTGGATTCAGGAGTACCTGAGTTCAAATCCAGTCTCAGACACTTGACACTTACTATCTGTGTGACCCTGGGCAAGTCACTTAACCCTCATTGCCCTGCAAAAAAAAAAAAAAAAAAAGATTGTATGAGAAAGAAAGAAGCTACTGTTTAAGGAAGTTAATCAAAGGGCGTCATTTTGTTTTGTTTTTCCAGCCATAGTAACTCAAGAAGAGCTTTTACTAGAATATAGAAGAGTTTTCATCTGGATGATTGGAGGGGCACTCAAACCAATGAAATCATGTGTCAATAAATGTTAGAGACATTTTAAGTAATGGTAATTCTATTTCAATTCCTTAATAAAATTTGTAAAGAAATCAGTCGTGATTTTCAAAGGTAAATAAGAATAAATACTTATCACATCCTAGAAAACATTAGTAAAAACCTTGGCTATCATGAAACTGGGGAGACTCATAGGCTTCCAATGTGAACTGTGCAGGGTTTATTGATCCTCTATGACCTACTTTCCATTAGTGAGTCATCAAGTGATGATTCATGGGTAGTTATTTGGCAAAGAATGACCAGGGTACTGGAGGATGACATTTTGCCTCTGTGCCCCAGGATTCTGAATCACTGAGTGTCTTCCAAACCGCTCATCTGTCTCATTGTTGTGAATGTGTTCCATGGAGCCTGAGCCCCATTGTCTTGCCTCATTTGTTTACACAAGCTATCTTTCCAGGACCAATTACTGTGCCCTCATTAGGGAGCCATGGATGCACATGTGTGAGACCCAGACTTGTTCATGCATTCATACAACCTTCTCATGTTGGGATAAAACAGATTGCCTAACACAGGCCCCTACCTTTAACATAGTTTTCTTGCCCCAACAACTCTGCTATCTCTTGTCTCTCTAAGTTCTTTGGGAGTAGCTTGTCTGAGAAGATAAATCCGACTTGGGATGATCATTTCTGACAATGATATGAAAATGATACTAGGGCCTCCATGAGTTAAAGTAAGGACCCTTCTTTCCCATCACACATGAAACCCCCAAATCCCAGAGATAAAATCTGTGGAGAAAGGAAGAGATGACTCTCTCTCCTCATTGTCAGTATGCCATAGGTGATACTAATGAACCAAAGTAAGTTCCAATGCGAAAGAAGGAGGCAGACCAAAGTGAGGTAAGAATAGACAAGAAAATAGACAACAAGAATGGTGGCCTAGTGGTATCTTTTTTTTTTTTGAAGTGACAAAAGCTCTTTTATTTCCTTCTCTTGAAGAGGCACCCTAGTGTGCAGCTAAATGGGTGCCCTAGTGGTATCTTAATAACTTTACTCTCTATACCAAAAGGCTCAAAAAGAAGCATTTCATCACACCGGAAGTAGAGCATGCATCGGGCAGTGTTCTAACATCATGGATCTAACAAAACCTCCCATATACTAAACTGAATCACTTGTTTTATTCAGAAGTATCCATTTATTATTTCATTTTTATTTCCTGAAACAGAAATGCAGTGAGTGAAGTTGACTTATTTCAGACAAATAAAATCAAGGATAATTACAAAATGGAGTCTTCTTGCCCCATAACTTATAAACATAGATCCATAGGACAATAAGAATGTGTTCTAGTACACTTGTGAAGTATTCTATGCTGCATACAAAATTCCCCACCAAAAAAGAGAACAATTAAAACAAACAAAAAAAACTTGTCATATTAAAATACCATTCTATATGTTTTAGGCATGGATAGATAGGCAGTGAGGTGGGACAGTGGATAGAGTACCATATCTGGAGTCAAGATGACCTGAGTTCAAATCCAGCCCCAGATACTTACTTGCTGTATGACCCTAGGTAAGCCACTTAACCCCATTTGCCTCAGTTTTAACATCTGTAAAATGAGCTGGAGAAGGAAATGGCAAAGCACTCCAGTATCTTTGCCAAGAAAACCCCAAATGTGGTCATGAAGAATTGGATATGACTGAGCTGACTGAACAATATTAACAACAACAAAAATGAGCTGAAATTATTATCACTCGATTTATATTTATGACCCTTTCCATTAATTAATCAATGAATATTTAAATGCCTATTCTATTCTCAGGGCTCTCAAAGGTACTCGTAATATAATGGTGATGATGATGCTGGTGATAATGATAATAACCTTGTGAAGTTGGTGCTATTATTATCCCCATTTTCCAGTTAAGGAAAATGAGGCAGGCAGAGGATAAAAATCTCGTCTAGGATCACACAGATAGTGAGTGTCTAAGGCTAGATTTAAACTCAGGCCTTTGTGACTCAAGTAACTATCGCTTAGTTAAGAAGTATAAAAATGTAGAAATA
This sequence comes from Dromiciops gliroides, assembly GCF_019393635.1. NCBI lineage: Eukaryota > Metazoa > Chordata > Mammalia > Microbiotheria > Microbiotheriidae > Dromiciops > Dromiciops gliroides. The sequence goes on from NC_057862.1 coordinate 575,666,585, forward strand.
AAGAGTTTATTTTGAGAGGCAGTGTCCAGGATGGAATTCTTTGAGCACAGAAAAGAAAAAATAAATAAATTCCATTATATGTATATGAGGGGAATGACAGGGAAGAGTGAGAGGAAAGAGAGAGAAGGTGGAAAAGGAAGTGCAAGAGAGATTTACATGAGAAAAAGAGAAAGAATTGATAGGATATATTATAGTGAGGAAAATAGAGGAGAAACTAGAAAAAAGAGGTGCAAAACAAAGAAGAGGTGTTAAATACCACTACCCCTGAGCAAACAAATACAATTCAAACTATTTTGGATCCCCTACAGGAAATATCTAGAAATCTAGTTTGAGTGGCAGGGACTCATGGCCAGCCTTCACGAATTTCTTTCTATTGCAATAAGCAAGGGCATATTTTGTAGGAGTGTAGAAGAAGACAGCAAGACCTTAGACAAATGAGATTTGGTGACTTCCCAGAGGGTGCAAAACCAAAACAATTCTAGATTTTTTCAGAGGAATAGTGATGCCTGAAGGTGTGGGTGGAGGGGAAAAGGCTATGCAATATCGTCCCAGAACCTGATGTGCCCTAGCCTCTATTATCCCAGTCCATTCACCTCCCCAAAATAAAGAATCCCACATAATTCTTAAGGTTGGAGATACATTATCATTGTTCAAATTATGAAAGAAATCTATGGAACACCTGATAAGGGGTCATGGTGGGACGCCTCTTCATGTTTACCTGGTTATGGGGGTCTGATCTATTGATAGTTTTAATTAAATGGGTTTTTATTATCATGGGTATTGTTTTTCTTTTAAAATTGTGCTTTTACTTGTTGTACTAGGATATGCTATACCTTTTTGCCAAAAGAGAAATATGGTGATGATAGTATGTAGCTAATCATTCACATTTGTTATTTAATTTATGTGTGATTTGTAATTATATATTTGTAGTAATATTTGGAATTATTGTATATTTCACCTATATCCTGAGTCAAGGAAGCTAATTCACATTTTTTGTTATCATAGTTATCCTCGATAGTTAAATCCATATGAAGCTTTATTTATTGGAACTTACTATTTAAAACATTATTGGACTGCTAACTGATATTATTCTGAGTCTGACTTCAGGTATGATCATCAAGGAATACTACTGAACCAATGAGCCCCTGGTGTCAGCAAGCCTATGGGGTTTTACATGCATAATTGCGAGGGGAATTGTTGTGGGAAAAGTTGGGAGGATGACTTTTGGCAAAAACTATATCCCACCTGGCTGACTTTGGGCCTGGCTCAGTGTACTTGGATATTTGAATAACTTTTGCCTGGAATTGTCATGAAGTTAGGGAAAGATGTATCTTTCCTTACTTTATAGTTTATTTATTCTTTTGTGGTAACTTCCTATAATCATATGATGGACACAATATTGGATTTACCCTTGACATCTGTTACTAGCTATGTGAAATTCTTTAATTTTTCATAATGGGGATAATTAAGCAAATGATGCAAAAGTATGGTGAAACCAAGATGTGAATGTTTCTCAGTTAATATCACAATTATCTCAGTCCTGTATTAAAGAAGGGTATGTCCGCACAACTTGTGGTCTCTTTTGCAAATGTCTTAAGAAGACATCCATTTTTGTTAGTGGTTATTCATTTAGACATGTCTAGAAGTTGAAAATGTTTCTATAACTTACTTGATATGCACTGCTGTAAAATTAATTACTTAATATATTTTTGTATATCATCCCTGAATCTTTTATTACAGAAGTTAATCTGGCAACTATTACATGATTTTATTTTTGTATTTGAGTACATCTTATAAATAGGAGGCTGTGGAATTTCATCCTCCAAAGGGGGATTGAATAATGCTGAGTATAAAAAAAATGGGTTCTAATTTTTTTGTTTGTTTGTATCTGAGTTTAATATGTAACAACTGGATAATCTATAATTTTGAAAATATCTAATTTTAAAAGTTCTGAATTTCATTTGACATAAGGCTTTGGGTTAACTTTGATTATCTGATCTGGTTATTGACAAAGTGATTTAAAATTATGTTAAGATCAATTTTCTAGGAGATTTTTAGCTGAGGAAGAGGATCTAAAGAAGTTGGGAAAGACTGCTCTATTATCACACCCAAGATCACACGTGGAATACAGAGCTACAGCAAGATGTACTAAGAATCATCTTTAGGAGATGAGACTTCCAGAGACTTAAATGGACATTTTCCTTTTTGTTTCCCTTTTCCCTTTTTCTTACACTATCTGTAAGATCTACCTCCTAAAGGGAACTTCCCCCTTTAGTTTTGTCAATGCATCACTCAATATTTTTTTCATATTTTTTCTTCACATTATTAACCAGCATAAGCCCCATAGTTAAGAACCATTTGTAAAATATTTGTAATATTAGTTTGATTAATTGAGAAAATGGTAGTTTCTCAACAAATCAGATAGGGATTGTTAGAAAATAATTATTGATAATTAATGGATTTCTGGAGGGGACTCAGAGATCATTTTCTCAGTCCTTTGTCCTCACCCACATCCCTACCCTGCCCTCTAGAATGTCCAGTTCTCCTTGAGAAAGTTACAGACAAATAAACCCAAGGGAATAAAAGGAATGGAGATAGATTCTTTTGTCTAGATCAGTGAAGGACTGATGGGATTAAACCACACCTAGATAATGGACTTTGCATGAGTGAAGGTCTTTTTTCATTCTTTCCCCTGATGTCATCTCTAGAGTTCATTTTAATGTAGACTACCTTCAAGTCATGTAACCAATGGAACTGAATGATGCTAATTAGATTTGATCAATGCCTCTATCAAAAGAGGGTTTAAAAAAAAAAAGCCCTTGGAGGTATTCAGGGTCTTCTGGGTATTCTCAGTCTTTCTAGGTCTTCTGGGTTCTTTTGGGTCTTTTTGAGACCACATGCTCTCTACATGCTATCAGCATTGTGGGTCTTTGGGGACTTTTCTCTGGCTTGCACTAAGTGGTATGCTGTAGCTCTCCTCCTGCTTTCTCTACCACACAGCCTGTGACCATGAGAAGTTAGGGAGACACGTGGTCAATCCTTTACCAGTATAATGTTAATAAATTAATATATACTTACCCAAAACTTGTGTATATAGCAATAGCAATTAATTTCAAAAAACAGAGAAGCAAAATTTCTTATGTTAATTTGAAATCTGCTTCTCTTTTTAACTTCCACTTATTTCTCATACCTCTGCTCTTCAGGGTAAGACAAAATTGTTCTAAATCCCTTGGTCACACAACAGCTCTATCTTCTCTTCTTCAGGCTAAACACCCTTATTTCATTCTGTATGGCATAGAATCCAGTCCGCTTTCCATTTTGCCCCCCCCCTGCCAAAAAAATGCAGTAATAATTGCATTTACCTCCCAGGTTTGCTGTGAGGATAAAATTGAGTGTGAAGTTCTTTGTAAACATTAAAGTGTTATATAAATGCTATAAAACAGTATAAAAATGACATCTGACTTCAAAAGTTCTTATGAATATAATCTTATAAAGCATTATATAAAAGCAGGTAATGGGGGAAAAACCTAGCTGGGGAGATATAACATATACATGAAAAGATGAATAACAACATAATCATAAATGGCACATAGAGAGGCAATAAAGTTTACAAAGTATCTTATAGATATAGTCCCATTTGATACACAGAGCAAATAACCCATTGTAAGTAATACAGGTTTATTATCCCCCATCTTACAGCTGAGGAAACTGAGGCTGAGAAAGATCAAGTGACCTGTCTACAGCTACATAATTTGTTATTGTTATTCAGTTGTTTCAGTCATGTCCAACTCTTCAGGACCCCATTCAGGGTTTTCTTTTTTTTAATATAAACATTTTTATTTAAAGTTTTGAGTTCCAAATTCTATCCCTCCTTCCCTCCCTACTCTCTCCCCTCCCTGAGGGGATAAGCAATAAGATATAGGTTATACATGTGCAATTATGTAAAACACTACAATATTAGTTATTTTGCATAAGAAAACTTGAATAAAAGGGGGAAATGAAAGAAAAAACTGAAAAATGCACGCTTCAGTCTGTATTCAAACAATATGAATTCTTTCTATGGAGGTAGACAGTATGCTTCCTCATTAATCCTTTTGTAATTAGATTGTCTTTTATCATTGTATTGCTGAGAATAGTTAAGTTATTCACAGTTCTTCATCAAACAATATTGCTGTCACTGTGTATGATGTTCAGCTGGTTCTGCTCACTTCACTATACATCACTTCATATAGGTCTTTCCAGGCCTTTCTAAAGTCATTCCACTTTTTGTTTCTTAAAGCACAGTGATATTCCATTACAATCATATACCACAACTTGTTTAGCCATTCCTCAATTGATGGGCATTCCATTGATTTCCAAATCTTAACTACCACAAAGAGCTGCTATAATTTTTTTTTTGTCCCAATAGGTCTTTTTCTCTTTTGAGGGATGCCTTTGGGACATAAGCCTAGCAGTGGTACTGCTGGTTCAAAGGACATGCAGAGTTTTATAGCCCTTTGGGCATAATTCCAAATTGTTCTCCAGAATGGTGGGATCCCCTCAAAACTTCACCAATAGTGAATCAGCATCTCAGTTTTTTTAATTTGTTTTTTTGTTTTGTTTTGTTTTGTTTTTCAGAGCAACGATGGTTAAGTGACTTGCCCAGGGTCACACAGCTAGTAAGTATCAAGTGTCTGAGGCCTGATTTGAACTCAAGTCCTCCTGTGTTGTAAAAATTATTTGTGGTAAAGATTAATATTACAAGTTTTAGCTGAATCATTTGAGAGGGGCCACACCTGGCCCACCCTGAGATTATATATGCTACTGAGGTCAGAAGGAGAACTCTCTATGAACAGCTTTTGAAGGACCTCCCCTTTTGGGTGAGGAAAAATTGAATGCGACCTGCAGGGAGGTGAGGTACTTCCAGTATGCTAAGATCTCCGGACTGGCGGAATGCAGAATGCTCTCTCCGGTGGTTGACTGAGGTGGTGGTGGCATGTGTGCTGGTTCTTGGTCTGACAGGCTGTTCAGGCTTGGATGAGTTACTTACAGAAAACCCTAAATTCTTTTGAACCAGCTTAGGCTAAGTTTAGAGTTAAGAGCATCTATCTATATTTCTCTTTTCCCATTTCCTCATCTTTGATTTTTATTAGTTTCACCTTTGTTGTTTAATTAATTCCCAAGTAATAAAATCTGATTCTTTTGTGAACTAAAGCTAAGAGGCTCCTTTCTTATTGGCCTGGAAGAAATATCTAAAAAGAATAGTTCAGAGGGGAGATTAAACCTAAAAAGGTCCCTCATATTTCTGGGACCCTAATATTAAGGCAAGTCACCCAAATAATACTCAATATATCTAATTTTGGACCTCACACCTGAATCCAGGGCCGGTGCTTTATCTACTGCACTATCTAGCTGCCCCCCAGCATCCCACTTTTCCGACAATCCCTTCAACATCCAACATTTTCCTTATATGTTCTATTAGCCATTCTGATAGGGGTAAGGTGGTACCTCAGAGTTCTTTTTATTTGCATTTCTCTGATCAATAGTGATTTAGAGCATTTTTTCATAGGACTATAGATTGCTTTGATTTCTTTGTCTGAAAACTGCCTATTCATATCATTTGGGATTCTCTTGACAAAGATACTGGAGTGATTTGTCATTTCCTTCTCCAGAGGAGGAAATTGAGGCAAACAGGATTAAGTGACTTGCCCAGGGTCACACAGCTAGTTAAGTGTCTGAGGCCAGATTTGAATTCAGGAAGGTGAGGTTTTCCTGACTCTAGACACAGTGTTATATCCATTGTACTACCTAGCTGCCGGAAGCAGGATGTGAACTTCAGGCTCTTTCTGACTCCACATTGAGTTCTTTTCACTATAGTACCCTGTATGTATACAATGAACTATATTAAAAGTGCCATGTAGGTAATACAGGAAATAAGTGTTAGAACAGTTTGTAGGAAAGATCATGGAGGGCAGGATGGATCAAGGGTTCTTGGAGAATGTGAAACTAGAGCCAGCCCTTCAAGTACTTGAGCCAACCCAAAAGAAGTATTAGGAGAACCCCATGATGAAAATTACCAAAGTAAAAAATGTACAAGTTCTATTCAGGAGTCATTGAAGAAAATAGTCTTACTAGAATTGGAGAGTATATGTCATGAAGCAGTAGGGCATGATATTTGGAAAGAGAGGTTGGAGACATGGCAGGAGGCCTTGAATGTCAGAATAAGATGTAGTCAAATCAGATTTCATTTAAGTAAGAGAAAAATTGAGTTCAAGAGTCCCAAACTGATCTATAAATATCACATTAAAACTTTGTCTTATCCATCTTCATATACTTGGAACTCGAAGGGATTTTAGAGGTCGCCCAGTCCAATGCTATCATTCTATAGAAAACTAAGACCCAGGAAGTTGAAGTCATGTGCCTGGGATTATACACCTCTAATAAAGGGCAGAGAAACAATTCAAACATGGGCTTTCTGACTCCATATCCAACATAAACTCAATGACTTCTAAGGTTCCTTTCAATTCTCAGTCTATGATACTATGATCTAACTCTTTCTACTGCCTCAGTTTTGATGGTGGAGCAATCCTTTTCTCTCCCAACATCCACAGGTTTAAGAATGGTGGTATGCTTATGAGGTCAAAAATAAAAAAGCAGCCATCCCTAGGGGTCCGTGCATAGAGCCAATGAGCTTCATTGTATTCTTGCTTCTTTCAGCCTGGTCTTTGATATGACTATATCCAGAGGAACCTCAAGAAGGGCACAGAAAGGCCAAGTGGTTCTTCAACCACTCTTTAAAGTGTCTCTTTCCAGACTAACTTGCTGACCCAGAGGTCAGATCATTGCTAAACTTTATCTCTTCCCCTGACAGGCTATGTAGTGTAGCCCTTTCTAAATTCTCTAACAGTCACTCTTCAGCATGAAAGCCTTTCCAAGCACCATCTAATTCAAAATAGTTAGGCATGCTACATAAGACTTTGCCCAACAAGTGTTTTTAAACTAATCAAATCAGGATCCATTTTGGTTCAGTAGAATAATGGCCTCAAGGAGATGAAATCTCTGGACTTTGAAACCTTATCATTTCCTCAACAGTCCTCAAGATTTAAGAAATCTTAGAATAGAGAAAGCTATAGGATGGTGGAAATAGTTTTAGGGGAAAAAAAAGCAAAGAGTCAGGACAGAAGGCTAAGGAAGAGATGAGAAAAACATGGAAGAGGAGACATAGAAAGTAAAGGAAAAGGGAGTGATATTGAGCTATAGTTTGAACCATCTGTCTTAAAATAAATGAAAATGATGTAAACCTTTGTTGTTGTAAATATTTAATTTACCAGAAGCAGAATGCTAAACCTATCTCAATCAAAATGAAACTCCTCTGTAATAATTTTCCTTGAAATATGGCTGGTGAAGAAGGAACAAAGGGTCAGGAGGCCCTGGTTATAGAAGGATAGAAATGTCAGATGTTATTTGATTTTTCCTCAGACTAGTCTTAAAATTCATGGTAAGAAAGAATTTTAAAAAAGGAGCTTCTCCTTTATTTTTTTAAACATTTCTTTTAAAATGTATATCTTTGGGGGAAGCTAGGTAGCACAGTGGATAAGCACCGGCCCTGCATTCAGGAGGACCTGAATTCAAATCCAGCCTCAGACACTTGACACTTATTAGCTGTGTGACCCTGGGCAAGTCACTTAACCCTCATTGCCCAGCCCCCCCCCAAAAAATGTAAGTCTTTTTCCCAGCAAATATTTCCAAGAGAAAATATGTGTATATATATATATATATATATATATATATATATATATATATATATATATATATATATATATATATATATATATATATATTTCTTGTAACAAAGAAATAAATTAACAAAACACGTGATATGATGACCATATCTGACAAGGTACCTACAATATTTTGCCTGAGTACTTTTTTGATTCAAAATGTTCAGTTCAGTTCTAGTGACTGTGCTAAGCACTAGGGACACATATGAGAGAGATACACAGAGAGAGACAGAGACAGAGAGAGACAAAGAGAGAGACAGAAAAAGACAGACAGACCAATCCCTGCCCTCAAAGAGCTTACGACTGAATGGGGGAAGACAACACAGAAAGGGAAACTGAAAATCAGAAGACAGAGTAGAAGTTACTCAGTTCCAGGGCATGGTAGAAAAGTCAAATAAAAAGTTATTTGCAATAGTGAATATATATTGGGAACCTCTACTCAAGTCTTCCTTTGATGCCTCACCATAACATAAAAGTGACCTTGAGTTCTTGAATATAATTCCAGTGGCTCCCTAGAGCAGTTCTTTATCTAAGCATTATGAATTTGGTGTTTTTAAAATATATCTTGATAATTATATTTTAATATAATTGGTTTCTTTTGTAATCCTATGCATTTATATTTTTTTTCAGGGCAATGAGGGTTAAGTGACTTGCCCAGGGTCACACAGCTAGTTAAGTGTCAAGTGTCTGAGGCTGGATTTGAACTCAAGTACTCCTGAATCCAGAGTTGGTGCTTTATTTACTGCAGCACCTTGCTGCCCCCTAATCCTATGAATTTATAAACATTATTCTGAGATGTCCACAAGCATCACCAGACTACTAAAGAAGCCATCTCTCAACATGTCACTCCCCTACTCAATAAACTGTAGTGGCTCTTTATTGCCTCCAGGATCAAATATAAAACACTTCGTTTAGCATTCAGAGTCCTTTATAGCCTAGCCCCCTCCTAACCTATCAATTTTCCTTGTAACTTACTCCCTTTCAAATAATAATCAATCTAAAGACCCTGGCCTCCTGCTTGTTTCCCAGACACTTCATCTCTTGGCTCTGGGCACTTTCTCTGGTGGACCCCCCCTTGTCATGTTCTCCCTCTTCCATTCCAACTACTGACTTCTCTGGCTCCCTTAAAGTCCCAACTAATAACCCATATTCTATAAGAAATCTTTCCCAATGCTTCTTAATTCTAGTGCCTTTCCTCTGTTCTTTCCTATTTATACATCTTGCTGTGTGTTTGTATGTATGCATGCATATGTGGGTATATATGTACACATACCTACATATCATGCATACATACAGATACATATACACATATACATGTAATTTATTTTTATGTTATCTCCCCCGGGAGATTGTAAACTCCTTGCAGGCAGGAACTATTTTGCCTCTCTTTTGTATCCCCAGAGCTCAGCACAGTGCCTGGCATATAGTAGGTGCTTAATAAATATTGATTGATTAATTGATTGATTGATTAAAAGGGGACAATAACAGAAAGAAAGATTGTGTCTTTGCTCTAGAAGGTCCTGTCAAGTTGGAAAGGTTACCAGTATGATAAGCATGATAACAGCCAGTATATCCCTCTGGAAAGCTATTTATTAGAAAATATGAATAATCTCAGAGAATATATATTCTCACCTAAAGTACAGCCATAATATCACCTCCCTAGTCCAAGATATGTTGCCTCTCAATGAAGATTAAAACAATTATTTTTCTTGGTTTCCATATTCATATTGACTCAGAATACATTTGTGAGTCACAAAAATCATCAGATAGATAGATAGATAGATAGATAGATAGATAGATAGATAGATATAGATATAGATATTTTTTAAAGCATACTTTTCCCATAGTGTACTTTTGAGATTAATTTTTGGAACTCAAGTACAAGACTTCTTTTTTTTTTCCTGGCAGGGCAATGAGGGTTAAGTGACTTGCCCAGGGTCACACAGCTATTTAGTGTTGTGTCTGAGGCTGGATTTGAACTCAGGTCCTCCTAAATCCAAGGCCAGTGCTTTATCCACTGCATCACCTAGCTGCCTCCAAGATATATAAAGATATAAATATATTTAATCCTGAATTGGTCAATCAGTATTTTAGATATCATTCCTAGCTTTGTGCAATCTGTAAAATTTCACAAATATATAATCCATGCCTTTATTCAAAATATTGAAAAAATTCTGAATGCTCATTTTTTGTTCTGTCTTTTGTCAGCTTCACAATAATTTCTCTTGGCAGAAAAAAAAACCAGAAGCTCTGAATTTTTTCTGTCATCTGTTACCATAATTCCATCTACTCGAAGCAGTAAACCTAGACCTTGTGATAATGGACAAAGTGACTGCTCTAATCCTCAGGGTTCTTAACTTTTTAAAATGAGGGTCTTGCTCTTTCCTCCCTGGATGCATTCAAGGAGAAAAGAGACATCTATGAACCTCTTAATAGGGGTAGACCCTGAGCCCTCCCACCTATTGCCAACATGTGGCCCATAAATATGGCTTCAGTTCTTTGTCTCTTTTTGATTTTAAGTCAGGGTTTCTTAATCCTTTTTGTGCCATGGACCCCACTGGCAGTCTGGTGAAGACTAGGAGCACCTTCTAATAATAATGATTTTTAAAGTGTAAAATAAAATTCAGAGGATTACCAAGGAAAATAATTACACTGAAATATAATTTTCAAAATAAATTTTTAAATAAAATTCATAGACCTCAGATTGGAGGAAACCATGGCTATGTGAGTTACAAAAGGTTGGAATGGCAAGCCAACAGAAATCTGGGAACCAGAGTTCATACCAATTTTTTCAGTCAGCTGAGATGGTGAGGAGTGAAGTCCCAAGTTTCTTGATTGACCCAACATAGATCATAGCATGCCAAAGAGAGTGACAGTGATTCTTTCATTAGCTATGCCACATTCAGAAGTGAACTCAGTAGGGCAAATACCTTGTAGCAATCACTTTGAACATAAGCCCATTCTCTCCAGGGATCAGGGTGTATGGTAGAAAGTATGTCCCCAGGAGCTGAAAGTTAATATTTGTTCTTCTGTTCTTTCTATGTCTTCTTAGTAAATATTCTCTTTACAAAAGTAAGTAAATAAATTAAAAGGAAAAAATTTGAGCCCTTAGCAAGAAAAATAATGACCAAAAATGGTAGAAATTAAAAGAAAATTGCATTTCTAGGCCTCAAGTTAACAGTATAAATCAGTAATCATCAAAACTAGGTGCTACTAGTAAAAAAAAATTGAAAAGTGAATCAGTGATTTGGGATAAAGAAATAAGGAGAAATTAGCAATCAAATTTAATAATGTGTTTCTGATAAGGCCAAGAACATAAATTATGTGTGGAAGAATTCTCTGTGTGATAAAGACTATTTAGGAAATTAGAAAGAAAATTTGGCAGAAATAATTAGGTTAAGAACTACATCTTACATAAAATACCACAATAAGCTCAAAAGGGACATCTATCTGAATAGTAAAGGTCATACCCACCCTGACCCACCAAAAATAAAAAAATGTAGAAGAGAACAAAATCATGTACCTTTCACAGTTAAGTCTAGGGGGAGGGAACAATATTAGAAATCAAATTAAAGAGGTGATCACAAAGAGAAAATGAATAATTTTGATTATATGAGATTGAAAAACTTGTACATGAACAAAATCATTGAAATCATGGTAAGAAAGGAAGCAGTCATTTAAGGCAAAATAGCTGTACCATCCAAGATATATGGGAAACTAACACAAATATTTAAAACCCAGAATCCTATTCCAAAGGATTAGTTATAGATGATAGATAGATACATAGATATATAGATGATAGATAGATGGAGGTAGACATATAACTAATAAAACCATATAAATACATATATGCATATGCATATACATATGGACAAACAGTTAATAAAGTAATTGAAAACTATAGAGAACCATGTGAAATATTGCTTCACATAACTAAAAGGAAATGCATTTCATAAAATCTGAGTTCATACTTTACAAGCATGAAGTTGGTAAAGATGACAAAATCGGGAACAATCAATTGAGTTATATATGTGCGGGCTCAAAACACAACATTCATTTATATATTTTTAAAAACCTGGGGGCAGCTAGGTGGCACACTGGATAAAGCACCAGCCTTGGATTCAGGAGGACCTGAGTTTAAATATGGCCTCAGACACTTGACACTTACTAGCTGTGTGAACCTGGGCAAGTCACTTTACCCTCATTGCCCTGCAATAACAAACAAACAAACAAACAAAAACAACCTAAAAAGCTAAAGATAATGGACTTTTCCTTAATATGATATACAGTATCTATCTGTAACCTGTAATGGAGAAATTCTAGAGACCTCTCTTTGACAAGATTGAGGACAAAACTAGGATGCCAATGGTCATCATATTCTTTGATGTAGTTCTATAAATCCTTGATATTGCAATAATACAAAATAAAGTGAGGAAGCAAGCACAAATAAAAAGGGGAATATTTTTCAAATGATTTACTTAAGGAACCCTAGAAATTCAACAAAAATAAATTGAAATAACTAGTAACTTCAGTAAAGTAGTAGGATTAACAATAAGGTTAATTGATCAACTCATATTTATTAAGTGCTTGCTATTTTCCAGGCAGTGTTCTAAGTCTTAGGAAAACAAAGAAGGTCAGCCATTCAGTCAATAAGTTTTAATTAAGTGCTTACTATGTGTCAGGCAGGGGGGACACATAAAAATGTGAATAAATAAAAAAAGCCACAGAATATTATTACTAAATTACTATACAAAAAAGTGGGAAATATGTAAAAAGACATTCCATTCAAAATAAATATAAAATCTGTACAATTGTGTATTGTCAAGGACATACTCAAAGTTTACAGGAATATAACAAAACCCTTTTATTTTTTTAAAGTTTTTTTTTTGTTTTGTCTTTTTTGATGAGGCAATTGGGGTTAAGTGACTTGCCCAGGGTCACACAGCTAGTAAGTGTCAAGTGTCTGAGATCAAATTTGAACTCAGTTCCTCCTGAATCCAGGGCCAGTGCTTTATCCACTGTACCACCTAGCTGCCCCAACAAAACCCTTTTTACCAAAAATAAAGGCAGGCAAATATTTAGAAAGATTCATTGGGGAGCAGCTAGGTGGTACAGTGGATAAAGCACTGGCCCTGGATTCAGGAGGAACTGAGTTCAAATTTGATCTCAGACACTTGACACTTATTAGCTGTGTAACCTTGGCCAAGTCACTTAACCCTCATTGCCCTTCCCCCCCCCAAAAGAAAAGAAAGAAAAAGAAAAAAAAGATTAATTGCTCATGATTGTACTATACTAATATAGTAAAAATGGTAACACTAACCAAATTAATTTATAGATGCAGTGGCATAATAAACTACCAAGGTGCTACTTTCTAGAACTAGATGAAATTATATCAAAATCCATTTGGAAGAACACAAAATGAAGACCCTTAAGGGAAACAAGGTAGGGGGGAGTAGGATGAAAGGAATCTATCAATATTGGATGTCAAACTAATACATCAAGCAGTAATAATAATAAAAAAAATTAGTACTAGTTGATCAGGATAATAAATTAAATAAGATCTAGAAGCTATCAAAAATGGAAGCACAGTATTCAATAAACCCAATGACACCAACAAAGAGTAAAGCTTCACTAATTGACAAAAAGTATGGAGAAAATTGGAAATTAGTTTGGGAAAATTATTATTCCAATTGTATATACTATATACCATAAGTTCCAAAAGGATAAATGATTTTTTTAAAAAAATAGGTGATATCATAAAGCAAATTAGCATAGGAAAAGACATAACTTTCACAACTATACATGTAGTGGATGAGTTTTTGACCAAACAAGGGATATAGGTGGCCACAGAAGATAAAATGGACAATTTTGATTATTTAAAATTGAAAAGCTTTTACACAAGAAAAACCATGGTAGTTAGAATTAGAAGGAAAACAAGTGGAAAAAAATATTGTTAACAAATATCTCTGATAGAAGTCTACTATTGAAGATATATAATGAATTAATACAAATAAATATGAACAGAATCTATTTCCAAATAGATAAATGGTCACAAGGAAGCTTTCTAAAGATCACACTTTCTCCTATATTGCCCCTCCTCTAAACTTCTCTCTCCATGGCTCTGCTATTCTCTGTTGAGTTTACTAAACTTGTATACCAAGATATTTGTGTGTGCCAAATCGTGTTTGTGATTATGTTCATTCTTTGTCCAGTTCAGATGAAAATGAGGTTTGCGGGATTCTCACATCACTTCTTATATGCTTGTATACTTTTCATCTTATGTACTCTATTATGTGAGATAATAAGTTTCTTCCCCTTTCCTTCCCAGTATATTCCCCTTTCCCTCCCATTTCCTTGTTCATTTATGACCATCAAAATAGATGAAAGTTATTCCTGGGGCCCTCTGCCGATCTTATTAAAATTTCCTTGTGATACTTGAAGACAGTAAAGCTCTGTGAGCTACTTGTTTCTTCTTCCACAATTAGAATGTAAATACTTCACCATCATATAATGCACTCCCAATTGATCCAATTAATTTGCCTTCCTAAGTCTCTCTCTGTGTGTCTCTTTAATCTCTGTCTGTCTTTGTCTATCTCTGTCTGTCTCTCTGTTTTTGTCTGTCTCCCCGACCCTGCAGCTTGCAGCACTATTGTTGTGTTGTTGTTTTTGCTTTGACCTGGACCCTCAGGATTTTGGTTATTATTTTCCTGAGAGTTTTCATTTGTGGATTTCTTCCTAGGATGGTTGGGTTATGTTTTTATTTCTATTTTTCACTTTCCCCTCTGATTCTAATATATCTGAGTGAGCTTTGTTTAAAATTTCTTTAAATATTCTATCAGGCTTTATTTTCCCCTTTTTGGTGAGGAGGAATATGATTTTCATGTATTCATGATTTTAGATTATCTCTTCTTGACCTCTTAACCCAGTTCAGTTTCTTTTGATAGTGTACACTTCACATTTTATGTTTTATTAATCTTTTGATTTTCTTTTAATATTTATTTTTGTTCCAAAGTCATTGCTTTTTTTATTTTTTTATTTATGCAGGGCAGTGAGGTTTAATTGACTTGCTTAAGGTCACACAACTAGAAAGTGTCAAATGTCTGAGGTTGGATTTGAACTCGGGTCCTCCTGAATCCAGGACCAGTGCTTTATCCACTGCTCAACCTAGCTGCCCCTAATCATTGCTTTCTAATTGACACATTCTAATTCTCACAAAATTCAATTTTAGGGTAAGGTTTACCACCGCTATATAATATTAATTTTCCTTGCCATTCTTTCTTCCCTAGTTGTCATTTCCTTTAACATTATATTTTGTATCTCATTTATTTTTTCCAGGTATTCTTGTAGTCCTTATAGACAGACTATTCTGTCTCTGAAGATCTAATTTGGACTTGTGGAATTACTTTCTTCTTCTCAATTTATCTTTTGGGCTTTCTTCAGTACATAGTTTCCTTCATTATATTTGGCATTTTCTTCTGTTTACTCAAATCTCTAGCCTTAATTTCTGGATTGGGGCTTTGTGCTTGGGTTTGATTCTGTTCCTTCTCATAGTCCTAAATAGTGGAGGCCTAAAACTAGGATCCAACTTTTTTGGGGATTCCTGGATTTGGGCTCAGTCTCTTCATTAACTGATATTTTGGCCTTGGTTGTTTCTTTGTGTCCTTATTCTTTCACAGTCCTGTATCTGGAATTGACTCCATTCCCCCCTGTGACTGACAGATGGTGTGTTTTGCTCGTAACAGGCCTCCTGGGTGTTTTTTTCCGTTGAGTGCTTTGCTGGCTCTTTCTCCTATTCTAGTTTCTACTGTGGCCTGGACATGAACTACTTAGGTGCTTAGACCTGGCAGCTGGTGTGGCCATTTCTCCTATTGTATCATGGATGGAGCTGCCTGATCGATCTATTGTCTATATACTGGCTAGAGCTGCCTCCTTCTGTGTTTGAGGTTGGAGTCTTGGCAGCTACTCTGTCTGAGTGCTACACTGTCTGTCTCCTGCTATGCATCCTTGGAGACTGCTGGCCCCATCTCTATCCCTAGGTCTATACTGCTTGTGTGCTTTGCCTTCAGTCTACCCTAAAGCAGAGCTTCCTCACAGTGCCGATCATCTTTTTGTCCAGTATTGGACTAAATGAAAGGGGTTTTTTTCATGATTTCTCTTTGTTTTCCTTTGTTTACTTCTGGTCGATTTTTTATTTGTTTGTTTTTTGTCGGACAGTGAGGGTTAAGTGACTATCTGGTAGATTTTTACTAAAATACTTGAGGGGCATCTGGTCTCCTTTAGGTCCTAACACTTTTCCCATCTTCTGAAAATTATGCACACACACACACACACACACACACACACACACACACACACACACATATATATGCGCAGAGCAATGAGGGTTAAATGACTTGCCCAGGGTCACACAGCTAGTAAGTGTCAAGTGTCTGAGGCTGGATTTGAACTCAGGTCCTCCTGAATTCATGGCTGGTGCTTTATCCACTGTGCCACCAAGCTGTTCCCCCAGGAAATTTTCAAAAGAAAAAAGAGAATATCAATAAATACAGGAAAAATCTTCCATCACTATTAAATAGAGAAATGAAAATAAAATGATTTTGAGTTTCTATCGCATACCCATTAGATTGCCAAATAATATAAAAAAGGGAAATGACAATTGTCAGAAGGGTTGTGACAGGAAACATTCTTTAATGTACTATTGGTGAATTGTTTAATTATTCTGAACAAATAATACTAGTATTAGACAAATCACCCAAAGTGGTGAAAGACAAAGACCTGTATGTGCAACAAACATTTGTAGCAGCACTTTTTGTTGTAGCAAATAACTAGGAAAAATAATTGCCTGTCAATCAAAGAATGCCTGGACAAATTATGGTATATGAATCTAATGGAATATCATTGTCCCATAGCAAATGATGAATGTGATGTATCCATGGAAAGCTGAGAGTACTTGTATGAATTGATGCAAAGTGAAGTGAGAAGAATCGAGAGAACAATTGAAACAGTCACTATAACTCTGTACAAGACAACGGTGAAAGACTTAAGAATTGACTAAAGAGCAACCATGACTCCAGAAGACCAATAAGGAAGCATGTTTTCCACCACTTGGCAGAAAAGTAATAGATTACAGATGTAGAAATTAGATTTTTTTTAATGCATAGGCAATGTGTTGATTTGTTTTTCTTGATTTTATTTTTTTTCTTAGAAAGGAGGACTTGTGGGGGGGGGTCTTGGAGTATTGATGGGAATTTTAAAAAAATGAAAGAAAGACAAGAATGTTAATGAAATATTAAAAATACATAGAAAAAACAGATATGAAAACCACTTCAATATTATAGATTTGAATTTAGCACACAGTGATTCAAAACAAGCTCTGTAACAGAATTTATTTTTCTGTTCATATATGTGTGTGTGTGTGTGTGTGTGTGCGCGTGCGCGCGCTTGTATATGTTCATGCTTGTTAAGATCAAGTCAATGAGTACACAAACATTTTTATGAGACTACTAAGCACTGGGGATACAATGAAAAGTAAAAAGTCCCTACCCTCAGGCAGTTCACAATCTAATGGGAGAGACCACATGCAAACCATTACATACAAGCAAGATATATAAAGGATAAATTGGAGATAATCTCACAGAGAAGGTATTTATATCTAGCAGGATTGCACAAGACTTCTTGTGGAAAACAGGATTTTTGTTGAGACTTAAAGGAAGCAAGGAAGCCAGGAGAAAGGAGAAAATTTCACAATTAACAACTTAACAATTTAAAGGTCATCATAAAAAAAATTAAATGAGGCACAATAACACCGCTGGTGGTGCTGCACATTAATCTAACCATTCTGGAAAATAATTTCAATTGTATTAAGAAAGTGATTAAAATGTCCATCTTATGACCAAGAGATCCCACTGCAAGGCAAGATCAAAAAAACAAAGGTATCACGAACACCCAAATATTTGTAGCAGCACTTTTTGTAGTAGCAAAGAACTGGCAACAAAGTCCATAAGCATGCACCAATCGGGAAATGGCCTAATTATTATATAGTGTAAAGAATTAATTGTTATTTGAGGTTTTTATGCCTTGGCGCGCACTGGCCTGGGGCTCCGCAAACCGCACAGTGCTCCACCCACTGGTTGTAGCCATTGCCAGGGCTCTGGCACCTCAAGTCATCACCACTCGCTGCTGTGGGCCTGGCAAAATTATAATGATTGGAAGCCTGGTGAGGGCAGTCATGTGACTGTCAGAGCGGCCATCCCATTGGCTGGGGCTGTGTGGGGTGTTTCTAGGTTTGGGGGAGGAGAATTGGACATTCTAGGTGGAAGCTGGAGAGCAACAGGCTTTCTGCTGCGTATTTTCAGCTGATTCCTGGGCAGTGGGATTTTTTCAGGTATTATAATTTCCCTTTCCCCATTTTTATTTCCTTTCCCTTGATCTTACTGATCCTGTTTGTGTGTTTTTTTAAGTTAGTTCTTGTTAAAATAAATCTTGTTCTGTTTTGAGGGAGTCTGCTGGTCTCCTTCCTTGCCCCAATATTGCGGTGAGCCACTTAGCACTCCCCAATTAAAAATTGGTCCCACAATAGGAGACTGCCAGTATAAAATTTTGCAAATGTTGTCAGACTCAGTAAATGTTTCAAGGTATTCGGCTGAACTGTTTTGTTCTTTTCTCTTTATTTCTTGTTCTTTGTTGCAGGGGTTAGCTTTCAGGGAGGATGTATTTATAAATAATAGAGATATTAAAAACATAAGTTAACAATAACTTTAAATTTTAAAAATAAGGGAAACTCTATTGTTCCTTTATAGTTCTAGATTTCTTACTGTGATCCTCCTCTTTTCACATATATAGATATATATTTCATATATACATATATATACATATACATACACATCTATATCTATATCTATACCTATACCTATCTAATCTATATCTATGTCTATATCTATCTATATCTATATCTACACACACAGAGAAAGTGGGGGGGGCAATCAGGGGTTAAGTGACTTGCCCAGGGTCACACATCTAGTAAGTGACAAGTGTCTGAATCCGTATTTGAACTCAGGTCCTTCTGAATCCAGGGCTGGTGCTTTATCCGCTACACCACCTAGCTGCAAGCAAAGTCATTTTGTTCCTCATCAGAATTGTTTTTCTATATCTTTCAGAATTTTATTCTTAAGAGCTCTCTACCCTGCCTGTTTTGACTTTCTTGGTAGAAGTTTTCATTTATGGGCTCCTACTATTTCTCCTCTGAACTCTTTTGAAATCTTCTTTCCTGAGGCCTTGCTGAGTTAGGTTCAGAGAGGTACACCACTAGTAGGTTGGCCAACACATGATGATTTGTTTTTCAGCCACAGAAACTCATAAAGACAATCTACTAGGGTACATAGAGGTCGTTCAAACCAAAGCAGTAGATTATTCACTTAGCTAAAACCACCAGACATTGAGGCATCAAAGTAATAATCGGTACTGAAGTCACAATAAAAGTTATTGTCATTGCCCTCCTTGAGGGGTATCCACAGGATTCTATTGACTCCAATGTTATATTCTTTATGTCTTCATGACATAAAGGAAGAAATGACCAGGTGCTTCAAAAAAGTTTAAAATTGCTTCCAAGTTACAACAGGCCTTTTTTCTAAAGTTTCATGTATCCCAAACAACTTTTTGGAGAGCAGTGTAGTACCCTGCTCCTATCCCCTTTTCCTTAATCACAACAGGAGGCAGGGATTCATGAAATTTAACAAAGTCTCAATCTATAATCTAAGGCAGTATTGGCATTTCACAGCTGCAGCTTTGCATATCACTTACAAGTCCATTGAAGCAATTAAATTGAAAAGCATGTAGCTAATTCTCTGATTTTTTTTTGTTATTTTACAATAATTTAAAATTTAATGATAATTTCCTCTCTTTGTGCCAGCTGGGCCATTAGCTAATGATGCCCCCCAAAAGCTTTTTTCCTATTCTTTTCCTATGTCTTTTGGTTCAGTGGAACATAAATACAAAAGTAGTATATTCTTATTTCCCACTGATCTAAGAATTTGGACAATTCCTAAATTTATTTTCTTTTAGTCCCCAGCTAGTTTTTTGTTTTGTTTTGTCAAAGAAAGGCACTTTGAAATTCCAATTTCTATAAACAAACAAAAATGTTATCAGCTCTTAAGATTATAGAATCTTGTCAAAGGGAGAAGGCAGATGAGGGGTTAAAGCTGACATGGTGAAATGCAGTAACTGCTGAAGGTTTCAGTTATTTATACGCCCATTAAAGGATTCTACAAAGACACACATCAACAGGGACAAGCCATTTTAGTGCATTGACTGGCTAAATATCCATCAGTGGTTACGATCTATGCCAACATGTCTCCAGATTGACAAGATATCATTATAGTAGTGCCAAGGGAAAAAATGAACAAAGGCCGGTGCTGATCCTGTCCTAACAATAAAGGCCTATTCTCTTTCACTGCACCTGAGATCCAAGGTCTCTACACCCATGAACTTTTCATTGTTCTGGTAGCAGATACCTTGTGGTCTGTCTCCTACTTAGCCCTTGGTCATATAACCACACTATTTCCTTACAAGGGGGGGCCTCCCCTCATCACATCCCTTGAGTACTGTATCATCTACACCAAATAAAAGGTGTCATCATGATCAACCAACCAGAGCTGCCCATTTCTTCCTCCCTACCCATTCTCTCCCCCCACCACCTCAGGTTGTTTGCTCTCATTGTTCATTTAAAAAGAAAAAGAAGGAAAAAGAAAGACTCAAATCCAAATCCAGCAGGCAGCACAAAAGATCCATTTGTGAAGGGCAAAGATTAGCACAGCTATTAGTTCTAGAAGGTTTGTGAAACACCTGTTGGGATTCAAAGGCCTAGGAGGGAAAAGTTGAGAGCAGACAAATCATTGACCCAAAGGGGATACTCTGTGAAAGAAAATGAAAACTACCTTGACTCTGAGTACTTTAGTTTGCTGTCTGCTCCATGGGGTGGAGAAGAGGTGTCTGGACAGCAGAGGTAGCAAATGCCAACCTTGGGTCAAGAGCAGCTGCTTCCCCTTTCAACCAATTAAAAAAATTCTGTCCTTAACAGTGAAACTTCACTTAACTGGAACTCAAAGTTAGCCAGCATGTCCCAGTGAAAAAGAGCATTGAATTTAAGAGTTCAAAGAGGGGGCAGCTAGGTGGCACAGGGGATAAAGCACTGGCCCTAGATTCAAGAGGACCTGAGTTCAAATCCTGCCTCACACACTTGACACTTACTAGCTATGTGACCCTGGGCAAGTCACTTAACCCCCATTGCCCCACAAAAAAAAAAAAAAAAGAGTTCAAAGATGTGAGTTTGAGTCTAACACTGACACTCACTAGGTGAGTAACTATAGGTAAGCTAAATGATTCAGTGAATAGAGCCCAGGGCTTAGAGTCTACAAGACCTGAATTCAAATACAGCCTTAGACACTTACCAGCTGTATGACCCTGGGTAAGTCACTTAACCCCTCTGCCTCAGTTTCCCCAATCTGTAAAATACCTCCCAGGGTTATTGAGGATAAAATGAGATATTTGTTAAGCACTGAAAACCTAAAAATGACATATAAATGCTATCTCTTAATATTTCACCTTTCTAAAGCCTCAATTAAAATCATCTGCAAAATGGAGATAATACTTTTGCTACCTACCTCAAGATTTGTTGTGAGGATCATGGGATTATATATTTAGAGCATAAGGGACATGAGGGACTATATAATCACAACCCATTCATTTTACAAAAGAGGAAATTGAGACCCAGGGAGATAAGATGACTCTCCCAAGGTCATACAGGTAGTACTTGTCAGAGTCAGGGTTTATACTGGAGTTTTGAACTTCAGAGCCAGTAGACTTCTCACTGTACCCAAACCCTAAACTTCTCTAAAATGTCAGTTGTTATTATAAGCTTTTATGTGATAGAATTGTAAGGAAATAAAGCTTGTAAAATAAGTGATATTTTCAGCTCAGGGTATGCCATAGCACTCTAAGAACTCTGCCTAACTACCCAAACCCATATTTCTAGTCCTATGTAATGAAAGTTGCTCTTTGGAATAAAGACCCTCATATGCCACAAAATTATCAAAGAAAGATTAAGTCCTCTTCAGTGCTCTGTACAGACTCAGACAGAAAAGTAGACATATATTTAAACAAATTAACAGCTAAGGCTTGAAACAAGAACAGTTCTTTGGCTAACATCCAGTTAAACAAAAAAATAAAAATAAAAATAGCCATAATACCTTTTCCCTTGAGCGTTCTGGTTACTCAAGACCCTTCTCAGTATTTTGGCAAGAGAAGATCATTATTACTGATGTTGCTTCCTTTAAACAAATAGGTAGGATCATTTGGAAATAAAGGAAGGCACTATGCAAAATACAAATGCAGCCTGGCTCTTCCTTTGAGAGAGAAACAGAGAGTGAGCAAGAGAGAGAAACAGAGACACAGAGAGACAGAGAGAGAAAGAGAGAGAGATGGAGACAGAGACAGAGACACAGAGACAGTCAGAGACAGGCAGGCAGAGACACAAAGAGACAGAAACAGAGAGACAGAGACAGAGAGAGACAAAGGCAGAGACAGACAGAGTGGCAGAGACAGAGACACAGAGACAGAAACAGAGACAGAGACAGACAGACAGAGAGACAGACAGAGAATGACAGAGAGACAGAGACAGAGACAAAGACAGAGACAGACAGAAAGAGACAGAGAGAGACAGAGAAAAAGGCAGACAGAGACAGAGGCAGAGGCAGACAAGCAGACAGAGACAGAAAGAGATGCAGAGACAGACAGATTCAGACAGAAACAGAGAGACAAAAAGACTGAGAGTTTGAAAGGAAAGGAAAAATCATCTTTCTTTTCTCTCATGTATATATTAATTTGATACATAATCTTCTTAGCTTCAATAAAATAGTACATTAACACAACTGAAAACACTGATCTGAAAGGGAAAATTTACTTTCACTAATTTCCACTTCTACTATTTGTCATAATGCCAGAGTAAATGCAAGCTCTCTGAGGGAAGGGGTCATTTGTTTTTTGTCTTTGTACCCCTAGTAATTATCATAGTGCTGTGCACATAGGAGGCACCTAATAAATACTTGTGATTTGATTACTTGTTTGGTTGCTCTGGATTCTTGTTACTCTTTGGGAAGGGTTAAGGCAAAATTTTTTTGGATAAAGCAGCACAGGATAGAGGAAAGAGTGTTGGCCTTGAAAGAAAGAAAATTGTCCAAATCCTAGTTCTGACACTTCCTATTTAGGTACTACCTTGGTCCTGTCATCTTTGCTAAACCTCAGTTTGTTAACTATAAAAAGGGGGTAGTAATGTTTGTACTACTTATTTTAGCAGGTTTCTGTAAGGAAAGCACTTCATAAACCTTAAAGTAATCCAAATGTAACTGTACCAGTGTTATTTAAGCCAGTTTTAAATCAACTTTAAGAGCTAAGAAATTATTCTCCCTAGAAAGTGAAGATTAGATAAAATTTATGAGATCCCTGATTGTAAAAACTTGCTAAGAATACTAATAGGAAACAAATATTCAGAAATTCCTCCTTTATAGCAAAGAAAGGGTATTCACATTTCATCTAGCCCTTTGCATTAAAGATTCATAAATAAGTTCTCTAGAGATATTTGCCCAGAGAATAACTCAAATAGCAAGAAAATACTCAATGATGCAGATAGTAAATTCTCCTGGATTGAATGTGCTATGTTTTCTGGTCCTCTGTAGTTGTCCTTGGTAAAATACTCTATTAGCTCATGATAGGGAAAGGATTTCAAAAGCTGGATCCAATCACAGACACACCCAATCAGATGAATAATCAGTTATCTTCATTTAAAAAAGAGTGAAGTGCTAATATACAGACCCATGTGGGATACACCTCAATTGGAAATTTTCTTTTCTTCTATACCACGCCTCAAAAAAAAAATGGTGTGTTTTGGAATAAATAGAAAATAATTTTATAACAGTAAAAGTAATAATAAATGCCATGGGAGAAATGTCATGATGAATTATCATCTGTTATTCAATCTCTGAAAGGACAGGGACAAGAAAATAAATGAATGTCAAATAAAGATGTGCAGAACAATTGAAAGTAAGCAAACAGTGCCATCATAAGATTGGCAATTAAGGGTAAAATGCACCAGGACATTCTTTGAGCCTCTGGATTGTAGATGTTGAAAACCCACAAAAGTTATGCTGATTTCAACATGTGCTCTTATCCTAGAAATCTGGAAGGCCAATTATAAAGTCATCTTTCATGAGTGAGCTATCCCACAAACATTACATGGTTGCTATTATTTCTGACAGTTGAGCCAACTTCTTGTTCAAAAATAGCCCATTTGTCAGTTTCCTCCTGTTACCCTACTCCCATTTATTGTGAAACAGGAGGAATTGGAAGGACTCATTGGGATGCCAGTTGGTTTTCTTTGAAACTGTGTTCTTGGTTTGTGAGGGAGAGAGAGGAATGAGGACATGGAGCACTAAAAAGGATATTGATTTCTACAGAAGGAAACAGTCTCTTTGGGGAATCTGTCCATCGAGCTGTGGTTCTGCAATCCTTTGGCAAAGCAATCTCCTGAAATGACTTTTCTATTACGACTACAAGGATACTTTAGTGGTCTTTTTGTCTCATAATCTTCCCCCCCGCCTTGCCCTTACTATTGCCATTTCCTTCCCTTCTTCCAGTCCAACAGGCAGTATTCACACTCTACTATTTTAATTAAATTAACAATTAATGAAAACAAAAAAAGAGTGGTTCTTTTCTTTTTTTGCCATGTCCTGTGCTCCTTTATTATCTCTCCTCAAATATACAAAACATGGCATTTTTAGAAGCTACTCCACAAATATTAGCTCTAATAGCCAACTGTCCCATGACATCTTTCCCCAATATTGATTCTCCCTAGAATACTTTAAGAGTGAAAAAGTGACATATGCTAGGATTTATGGTCTCCTTCAAATGCTCCACTGGGGATTGAAGATATACTTTTGTACCAAGAGATAGGAAGAATCACCTCCAAACTCCCTTAACCAACCTAAGAATAAATAGAGTGACCCCAAGGGTCCTACAGAGATTTAGAGGAAGAGCTTATAGAAGGGAACATCTCTAAAGTCCTGGAACAAAAGGGAAGCCCTCTGGAAGAACCTAGCAACAGAACAGCCCTAGAGTCCTTTGAAAGGAGTAAGGAAGGAACTAGTCTGGCCCATTATACTTGGTCAAGTTGAGCTTGACCCAAGTGCAGCCCATTCATAATCAAACCAAAGAAAACTCTAAATATGATAAGGAAATACCTTGTTTTTAAAGAATTCCTATGGGGTAAACCTCCAAGAGATTAGTGACCCAAAAACAAGTCTAGGTAAAGACTCAAAGAAAAAAAATATCTTGGATACAAGTAACCTGCAGGATAACTGGAGGAAGTGAAACAAGAAATTACAACTGAAAAAGCTAGGGAGGAAACTAACAAGGAAAATTTACACCTTAGAACAATGAAAATCTATGAAGAACTTTAAGAATCTTTTTTCCCTTTTATAAGAAGTCAAATTCTTCTGGAACACACATAAGAGTAGCAGGACCCAATGGATCATTTTCACAACTCCTGGACCAAATAGCATGGCAGCAATGGCCTAAAAGTGGTCCATTTTTTCTTCTGAAATTCCTCACAGTGTGGTATTTCTCTCCCCCAAAGTGTATCAGGACAAGTGGATGAGATATTAGAGCCAGGATGTATTTTTCAGGAACGTGCTCACTAAATTCCTTTGCCTGTTTGTTAAGCAAGCTCCAGGCTTTGTGAAAAGATGCCTTGAATAATTCTTGATTAGGACCTTTTAAGGAATATAAAAGAAACAGTAGTATAATAATTTAATTGTTACTTTAATTAGGACAAGGCACTATCTACAAGATGCTAAGAGAGTGAATGAAAGGAGGGGATACCCTGTGAAGGAAAAAATACTACCATCTTGCCAATTTATCATCATACATATGAATTCTCAAATTTTTAATCAAAGCATTTCTCTATTTTATTTGGATTTTTTTGTCTGTTTTGTTTTTTGGTGAGGCAATTGGGGTTAAGTGACTTGCCCAGGGTCACACAGCTAGTAAATGTTAAGTGTCTGAGGCTGGATTTGAACTCAGGTCCTCCTGACTCCAGGGCCAGTGTTCTATCTACTGTGCCACCTAGCAGCCCCTACATTTCTCTATTTTAAAAACAACTGACCATGATATACCTCACTATCCCAAACTCGCTGACTTATAAGTCTCAAATTACCAAAGTAGAGTGACCTTTGGTGCAGTAACCTTTTCTGTTCTCTACTCTAACATAGAGACCACTTAGTAATAAATTGGTGGCAAGGAAGGAAGGGGGGGGGAGAGGAAAAGAGGAAGGAATGAAAGGAAGGAAGGAAGGAAGGAAGGAAGGAAGGAAGGAAGGAAGGAAGGAAGGAAGGAAGGAAGGAAGGAAGGAAGGAAGGAAGGAAGGAAGGAAGGAAGAGGGCAGGGAGGAAAGGAGAGAGGGAGAGAGGGAGGGAAGGAGGGAGGGAGGGAGGAAGAAAGCGAGAGAAGGAGGGAGGGAGGAAAAAAGAAAGAAGGAAGGAAGGAGGGAGGGAAGGAAAGAAGAAAAGGAGGGAGAGAAGGGAAAAAGAGAAAGGCAAGGAGGAAGGAAATAATGAAGGAAAAAGAGATGAAGAAAGAAAGAGAAATGAAGAAAGAGAAGAAAAAAATAAAGAGAAAGGGAAAGGGAGGGGGAAGCAACAGAAAAGCACATTGTTTCCATGCTGCAGTTATGTTCAGCTCCATTTTGTGAAAATATTTCATCTTGCACACATAACATCTGGTAAGAGAGCAATTTTCTAATCAAGCCATTTTGCCATTTCCTCTTAAGGAATATCCCATGTGTACAATAAGTGCTGAGTGTTCTTCCATGTGCACACTGACAAGTACGATCCATAGTCTATCTAGGAATTCAGGAATTCTGGGCACACTGGCAAGGCTGATGTTCAAGCCAAATATCACCCATTTGAATGCATCTCAAAGACAAGTTCAGGACCTATTTTTAAGCTCTGAGTAAAAGGGCACACTGCATTTGATCAAGTTGAGTCTGTTTGAAAATGATTATCTAGTCTTTATGTATCTAATGTTCTACTTATTTGTAGTCACTGAGCATTTTGGTAAGAGGGCTCTTCTACCAGCTTCCATTTGCAGGCTAATAAAATGAGCTACATTTGAGAAGTTAAATGACTTGCCTGGCAAATCCAAAGTAGTCCAACAATTAATTTCCAATTGGCTAATTCAACTTTAATGCCTTCTATCTGTAGGTATACCATGATTTTATTTATTTTTTCAATTCCTCTTTTCATCCCCAAAAGTAAAAGACGCTAATCATCCAGGAGGTATTGTGACTCACTAAGAATCATCCCAACTCCTTTTGTAAGAGGGAGACTAGTGATCTGTTGTTGTTTTTTACTTACCTGGGGAAAGAGCTGAGGTAATCTGAGCAATAACCTCTGACTTCCCTATTGTAATGAGCATCAAAAATATGAGCCACTGTTTAGAATCAAGGAAAAGGGTCAAGTGACAACATCAACAGTCAGTGTGTGTGTGTGTGTGTGTGTGTGTGTGTGTGTGTGTGTGTGTGTGTGTATGTGTATACAAATGCAGGTTTTAATATACAGAGCTACACTGTCACAGAGTAGATTAACAGTGTACAGTAACTGACACCAGCTTTACATATCACAATCACGTCTATTTCCCTCTATAATTTTGGCCCAGGTTTTTTTCCCTTCTTTACAGACAAACTAATATATCTGTCATTTCTCTTTCTGGGATTTTTTTTCTTCCATTTTTATCCTTTTCTTCTTCCTCAATAGAAAGTTGTAACTGTTCATTTTTTTCTTTTCTATTTTTTAAATTAAGTATTTGGTGACTTTTTTTTTTCAGAAACAAGCAAACACCAAACATTTATTAGGTGATAAATACCAGGAAATTCAATCATCTTTGTTTCTTTTCTCAATACCACATATTCAGCATGGTAGCTCCCTTGAACTTTTAAGACATGAGCATATCATGAGGCCAAATCCCCACAAAGACCTGAATCAGTGTTTGAGAACACAAGAGTTGGAAGAGTCAGTGGGGCCTGATGATAGCCACTGAGGCTCATAATTGAAGAGAAGGCTCTTTCCACAGTCCTCTTCTTACCATCCTGGAGGAAAAAGGGAAAAAACAGAATATTGTATCAGTCACAAATTGAAACAACAGGAAGAGCAGTCTGTCTGGATGACCCACATTACATCTTGCTCCAATACCTTTTTTTCTTCTCATTTTCCTTAGACCATGATACACTCTTTCTCTTGGAAAAGGTGGAGGAAAACTACAAGTAAGAGAATTTCATCCATTTCCCATATAAGCAAGAAGCTTTGCCAACAAATGAAAGTGATTTTTCTAATTCTCTATTAGGATTTATCTAAGTGTTCTAGGGCCAAATTTCATTTACAAGAAATCCATCAAAGGAGTCCAAAGAAATCCTTTTCCTGGGCTTAGCTAGAATTTCCTTGCAATACCATTTGAATAAGTTTATATGATTATTGAACAGTCCCTGGCTATGTAGCCCTTTAAAGAGTCAGCATATTACATTGATGGTCTACTAACAACAACACTGTTTTCTAGCTTTTCTATGACACTTTAAGCTTTGCAAAGTGCTATACATATGCTATTCCATTTGTAATCTCATTGATATATCAAAGACAGGAACAGACTATTGTTACACATGTACCTGGTGTCCAATACCTTCTAGCCATAAGAACTAGTTTAAATGACAGTCTCAGGGATAATCCATATCCTTGCCACCAAGTCTAGTTCCATCCTATGTTTAAGCACTTAATATATTCCTCAAGAGAAGCATCTTGATGCTGGGTTTTAGAGACAGCAGGGAGCTAGGTTCTTATCACACCCCTAACACGATGGATGACCACGAGCATGCCATTTAATCTCTCAGAGCCTCATACCACTTTATAACACCATAAGTTATAAAGCAGTTGTGAGCTGTTTCCACACTGATAAAACCACAGGTCATTGATGTATTGACTATATCTCTGAGATAAAAAGAGAAGTACAAAATATGGCCTAAAAGAAAGAGTCAGACAGCCTTCTACTCCTGAATCAGTAACAAGTCACTTCCTGTCTCTAAAAATATAATCAGTTTCATTTTTATACAGTTATTTAAGACTCTTCATGTCTTATACCTTATGATTGCTTTCTTTTTTTTTTTTTGGTGAGGCAATTGGGGTTAAGTGACTTGCCCAGGGTCACACAGCTAGTAAGTGTCAAGTGTCTGAGGCTGGATTTGAACTCAGGTCCTCCTGAATCCAGGGCCAGTGCTCTATCCACTGTGCCACCTAGCTGCCCCTGATTGCTTTCTTGAAGAAATTATTCATGCAAGTATAAGTGTATGGCTTCTGTGTAAGTCTTTGGCTTCTCTCATTCCATACTCCTCAAGCATATTTTTCCAAATATTATTTCTCCATCCTCATCTATGGCCATTTTTGTATTGATTTAAACCAATATCAAATTATATGTTGCAAATCAAAGTTTATCTTTCCAGTGATGGTGCATGATTGAAAAACATGGTATACTATAGACTCTGAAGAAGTTAAGCTTAGCATCACCCAAAGCACAGTTGAGAGGCACTTGGTGGGCAGGAATAGGCTACAAGACATTTCAAACAAGGAATTACAAAGGAAAGGTGATTTGAAGAATGTTATCAAAGAAATGTTTGATAAAAAATGAAGGTGAAAGTGAAAAGTAATTGATGGATAGCCTGCATATCTCCATGTAGGAAGGAGAATGTGAAGAGCCCTAGTACATTACATGAATCTTTTGGGACAGGCTTACAGGAGATACCTACAAGAGCTTCATGGCACTAGGCAGGCATGGTTGAGTTTCAATGTGCATCTTTGAAGGAATAAGCAATATACATGAGATCTCAGACCAGCTGGAGTCCTGGGCCACTTATTTAATTATGCAGGTAGATATCTTGAGAGCATTGATCCCTTCTGACACATTATCACACTAATCACTCAAATATCTATTGATCAATTCGCATTGCAAGACCTGTTTCCCTCCTGCCCTCAGGTTCCTGTGACATGAATCATTGAAACTTCACCTAAGATTTAATAACTGCTCCATACTCCAAAACCAATTCTCTTCTAGAAATGACTATAAAGAGCCATGGCAGCTGATTTCACTCTCTATTTAAGCTCTAGTAACAGTGTTTTTGTAATTCTATCTACTGTGATCAAGTCTCTTTCTCATATTCCACTTGTAATACTGGTGCTTTTATCTCTCCTGTGTCTGCATCTTTGCCAGGATTCATCTTTACCTTGTCATACACAGTCTTTCAATGGACAGGAGGTCTCCCTTTCTAAAGCTGATGGAATAGAGATTATAATGACCACTATTTTAAATTGATATGCCCAAGGACACATGAGTAATAACATCACTAAGATTTTAACTCAGATCTTCTGATTTCAATTCCAATGTTTTTTTGTGTGTTTGTTTGTTTGTTTGTTTGTTTGTTTTCCCCCAGTAGAGCATAGCCATCCTTCTCTTGATTGGCTGGGAATTGTCCCGATTATCTGTCCTGCACTTGTGTTTTATGTTGATTTGCTGTTTGGGTTTTTTCCCCATGATCTTTGGGTCTTGGCTAGTGACTAGGCAATGTGATAAAAAACATATTCTGCCTCTGTTCTGTATAACAGGGTACATAATAACAGGTATATTGCAATGATGAAAGGAAAGATAGCTAGATACACAGCTGAAAAGATCCAACCTGTGTTTTCAACTTACCAGTTATATTCTAGATTACTTTTCTAAATCTCACATATAAACTCCTAGCTAATAGACTGTAGCCCAGGAAAATTATTTTTGACTACTTGTAAGAAAAAAAAATTCATGGTTAAAGTTAGTCAAAGGGAAATGATTTATGTTTATGGGGTTTTAGGCCTACATCCTGAAAGCACACACTCTAAGGCCAAATAGAGCTTCTGGACACTCATGCTCTCGATTCTGCTGCTACTTGGGAAGATCTCCTGTGTTTGTGGACCACGAGCATTCCTGATGTGTTATGCTAGCCTTTCAGGTGCTACATCAACAGCAGGCTGAATAATCTGATGGGCAGACTGCCCATTGTGCCATCTCATCTGCCAACACTCTTGCATTTAGTCTGGTGGTTTTGGGGGATGAAGAGGTTAGACACCTGGATCTCTGCAAAAACAAGTCAAAAATACATTGCAATTATCCTCCTTCCCTCTTCTAGGCAAACTACCTTGTTATCCCTCCAGCTTAAGTGGCAACAGGCAGATGTCACCCAGACCAATTGAGCAACCTGAGAAAATAGGACAAAGTAGCTGCTCCTGGAATTACTCAGAAGAAGAACTTGAATCAAAAGTAATAGGTTCCTGAATAGAAAACTTAAAGGACAATTAAAAAACTTAAAGGATCAAAAAAAACTGGAAAGAGTATCTGTTATCCTCACAAAGATCTAAATCATTAGAACAGTTACTACTACTACTACTACTACTACTACTACTACTGGTGCTGCTGCTACTGCTACTGTTACTGCTGCTGTTGCTGCTAATACTAACAACATTAATGGTAATGCTAACGCTAACACTTCCACTACTACTATGAAGATGACAACATTAATACTAGATAGCCTTTATATAGTGCTTTAAGATTTACAAAACACTTTTACCTATTATATAATTTTATCTTCACAACAATCCTGGGAGGTAGTTGCTATTATTATACTTGCTTTATAGATGGGTAAACTGAGTCAAGTGACTTTCCCAGGATTACACAACTACTGAGTGTCTGAAGCTAGATTCAAACTCAGGTCTTTTTGACTCCAGGTCTAATACTCTATCCACAGCATCATTTATCCCTCACTTTGCAGAGGCATTCAGTCCAAGGATATATAATATGTATAAAGAAACCCTATAGCCTCTATTCAAAGGCAAACTTCTCAAGCCATATCTTTCAGTGGCTGAAGGCAATAGTCTTTACCGTATCCTGCCCTGGGCAGAACACACCTGGAATCTGGTTGTAGAAAGGTAGAGCTATAAATTTAGCTTCAGGAGAATCTCAGTTTGAATCCTGCCTCACTTACCAGCTATGTTCTTGCAAGCTTATTGTAAGGATAAAATGGAATTACATAGAAAGCAATTTTCAACCCTTAAAACAGTTATTGTTCATCTTCATCCTTAATTTTTGAAGAGAACCAATGACATCACTGGTGACAGATTGGCTTGCAAGTCATTTGGATTTAAGTGAGGCAGAGTTGCATGCAGTCATCGGCTTCACTCTCTCTCTTCCGATCATTGAAGTCCAATGGAAAGACAAAAGTCAAAATGGCTGGTAATGGCCCAGGATACAGTGGATAGCCTTCATGTCTTTGATGTCTGACCAAGCTCCAGTGCCTACTTAGCAGGATATGTGCTATGTAGCCTCCTCCTCTATTTGGGATGCCATATTATACTGAGACTGATAAATTGCAGAACATCTAAAGGAAGGCTATCACAATGGTGAAAGGCAAAATATTTACAAGGTAATTTCAGGAATAATTGGTTACAATCAGAAAAAGGTCTCTTATAGAACACAGCATTTTATCTGAATCTTGAAAGGACATAGGGAGATCATTCCAGAAACGAGGGTCAGACTGTGCAAAGACAATAAGATGGGAGATGGAGTGTCATCTATGTTATCTTGGTTCTTTTCACTTTGCTTTGCATCGGTTCCTATTTCTTCCCAGTTTTTTTCAGAGACCATCCTATTCATGATTTCTTATAGTATGATAGTATTCCATGACATTCATATTCTATAATTTCTTCATCTATTTCCCAATTGATGAACATCGCCTCAGTTTCCAACTTTTTACCACCACAAAAAGAGATGCTATAAATATTTTTATATTGTGGGTCCTTTCTTTTCCTTTGATCTCCTTGGGGTACAGACTTATAGGTATATTGAAAGATTAAAGGGTATGAACAGTTTTATAGTTCTTTTTGCAGAGTTCTAAACTGTTCTCTTAGAATGATTGGGCCAATTCACAGCTCCACCAACAATGTATTATTAACAGAGAATTATATCAGACTTTTAAAAAACCAATCATTATCAATACTATAAAAATTATTTAAATTTTTTTTTATTTTTAATATTTTAAACAATGGACTCCAAGTTTTCTCTCTCCCTCCTGCCCCTCGCTCATCCATTGAGAAGACAAGCAACATTATATTAATTATACAAGTAAAATCACATAACACATTTCCATATTAGCCATGGGACATTTAAAAAAAAAAGAAAAATGAACAAAGTGAAAAAAAAAACTATGCTTCAATCTTTATTCAGAGTTCATTAGTTCTCTCTCTCTGGAGGTGGATAGCATTTTTCATCATAGGGCCTTTGGAATTGTCTTGGGTCATTGTATTGATTAGATTAGCTGTCTTTCACTGTTAATCATCATTAAAATATTGCTCTTACTGTATACAATGTTCTCCTGGTTCTGCTCACTTCACTTTGCTTTAGTTTATATGTCTTCCCAAGTTTACAAAAAATATTTTTAAAATTTTAGAAAGAAAGTACTCCACCAGACTCCTTTTTGTGATTTGAATACCTAAATAGGGAAGGAAAAAACACAAAAAAGTAACTAATTGTTAATGAATATAAATTTTAAAAGTTTAGATATTCAGAAAGGGAGAATAAGTAGATTCTCCAACTTATGTATAACTAGGACTTTAGTTCAATTCCTGGCAAAATTCTGGAATGTATGATTAAAGGTATGATTTGTAAACACTTGGAAAGAGAAGAAGTTCATAACTATTTGAATCATCTTTAGGCAGGTGATTCACAGTTCTGTTTCTTTATTCCTAACCTCTCTCCAGACCTTCACGCTCAATATTCCAACTGCCTATTTTGACATTTGAAACTAAATATCCTGTAGCCATCTTAAACTCAACATTTTGAAAACTGAATTAACTATATTTCCCCAAAAGACTCTCCCCTTTCCCAAACTTCTTTCTTTCCTCTGAGGGCATCATCAGTCTTCCACTCACCCAGGTTTAAAACACCTCACGGAAGCTAGGTGGCGCAGTGGATAGAGCACCGGCCCTGGATTCAGGAGGACCTGAGTTCAAATTCGGCCTCAGACACTTGATTCTTACTAGCTGTGTGACCCTGGGCAAGTCACTTAACCCTCATTGCCCCCACAAACAAACAAAAATAAAACACCTCATTAATTTCTGTCCTCTGTGATTCCTTCCCATTTACTCCGTATATGTATCTTACATATATATTGTTTCCATGTTGTCTCTCCTATTAAAATGTAAATTCCTTTAGGTCAGGGGCAATGTTTTTGCCTTGTATCACCAGAACTTAACACACAGTTACCATAGCAACAGTGCTTTACAAATAACAAACAATTAATAAGTGCATGTTGACTGACTATGAGACGTTTAAACTTGAACAATTATGATTACTATTTTAGTGTAGGGGCATCAGAACAATAAGAAATTTCATTGGTTCCTCTAGGATGGAAAAGAAACACTTCCATTTAGCATTTAAATCCCTTCACAATCTGGTTACAATCTCTAACTTTCAAGCCTTATTTCATATTGCCTCCTCTAATATGTCTCCTAATTTGGCCTCCCCATAGCTGATAATCCATCTCCCATCTTACTGTCTTTGCACAGCCTGATCCTTATTCCTGGAATGATCTCCCTAGGTCCTTTAAAGATTCAGGTCAAATGCTGTGTTCCATAAGAGGCTTTTTTTTCTGATTATAACCAATATTCCTGAAATTACCTTGTAAATATTTTCTATTTACATACTTATGTATGTATAGCTTCATTGCAGATGAATGAGAGTATATTAAAGGCAGGGAGTGTTGCAATTTTTTTCATCGTATCACCAACCACTACCACAGAGTTGATTGTTTTTTTCAGACTCAATTTTCCTATATTATCATAGCTAGAAGGGTAACCATCATTTACTTTTGTAATCCTGCTACTGTTTGGCATGGGAGCTTTGCCCTACTCCATTTCTTTTTTTTATTTATTTATTTTATTTTATTTTTTAAAATTTTTAACATATAAGGTATTTTATTTTTTCCGTTACATGTAAAGATAGTTCTCAACTTTTGTTTATACAAGCTTTACAATTTCAGATTTTTCTCCCTCCTTCCCCTCCCTCCCCCCTCCCCTAGACAGCAGGTAATCTGATATAGGTTATATCTATATATCTATACACACACACATATATATATATATACACATAATAACATTAATCCTATTTCTGCATTAATCCTGTTATAAGAGAAAAAATCAGAGCAGTAATGCAAAACCTCAAAATAGAAAAAAAAAAAACAACAGCACCCAAAACAAAAGAAATAGGATGGTTCAATCAGCATCTATACTCCACAGTTCTTTTTTTTTTTTCTTGGATTTGGAGATCCTCTTCTATCACGAGTTCCCTGGAACTCTTCTGTGCCATTGCATTGGTGAGAAGAATATAGTCCATCACAGTAGGTCAACACTCAATGTTAATGATACTGTGTACAATGTTCTTCTGGTTCTGCTCATCTCACTCATCATCAGCTCATGTAAGACCCCTCCAGGTTTCTCTGAACTCCTCCTGCTCATCATTTCTTACAGCATAATAGTATTCCATTGTATTCATATACCACAACTTGTCCAGCCATTCCCCAATTGATGGGCACCCCCTCAACTTCCAATTCCTTGCCACCACGTAAAGAGCAGCTATAAATATTTTTGTATATGTGGGTCCCCTTCCCCATTCCATGATTTCTTTGGGAAAAAGACCTAAAAGTGGAATTGCTGGGTCAAAGGGTATGCACAGCTTTATCGCCCTTTGGGCATAATTCCAAATTGCTCTCCAGAATGGCTGGATCAGCTCGCAGCTCCACCAACAATGAATTAGTGTTCCAATTTTCCCACAGCTTCTCCAACATTTATTATCTTCCTTTTTTGTCATTTTAGCCAATCTGATAGGTCCTACTCCATTTCTAACCTAGATTGGTTCACCTCTCCTTTGACAGCCTGGTACACTCCCATCCTGGAGTTTCATCATATTGGTGTCAGACTTAGGGTAGACACCTGCTAGCTTAACCCACTGTAGTTTAGATCTTCTCAGATAAAGTCCACCAGTCTCTGCTCCCCTCTCCCCCAGTAAGAGGGATTAAAGGCATGAACCATCCCATCTGCAAAATTATGAAGAACAAGCACAGCTTCAAGGACATAATAAAAGACTCCCTCACCTCACTCTTTTGAGAGTTCAGATGTCCATTAATGCCATACATTGCATATATTTATGTATCTTATACATTTCAGTATAATTGTTTTATAATCCTGTGTATATTTTATTATGCATTTAAGAATGTTTTTCTGGGAAAAGGTCCATAGTCTTCACTTGACTCTCTAATAGGTCTATGAAGGAAAAAAGGTTAGGAACAAAAACTCTCATTTTACAGGCCCAGAGACATTCAGTGACTTATTTAAGGTCATGCAGCTAGCAAGTCAGCATTCAAGCCCAGGCTCTCTGACCCCAAATCCAACCCCCTTTGCCTCATGTAGAACACTCTGTTACAGAGAAAGAACAAGATCAGGTTTTGTCTTTTCATGACATTTAGATTATTCATTCTGGTGCCAGGGCCATAAAGAAAAAGAATAGAGCCACCAATAGACAGAGCTAATGGAATGTGTGTATTTAAGGACTTTGTCAATACATATGCAAAAATGTCATACATTCAGGAAGCATTTATAAAATGCCTGTGGTGTGCATGGCAGTGTGCTCAGTGCTAAGCATCCATATTTGAAAAATGATATAGTCCCCTCTCTGCCCTAATAGCTTAATTGTAGGTATAATATATATGTAAACAAATATGTCACATGCTAGGCTGTAATGAGGGTAAAGGAGAAAGCCAAAGTTTGGAAACTGATTCATGGAATATTAGGGAATTTCACCATAGAGAAGATGATAACTGAGCTTGGGCAAGAAGTAAAACAAGAATTTCAAAAGAGAAGAGATGGAAAATATGCATTTCAAGCATAAGGGATAGCTCACATACCATCACATGAATCCTACTTTAATCTTATAAATCATCTGAATTCTAAACATAGATGATAAGATCAGAGAATTTAGAGATGAAAGAGACTTTAGATGATATCCAATTGAACTTCCTTATTTAATCAATGAGTAAATCAAGGCCCAAGGTAACAAACACAGCCAGTAAGTGTAAGAGTAATGATTTGAATGGAGGTATTCTGACTTTTAAGTCCAGTGCTTATACCTTGTATGTTCTCCTTTCTTGTACTTACCTCCTGGCTTTCCTGGCAGCCTTCAAGTCTCAGATGAAAATCCTACCTTGTGCAAGAAGATTTTCCTAGTTGCCTTTAATACTAGTACCTTCTTTCTGAGATTGCCTCCTTCCTTCTGAGATTTGCCAGCAAAAAAATGTAGCTGTTTGTATTTTGTCTCCTTCATTAGAATGTCAGTGACTATCTTTTGCCTTTCTTTGTATCCCAAGTGCTTAGCATAGTGCCTACCCTAGAGTAGATGCTTAATAAATACTGGTATATTTGACTTGAATTGACTATCATCATTCATCAAGATCTGGTGGGGGGGGGGAGTCAAGACGGTGCCTTGCTTGAATTCTCCCCAAGACCCCTCCAATTACCTTCAAATAATGCCACAAGAAAATTCCTGAAGCAGCAGAGCCCACAAAAAGACAGAGTGAAATAATTTTCCAGCCAAAGACAACTTATAAGGTCAGCAGAAAAGGTCTGTTGTACCAGAGTGAGAGTAGAACACAGCCCAGAGCAGGCCATACCAGCACAGACCCAACCCCAGTGCAGACCCAGCCACAGCCACAGTAAACCAGGAGCAGGCCTTGGGTTCCTCTCAATCAGCTGCATTAGTAACTGCTTTTGGAACTCAGGCCACAGATGCTAATAGGGTCAAACAATTGTCGAGAAGGAGATTACAGGGATCTCTTTGCCAGCACTGAGGCAGAACTCTGTTATTTTGCCCATACTCAGATCCAGGTCACAGTCTTTGGTGGCAGTCCCAGGTGGGGGAGGAGCACAAGCACACCAGAGCTTGCAGCCACAGTGTAGTG
Source organism: Dromiciops gliroides (assembly GCF_019393635.1). Taxonomy (NCBI): domain Eukaryota; kingdom Metazoa; phylum Chordata; class Mammalia; order Microbiotheria; family Microbiotheriidae; genus Dromiciops; species Dromiciops gliroides. The sequence goes on from NC_057862.1 coordinate 575,704,520, forward strand.
GGATTCTATTCATAGTTCCAGGGCAGAAGAGCAATCCTGTGGTTGCTTACAGACCAGAGCACAGGCCAGGAAAGTGGTAAATATGTATCCCCTTAAATCATACAACCTTGGAAGAACTAAAAACTTACAAATTCCTAGAAGTGTCTCTGAAAACAGCTGCACAAACCCCCTGAAGCTTGGGATAGTACCCTCCACCTTGGAAGCAGTGCCCCACTTTAACAAAGAGTTAGAAGTCAAGGAATGGGCTGGGAAAATGAGCAAACAGAAAAAAATAATGCTGACCCTATAAAGTTTCTATGGCAATAAGAACACCCTCAGAAAAAGATAAAAATGTCTAAGCTTCTACATCCAAAGCTTCCAAGGAAAATGTGAAATACCATAGAAGTGTTCAAAAAGGACTTTGAAAATAAAGTAAGAAAGGTAGAGGAAAAAATGGAAAGAGAAATGAGAGTGTTGTAAGAAAAGTATGAAAAAAGGTCAACAGCTTGGTAAAGGAGACTCAAAAAATCCTGAAGAAAATAACACCTTAAAAAACAGACTTGGACAAAAAACAAACAAAAAAACAAAAAAACAGATTTGGCCAAATGGTAAAAGAGATACAAAATATCAGTGAGGAAAATAATGCCTTGGAAAGCTGAATTAGCCAAATGGAAAAGGAGGTACAAAAGCTATCTGAAGAAAATAACATTTTGAAAGTTAGGATTGAGCAAACTGAAGCTAATGACTTGAGGAGAAATCAAGAAACAATAAAGCAAAACCAAAAGCATGAAAAAATAGTAGGCAATGTGAAATATCTCTTTGGAAAAACAAATGACCTGGAAAATAGATCCAGAAGAGATAATTTTAAAATTATTGGACTACCTGAAAGCCATGATCAAAAAAAGAGCCTACACATCATTTTCCAAAAAATTTTCAGGGGAAAATTGCCCTGATATTCTAGAACCAGAAGGTAAAATGTAAATTGAAAGAATCCACTGATCACCTACTGAAAGAGATCCTAAAATGAGAACTCCCAGGAATATTATAGCCAAATTTCAGAGCTCCCAGGTCAAACAGCCAGAAAGAAACAATTCAAGTACTGTGGAGCCACAGTCAGGATAACACAAGATTTAGCAGCTTCTACATTAAAGGATCAGAGGTCTTAGAATATAATATTCCACAGGTCAAAGGAACTGGGATTACAACCAAGAAACACCTACCCAGCAAAACTGTGTATAATCCTTTAGGGGAAAAATGGTAATTCAATGAAAAGAGGCAACTTCCAAGCATTCTTGATGAAAAGAACTGAACTGAATAGAAAATTTGACTTTCAAATACAAGACCCTAGAGAAGCATGAGAAGGTAAATAGAAAAAGAAATCATCAGGGATAGTAAAAAGTTAATCTGTTTACATTCCTACATGAGAAGATGATATTTGTAACTAATAAGAACTACACATGGATAGAGTATATTTAGATAGAAGGCACAGGTGTGAGTTGAATATGAAGGGGTATAGAAAATATACAAAAAAGCATGATAAAGTCCCTGTCCTGAAGTATCTTATAAGTCACCTGGCCTTTATCTGTCCAATGGCCTATCTATTCTCTAGTCATGTCACATCCTCCTGCCTATTACTTTCCGCCCCCCCCCCCCACTGCCTTTATTCCAATCCTGAACTTTTCCTAGAATCTCCCTGTACTTGTACTTGTACTCTACTGCATATCAGGAACATTCCAGGATAGAATCTTTAAAGGTTCTTAAGTGATTTGGTGCCTCCAGATGTGAATTTAGGAACAGAAAGTCAATGAAATCCACCTGAAATGGAGACCCCTCCCTTCCCTATAAAACACCTGAGCTGTCCTAAAGTATGAACTTAGGACAAATGAAAGCTTATTATAACCTGGGCATTCACAATGTCCTGGGAGCAGTATCTTAAAATACCAACACAGGTTCATGTTTATTGTCAAGGTTTGAAGACTATTGTGCAAGAGAATCCCTGATAAAATATCTGTCCTTTTTCGGACCTACTTTGGAGATATCAGTCTTATTCTTCCCAGGTCATTTCCCTCCTTGATAGAATGAATCTTATTATTTCCCTGGTGGCAATATATATCATTCCATGGAAGGAGCATAGACTATAGAAAGAAAGACTATATAGGAAATATTAGTTCAGGCATGAGACAATTAGGATTTAAATATGTTGACAGCTATAAGAATAAAATATAAAGGAGAGACATGGTACATAATGTATTAAGACAACTTTGGGGTTGATTAGATTTGGGAGTTATTATAAGGAGGAACCAAAGTAAATAGAATTTAAAAAGTTGGAAGGAACTTTGGAGATCACATATCCATCCCCCACCTGAATAAGAGTCCCCTCTACAGCATCTGGTACAAGTGGTCATTCATTCTCCATTTGAAGATCTCCAATGAAGGAAATCCCACTGTATCATAAGGTAGCCCATTACATTTTTTATCAACTATAACCACCAGGAAGTTTTTCTTTACCTAGAACAAAAATCTGGCTTGGACCAAATTCCACTCTTTGATCTAAGATCTTGCCTTTAAGAGAAAGGGAAGGGAAAGAAATCTAATCTCTCTTCATATAGCAGTATTTGAAGACAGCTTTTTCTAATAACTCTTCTTTTGTCTAGAATAAATGTCCCTGGTTCCATCAAGCAATTCTCATGTAGCATGTTCTCTGGACCTCTCTTCATCTTTTCACTCTTCTTTGGATTTAATCCATTGGATCAACACCTTTATTAATAGGTGGTAATCAGATTAGAACACAATATTCAAGATATGATTTGACCAAGGCAGAGTATAATAGAAATCATATTTTATCCAAAACACTGATTATTTTAATACAGACCAAATATATGCTAACATTTGGCTACTGTGCCATGAACAATTGATTCATATTGAACTTGTAGGACACTAATAACTCATCTTTTTGCATAAATTGCTGTCTAGCTATGCTTTCCCCATCACATTGTTTCTTGAAAACAACTGTAGGGCTTTATATTTATCCTTATTAAATCTTCAGTAATTAGATTTGGTTCTAACTTTTAGCCCTATGATATTATTTTTGGATCCTGACTCCATCACCCAATGTGTTATTCATCCATCCTGTCATCTGAAAGTCTTATGTACAACATGCTATCTTTCCCTTTATTCAAGTTGTCAGTAAAACATATTGAACATCCTTAAGCCAGTAGAAGCTCCATGTGGTGCTCTTTTAAAGAACTTTTCACAGACTGATGTTGACTACTCTTTAGGTCTAGTCATTCAATGAGTTCTCAGTTTTCCAAAGTGTACTAGTATCTAGTCCATATGTCTCTGTCTCAATCACAAGGACAGCATGAAATAGATTGTTACATACCTTGCTTAACTACAGATACATATTATTTGTGTCCTCCCCCTGACTTACTAGTGGAGGAATAAAAGATATGCTTTTGTTTTTTGCATCCAATTACATGTGATTTTTTTGAAGTACTGCTTAGATAAAGCACCCACCCTGGATTCAGGAGGACTAGCTGTGTGACCCTGGGCAAGTCACTTAACCCTCATTGCCCCACCAAAAAAAAAAAAAAAGTACTGCTTAGACATGGCCCCTGAACTTTAGGTGTTAAAATCTGATTTTAATAATATTGATATATAAAGATAAGATATCAAGATACTTGGAGAAAGATACTATGTCAAGTCATGAAAAAATACAAAGACATTTGAATCATATATGGGCAAAATCAAATGCATTTTAGGGACCCAGATCATAGGCAGTTAATGCAATCAATCAGGTAGGAACCAGAGACCTGTTTGGCAGCAAAACATTGATACAAGCCCAATATGACAAGATGAGTTATGAAAATATTTATTACTTAAAAGTTTTTTTTAAAAAGACCTTATACTTTTTAAAAATTTAATTTTATTTTTCAATTATTAAACTTTGATGTTTCTCTTTCCCATTTCCCCAACTAAAAAAAAAAGAAAAATAACAAATATACATAGTTAAGCAAAAAAAAATTCCTATATTCAGCTCTTGGAATTTACAACATCTGTTTACTGGAAAACTGACAGTACTAGTAACCAGGAAATGGGATACTGAAGATGGCTTGTTCAATATCTAACCATGTTAGTTTAAGCAAATTATTTGATCTCTATTGATCTCAATTTCCTCATCTGTAAAATGATGGGATTATTGATGAAGATTTTTCAGGTCCTTTCTATTGCAAATCTTGTGATCCTAGACTAGGCTTTGATTCTATTCAAAATGTTCTTGAAACTCAAAAACAATCACAAGTTTTTTGTCCTAAATGGGAAATTGGTGTCAATCCCATCTAATACATTTCCAAAAGCATTTACTAAGCACCTACCTATTAAATGCAAGCTGATGTGCTATGTTGGGGCTACAAACACAGGCAGGAAAATTTTTAAAAACCGGAGCTTACAAGGAGCTTATAAGATAGAGACACAATTGCAAAGTTCTTTGAACATTTTTTTAAAAAATGAATGTTCTATGAAGTTTTTCAGATTAAAGCCATAATAACAACTCCTTTCTCAATAGTACTTTAAAGTTTAAAATTTTTTTCTTATAATAATAAATTTATAAGGTAAGTGTATAGGCTAAGAGATGCAATGGGACATCAGTATATTCTGAGTCAATTCTCACTGTCAAATGAGATAATGAATACATATGACAGATTAAAAAAAAATCAGTAGAGAACCATATAGATTGCAAGGTGGTATAATTAACATCATATTGTTTTTGTTGTTGAATAAATTGATTGATTTAAATTGCTGTCCTGTGATATCTTAGAACTTAATCCAGAGTTTCAGTTAACCCAGGTTTATTAAAATAAGATTGTGCTACCTGATTAGCATGATGATTATTCAATGACATTTAGCCTTCAATTAAAGTATCTCTGTCTGGGATCCCTAGTCTATTCCCAGCCCTTGGAGTTCTAGGCTATTGTGCAATGCAAAGTACACCAACAGAAGACCAGTTTCAATCTTGGCACTCATTAACAACCCAGACCTTCCCTCTTCATTATAGAATGCTTGTAAATGGCAAAATGATGTTAAAACTTCCCAGCAAAAAGCCTTCTTTTCCAGGGCTCCTATAGGACCTTCCACCTTGCATTATCTGCACTGCTCTTTGAAGAACTAGCACAGTTACAAATGAATTTTAACTTTTGATTTTGCTACTGAAACTTAGACTGCAAATAGCAAACTGGCACTGAGCACTTTGGAGATGTACTTTTTCCATGTCCGTAAACATCTTTTCCTAGTCCTCCATGTCACCACCTGATTACATCTCTGGCACAATCTCTCCTACTTTGGCAACACAAAGAACGTCATTTTATCTAGCTTGCAATCCTGTGTTAAAGCTTGGACTTGTAGTCCTCGGGAATAAAAAGACAGAGTGAGAGGCAGATGGCTAAGATTAAAAGGCTGTTTCAACTACAAATTGCTTTGTTTTTAACTATGGGAAATCAGCAGGAGATAGATTCACCTCTAGTGTAACTTAGAGTTTCCCAAAGGGTTACTCCTTTCATAATTCCATCAATCTGCCCAAGTATATTGTTCATTACTTGCAAGATCTAGCCAGGAACATGGCATGGCATAATAGGAAAAGCACTGAAGTTAGGCACACAGTTTCCAATATCAACGTTCATCTATATTTTTCAACTATATGTTTCCTGCCAATTCACCTTTCGAGTCTGTTTCCTACTCAACACAACCATAATCTTTGCTCTACCTACCTCCAGGTAGAGTGAAAAGGAGAGAAGGGGGGGATCCCCCTCCTTTAAATGGAAACCCTTTCCCCCTAAGGATACCACTTCTCTTTCAACCCTCTCTATCAATACCTACTTCTCTCATAGTTCCCAAATCACTGTGAAAAAAAGAAATTGTCAGTTCTTTTATGGGATTATGGTGTATTGTATTATACTATATGTAAATATCCATTTTTAAAATAATAATCTCTGTGAGGATAGGAAGTGTTACATTTGAGTTCTGTGTCTAACCTAGACCTTAGTATGGTGCTCGGAATAGAGGAAGAACTTAAATGTTGGCTGAAGTTATCTGATTTGAAAAACATTTCAATAGGACCCCTATCACTATCCCTTAGAGGGCTTTTGGTACTTTGGTACTTTGATAACTCCTTGGGAAAAAGTTCAAATGGGACTATAAAATGTATTCCATGTTTCAACAGTTTATAAATTATAGTAAAGCTCATGTGTTCAGAAATGAATAATTATTTAATAAGTTTGATAATTTAAAAAATATACTTGAGATATATATTATTTATTTTAACATCACCAATATTTTCCAGTATTCCCTTTCTCCCTGAAAGTCAATCTATATAACAAATAATTTTTTATAAAATTTATAAAAAAGATGAGAAAAAATCAGCAAAACTGATCAATTCACAAAAAAAGACTGAAAATATATGCAATGTGTTCCATCAAGGAAACATTTTGTTTCTTGAGGAACAACAGGGGGGACTGTAACGATTGGAATGACGCCACCTGCTGGAGACTTACTGTAGAAGAGTTCTGCCCATGAAGGGAAGGTCTTTGAGGGCAAGACCAGGAGTCAGGAAGTGATGCGGGCTAGTGGGAGGAGGAAGGAAGAGACTGGCGCTCAGTCTCGGGCTCTTTCCTGAGGACGCTGGCGGAGAAGGGAGCTAGAAATGCGCTCTCCCTTTAATAGATAGAAATCTAGGCCTTTCTCTCTCTCTTTACCAAATTCTTATTCTCCTTAATAAATGCTTAAAAGTCTAACTCTTGCTAAAGCTTATAATTTATTGGCGACCACTCATTAGATATTTTAGACAGTTTAGCTAGAATTTTAGCCCTTAACAAATGTATGATATAAGTGGACCTCTGCAAAGGAGTGAGGTGAGGGAGTCTTCTCATATGTCTTTGGAGCTATGCTTCTTCTTTGAAATTTTGCAATATATAAATCTGATGGTTTGTGGTTGTTCTTTCATTTTATCTTATTGTCTCTGTGTATTTTGTTTATAATATTTTAAAAGTCTGTGACTATGCTGTTGTTTATGTGGGTTTTTTTTTTTAGCATAAAGTAGTTTTGTATGTGTAAAATGCATTTCCTGAATCTTGTGAAATAATCATGTGTTTTAGGTTGTTTCGTTTTTTATATGGTAAACTACATTGATTTATTTTCTAATGATGAATTAAATTACTCTTTTTTCTCTGGAATAAATCCTGCTTGGTCATAATGAATAATTTCCAATGAATAATTTCTTGGATGAGTTGCTGTAGCCTACTTGAGAGAATATGACATAAAATTTTTGAGCTGATATTCAATAATGACATTGGTTTATGAATCTGTGCTTTATCCTTCTCTTATTTAAATACTGGGATTATGTTTTTCTCTCAAAACTCATCGCATCCTTCCCTTTCTTTCCCCATGATATTTCCTCTCTGAATTCAGTTTTTCCCAGTCATGAGTGTTCATTACTCCAACCTCTGATTCCCTTTACATTGAGATGGGATCCTTATTCATGGAGGTCCAACACCTTCTCAAAATCAGTTTTGCCTCCAAGCAACAAATTGCCATTTCTCATCATAGAATATACAGGTTGGGCCAAAAGTCACAAAGGGGACTTATGCTTTAATAACTTTTTAAAATTATTTTTCTTTATTTCACCGTTTATGAGATTTGATTTTTCACATTTAATATGAATTCATTTCTGATGTATATTTATATGATGCTATGGTACTGTAAAATAAAAACAAAAAAATAGAGTATTTATTAAATATTCATGACTTTTGGCCCAACTAGTATATCTGACATGTTACATTCTTCATTAGGCTCCTCTTCTACCAGTGAATTAAGATTTCTTCCTTTCTTTATCTCTCTGTTTCTGTTTCAATTTTTCCTTTGCTCACATAACCCATTCTCCCATGTACTGCTTTATTCCTGAGATACTTCAGGAGTTACTTTCCCTCCATTCTTTACCTTTAACTTAATTAGTCCTGCACACACAGGTGCTATGTTTAAACAGTGATATTTTAGGCCTATTGTTCTATCTCTTGTTCTCCCATTGACATTCTCTTTTCACCCTTGTGTCTGTGTACTTTTAGAAGAGAATCTCTCAATGGCCCTCTGTTGTTATTTTGTTGCTGCCCTTGCTGTTGTTTTTAACCTCATGCATGTCTTTCTCTTTCTAGTATTTTTCTCCTCTTTTTTTTTCTGATGCAATTTATTTAGTTACATGTGATTCTTTGATATGTTGATGCTTAAAATGCAAATACTCTCCTTATGTCTCATTTTCTTTGTAGGAATGTTCCAAATGCCTCTTTATTGACCAATTGTTTTCTTTAATGATCAGACTCAGTTTTGCGGAGAATGTCATTTTAAGTTGCATTTTGAGCTCCATTGCTTTTCCAATTATAACCAATTCCTTCCTGGAGTTTCTGGTGGGTGCATAATTATTGCCTTGTGTTCAAATTTCCTTTCCTCTATATTTGAAGATCTTTCTCCTGGAAATTTGTGGATAAGATGTCATTAGAATTGTTAAATTTAACTATTATATGTTTTGGAGTTTGCAACATGTTTTGTTTGGGGGGGGTGTTGTTTGTTTTTTGTACGCAATCTGTGAATTCTTTGAAATGGTACTTTGCTTTCAGTTTTCAGAAGTTTGGTGCAGTCTCTTGGACAAATCCCACTGCTTACAGATTGTGGCTGATGATTCTTGGAAGACTCTTACACTGAATTGTTTGAGTTTCTTTATCTGGTAATTCTTTAAACCAATTAAATCATGAGTTCTAGTCCCTATCTTATTTTCTATCAATACTTATCAGAAATTTTGAACATGACAGAAAAACTACATGTAATGCACTATGGATACAGATAAATATAAAACATGATCCATTCTTTTAAATTCTTGTATCAATCAGTTTAAGGGTAAGGATAAATTGCAATCAATAACTTGATTTTTTCAGTACATATTTGTTAAATGATTATTATGTTATGTTCTCTATTATAGACCCTAAGAGAGATATTCTACCACCGTGCTATTGTTTCTCTATAAATGTATTCTTCATCTGCACTGTGATTCTCAGTCCCTCCATCTATCCATACTTGCTGTGACAATCACCTATCACTTTTCTTCTTTCTTATTCCTGATATCATCATCATCATCAAACAATAATCATAATGAATATAATAGTATTTATATGGTGCCTACTATAAGCTAGGTATTGCACAAAGTTCTTTTACAAATATCTCATTTGAAGAATTGTGAATAACTTAACTATTCTCAGAAATTCAAGACAATCCTAAAAGACTCATGATATTTACCTCCAAAGAAAGAACTGATATTGATTGAACACAGACTGAAGCATGCTATTTTCACTTTCTTTCCTTTTTTCTTTTATTCAAGTTTTCTTATACAAAATTACTAATATGGTGACTTTTTTACATAATTGTACATGTATAACCTATATCTGATTGCTTACCATGTCAGGGAGTAGAGAGGGGAGGGAGTGAAGGAGATATAAAATTTGTAACTCAAAACTTTAAATTAAAATGTTTATTTAAATAAAATAAATACTATTTTAAAAAACCAAGTATCTCATTGAACCAACTCAATTTTAGACCGTCCTTGACACAGTGGCTAGAGCATAGGGCTAGAAATCAGGATGACTCATCTTCATATTTTCAAATCTGTATTCAGACTCTTATTAGCTGTGTGACCCTGGGGCAAGTCACTTAACCCTGTTTGCCTTAGTACCTCATCTGTAAAATGAGCTGGAGGAGGAAATGGCAAATCCCTCTAATATCTTTGCCAAGAAAATCCCAAATGGGATCATGAAGAGTTGGACACAACTGAACTCCAGAAGTGTCAAACATGCAGCCTCAAAACAGCATTGACACTCACAATATTTCCAAATAACAGTAACCAGATTAAAATGTAATTGGGAAGCATTTAGCAAAATAAATACAATTACAGTAGAATACAGATATTGGTGATATGTGATCTTATGACTTAATATGTGGCCTGAAGAGATCCTCATGTATACCTTAGCATCTTATCATACTTATTTGAGTTTGATACCACGGCCCTATTTTCAATATGTCCTGTGGCTGGCCCTGCCTTGCCAAACCCCAACTTCAGACCACCTAGTACCATTCACCATTTCTGCTCCAATTCACACATCGCTAACTGGGTGCTATAGAAAGAAGTTACACAACTTTGTAAAATGGATACACTATAAATGTCCTTATTCTAATTGCAACTGGTCTCTCCTTTTACTCTTCCTGACTTCATTTTCATTTGAATTCTCCAAACTAGTCTCACTGTTTCAAAATTTCTCAATTCTCCTTAAGCACCCATTACCACCCCTCTCCACAGAGAACCTCACCTGATATCTTACTGAACAGAGACCTTATTCTTCTTTACTCCACAACTCAAAAGACTTCATCATCATCTCCTATTCTCTTCTAATTTACTCTCATTTACTTGTCATTTATTGTAAACATACCTATTTCCTTCTCATTTATCAGAAAGAGAAAGAGGTGGTCCTTCTCACCAAGACCAATTCTATTTATACTTGATTCCATCCCTTCCTCTCCCCATTTCCCTATAGCCCACCTCTTGAATATTGCCCTTCAGATCAACATTCTCTTTTTCTAATGTTTATTCTCTTTTGTATGACTCTTTTGATCTATTGGCTCCTTTACAGCAGCTCTCAAACATGCCTAAACAACCATTATGCTCAATAAATCTTCACTTGACATCATCATCTCCTCATGCTATCATCCATTAGCTCTCCTCCCTTTTACAGTAAAAACCAGGGTAAAAAATTATCCAAACTTATTGCCCTTACTTCCTTTCCTCATACTTGCTTCTCATCCTACTGCAGTCTGACACACTATGTCATCACTCAGTTAAAACTGTTCTCTCCAACTTTATCAATGATCTCTCAATAGCCAAATCCAATGCCATTTTCAAAGTCCTCATCAGTTGTCTTGCACCTGGGGAAATTTTTCCTTACCTAGATCTACCCTAGCATTCTGAGTTTCAGCTATACTGTTCACTTACCCTCTGGAATCCAACTCCAAACCTGCACAATAACTGGTCCTACCTCACACCAATTGCCTTGCCCTCTGGGGATGATTGTCTGCCTGAACTCATTCCTCAAAGATTAGCCACCCTGTCATAATCTTCTTATCCCGGTGATTCTGAACTTTTGGATATCATTGTACAAATCTCATTCCCTTATTCCTATCAAACTCAACCTGCCTTCTCCATAATATCCCATTCCAGATTACCCATCTTTTCCAGTGTGCTATCTGAGATATGTGCTCCATAGGTGACAAAGCTGCTTTCATCTTAAAACTTTTTCTTTCTTACTTCTTCCATCTTTCAGTATTCATTGAGGTCTGGCTCCCTCCTTATGACACCAGGATTCCTGGTTTTCATTTCCATTGCTTTTTGCTCTTTTGATCATACCACCTTCCCTTCCCCCAAGTCAGAATACTCCTTAACTCCCCAATGCTATTTCCAGACTCTAGCTCTACTAACATGCCTCAGCAACCTCTCCTGCTCTGAGGTTCATTTAATCCATATTTATCACCCAATTAAGATTTCTGGTAGCTGTTATCTACCAACCTCCAGGATATTTCCTACCTTCCTCAATGAGTATAATACCTGGCTCATGGGCCTTTCTCTCCTTTTCAACTCCTCGTTTCATGTTGAGGACATTAACATACATACTGACACACCCTTGTATACTCTAAATTCCCAGTTCCTCTATTTGTTCATTTTGCTACTATTCTACCTCACACATAGAACTGCTGACAAAGATGAGCATAACCTTGAATCTGTTATCACCACATGTGCTCCACTTCCATGTTTGTGAATTCTAAAATTCTTTTATCTGATCATAAGCATTTGTCATTCCATCTTTCCCTCTACCTTACAACCTCTAACTTTGGTCTTCATATTCACTGTGACCTCCACTCGTTTTCTATTTTCTTTCTTCCTTCCTTTCTTCCTTCTTTCCTTCCATTCTTTCTGTCTTTGTCTCTCTCTGCCTATCTGTATGTCTCTCCCTCTCTGTGTGTCCCTCTCTCTGTGTCTCTCTATTTTTCTCTCCTTCTCTCTGTCTTTCCCTTTCTCTTTCTTTTCCTGTCTCTGTCTCTGTTTAAAGAGGGGGTGATTTGGGCAAGGGGGAGATGATGAGTTCTGTTTAGGAAATGTTGAGTTTAAGGTATCTCTTGGACATATACTTTGAAATGTCCAGTAGGCAACTAGTGATGTGAAGTTGAAGTATGGGGGAGAAACTTGGACTGAATATATAGAGTAATCAACATAGAGATTACATAGTGTGCAAGAGATAGTGTATAGACTCATGGAAACTAATGAAGTTACAAATAGGGAAAGGAACAAGAGAGAATAAAGGGGAACAATCAGAGCTCTGGAAAACATCCACACATACAAAAAAAAAACCTGAGAAGTAGCAGCCACTCAGCTAGTTCTGGGGAAACAGATACACTCTGCTAAATGCTGTGGAATGATCTGGATGAAGAATCAGTAAGAGATTGAGGAATGGCTAGACAAGTAATAAGAGTATCAGCAGAGAATACTGTCATAAAATTCCATAGCAAGGAAAGTATACAGGAGGAGGGGGTGATTTTGTGTCAAATGCAGTATATAGATGGACAAAGATGAGGACTAAGAAAAGTAGGTTTGTTGAGTTCATTGGTAACTTTGGAGAGACCAACTTCAGTTGAGTGATGAAGTCAAAAGACAGATGTGTACAAAGAAGTAAGGTATAAGAGTAGAGGGAATAACAAATGTAGACACCTTATTCTAGGAGTTTTGTTGTGGAATGGCTTGAAGGGATCATAGTGAAAAGATTTTAAGGTTGGGGAAGATATAAACCTAATTGAAAATAGGAAAGGAGAAAGGAGTTAAGGAGACATTAAAGAGTGATTCAAGAGAGGGGAGGGGACTTTGAGGTTGAAATCTGGTGGAGAAGATGGGAGGAGTGCAGTTGAGGACACAAGTAGAGGGATTGACCTTGGCAAAGAGAAAGAATGCCTCAGAGACTGAGGGTACAAGAGGAAAGTGTTAGTGGTGTTTTGTCAAGGAAATGAAGAGATAAGAGGGAAAAGGAAGTTCATTTTGAATGGTCTGTTTTTTCAATAAATAGGAGAAGTCCATTGCCAGGAGGTGGGAGTAAGGAAAAGTATAGAATGCTTGAAAAGAGAGAAGACAGTCTGAAAAACCTTTTATGGGGAGTAAGTTTGGGAATAAATAAGGGAAGAGAAAAAGTACCGCCTTGTTGCAATGAAAGCACAGTTGAAGTTTGATAACATGAAATTATAATATACCTAGTTTGCATCATTGTACACCTCCTGTAGATCTGTTCAGAAGCTGATGAGTAGAATGAGTGAATGGTGAATGTAATTCAAGGCTGATGTTTTGCTAAGGATAAGCAGCAATTGGACAGAGGGATGAGGGATTGAAATCAGTGAATGATGTAGCATGGAATTGGCTCCTAAGTGGTCAAAATTGGAAAAGGAGGGGAATTAAGTCAGAGAATGAGTAATAACCTGAGAATGTACTTAACAGTAATAGTATTAAAGACCTTGATGAGAACAATAAATGGGTTTAGGAGAGGTGAGGCATAGAGAGAGATGGAATGATAGATTATGATCTAAAAGAAGAATTCAGAGATTTTAATTAGGGAGGTATAACACTTATAGGTAATGGAAAGATCTATTGTATGGCAAATTTATGTGTTGCTAAAGTGGAATGAAGGAATGGGTCATGGGATTTAAGGAAACTACAGAACTATGCAGTTAGGGAGTTTGAGAGACTATCAATATGGATGAGGAAGTCCACCAATAAAAGTGCAAAAGAGGGCTATTAGAAAGGTCAAGAGCACAAGGCACTGCCTTTATGAATGGCATACGACACTGAAGATCAAAAGAGCAGCAACAATATGCCAGAAGAGTCCTGAATAGGTACCACATACAGGAAGTTGACGAGCACTAAATATAAAGACAGGAAACTAGAGGGACACTGAAGGCAAATACTGACCCTGATGATGTATAAACCCCATCAAAAATCTAATGAAACATTTGTTTTGGCCTGGATAAGCCATAATAAAATGAAATTAACTTTGTGTGTTTCCAAGTTTATAAATAAAAGTTCCTCATAGCTCAAATTCTGGAGTAGTTAGTTTATGATTATCTTATGCTTATCTAATCCTTAAGTATCTCCATAGTTCACATCCTCCTTTTTTCTTTCAGAAGATGTGGAATGAAACATTAAAATTCAATGATTTCTACTTATTTAGATTTCTTTGAGAGAGGACACTACATAATTTACAAGAATGAAGGTCACCAATACCACTACCATCTCCCAACTCCCACTTCTCTCAAATCATGCATATGTATTTTTTCCAGATTTTCTCCTTAACTAAATAGTTATTACTGGTTGTTAATGGAAAGTTGGGTCTATACAGATGAACTTTTTTTTTCAAAATGCTCATGAGGGAAATAACCTTATTTTTATCCCTATTGCTTTTCATTTTATTAGATTCAGGTCAGTCTTCTGCCATGTCAAGATCTTTTTGGATCCTGCTCCTGTCATCCAGTATATTAGCTATCCCTCTCAGCCTTGTGTCATTTGTCAATTTGATGAGCATGCATCTATCTATGCCTTTATCTATGGAATGAAAAAATGAAAGTATTTATTGAATACACATAGGAATGTGCTGCACACTATACTGGAGCTGAGGTCTATATGAAGGCTGAATAAAAGTCACCACCCTCAGAAAGCTTACATTCTATTAGAAGTGCTTGAATTCTACTGGATTTTCCGTTTCTTCTCAGGGAAGTTAGTTGGTTAATTGCTAGTATATTTATAGTGTAGATATTAAGTCTGCTACCAGACATATCCACTCCATGTGGGTCAGCGCCCCCAGCTCTTAATTTCTGGGGCTTGTATACCTCAAGTAGAGCAGGGCTGGCTAAAGCAGTAGCTAAAAATGGTGTGTGGGGGCTGACCAAATCCTGGATATCAGCAAAGACAGCAATTGCTCTAGTCATTCACTCAGGCGTGGTGGTTAATGCCTACATATAGACTTGTTCATTCCTAAAAGAAATCCCCCAAGGAGTTATCTTGGCTGAGCACTCAACATGAGTTGGTGTAGTCTCATGAAAACCCCACCCCTGCTGGACTTGCTTGAATCTTCGGTTGCCAACTTCCTTTTACAGGCTATTGCCAAAAGTCTGCTAGAGCTTTTTCTATTAATTTGTCAATCTGGTATAGTAAGGGCTAGTCTCTCTAATATACTGGGTAAATCATGAATGGCCTGCCCTTATAAATGGTTTGATAGAAACCCTACCTTGTCCTCCTCCAACATTAGCTCCCAGAGCCGGAGAATCAAAACCAGATAGTATTAAGCAAGGAAAACTGAAAAAAAAATCCATTAACCCAGAGGAGTTTACTGGAGATTAGTACATTAGGAGATAATTGGGGAAGAAAAGATAGGGTAGAGTTAATGTGACCTACTCAGATATGAAGGAGCTGGATCCTCTAACAAGTGTATCATCCTTGTCCATAAAGTCACATTTTCCTCAGCCACAGGAGTGAGCTGCCCTTTTGAGTAGCATTCTGTTTGTGTAGGACCAAGGTTTCCATGCAAAGCAAAAGAAGGGAGCATCTCTATGCCTCCCTGAGACCAAAAAGTTTAAAAGCATTTCAGCTCCCCAATAGAAGATGAAAGCCAAGGCCCTAAGGGATGAGAAGACAGTAAGGAAGGAAAGGGGTAAAGAAAGAACAGACTTTCCATCAAGAGGCTAGTCTGGGCTCATAGGGAGATCCATGGGCAGCTGAGAGAGTTGGAAGATGCCACAGCCAAAACAATGTGGAGTAGCAGAAGCCATAAAATGAGTCAAGTTAAAGTAGATGAAGTCATGAAACTCAACTCCAAACCAGATGGAGAAAGACATGGAGGCATTGATACAAAGCCCAGAGGTCAGAAATGGGAAAACAGTGAGAAGCAGAGAAAGTTCAATTGGTCCCCAAAAAATAAGTTGTCACACAACAAGCAATCCTATCATGGTTTTCCAAGAGAGAGAGAGAGAGAGAGAGAGAGAGAGAGAGAGAGAGAGAGAGAGAGAGAGAGAGAGAGAGAGAGAGAGAGAGATTTGAGGCTTATGATGACCAGATCTAAGTTTACACTATAAAGGAAATGCCTAGCCAGCACCCAGGAATCTACTGCAAGGAGTAACAAAATGGATTGTTCTTCAAAACTCTATAAAAGCCATGTTCCTGTACAGTGTTGATGTTTACAAAGTACATCTATGAATGGCCAGGATACAGTCATAGGTAGAAAAATTTGAAAGGTCTCTAAGTCAGTGCCAGCTCATCCTAGCCCATCATAGGGTAGCATACAGTCATACAATATATGTATTTTTTTAATAAGCAGCACTGACGCTCCAATGCACATTAGGAAAATTACAGCCAGAGATTATGGTTCAGCAGGAAAAGTTACAGTATGCTGACAGCAAAGATGCAGGTTGAAGGAGATGCCAGATGGGAACACTCAGTGTTTCTGCTAACAATCTATGGCCCAAACAATGAGCTGTTACCCACCAACTGGGGCTTTTAACAAGGTCCTCAATTGTAAGCTGACTCTATTACTCCCATTGTTGGCCCAATCACATGCAAGTTTGCAAAGCAGTCCAAAAGGCATGCATAGGGATGGTGCATCATCAACGAAATTTACAGACCAATATTTCAAAAAGGTTTAATAAAGTGAGCAACACAAAGGCTTAAGGAGGGAATAAACCACTTAACAGGGGCTTTAAGTGGGTGCTGCTGACCTCCTCCTGGTTTCCTGAAAAAGCCAAACCAAATCAAATACCAGTGGCCTAAACAGGGCCGCACGCATAACGCATAACTTAGGGCAAAAGAATGCTTTTATATTCAAGGCAGTGTTTGTCTCCAGCATTCTATTACCTACCAACCAACATGGTTTCAATTTAAGTTCCTGTTAATCCTGACCATTTCTTTCAAGTGTTTCTTATTTAAAATAGAAACTTCATGTTGAACATTTTAATAACATTAACTTTCAAAGGCAGCTGTAATCATTTTTCCTCCCAACCCTCCTGCCAGATGTAAATATTTGTGATCCTCGATGCCCTTTGTTTTCCATCCTTTCCCTTATTAAACATATCATTAGTAAAGTCCAAGAGAAATCACTTGTCACTGAGAATTTACAACAAGAGGGTGAATAAACAACACAAAGAGGAACTGAGAGACCAAGCTGTCACCCAGCCATTGTCCATAGATGGGAATTCCAGGGGCATTATAATATTTTGCTGGTAACTTAATGAGGAGTTAATGTCTATGTCCTTCCATTGCTAAAGCAGAAGTCTGGGTTGTACAGGACACATGGAAATAAGAAGTACATATATGTGTTTCTAAAGTTGATAAAAGGGACCAAGTAATTATCTATGTACTTTGTCAGGATGAAGGTTTGATTGGGTCTGAAAAAAAATTCAAAGTCATTCCAAAGAAAAAGCAATAGCATCACTTATGAGGGCCAAGGACATAAAAGAAAAATCTGAGCTGATTTCAGAGTATTTTTTTTCCTCAGGAAGGAAACTAATATTTATTGAGGACCTACTCTGTGCCAAGAAAAATGCTAAGAGCTTTACAAATATTATCTCATTCAATCCTCACATGAACCCCATGAGGCAGGTGCTATTATTTTTCCCATTTTGTAGTTGAGGAAATTGAGGAAGACAGAAGTTAAGTGACTCATCCAGGGTCACACAGCTAATAAGAATTTGAGGTATAATATGAACTCAGCTCTTCCTGACTCCAGGTCCAGCACTCTTTACACTGTGCCACCTACCTGTCTCTCAAGCATTCAAGGTCCTTCATTATCTGACCCCAATTTACCTTGATGGTATTATTCTTCATTATTCTGGTTTGTATACTCTACATTCCAATGAAATTAGGCTACTTGCCATTCCCCAAACATATTCCCCAATTAAGTATTTGTATATCTTTGATCCCAATTACCTACACCTACATTCCACATCTCTGCCAGTTGAAATCCCATTTATCCTTCAAGGATCAGCTCATATGCCAATTCATCCATAAAGTGTTTCCTTATCTTTCCTCTATGTGAAAAATGATCACTCCTTTATCAAAATATCTATAGCCCTTTGTACCTCTTAAATGTTTATTTCACTCTTTCTTGTTTTAGACTATTTTAGTCCCTCCCTCTCATACTAGACTGTAAGTTGCATGGAGGCAAGGATAATTTCTTTGTATCTTTCATAGACTCAATGGATGCAGACAATGTCTGGTACATAATACATATTCAATGAAGGTTTACTGAATGAACAAAAAATAAATAAATAATTCCAGTCTCTCAATAGTTCAAGAGGAATGGCCAATTCCCAAATATTACTTGGCAAAGAGCAATTCCTTTGGTGATATAAATGAACATGTCTGGAGATAATTGGTATGCTGGTATCCTGTGTGCTCCCTATCTGTAAAGGAGTTATGGGTAAGTATTCTGATTAGATACTAAGCAGACAATTTTAAGCAGCACCAACCAACATTAACATCATTTGTTGTTGTTGTTCAGTCATTTAAGTTATGTCTAACTTTCTGACTTGGGATAAGGATGACCATACTGGAGTGGTTTGCCATTTCCTTCTCTAAACAAGGCTAAGTGAATTACCTAGGTCTCACACAACTGAGACCAGTTTTGAATTCAGGAAGATGTCTTCCTGACTCTAGGCCTGACACTCTATCCACTTTGCTACCTATTGCCCCATTAGCATCAGTAGCTTCATGTAATTAACACCAGCCTAGAAAAACATGCTCATTTATTCTTCATTTATCATACTATCTATGAAACATATTTTGACTGAATGTACCTACCTCTTAACCTTTTCTAGCAAAATTTTTCTCCTCCACTTAGCCAAATGCTATCCAGCTTTCAAGACCCTGCTGAAATTGTTCTTTCTCCAGAGGCCTTTTTATGAACAACCCCTGGAACTTTAAAACTACATGGGACCTTAGATCTCATTTAGTCCAAATCCCCTCTTTGGGCCATGGTTCACCAGTCTATGAAGTGAGGCAAGTGACTTCCCCCATAGTCTCAGAACTAATTACTCTCAGAGCAAGGGCTAAAACCAGGTCTCCTATCTTCTAGTCCCATGCTCTGTGATCTGTCCAACCTATGAACTCCTCTACTCATTATTATCTGTACTGCTCCTTCAGCACTTATCATACACTGTCTTGTGTTAGTTATCTCTTCATATCTAACTGTTGATTGATTGAAATTGGCACAGACATCATGACAGTGATACACTGACATTAAACATCATCACTTGGACATCTATGTTGTGATGTTGACATTGGCCTTGTGATACGAGGTTGTCAAACTAATAAACCACCTTCTCTCAGTTGGTAGACTTTACAAATCAGACCCTCTTCTTGGACCTTGTGGGCTAGGGCCTAACTGTGTCTGCCCAACCAGTATGCAATCATGGCCACTGTGACTATTAGAATAGAATGTAGCAACAGAACAATGGGGCCTATAGCTTTTTTGTTTTTTTAATTCGGAGCACGGGACATTCTCTAGATCCTCTCCAGGAAAGTAAGCAGTTTTCCTCTGACCATAGCTGATATCTCTGCAGGAAAGCTTCTAGAATCATTCATCACTGTGTATACTTCTATCCCATGGGTTCTTCATGTGGGGTCAGTGAATTTGTTTACTGTTTTGTTCTTAATATTTTGATAACTCTTTTATACAGTTGGTCTCCTTGGCAATGCTATATATTATCTGTATGCCTTTTAAAACATTATTTATTTAGATTTTACCAGATAGTCCAATGGTTCTATAATACACACAAAAAAAGACTAAGAATTCCTTGCTCTATGTAGTTCCCAAGAGTAGCCTCATTCAATAGTCCTGGGGTTTCTTATACTCAATTCTAATCCAATCCAATCCATTCCAATGTAATTCAACAAACCTTGATTAAGTGACATTATTCCAAAGCACTTTGCTAAACTCTGGGCATACAAAAACAAACAAATGGTAATTGAGGGTCTACTCTGGGCTAGAGCTTCTGGGTTTAGATAAAATATTCTCCATCTATATTTTGAATAATATGACTGAAAAAATCTTTTCAAGTTTTTGTTCTTTTCTCTTCTTCTTTCCCCTTCCAAAATTTTTAGTTTAACTTAATAGTGTGGTATCATTAAAAATACCTTTTTGGGGGCCGCTAGGTGGCGCAGTGGATAGATAGAGCACCGGCCCTGGGGTCAGGAGTACCTGAGTTCAAATCCGACCTCAGACACTTAACACTTACTAGCTGTGTGACCCTGGGCAAGTCACTTAACCCCAATTGCCTCACTTAAAAAAGAAAAGAAAAGAAAAAAAAAAAACCTTTTTTTTTTTTAATTTGCTAATGAGAACCCCATGCTGGTGCTTTAGCAGAAACTAATGACAGAAAAGCTGGCTAACATCTGCAAAAAAGGAAAGACCATTAGCAAATTCATGAATTAAGATGCTCTGAGCTTTTTAAGTCCAGGAGTGCCCATACGCTAATGAAAATAGATTTGAATTGTCACAGATGTGGTTAAATTTCTGCATTTCTCATCAGGTGACATCATATTGTGGAGAGAAAACTCATTCTAAGGCTCAATCAACCCTACTGTGTCCTATCACCTTAATTAAGAATGGGAGTCTTACTTTTAAATTGCCCATATTCATATATTTGCTTCATGGTTTTTCCTTTCTGTAGAAAGTAAATGATTTTTGATCTTTAAATGTCTTGAAACTGATTTTTATAGAGAGGGCTTTACAATTTTAAAAATGTCTTTTCTTACAACAAGACTTTAAAATAAGTAGCAGTTATATTAAAAAAAAAAAAAAAAGGACAGTGGCAGCTAGGTGGCATAGTGGATAAAGCACCAGCCCTGGATTCAGGAGCACCTGAGTTCAAATCTGGCCTCAGACACTTGACACTTACTAGCTGTGTGACCCTGGGCAAGTCACTTAACCCTCATTGCCCTGCAAAAAACAAACAAATAAACAAATGAATGTATAAATAAATAAGTAAACAAATGAATAAATGGATGAATGAATGAATGAATAGCATTTTTAAAAGGACAAATGAGGATGAGGGTTGAATTATTTCTGTGCAAGTACTCACATCTTTAGACTACTGCTTTGGACTTAGAGTTTTGGGGTACCAATACTGCTGAGTCTTCAAAGATTCAGAGCTGCATAGGCACTGTTGAATACATGGAAATATAAAAATCATTTAATTTGGCACCAGGGAAAACGTTCAAGTACCCTCTAAGGTGAACCTATAGAGGAATTAGGAATCATCCTGCTAGGAAGCAAAGGAAAATAGTTTTAATATTACCATGTCATTTACAGAAAACAGAATTTTGAGCCTGGAAAGGACCTTAGGCAAAATTTATGTAGTTCCAATCCCTCATTTTACAGATGCTGAAACTAAGTCCCAGAGCACTAAAAATCCTTGCCTAAATTCAAATAGACCATCATAGATTTGGGACTTGAACTCAGCCCTGACTTAAATTATTTATTATATAAATAGATTTAAATGTAAATATATTATATAAATATATATTTATTAATAATTATAAATTATTTATAATACACAATGATTTCATTCTTCCTGAAGAATATTGGAACTTGTACAATTCATTTTATTACATCTCTGACCAGAGATGTAAGTAGAAATGTGAAAAGTATATTTTTTCTACTCTAATATTCAAATGGATCTATGATCCCATCTCCTCTGGCCTTCTTTAGTAGATTGCAAAGTCAAGTATCCTTACTCATTCTCTCACTTGAATTTTCAGCTTCCCCATCTATATGATAGTTCCCTTCCTATACTATAGGCCTGCCTTCACACCTGGCCCTGTCTTGTTGTATTTTTTGTCCTGCATTCTCAAAACAGGACCATGACAGATGTCATGACTTGCAGTGAATTGGATTTAAGTGAGGAAGGGCTGTGCAAAGTCACCAGCTTCACTCTCTCTTTTGGAGTCATATGGATCCGGTGGCAAGATATACATCAGGATGACTGGAGATGGCCCTAGATGTTTAAGGTCATTGGGATTAAGTGACTTGTCCAAGGTCACACAGCTAGAAAGTGTTTGAGATCACATTTGAATTCAGGTTCTCCCAAATTCAGGGCCAGTGCTCTATCCACTGTGCCACCTGGCTGCCCTTGCCCCATATCTATCCAACCTTTAAAGGGGCTTTCTAGATGCTACCATGTCTCTCCTTCCTTTCACAACCAAACTTCTTGAAAATGTTGTCTATATTTACTGCCCCATTGACTCTCTGATCACTATCTTAACCTATTTGTAATATGTTTTCTGACCTCATCACTTGATAGAAACTCCTTTCTCAAAAGTTAACAAAAATCTTTTAATTGCCAATCCAGTGGGCTTTCTCAGTCTTCATCCTTCTCTATGTATATGCTGCATTTGACATTATGAATCACCCTCTCCTTTTATATCTCTTTGTCTCTCTGGGTTTTTGTGACACAGTTCTCTCACTTCTTCTCCTACCTGTCTAGAACTTTCTTCTTTGTCTCCTTTGATGAAACATGATTAATGTCATGCCCCCTAACTGTAATTACATCCCAGCCCTGATCCTTCTCTCACTATTCTCTTTTGGACCCCTCATCAGTTCCTATGGGTTTAACTATTCAGATTACTCACAGATATTTATTTAAAGCCCAAGTATCTTCCCAGATCTTTAGCCTCAAGCCATAATTGTTGACTGGAATATCAAACTGGATGTCATGGATACATCTCAAATGCAACTGTATTTTCAGCAAGGCAATGATCCAATATAACCCTAAAGGACTTGTCCCACAGTGATCTAATTATCTTACTTCTCCCTGCCATCTCCCTGCCAAACTTAATGAATTCTTTCAAATGTACCACCAGCCTTCAATTCTCACAGCTTTGCAATCTCAGCATTATCATCTTCCCCTCACACTGCCTCATTTCACATATCCCATCAGATGTTAGACCTTGCCATTTCAAATACTACAACATTTTCTCATATCTGACCCCTTCTTTCTATTCAAACTACCACCATGGTCTAAGTTCTCATCACCTCTTCCTGAGTTGTGGCAATACTTCCTAATTGGTCTCTTTTTCTCACATCTGTTCACCACTCCAGCCTATCTAGGCAATGCTACCAAAATAAATTTCGTTAAGTGAAGATTGAACTGTGTCAATAAACTCCATTGGCTTCTTATTAGAATGAAATATTAACTCTTCTACTTAGCTTTTAAAACCTTTCCCAATCTGGCCCCAACCTATCCTTCCAGCCCCTCTATACATTACTATCATTATCAAACTTTGGATCCAGTAAAATTAGCATTTCTCACCCACAATACCTTTGTCTTCCATCTCTGTGCCTTCACACTGGCTGTCAGCGATACTTGGATCATCTCCTCACTTCACTTCTCAAAAAGGTTGTTTTTCTTTAAGATGCCTCTTAAGTGCCATCTTCTAAATGAAGCTCTCCTGACCCCCCCACCAACTGTTAGTACACTCCCAACTATACTACCTTATATTTTACTTTATATTTATTGGTCTAATTTATACTTATTCTACATATATTTACATGTAACATTATCTCCTCTATTAGAATGTCAGTGTCTTGAGAGTAAGGTGTGGTTCATAAATCGAATCTGTATCCCCAGTGCCTGGAACATAGTAAGTGCTTGGGAAATGTGTATTGCTTGATAAATTACTTGAATTAAACATTCACTCTGATGATTCAGATTATAATCTATCCATGCCTGACCACCATGTGGGACTCTCGTCCACATCCTGAAGTTCACCACATTAGGCCCATCTAAAAGACCAACTGAATTCCTCATTTTCTCCTAATTTTTAAAGGATATCAAATGGAAGATTTAGTCTGTCTACCAGCTATTTTTAGCTTGCATGTGCCCAGCTCATTTTTTGATCAGACTTTTTTTCTGGTGTCTCTCTTTACTCTCCTTCTTCTTTGAATTTCGTTCATTGACTTGTTATATGTTTGCAGCCTATTCATATCCACTATAGGGCTTTCCATTGCCCTTTGTAAAACTCTTTTTCTAATTATTCAGAGACTAGTGTTCTGTGACTCACAGCCATATAACTATAGCAGTAAGAGATTGGTATTTTTAATAGGCCTTTTTTCCTGGAAGAAGTTTGGGGTTGCTAAAGGAACTTTGTGATTTCTTGAAGCCAGCCTAACCTTCTCCTCCTGTTTAATTCTAGGCCCAAGATTTTGTCCAATTGTACTGTTTTGACAAGATATACAGATATACATATTATGTAGATGAATGGATAGTAGATAGATAGATAGATAGACAGAGTGAGTCCTACAGGCTGCCTATCCAGCCACATGTCATAATTTGGACAACAAAAAAACTTAATCTGTATGGTTTTTCCTGTGTTCATAGTTAGGCAAAACTCTAAGTGCTTACATCCAAGAGATCATTTAATATTCCAAGAATTTAGGGAACCAGTAAAATGTCATCTATAAATAAGAGTATCCTATCTAAAAACAATCCTTTAACTTGGACTCTATGCTGGAACTCCTCTATTACAATTGTGAACACCTTTCATAAGTATATGTTTTCTTGTTTTACACTGCAACTATATTTATGAGCACATATTATCTTTGTTACAATTTTTATGGAATTTTGAATCATTTCCAGATGGATAGGAGACATTTGGTTGAAAGAGCTTTTTAAGTTGTCATTTTGCTGGAATAAATCAGATTTTTAAAAAATTATCAATAATCATTGATTATAAACAATCCTATGATTTATGGGATTGATTATGAAGTGGGATCCTTATAGTTTCTACATCTTTTAGTTAATTGTATGCTGGTAAAGATATGGTATACTGAGGAATATCACTTGTGAATGTCTTACTAACACTCTAATCAAAACAGCTCCCAATGTGTGGTTAGAAGAAAATAGTCTAGGTCAGAAGTTGTTGATGTTCTTTTGGTCACCTTTTTGATATTTTTAAAAATAAAGTATGGAATTTTTCCTGTACAGTGGTATATTTTCTCTTTTGTAATGAATTATTGGCTATTCAATACTCTCAAAATTATGTTGCTTCCAGCATAGATCTCTTGTAAGCATACTTGGTCTAATCTACCTGCTTAAGCCATCTTTGTTTTTCAACTCTAAGTACATTTAATTCCCGGATGTTAGGATCCAGGTGAATCTGTTTGCCTTTTTATGGTGAAAAAAGTTTGTAAAAATTATTTGCAGATGTTTTCCATTTCACTTGTTTGTTGTTCTCCTCTCATCCCTCATTGCCCACAGAATGACTTTGCTTATTTTTGTCTCTCTGCAACATTTCTTTAAATTTATTTTATCCTTCAGCACTTCTATTTTGTGAAGTGATACTACCAATAATCATACATAAAACTTCTCCATAAGATTTTACAAATGAGTTGATAATCTAGACTATGTTGCTTTTGGATGCCATATCTTTCTATCTCCACTTGGATAGTAAGTCATGTTTTTACTAAGGTGAGATTTTTCGGCTTTTTTTTTTTTGCTCTCCTGCATGTGACAACTGATTTATCTATTTCTGTGTCACTAATTTAAGTGCATAATCCATTTTCATCATCAACATATTTGAATAGATAAGGACTGAGTTGTTTCAATTTCATTCTATATATTTTCTCATTTTTGTTCATTCTCCTAGCTTTGTACTAATTTTGGTTGTTGTTCAAAGAGATCAGTGATCTGAAATACATAGAAAGCTGACAGAGAATGACTAACATCATTTCCTTTACATTAAAATATAATCAATTTTGATTTTGTTATATAATTTGGTACTCCCCATGACAATTCCAGTCTGTACTACCCATTCTTTTCTCAGATAAAGCATGCCTGATTATATTAATGAGACTTCTTTTTAGTCTACAAGTCTATGGTTTCCATAATTATTTCTTCCAGATTCATATTTTTCAATATATTTTCACCATAATCTCATTCATAATTCCTAATTCTGAATTAATTTCAGCAAGTATCAAATATTTGTTGATTTAATTTGGAGCTTTAATTCAGTTATTCATATAAGGTCTCTGCCTTAATCTCTTCAATAGATGTTGGTCCATAAGCTGCACTTAATGTGATGATGGCATTTTTGCAAATACTTATCATGGAGAACTACAATATATGAATTATGGTCATATAATTAAATGACATTTCTTGTTGCCTTTAGCTACACATGAAAATTGAAGCTGCAAACTCCTTTATTTGTTCCTTCACATTGAACGTGCAATATATCCTTCCATTTAGCTGCCACTTCCTTAGTTATTCTAATCTCATTTATAGAGAGACAAAAGATCTTATATTTAGAATACCAAGAGTTGTAGTAACATTTATAGATGTTCTAGAGCAAGGCTTCTTAAAACTTTTTCTACTCGCAACACCTTTTCACCCAAGATATTTTTTACATGACCCCACGTGCATAGGTATATAAAATAGGTATGCATAACATTTTACTGTTGCCAAATTTTTGTCACCCTTACATTCAATTATGTGACCCCATATGGCATTACAACCCACAGTTTAATAAGCTAAAATCTAGAGCAGTGTAGTCAAATTAAAATAACATTATAACAAACATATAATAAAATAACAAAATAACATTAATTTGTGTTGTATTTTTTTATTTATTTGATAAACATTTTGAAAATATATTTTAATCTGGTTCAAGCCCATTCCTAAGGAGTCTGACAGTCATTCTCTTCATACCTCATGCCCCATTTTCAGGTATTCCTGAAAATAGATTGACTTTGTGGTTTCATCCAATTCAATTCAACAAACATTTATTACCACTATGTGCCAAGCACTAGAAATATAAAGACAAGAGAAAGATCAGAGGTTCATACATCACAGGTTCATAGATTTCGATCTAGGATGGAGCTCAGAGGCCATTAAATCCCTCATCATGATTTAAAGAATAAAACATTATTTGACTTCATAAGTTTGACATGATTCCAAGGGAGATAGTGTATATCTTCAGATAGTACCATACAAGATAGGTTAATGAAGAAAAAGGAGATCACAAAAAAGAAAAGAGAGATCACAAAATTGCTCTATGGATATTTGAGGAAATAACACTAATAGCTGAAAGGATCAAGGAAAGCTACACAGAGAATGTGGCAAATGAGCTGAGCCTTCAAGGAATACAGGAAATCTGAAAGGTAAAGCTCAGCAGAGAGTGTATTCCAGGTATGTAAAGTGGCTGATATAAGTGTGAAGATTTCAATTCAGTTCAATTGAACTAAATAAATATTTATAATTTGCTTACTTTGTGTCATGCACTGGGAATACATTTTATTAAAAACCAGTCTCTTCCCTCACAGGGTACCTGGAATGGTGGCATCCTGTTCCATGGGGTTGTAATTGGGCAGAGCTGCAGATGCAAAAGGAAGTAATGTAGGAGATACAGGAAAAAGACAGTAACTTTTGGAGAGAAAAAAAAAAGTATTCCAGTTTGGGTGGGATATATAATGTCAATGAAGGGCAGTAAAGTGAAATAAAAATAGAATAGGGGATAAACATATATAGGTATGTGGGTATGCATGCATATATATGTATTTATGTGTTTACATACGTGAGTATATTACATGTTATGTGTACATGTAATATATGTATATGAATTCTTCATAGGGAGCCATTGAATGCTTTAGATTAGTGTAGTGACATGGTCAAAATCCTGAGGAAAATTATTTCATAATATTTGTGAAGGCTCAGTTAGAAAGAGAAGAGACTGAAGACAGGGAAATTGATAAGGAAGCTTTTGCCATTATCCACATAAGAGATGATAAGGGCTTGAAATAGGTTCATGGCTATTTTAGACAAGAATCACAGATTGAGAGTATGAAAAGTAGCTTGGAGACATACAGTCCTATGCACCTTACAGATGAGTATACTGAGGCCTAGAGAGATTAAATAACTTGATCAAAGTCATACAGGTAATGATAGAGGTAGGATGTGAATGCAGGTCCTCTGACTCCAAATTTAATGCTATTTCCACTATGTTTTGCCTTCACAGAAGACAAATGTAAGGTTTTTGTGGAGGTTTAATCAACAGGACTTAGCAATTAAATGGTGAAAAGGAATGAAAAAGATGAAGGATTCAGTGATAATCATGAGGCTATGAACCTAGATGACTAGAGGGTGGTAAAAGAAAGAAATAGGAAATTTTAGAGATGAGTTAGGATGATGCAATCCATTTAGGACATATATAATTTAAGGTGCTAATAAGACAGCTAGCAATTAGAAGGGACTAGAATTCAGTAGAGAGATAAGGGCAGGATATATAATTTATAAGTTATCTCCATTGAAATGATAATTAGACCATGCAAGTGAGATCAATAGAGGAAAGTGTTGTTGGCTATTAGTATATATGGCTTGAGTTTAAGTATTGAATGAATGAATGATAGAACTAGAAGACAAATTAATCAAGATTGGGGGGGGGCAGAAACTGTCTTGTTGCACTAGTTGACAATGGGGTCCAGCCCATTCAAGTGAGAAGGTGAGGTGAGCAAAGATGGTGAACTTATAGGACTTGGTGAAAAGACTGGAAGGTGCAATGAAGACAAAGAATAGATTTATGAGAAATGAGGCAATAGGAGACATGAAAAGATGGGAAATTTTGAGAGGGGAATTTCATTCATCTCTTTCTCTTCCAGGACTGGGAATTCCATCTCTATAATTTTAGGAGTCTGAATGTTCCTTATAAGTCTATATATGTCTCTGTGTGTCTATTCTCCCATTTTGAAAATCAGAAATTCAAGTGATAATAAAACTAAAACATCAGAATATAAGACAGTATCTATGGCCATATCTTTGTATAATGTTTTATGATGAACCAAACTATGCAAACACCTTTTTTTTTTCTCCTTGCTGGTTTTATTATTAAGAGCAAAAATGCCTGCAGTTTCACCTCCAATTGTTTTAATGGTTTCCACATAAAAGTCATTTTCTCAGCACGAGATTTTGTTTGCTACAATGGAAACAGCATGGGCAAGATACAGTATTTTGCTGAGGGAAAGTAATTAGGTTGGTAGACAACAGTGGGTTGAGACTAGCATTCAATTTGTACTTGGTTGGTACCATGTTGGGAGGGAGAGTAAGTCTTATGAATATCCTGAATACAATTCCCCCCACAAAAAATCCCTCTATCAGTGACACAGTTGACCCCAATGAAAATAAAAGAAAGGTATGTGATTTTGTCAGAATAGGGAATTCCTAGTGTGGGAACTTTCTCCACCAGCATAAAATCACAACCTATCAACTTTAGTAGATAGTCCTAGGAAGTTTCCAGACATGAAAAAAACAAGTGCCTTAAAAAGGATCACACAGCTAGTAAGTGAAGGAGACGACATTTTAACTCAAGTATCCCTGCATCTGAGCCTACCACTCTAGATCATGCAAGAAGTATTTAAAAGGTCCAGCTTCACCAAGTTAATTTCCACATGCTGTTTATATTGTTGTTTAGAGGCCATTAACCAATTAATTCCATAAAAATTATATGACATGTCAGTCCAAAACAATGCAAAACACAAAACTGGTCACATTCATCATTGACTTTATAATATAAATGATATAGATAAGGAGAAAACGTGACACTATATTACAGCCAGATATAGAAGGAAAAACATAAAGTGGTATTACTGAGTGGTCTATACTAAGACAGTGGTCCTGGATATGGTTTTACATTCTTATCCTTCAGTTTTATAAAGGATTACATTTTTGTTCTTTGAATTGAGAGAATACACATATACACACACTGATACAGCATTCTTATTGGATTTTTCTAGAAAGTGCCTGAATCTAGGTGAAATCAGATGAAGGGAAACTGGTAGAATATCTCCTTGGACAGTTGCTATATTCAATACAGCAACCTAAAATTACACATGAATATATAAAGAAGAAAAAGAAGTTGATCACTAAATATCCTGGCTGACTGAGCTGTTATCTTTGAAAGGTGTCCATAGGTTTAACAAAAGTTCTAAAATTCAGTTGCCAGGGGGAGAAATCACTACCACAACTCTCAAGAGAGACACCTAGTTCTAGACCCACTTACCATAATTGGAGATTACAACTTCAAAACAGAAGACTACAGGCTGAAACCATTTCAGTCTGAGATTAAGGCACTAGGGAATTTTCAATCCAATTTTTATAAAATCATGTAATGTGAAAAGAACGCAGTTCAATGGCAGCCATATTGCTTAAGATGATTGTTCACTCATCACAGATCAGCAAGTACAAAGCAGTCAGGATATTCTGACATATTTCCTTCAGTATTATTATCTCAAGTTTCTGGCTCTAAACAGTATAGAATGGAAACTTTTCCCTATGATTCTTTCCAGTTATCCTATATCATATTACAGTTTCATTCGCTATTGGCAGAAAACTGTTTAAAGAATAAATATATTATCAAGGTCTCCTAGTATGTAAATTCAGGTTATTGATTTTTAATAGTTTTTTATTCATGTAGGCTAAATTCAGAAGAAATCTAAATTGGTTTGCCAAAAAAACTGATTTTCAACATTGGTTATTAAAATGCAAATGTCCTAATATCGAGTTCCACTATAAGAAAAGGTTCCCAATGAGGTTTTCACCTTAAAATGAACAGAATTTGAGAGTACTGTTGGCAATTATCTATATACATATATATGCATGTATGTACGTATATATGTATATGTGGAAAGAGAGAGAATGTTCACAATACATTTCTTGTAATGTTCCAGAATCTTTGAAATTAAGGGGACTTGATAAAAGCTAAATTGTGGGGAACAAGTTTTTTTCGGGATGGGGGGGAAAGCACACATAACTTTATCAGTAAAGGGAACTCCGTGTAGACTTTCTCTTCATAGGCAGCTTGGCCACTTCTCTTTGCTCTGGTCACATAAGTATTGTGTCTTAGAGAGAAGACTTGAACCCAGGTCTTCCTGGCTTGATGCCCTTCCTTCATTTCTTTACACCAGCCTGCTTCTCACTGAAAACCCTGAAACATTTAAAAAAAAAAAAAAGTGGAGTCAGAAGGAACATGCACAGCACAGATTCCACTGATAAAAGTGTTTGCTGAGCTTTAGGTGAAAGGAAATGACTTTGTCTCTAGAGAGCTACATTTTTCATGTAGTGATAAATGAAACATGCATGATGCAGTGGAATACAACTGAGTGTAGGATGATTCAGAAATACAGTGGGAAAACACTGATGCAGAGAAATCAGAACTAAAAATTTATTTACATGAGGATTGTTTAGTCGTTTTCAACTCTTTTGTGACCCCATGTGTTCTTGGGTACTAGAGTGTTTTTTGGGGGGCAGCTAGATGGTGCAGTGGATAAAGCACTGGCCCTGGATTCGGGAGTACCTGAGATCAAATCCGGCCTCAGACGCTTGACACTTACTAGCTGTGTGACCCTGGGCAAAGTCACTTAACCCCTATTGCCCTGCAAAAAAAAAAAAAAAAAAAAGAGTGGTTTCTCATTCCTTCTCCAGTGTGTCCCTATTTTACAGATGAAGAAATAAGGTAAACAGGGGTGCAGTGACTTGCTCAGAGTCACAGAGCTAGTAAGTGTCTGAACTGAATTTAAACTCAGTCTTCCTGACTCTGAGTCCAGCACTCTGTCTGCTATGCCCCCAGCTGACCACACAAGAATTACAACCATGTAAATGGAAAGAAAAGGAATGGAAAAGAAAAAAAGAAAGAAAAGGGAGAAAACAAGCATTTATTTACTATGTGCCAGGAATCTTACTAAGTGTTTAATATATATCTTCTTTAGTCCCAAGCTAAGGGTGCTGCTCTTCGAGGTGGGCCAGGAGAGGGGAAATGGTGGATTCAACATGGTCTCTCCGAAAAGCAGAGTGGATTTTATAGCAAGTGAGGAGGCCTTCTGGCAGGCAGAGTGTCCTGAGCCCTTGACTAAGAGGACTAACCAACGTAGTGGATCAGGCAGGTTTGGCCATAGGAGCAAAAAAAACAAGAGCATGAGCTCTACAGACCAAATCACGTGTTTGACATTGTGGGAACCCCCCAAGATGCGCGTGTCCTCTCCTTCCTTTTGTTGATGTAACTGATGATCTCGAACACTTCCCAGCCAAAAGGGACACGATTTCCTGTTGGCGCTGGAGCTCTAGGGCTGGTGTGATGGAAGTCACTTTGACCAGGTACTTCAGCTGCCATACGCCATTACTAGAATGACCTGACGCTCTATGTCACTCTCGAGTGGAGGAAGGCGGTATGCCCAGAAATTATAGAGAGATAGCTGAAGGACCCATCAATCAGATAAGTGACCCTCCCCTTCTCCTCCCCCCAAAGCCAAGCCTTTCCCAACCCCCCTAAATCGACGCTTCCCCTCTATTCTACTGTGCACTGCTAGGCTTCCTGCCCACAGATATGCAGCAAACCACCACCGGCCCGAGGGAGAGCCCCACTTGTGAATCAGCGTGAACGTGGAAAATCAGTGACAGCACCCCCCCAAGGACAAAGAGACAGGTGACATCAGGCTTCGGATGAGGGCCGAGTACTGCCCGCATGAGCCGGCTCTTCTCGAACAAGCAGGACCCCCTGGAACGTCAGTTTGAGCGTTTCAGCGAGGCCAACACCAGCCTCGAAACCCAGAACCTGAGTTGCATCATCTGTGACATCAAATTCTCTGAGCTCACCTACCTCGATGCCTACTGGCACAACTACATCAATGGTTCCCTCCTGATGGCACTCAAAGGCGTGTTCATCACAGACTGCCTTAAACAGGTCGTGTGGTTCATGAGGCTATCAAGGTGTTGGTGAATGGGGACGAGGAAGACTACGAGCTGGGACGGCAGAAATTCCTGAGGAGCCTAATGGGGCAGGCACTGCCCTCAGCCTCTCCCCTTTCTCATTTCTTTGGGACTCTGCTCAGCACCTGCCTCTGGAGTTCATACACTGTTTGGGGGCAGGGCGGGGCGGAGAGAGTTCTCCATATCCTTCCAGTTAACTTCCTCCCCCTGCTCCTTTATTTAAAGGAAAAGAAAAAAAAAAGAAAGAAAGAAAATGGTGTGTATCTCCCCCTTCCCCCATCTGCAGTCGTACAACCTGGGCAATGAAGAAAGAAGCAGTCAGCTCAGTGGTCCATAAAGTCCCTGTTGAAGTTCTTTTAGGAGTCATAGGCTTTCTCAGTTGCCCTTGGGACTTTGTTTTGTTTTGCCTGAGAAACCAAAGGATTGTGTGTTCTGGGACCTTGCTGTAGAGGGTAGGAGTCAGGGACATATCATGGAAATTTACCACCACATTCCATAGCATACTAAAATTTTAAGGGACAAAATGAAAAAAAAAATTAAAAAAAAAAGATATGGCCCTCTCACCTCCTCATTTGCTTACTCCTAATTCCTGGTGCTTCCTTTCTTCTCCACCTCCCAATATCTTCCAGAGACCCCAGATTAGGGAGTCCTTTTTCCAGTCTGACTTCATTAATTACCTTTTTTTTAACTCTCTTCTAGGGATCAATAAGAAGGGAAGAAGAATTAGGACATACTGAGAATCTCATGCACAAGTACCAGTGTGTATAGGATTGGGGGAAGGGTTGCTTATAGCATTAGAGATGTCTGTGGAATTTTCCCTTCTATGTTCAAGTGAAAATAAATGTATTCTGCAGCCTCTTTTCTACCCCCTCCCCCTAAAAAAAGTCTCTCATTTGATCCTCACAACAATCCTGGGAGGTAGGGGCTATTATCATCTCATTTTACAGTTAAAAATCCTGAGGCAGAGAGAGGTTAAGTGATTTGACCAGGTTCACAAAGCTAGTAAGTGTGTAAGGCTGTATTTTATGCCAAGAGAATGTATGTGTGTGTGTGTGTGTGTGTGTGTGTGTGTGTGTGTGTGTGAGAGAGAGAGAGAGAGAGAGAGAGAGAGAGAGAGAGAGAGAAACAGACAGACAGACAGAAAGAGACAGAGACAGAGAGGGGAAAGAGACAGAGAAAGACAGACAGAAATAAAGAAACTAAAATGTTGTATAACCATGTTTGTCAAGCTTTGCCCCATGAAAATGCACTTATATTTCTTCTTTGTAGAGATGGGGGATACTATAAGACATCTGTAAAACATCATAAATATAAATATAAAACATCATAGATACTTTAGACTCAGTTGATGTGTCGATTAATTTTGCAGAATTCCTTACATAGGGTATTTTCATTCTTTGTCTCAAGAAATGGCTAGTTGGGGCTCAAGGAGGCAATAATGTACACACTCAATTGGGTGGAGTAATCGCTCTAACCCTGCAGGAAACTAGGAGGGGAAGGAGATAAAGAAAGAGGGGCAAAAGAAGGAAGGGCAGAGTGGGGGAGAGGACAGACAGAAGCAAATCCCTTTTGAAACGTGATAGGATGAAATAAGATGGATAATAGAATAAATATCATGGGGAAGCGAATAGGATGGAAGGGAAACAGTCAACAATAGTAATCATGGAAAAGGGAGAAAAATTGTATAGCAACTCTTTGTGGAGGCTAAGAATTGAGAATCAAGGGAATGTCCATCAATTAAGGAATGATGGAAGAAGCTGTGCTATATGATTATGGTGGAATGGTCTTGTGCTATAGGAAATAACAAACAGGATAATCCCAAAAAAACCTGGAAAGACTAATGAACATCGATATATAGTGAAGTGAGCAGAGCTGGGAGATCATTGTGCATAGTGACAGCAGTATTGTTTAATGAGCAATTGTGAATGACTTAACTACTCTCAGCAATGCAATGATCCAAGACAATCCCAAGGAACTAATGAGGAAGCTTTCTATCCACCCCCATAGAAAGAACTGATCAAAAGAACACTTGTGGATTGTACATATATAACCTTGTTGTGATCTTGTGGAGGGGGGAGGAAAGGGAGGGAGGGAGGGAGAAAAATTTGGAACTCCAAATTTTATGAAAATGAATGTTGAAAACTACCCTTACATGAACCTGGAAAAAATAAAATAAATGTTTGTTGCTAAAAAAAAAAAAGAAAGAAAGAAATGACTAGTTGGGAAGGGGAAGTGGATAGAACTATCCAAAAATTAGGATTATATTTAAAACAAAAGAAATCAACATATGTTCTCTTTAAATTAAATGTCTATGTTACTTGGAGCAAGAGCAAAGGTTTTGGAGTCCTTTTTCCACTCTTTCCCATGAGGACAGATTATAGTTTCTCATATTAGTTGAATCTCAGATTGAAAGACAGAAGAACATATAAATACTGGAAAGGGACAATGATAGTGATATGGCCGTGGGAGTAGAAACTATAAAAGGCAAGTTCAGATGAGTGTTCTAGGAAACTGAGTTGTCATCACCAAATAGCAAATGATCTCTAAAATTCCTTCCACCTCCAACAGTAAATGAATTTCAATGAATAATCCCAACGACAGCCAAAAAAGCAGGCCTCTGATGACAAGGCTCCTTGGAAGCATGCTATGTTGTAGTCTTCTTATTATGCATCTTCAGAGATGACTGAAGACAACATTGCAGTCCCTAGCTATGGAAAAGGGTAACTATCCAAAGCATGAATACAACCTGTCATCATGAACCATGATAGTCTTTAAGGTGTTCCCCAAATGTAAAGTCATTTGCTCTCACATGGTGACTCGATAATGTGAGTATTGTGATATATCTGACCAAAAATGCTAATACGGTAATGAAAAATGATGGTTCTGCTGTTCTCTCTCCTAATCAGCCCAACAATGCATGTAAAGAGCTTTGTTCAATTCTGAGTACCACATTTTAGGAAGGATGTGAACAAGCTTAGCATGTACGCACAAAAAAGTGACTAGGATGTAAGCTGAGTGAGGGCCATGCTGTGTAAAAGTCAGTTGAAGGAGCCATTAATCTTTAACTCGGAGAAAACATAGAGGAGATGATGACTGTCTTTTAGTATTGAAAAGTATGTGGATTACCAACTTATTCTTCTTTGCCTTAGAGGGAAAACTTGGAGAAATGGCTGAGTTGCAGAGGAGCAGATTTCAACTCTCTATTAAGAGAAGCCTCAGTGGGGGCAGCTAGGTGGCGCAGTGGATAAAGCACCAGCCCTGAATTCAGGAGTTCCTGAGTTCAAATCCGACCTCAGACACTTGACACTTAATAGCTGTGTGACCTTGGGCAAGTCACTTAACCCCCACTGCCCCGCAAAAACAAAAACAAAAACAAAAAAAAAAAAGAGAAGCCTCAGCAAGGGCTGCTTTCTAAAGCTGAAATGAGATGCTATGGAGCTAAGGAGCTCCACATATTGACAATCTTCACATGAAAGCTGGATGACTACTTGGGAATAGTATTATTTAGGAGATTGCTGTCCAAGTACATGTTGGACTAGATGACTTCTGAGATCCCTTCAGATTTTCAGATTTGGGGATCCAGAGTGAGTATTGACCAAAGTCTCTGGGGGAATGTAGACAAAGGCAGGAGGCATTAAGGCATAAGAGCATGAAAAGAAAGAAGACAGAAGACATGTATTAAGTATTTTGTAGTAAATTAAGCTCTGGGGATACAAAGAAATGCTAAAAGAAAATAGTCACTGTCTTCAAGGAGCCTACATTCTTTTTTTTTTTTTCTCGGGACTATAGGGGGCTAAGTGACTTGCCCAGGGTCACACAGCCAGCAAGTGTCAAGTGTCTGAGGCCAGATTTGAACTCAGGTACTCCTGAATCCAGGGCCGGTGCTCTATCCACTGTGCCACCTAGCTGCCCCCAGGAGCCTACATTCTAATGGGTAAGGATAACATGTAAATGACTAGCTACATACAAGATAAACATTAAGAGTTTATGAGAGCTAATCTGAGAGAAAAGGTATAGCTACTGGGGGAACCAGGAAAGTCCTCCTGCAGAAGATGGAACTTGAGTTGATTCTGAAAGAATCCAGAGAAACCAAGAGGTAGTGGTGAGGGGACAAAGCATTGTAGGCATAAGAGACAATCTGTACAAAGTCATGAAGATGAGAGATGGAGTGCCCTATTCAAGGAACTACAATCAGACCAATGTTGCTGAATCATGGAGTACATGGAAAGGAACAAAGCATCAGACTAGGAAAGTAGGACATATTTGCCTAGAACTATTCCTATTTTAAGAACAAAATTTGAACTAGGAAATCCTTAATCTCCGTGTTATACTTCTACCTGCCAGTCAACAAATCTGACCAACATGCATTCTATTCCTTCATAGTAAAGCTCCATACACATTCCTCTATCATATATATCAAAGGCATATAGCGTGCATATCAAAATCCTTCAGTGTTGGGGGTAGCTAGGTGGTGCAGTGGATATTGCACCAGCCCTGGAGTCAGGAAGACCTGAATTCAAATCTGGCCTCAGACACTTAACACTAGCTGCTTAACCCCAATTGCCTCACCAAAATATATAGCAAAGGCAAGAAAGCTAGAAGGCATTTGAAGAAATAATGTTATGAACCATTTGATTAGAACCTGTTGCTCTTGTATATTGGAACAGTTGGAGACAAGGCTGGACTTGGATATCTGTCCCTATACCTCCAACTCTTTCCACTCCACTAACTCTAATCTAAAATGATTCTGAGAAATGAGGTAGGTGGAGATGGAGGGAGGAAAATCTCCAAATTTAACAAGGAATAAATGCAGAAATCAATTCAATGTAGAAGCACCACATACCCATGTTAATATCATTCAGGAGCACAGAAGTGTGATGACAGATATGGAATCTGTTGCTTACATTTTTGGTTGTTCCACATCAGTATCACTTTCCAAGTATGTTCTGCAGAGGTCTCTCCCCAATCATATGAATCACTTCCCTTATTATAGGGTTTGGGGAAGACCTTAATGGTGGTAGCAGATCTATAGAATCTTTCTTTAACATCAGGATACATTAAGGACAAATTAGGTTGGCTTTTCCTGACCTGTTTATTCCTATGAGTCCTAGCAACATATAGGACTTTGATAGAAAATTTAAAATCTCTGCCTGTCTCTGGTACAAAAGTATATAACCCTTGGTTGGTTTTGTGTCTGAAACTTTATCTGTGGGCTTTAGCCTCTATAGTTGAATAAGACTGAAACTCCTTCTTCCTCCCATGTGAAAATGTGCATGAGCCTATATGTCCTCATATATACCTATATACACTACTACCACCACCACCACCCAATCCTAGCAGCATATGGGCTTTTTGGAAGCCCAGACTAAGACATGTTCACTCCCCTGACTTTGAAACTCTTCCAATTTGAAGGGATTCTTCTCCACTCCACCACCCACCCACCCCACCATCCCATGGCCAAGGTCAAAGCAGAACAGCATAAAATAAATCCCTGAAATCCAATCCCATGGTATATTGCAAACAAGCTGCAAAAAGTCATTAAAATTCAGCCTCTACTTATTCTTCTTTCCCCTAGTTTATGACTCTTTTGCTCCAGCCAAGCATGTTTTGATATAACCAAGCTTTCTCCCTACATTTCCTATGCTGGGAACCTTGATAAGATAAGGCAGTTATTTAGTAACAATAAATTATGTCTTTCACATTGCTGGTTCCCAAATAACACCAATAGCAATGGGAAATAGCTTAGGCATGACTGCCAGATTGGGGACCGTTAGAAGTTAAATACCACATTGCATATGCAACTACTGATCTTTGTTTTTACCAGCCAAAGCAAAACATGAACTGAAATCTTTGAAATGACACTGCAAAGCACATTTTCAATCAGGGACTATCTCTAAATGGAAACAAGCTGGATATACCATTTAACTACAATCTCATTTTTGATTTGCATTGGGACTGCTTCAGTGTTTGGAATATTTTAGCAAGCAGGATGGACATGGGGGAAGAGGAGACAGGCAAAGAGACAGTTCAATAAACAATAGTAAGTGTCTAATTCTCAAAGAAATTAGTCTCTTAAAAAAACGATCAGTTTCCTGTCAGACTTCATCTTCTTAAATTTCCCAAGAAGCAAAGTTAGCTAAATAAATCTGAGGGCACTCCCTGATTACAGAAGCCCCACTGACCCAACTAACAATAAGGCCACAGTGGTGAGCCTTGAAAACTTTGAAAGCAAATGCGACTTTCCATTCAAGATCTGAAAACAAACTCCTGGCTAATAATTTCAGGGGGAGAGAAGGCCCTTGATCTTTCTTTTCCAGGGTTGGGGGTGGGGTGGGGTGCAGGGGTGCCAATATCAACATTTCTGTTTTTGTGCTAAATTTGTGAGTCTTTATGTGGCTTAATCATGTTAAGACTATCCCATTGCTTTTTTGAGCTCCTCAGGCCCTGGCTCCCTCCAGGAACAGTGGTCCATTGAAGCCTCTAGTATTCTCGAGGCAATATGCAAGACGTTCAGGTTTACATTCTGAGAGAGACCTATGCACATTGACTTCACCCAGGGTGATTCATTGTACTTTGCTCTTAAGTTTGCAAGGGATACGCTGCATGATTTAAAGAGAGGGGGAAAAAAACATGGGATTGAAAGCCAAGGCCTATGATGTGCTCACTGAAAAATCCTCATCTCTTGACTTCAGCACTGACTCAGATCTTTGAAAAATGAACCATGAAAAAAAATGCTCAAATTTCTTCCTTATCTTCCCTTTCCCTTGAAAATGAATTTCCTCTCTCTGTATCCAAAGATAAGCCAAGATGAAGGCCTGGCTACCTGGACTCAGGTCAAAATGCATTTGAACTGTTAGTTGCAGAAATTAATCTAAGATGTTTAAAGCATGAATATTAAAATGCATGTCTAGAATATGAAAATAACTTGGAAAGTTTTAAAAAGTCAGCCAAACTGATTATTTGAGGCAGATAGTTAAAGAAACATATTTCTGGATTTAGTCTTTTTTTTTAATGGACTGTCAAACATGTATGTAGATGTTGGTTATCTTATTTGCATATAATATATAGATATTCTATATACACATCTGTAAATATCTTTCTTCAATATCAAATGTAGAAGGCAGCTAGGTGGCACAATGGATAAAGCACTGGCCCTGGATTCAGGAGGACCTGAATTCAAATCCAACCTCAGACACTTGACACTCAGTAGCTGTGTGACCATGGGCAAGTCACTTAACCCTCATTGCCCTGCAAAACAAACAAACAAACAAACTATATCAAATGTAAATGATTATGTATTATCTGCTCCTTTGGGTTATCCATGTCACTACTTTTTTCTTCCTGCAAATATGATAGATAGATTAGATAGATAGAAAGAGAAAGATGGGTAGATGATAGAATATTTTATTTATTCTTTGCTATGTGGTAGGTCTTGTATTAATTACTGGAAATACAAATATATTCAAGCAAGATAGTCACTACTTTCAAAGTGCTTACATTTTAGTGATGAGGAAAGACCATAAATAAAAAGGAGCTGGAAAAGTAGGGAAAGAAAGTGGGGAAGGGTTCCAAGGGTAGCACTATGAGGGAAAAATGGAAAAGTCCTAAGACTCAGCACTAGATCCAGGAGAGAAGTGATCTTAGGCACTTCAGGAAATGGTGGACCCAGG
This sequence comes from Dromiciops gliroides, assembly GCF_019393635.1. Taxonomy (NCBI): domain Eukaryota; kingdom Metazoa; phylum Chordata; class Mammalia; order Microbiotheria; family Microbiotheriidae; genus Dromiciops; species Dromiciops gliroides. The sequence goes on from NC_057862.1 coordinate 575,745,076, forward strand.
CAGGAACTCACCAATCAGGGAAGCAGGGCACCCCAGAGTCCTGGTGGTGACAAAGAAAAGTCTGGAGGGTCAGATTTGGAGCAGAGAGAAAAGTGTATCTTATTATAATATGTCTCTCAATAGGAAAGTAATGGAAAGTCACAGCATTATTTGTATAAAGAGCATGTCAGCAATATTTTCAATCCCTTAATAAAATTATTGATGTTTTTCAAAGTTCTTGAAGTTTTTCTTTTATTACTATAAATTTAATCAGTTTAGTCACTGGAGGAATTAGGGAAGACCCTAGGACACTGAAAAGTCTTTGTGAGGAAGGTTTGCTAGGGGCTAGAAGGGGGAAACCACCATCTGATAGTGTCCCATTTTAACTTATTCTTGCCCACAAGATGCTTAACTCAGTTGTTTGCAAGCTATGAAAAAACTGAAAGTTCTGTCAGCAGTCCTCTCAATTTTAGACCGAGACCAAATCCTCATCTCCTAGTTACAAATCTGCCCAGCAGCTCTCTTTTCCAATGCAGAAAGAACCATTATCTGCCACTATTAAAACATCTATTTTCCTTTGTCTACTACTCCGGAAGAGAGGGAATTATGATGTCTTTACTCTTGTATCTCATTCAGGACCTAGCACAGCAACTTACACATAGTAGATACTTAATACATATTTGGTGAATGAATGAATAAATGAAGTACAATAAAGAGAGTACTCCACACACACACATATGAAATGTGATTTTCCAGTATGGCAATGAGCTGGTGCATAGTTGACTGGATAGCTTTGGCTTCCCAGCCTTAAATGAATTTAAAAGAATAGCAGGAGATTTGAGAGCAAAATCTGATTTCCATCAGTCTGTTTCCTGCATTCTAAGCAGAATTTTGCCTATTTGTTTATTTCTGAATGTAAGATATTGGTTCACCCAGTTTTGGGTTGTCCTAAGTGTCTCGGTCTGAAGCCTTCAAGCTGTGCCGTATTCTGTTTAGCCCTATATTTAGAACAAAGCAAACACATGTAATTCTTTAGCACTAAGCACTCCTGCCAGTAGGCTTTGGAAAATTGCTAACCCCAAAATAAAACAATGCAGCTTTCTTTAAATACTTCTGCTTACACTTACAGTGAGGAGATATTGACAGCAAGCGTCAGTTTGAGTGACTGAAAATAAATATAAGTGAAGAAAACAGTGATTTTTGGTATTAAAACCAGATTTATTTGGAGGAAATATATGACAGGTATCATTATTTTCTCCAATAGCAATTGCATGGCATCTCACCCATGAAGAGGAGTTGTTATGTAATTTCCCTGACTGCTAAAAATCCATTAACACCAGTGTTCTCCCGCTAGCCCATGACCCTATCTCACTTACTTTGAGGCATCATAGAAATACTAATAATAGCTGACATTTACACAGAGTCTTAATGTTTGCAAAGGGTTTTACATATTGATGTGATCTCAGCTTTATTATACTGTGAGGTAGGTGTTATAGGTATTGTTACCCCCATTTTACAAATGAAGAAATGATAGCTCAGAAAAGTTAAATGACTTTACCCATGAATACAAAGCTACTAAGTGTAAGAGGTGTGATGTGTACCCAAGTCTATCCTACTGGAAAAAGAAAGAACAGCTTCATTTACACAAGATGACTTTATACTCTTCTCAGAATAAAAGGGGTTTTAAACAAACAACATAAATTCAAATACTTAAATCTACACATATATATTTATTAAGTATCTATTATATATATTACATACACTGCATGAGGTTCTGGACACACAAATAAGACTAAAACAGGTCCTTCCCCCTTTATTTTAAGGACAGGTTTCTCAACTAGAAATGATAGTTCATTTCCTAAGAAGCTTTGTCTTATTGGCAAAGTTTTGTAGAGGGGACACAAATTTCACTCAGTGGCTACCAGATTCTTTCTACAACCATGGTGCAAGTATCAAACTCTGGCCCATTATTTTCCATCTTAATGTTCAGTCAACATTTGCCATTAGGGGAACCTTTATCGAACAATCTGCACCTATTCCTTCTGTTGTCTTCACATTTCTGACCTTTCATCTTTAAGTGTGACACTGCAGAGAGCAAGAATTAGTCAGGAAGATATGGTTCTGAGCCCTATTTCTGTCACTTAATGACTCTATAAATCAATCAATCAATCAATCAAAAAACTTTATGTGCCAAGCATTATGATAGACACTAGAGATACAACAACAGAAATGAGAGCATGACTTCTCCCATGGAGCGTCCATTCTATACGGGAGAGTCTGCATGGTTAGATAAAAACATTTATAAAATAAACAGGGCACCTAGGTGGCACAGTGGATAAAGCACCGGCCCTGGATTCAGGAGGACCTGAGTTCAAATTTGGCCTCAGACACAACACTAACTGTGCAGACCTGGGCAAGTCACTTAATCCTCATTGGTCTGCAAAAATAAATAGATAGATAGATAGATAGATAGATAGATAGATAGATAGATAGATAGATAGATAGATAGATAGATAGGCAAGTAAATAAATAAGTAAATAAAATACATAAATGAATGGATGAATAAATAGAAAAATAAACATATATGAATAAACAAATGAATGAATGAATAGGCAAATAAGTGAATGAATGAATAGATAGATAGATAAGTAATTAAGTAAGTAGATAGGTGATAGATAGATAGATAGAAAGATAAAATAAAGAAAAGGCATTTTTTGGAGGGGCATAGCGAAAGGCACAAGAAGCTGAGGAATCTAATAAAGAAGATGTTGCTTGAGGTGAACTTTGAATAAACTAGAGAAGTAAAGAAGGAATCTATTCCAGGCATAAGACAAAGAGATGAGAGAAGGAGTGGGCTATGTAAGACGATGCTGTCAAACTAAAACAGAAATGGAGGCCACTGTGGGCCAGATAGTGACTTAGCTTTAAGAAATGCCATCTATCTTCATGTTATTTATTATTGCTAATTATTATTTTTTTATTTTGTTACATTTTAATCTGGTTGGGATGAGGAGGGGTGTGATTTTGAGTTGCGTGTTTGATACCTCTGTTGTAAGGGAACAGTGAGTAGACCAGTTTGTTTAGACTATAGATTTCATGAACAAGAGTAATATATAAGAATACTGGAAAGGTAAAGCTAGGTTGTAAAGGGGTTTAAATAGTAAACAGAGGAACTTGATCCATTGAGTAATTGGGACCAAATGTAGTTTATTGAGTAAAGAACAGAACTATTCTTAAGGTAAATCACATTAGGAGCTGGATATAGGATGTATTTGAATGGGGAAAGAATTAAGGAGGAAAAAACAATTAGGAAGTTATTGCAATAGGAAAAGTGAAAAATGATGAGCACTAATTAGGATGGTGGCTATGTAAGTAAAGAGAAGGTAGATGTAGAACTATAATCTATAAGAATTGGAAACTACCTGAACTGTGGTCAAATCATCAAGGCTCTCAGTGCCTGCAGAGAACTAACTCTAAGGATGTAAATTATAGGTAATTTGCTGTCTGTGGATGAAATTACAGATCTGGACCTTGCTTCCCCCCTCCCCCAATCATCCATTATTTTTATTTATCTCTTCTTTTGATTTATAAAATTATAGTTTTCATAACCACTAATTCACATCAAAGATAAAAAATTTAACAACCAATTAGACATGTGGAAATCTCAAAGATATCATATTTCCTATAAAATCTAACTTTAAACTATTTAAAATAGTTTCTTAAAGGAAGCTACTGGGGCAGCTAGGTGGCACAGTGGATAAAGCACCGGCCCTGGATTCAGGAGTACCTGAGTTCAAATCCGGCCTCAGACACTTGATACTTACTAGCTGTATGACCTTGGGCAAGTCACTTAACCCCCATTGCCCCGAAAAAAAAAAAAAGAAACTACTTTAAATTGTCCCTTCTCAGAGGTAGTCAAATTTAAATGGAACGCCTTCCTCAGTTGAACATTTGGATGAACTGCTACTATGCCCAAGATGCCACCTCTACTCCCATTACAACTCATATCCTAGTCACTTTGCTTCTTGCCTCTCCTTCTTAGACTATAGCCCTGTGTTCCCAGATTCCTATCTCCCCACTCCAACCTTTCAACTAGCTGTATTTCCCAACTCCCTGTCATAACTTCCCTCACTCCTAATCTCGTAGACCCCAGAAATTTGTATAGTATAGAAATATAATATGAAAATATGATCCTTTCTATGACTCCTACATTAGCTAGTTGATTTATCTCATGAGTCTAAAAAGAAAAAAACACACAGAAATAAACAAAAAGGGAACAAAACAAATAGAATAATTTTGCTACTATCTTATTAAATTTCATATTGAATATACAATATATATGTATATATATTTGACCCCAAAATAGATTGTATATAAAAGGCTTACTTTCTTTCATGCTTATATGAATATATGAACACACACATCATCATCTCCCCATCAAAAACAAATAAATAAAGTTGGGCATTCTTCCTAGTTATGACTTTTTTCCTGAAAGATACAAGAACAGATATTTTTTTAACCTGAAGCAGACAAAAATCTAGAAGGGAATCTGATTAATACCTCTGACACCCAAGAATAGGTAGTCCATATTTTTAGAGCAGGAAAGAAGGAGAGGAAATGGTCATGTTGTCAACAAGATTCCTAACAAAGTTTATTAATTTTTATGGGTTTGGTCTGTGCACATGACACCATTGGCTTTAGTCTGCAAAGAGAAATTCCTACTTCCAAGTTGCCCCAAGATGAGAAGTCAAAATCAACAGCTCCCACTCCTAATGGAATAGGAAAAGGGGCTGCTGACAGAGTTTTCAAATATCTGTTGAACATTTAGTGCACGGTTCTCATTTGCAAGACATTCCTGAGAAAATGTTCCAGTAGAGCATGTCTGCTAATTCATGTGTGTAAACCTAGGCACATGTGGCTTCAGGAATATAAATATATTCTGAATGCCAAGTTGTTTTGTATGTTGGTGTTTAAACCCTGAAGGACAAAATGCCACATGGGCTGAGAGCTGAGTTCTCATCCCTACTTCTCAATGATGATTGAGCATCAGCTCTGCCAGAGCCAGATGGGCAAACTGTTTCAGAAGCCTGTTGAGCTAGGGATGCTTCTCACCTCAACTGGGTTTCCACCATCTGAGTGAAATAACCCCTTTTTCTCAAAGACACTGCAGATGACCTGCTCTTCACATCCAGGACCATAGACAAGAGAGAGCTCCTGAGATCTGCTTTATAACTGAGACATGTCAAGAATTCTCACCTCCCTTGGAAAAAGGCCAACCCCCATCAACAGCTCTCTCTTGTCACTTAGATTTATTGGCTGGGCCAGGAAAAATCCCATTTCAGCTCTAGTTAGTATTCACTAGGAACAAAAAAAGGGGGGAATCATTTGATAGGGAAAAGTAATATTTCTTAAACATTATTTTCAAGATGGTGAATTGTAAAGTTTTACATTAAGCATTTAATTGCAATTTAAATGAATACCAGTAGGGCTCACTGGATATCACTGAGAATAGCAGCAGTGTGCTAACCTCATGAGCCATTAACTTTGTATCTATTTAAGGTAATGTACTCAACATGAATAACTGTGTGTCCATGAAGTCAGTTAGAATCAAATGGCAAATTCAGTTCTCCATTCATTTATGATTTATATGACATCATGCTGGTGAACTGCAGCTAAAGCTGTGACAAGATTTCCTCACTTGAGGCTTTTCTTCTCTCAAGCCGGAGGAAAAACATGCTGAGTGATTTTAATATGTAGTCATATCGCAGTGCTTAAAAATATCATACTCTATGTTCCCATACAACACATCATCTTCCTGACCATGAGGTAACCTCATATAAAAAGAAGAAGGGAAAAGAGGAGATTAGGGGGAAAGGAGAAAGAGAGTCAGAGATAAATATTCATATACTAAGCATCCACTAGGCAGCTAGGTTGGCACAGCTGATAGAATGCCAGGCCTGCAGGGGGCAGCTAGGTGGCGCAGTGGATAAAGCACTGGCCCTGGATTCAGGAGTACCTGAGTTCAAATTCGACCTCAGACACTTGACACTTACTAGCTGTGTGACCCTGGGCAAATCACCTAAACTTCATTGCCCTGCAAAAAAAACAAAAACAAAAACGAAAGAATGCCAGGCCTGGAATCAGGAAGAAACATTTTCCTGAGTTCAAATCTAGCCCTAGGCATTTAGTAGCCATGTAACCTAGGCAAGTCACATAACCTTGTATGCCTTAGTTCCTTATCTGTCAAATGAGCTAGGGAAGGAAATGGCAAATCACTCCAGTATCCTTGCCAAGAAAACCCCAAATGGGATCAAGAAGAGTCAGGCATGACTGAACATCAATAAGAAGCATCTACTATGGGTCAGGTACTGCTCAGTGCTGAGGATGCAAAGAAAGGCAAAAGACAGTCTCTGCCCTCAAGGAACTCACCGTTTTATGGAGGAGACAATATTCAGACAACTGTGTACAAAGAAGCTATGTGCAGTTAAATAAGAAATAACCAATAGAAGGAATTTCATTTCTCTCTATTGAGGGAATTGAGGCAGCTAGGTGACTCAGTGGAGAAAGTACTGGGCCCAGAGTCAGGAAGACCTAAGTTCAAATCTGGTCTCAGAACTTACTACCTGTGTGACCCTGGGCAAGTTATTTACCTTTCACTTACTTTAATCTCCCAGAGAAGGAAATGGTAAACCCCTCCAGTATCTTAAGCATAATTTTCAAGGTGGTGAATTGTAAAACTTTACTTAAGCATTTGATTGCAATTTAAATGAATACTTGTAGGGCTCACTGGATATCACTGAGCATAGCAGGAATGTGCTAACCTCATGAGCCATTAACCATTTATCTATTTGAGGTAATATACTCAACATGAATAACTGTGTGTCCATGAAGGATGGTGCACTGGGTCACAAAGAGTTGGACTCAACTGACTACTGATCAATCACAATTTGAGGGAATACTAGAATTGAGAAGGATAAGGAAAGGCTTCCTTTCTTATGCCCCTCAAGGTGAGGATTTCAGCTGGGACTTGTAAGAAACTAAGGGAAACAGGAGGCGGAGATGATAAGGGAGAACATTCCATGCATGGGGGAAAGCTATTGAGCACATGTAGAGTCAGGAGATAGAGTATTTTGTTCAAAGAACAGCAAGGAGGCCAATATCACTGGGTCATAGACAGACACAAAAAAGAGAGACAGAGACAGAGACAGTTTATGAAGTTCTGGCCCAAGCCCTGTACTAAGTGCTGGGAATGTAAATAAAACATAAACCCCATATATACCAAGGGACCTTTCACCACAGTCTCTATGTCTCTCCTCCAATACCTATATGTGTCTACATACTATATAAATATAAATTATTATTGCTACCTACCTGGCCTAGCCTACCTGGTCAAGCATTTGAACAATGCTCTTAAAATAACTCTAGATTCCACAACTCTGTGGTAGATTGATAACCCATAGTAGCACACATCTGTTTACAGAAAGGAACCTGAACTTAAAAAGATATCGTTACCTCCTCTTCCTCTCTTATCCATGATCCTTATGTGAGTAAATGTATTTTTATCTGAATTCCCTAAAGCTACATCAACCCTGGATTTTTGCCTCAGAAACCTTGGCCAGAGTGAATAATTCATTATTTCCCACAAATCCACAGAATAAGGGACCTGGACTATGAACCTATTATACCTAAACTAAAAGACAAGGCTCAGAAAAAAGAGGAAAACAAACAAACAAACAAAACAGCCTATTAATTTCTACCAGGTAGAAGATAAACATGAAGACCTCAAAGAAAAGGCCTTGCTAAAAATTACCATGAAGTTAGTGACCATGATTTAGCACCTATATATGAAATAATTGATAGAGTACTGGTATTTTTATTCAGAAAGACTTGGGTTTAAATCCCGCCTTTGACATTTAGCTGTGGGAATATGGGCAGGCTGAGTCTCAGTTTTTTGTGCCTCTTTTACCATTTGGCCTAGTCTGTTTTTTAAGGTGTTATTTTCTTCAGTATTTTTTGTGTCTCCTTTACCAGGTTGTTGACTTTTTTTCATAATTTTCTGACATCATTCTTATTTCTTTTTCCATTTTTTCCTCTCTCATTTTATTTTCAAAATCCTTTTTTTAGAGCCTCTATGGCCTGAGACTAATTCATACTTTTCTTGGAAACTTTGGATGTAGGAATTTTGACTTTGTTATCTTCCCTTCTGAAGATGTATTTTGATATTCCTTGTCACCATAGAAACTTTCTATGGTCAGATTTTTTTTTCAGTTTTATCATTTCCCAGCCTATTTCTTGACTTTTAACTCTTTGTTAAAATGAGGGCACTGCTTCCAGGGTGGGAGGGCACACTGTCCCAAGTTTCAGAGGGTTTGTGTGCTGCTTTCAGAGAAACTTCTATAAATTTATAAGTTTTTAGTTCTTCCAAGGTGGTATGATTTAAGGAGAAGTATGTTTAGTACTCTCCTGGCCTGGGCTCTGGTCTGCAAGCAACCATAGGCCTGCTTTTCTGACTTGGAACTATGAACAAAGTCCTGCTACACTGTGACTGTAAGCTCTGGTGTGCTTGTGCTCCTCCCCAGCTTGGGACCACCACCTAAGACTGTGACCTAGATCTGAGTATGGGCAAAATAAAAGAGTGCCTCACTGCTTGCAAAGAGATCCCTGTGAACTCCTGGCCAACTGTTTGACCCCCTTTCTGTCTGTGGGCTAAGAGTTCCAAAAGAAGTTGCTCCTGCTGCTGATTCAGAGGCTCCCAAGGCCTGGTCCTGGTTTGCTGGAGCTGGGTCTCTGTCACTGGACTACACTCCACTCTCACCCTGGTACAACAGACCTATCCTGCCAAACTTCTAAGTAGTTATTTAGCTAGAAAAGTATTTCACCCCATCCTTTTGTGGGTTCTGCTGCTCCAGAAATTGTGTTATGGCATTATTTGAAAGAATTTGGAGGGGTCTTAGGGATAGCTTAGGAAATTCACTGACTTTCCTCCATCATCTTGGCTCTGCCCCACCTCTGGTTTTTTAATCTATAAAATGGGATTTTAAATAATTATAGTTTTTAATTATATAGTTATTTGCATAATGGATATAATATATTTCACATAATATCTAATAATTATGTAATTTTAGTGGTAATTGTGTTACTTTGATATATAATATTAAAATGAATTATATATTAGTTGTATAGATATAATATATTAATTAAGTAATAACAATAAAAATGGGGTGGCTCTGATATCTATCACACTGGATTGCTATAAGGCTTAAACCTTAAACTGCTCTATAAAGAGACATTATTATTCATTCAATTTGTTCTGGAAATGAGGGAAAAGAAGAAATGGTATCTACAAACAAATAATGAATCCTTGCTAGATTAATAAAAGTCACTTGCCTATTAACAGGGAATTTTATAGAATTGGTATCTTTATATATTTGGTGAAAAGCTAAATGCATAAATATAAGAATGAATAGATATATTAATTAATGAATATGTAATGAGAGTTTGGCAATGCCCAGGTGACCTAAAAGTTTGCTTCCAACCAAATTATAGACAAATGCAGACTGTCCAAACATGGGGATAGTTTTCTGTCTTACAGAGCCAGGTCTCCCAGCATCTCCTCACATGGATAACTCTAACTAGGTGATATGAGCACATGGCAAATTCACGTTTTCAACTGAATGAAAGAACAAATGAATTCCCAAGCATTCCCTAGAACTCATTTCCACTAAAAACCCCTCCACCAATTATGCATTTGTCTTTGGTCCCTACCCTAAAATGATTTCTGATTTTACCTAGTTCATACTTCTGAAGATCCAATGTCAATTTAATAACATTTAACATATATAGATTAAGTACTTCGTCTCATTATTATGTAGGCATTGAGAGAAATGATTATTATTAAGTAGTGATTTGGAGAGATTCAGGTGTTCCCTCTTTTTCTATTTTCAAGACCTCAGTCTCTGAAGGTTGAGTTTATTTCTGTGTATTTTTTTTTCTTTTTAAACTCATGTGAAAAATCAATTAGCTAATATAGGAATAATAGAAAGGTTCATATTTTCAGGTACAAAAAAGCATCTTTTTTCTTTTTCTGTACTATACAAATTTCAAGGGTTCAAAGGGTGAGTTAACCTCTATCCAACCCCAACCAACCTTACAAGGAATCTCTCATCTAAGGTGAATTCCATCCAATTAAGCTTGGGTGGAAAGAGACCCTTTTGTCGAAATTGCCCAGTACTGGGGGTAGTCTGGGTATAGAGATAGTCTCTCTGTCCAAGGGTGATGTGATTTCACTCTTAACCCCTCATTATAATATTCATTGTCTTGTTAATTGTTAACCAATCAGGGTTTCCTGAAGAACACCTACTCTTCAAAGGCTTTATAAACTGTGAGCCTGCCACCATGATTGTCTTTGGTCTAAGAGAGACAATACTTGCCTCATTAATAAAATTATTAAATTACCCAGAAATTGTCTCTTGAACTTCTTTTAAAATGCCACAGCAGTATGAGAAAAATGAAAATGAGTAAGAAAAGAATGAGTAAGAAAGGAATCACAGTATAGTCTTAATATTAAAAATAAATGCATATGTAACAAGGCTAATGACAAAATGTGAAAATTAAAAGGGAAAAAATACTTTAGCATTTAAAGAAGGGAGAGATCCCATCCAGTATGTGGGGGTAAATGGGAAAATAAGGGGAAATTTCCTGAAAGTGTCCATTTGAAATGGGCCTTAGAGGATGGATAGGATTTCAAACAGACAAATGTCAAAGGAGAAAATAGCAAGAACAACAGTTAGAAAACACAGGTGTATAAAAGCCAGAGACCAATCAACTTTAGCTACAGTGTAAGATTTTCCTAAGAAATGAGAGGTGAAATTAGCAAGATTGATTAAGAAGCACCAGGGAATTTCTCAAATGTCATATGATGAGGAGCTTGGCCTTTTTTGTTGGTCAGGGGATCCACTGAATACTTTTAGGTGGAGAAGTTACATCAAAAGTGTTATATTTTTAGAAGATTAATCTGGCATTGGGAAGGGAAGATGAATTCAAGCAGAGATATTAAAGATGAAAAGAGATATTAAGAGATTTTGAATTAGAGTGGGGACTTTAAGAATAAGGAGAAAAAGATGGATTTCAGAGGTAGAAGTGATAGAACTTACAAAATGACTGGATTTTGGGGGGCAGAAGTGTGATAGTAAATGTTTAACAACCAGCTCCCTGGAAGGTGGGAGGTGTGCCCAAAACATTTTAAATTTTAATCCACATTATTAACATTTTCTCCATCACTTTCTTAAGTCTAGGTAATCAACAAAATCATCAATCCACCCCTGATTTATAGCATTTGCTAATTTCCAAGGTGCTGATTTCCCCTAATAGGGGGTGAATGGTAGGGAGATATCTAAGAGGAGTACATACTTTTGAACTTAAATACCCAGGATAATTCTAAGAACATTAACAGAAATATGGGAGTCAGGAGGAAGAATTTATTTAGTTTGTGGGTAGGGAGATAAAAGGAAGAATTGCAAAAAAAAATAGGGGTCTGATGAGTTTAAGTTGTCGGTGAGACATCATCAGGCAGGAATTTGACATCATTAGGTTGTAGTTCAGGAAAAAAGTGAGGACTAGAGAGAGAAAAAGAATTAGGAGTCTTCCACAAAGATATAGGCATTGAAGTATGTAATTAATTTGGTGGGACCATCTATATGCACTTAGCATGATGTCCTTCAGTTTTTTAGGATCAGTGGATCATAGATTTAGAGCTGGAAGAAAGACATCTATTCTAACTTCCTCATTTGACAAGATCTATTTACTGTTTACTATTCCTATTTACTATTAAGTAAATGGAATATGACTGAGGGAAACTCAGAAACCAGGGACTATTCCAGTCAAAACTTTGGTAGGTGAACACAAGATCTCTAGTAGCATAATGCAATCTTCACAATCAGTTTTGAAATGCTGACATCCTGCTATAGATTTCAGGGGTGATGTGAGTAGAGTCAGCAGCATGTGAATGTCACTAACACACTGGGAGAACTATGGTGCCACATTAAGAAAATTGTCATTAAAAAGAAAAACCTTTGGGAGAAACTGACACCAAAACCAAAACAAATTAAATCCTATTTGAAGTCTTTTAAAAAAGTAATTTAAAGGGTTGAAATATGGAAAATTATCCTGATAAGTAAGTCTTTTTTTACAAAGTCTCCATGGTTTTTCTACTTCATTGGTACATCTGTTTAAAACTGAATCTTTCAAGATCAAACTCTTTTAGGAATAGGGAGTTGAAAATATCTGTATTGTGACTATTCATGTCCTTAAACTCTTCTTAATCCCCTCTCTGAATGCTCTTCATGCAGAAGGAAATGTTGAGGATTAGGAAAAACTCATACTTCATTTGAAGCAATGGGAAAACTTAAAAGCTTCCATGGAAACTGGAACTGAAATTGCAATATATATTTTCTCTTCTACAGAGCTCATTTTCACTTGATGTTTTCTTTGGACTTGGGTGGCATAGGAGAATTTTCCCTTTTTTTGCCCTGAGTGTAAAAATCAATATCTCAGCTTTGCCCTTTTATAATTATGTCTGGTGAATAACCTCACAAGATGCTCTCAATGGCAGAGAGTGACACATGTAAATTCATAGTCTCCCCTGGAATATGGTCCTGAGAGGCAAGCATGTGGGTGCTGACCCAGAGCAACCTCTACATGATTTGAAGGTTACTTCTTGCTCACTGAATGGGATCTCATGAAGGGACCTAGCATTTCATCAGGTCCACTAAGTAGCTGATCCATGAAGCATCAAACATTTCTATGTATGGATCATCCTCTTGTTAATTCAAACAGATAAAAAGTTCTCAGCTTGATCCACAGGTCTCATGTAATGCTACTAATCTCATTCAGGGATGGGTCTTTTCAGATAACCCATGTCTCTGAAAGAAACATCCTGAGGGATCAAGGTACAAAGTCCAGTTTACCAATGACAACTAGTTGTGTGATCTTGCATATGCCACCTCACTTCTCTAAGTTTCCTTATCTGTAAAATGAGGTGGTTATATTAAGTAATCTCTGTGCTTTCTCCCAGAACTGAATTTTATAATCAGAGATGGGGTAGGAGAACTATAATTTTATTGATGTAGGAACACATTCCCAGTAAAAACAAAACAAAACAAAACAAACAAAAAAAACCCTCCCCTTACTCATGTAGATCCCCATGTACTTTGCAATTTAGCAAGTTGTCTGTGGGAGAATTGAGTTTAAGTGTCTTATCTAGTCATATAATAATATATGTCAGAGACAGATGTTGAATTCAGTTCTTCGGGCTCTGATCAAATACAAACAGTAGTTAGAAAGGTAGGGAAAATCCACCATCTTGTTGGCTTGGTCCCACAGCACACCACCAGAAATAATTAGTTGATATTGAAAACAGCCAAACTTAGGTTTGCTATAAGGGAAAATTCCCTAATAATGGAAACTATCCAAAAGTTATTATGTGCGTGTGTGCGTGTGTGTGTGTGGGTGTGTGTGTTGATAGTTTCCTCCTCATTGGAAGTCTTAGAGAACAGGCTGAGATTAAAAAGTGCTTTACTTAAAATGTCAGCTCCTTAAAGGGAATATTATGTTGTTATCTTTGTAAACCTAGCAGACAGCAGAATGCCCTGCATATAGTAGGCACAATGAATCTTCATTAAATTACGTTAAATGTGCTATGGAATTAATATGTTGCCATTATAAAGGGGATTCTTGCTATAATACAAAATGGACTAGATTGCCACTGAGCACCCTTTCTACTCTGAAATTTTGTGAGTCAAACCTTTTTAATTCCTCTCCATGAAGCTGCCTTAAATGTTTTAATTCAATTTTACATCTAGGGCCAATGAATAGGTCTAAGGTGATTTGAGAAAACCATATCCTGACTAAAAACTTCCCCATAGAAATAAAATTTAGGTCAATAGTCCAAAACAATTCAATTCTATGCATATATCAATTCTGACCCCCCAGTATCCTTTCCTGTTTGTGAGGTCCAGATCTTAGATAATTTCAGAAAAAGCTATCCCAAGCCTTTAATAGTTCACCCTCATTTGGGATATTCTCTGTGAACTAAAAATAATACTGGAGTTAAGAAGACAAAGGCAAGGTACAGTGGTACTAGCCTATCATCCTTGCTACTGAGGAAACTGAGGCTATGTGAGGCTGAATCTTTCATATCTCTTGGGTTGGAGAATTGTGAATAGCCCAGTTTATGCTAGTCAATTGGTTATCTTCACTAAATTTGGCATTCATATGGTGAGCTTCCAGAACGGAGACATCAGTAGGTTACCTAAAAAGGAGTGAATTGGCCCAGGTGGTAAAATAGGACTAGTCAAAGCTCCCATACTGATCAGAAAGTGTCCAAGCCAATGAGTAGACCCTGCATATCCTGGGAGGGAGGGATTGGGAGACCCAGACTTAGCAAACAAACCAAAAAAAGATAACAAAGATTTCCTTAGGGAGAAAGTGAGTCATTAAAAATAAAAGCATTTAAGAAAGGGCTTTGATTTAAATACTTCCTGTCTTCCATCATTAGCTAACAATTCAGTAGGATATTACTAGGTATTCATTTCACTGCCTTTCAACAGAATTTATGTCAAGATTTATAAGTGGTTTATACAAGTATTTTTTAAAGTTTTTACTCCTGCTCCTAACCCCTCAGGAAATGTTTCTGAACATCTGACTCTTAGAAAAATAAGGAAATTAACAAATAGTCACAAAGATCAAATGAGAGGGATAGGAAAATTCATGAGCAAATGTGTCATAGGCAGTTAATGGATTTATGTTTCAGAGAAATATTCTAATACCTCTGTTAACAAAGAGGATACATTCCAAAGACAGGCTTCTTTGTCAGAAACTTTATAATCAGACACAGAAATAACACAGGAGGCACAGAACTACATTCCAGAACATCAGATAAGGGGAGTTATGGTAAGAAAAATAATTAACTAATAACTAAAATAGTGTCAAATGTGCCCAGAAACCACAAAATATATAGGGGTAGTGTGGGGGAAGAGGGAGGGCAGGGCAGGAGTTGGGTTAAGGTTAGGGGCAGTGGGGGAGGAGACCGTAATGTTCAGACAGCAAAAGGGTAAGAGAGTCTTATGATAGACATATTCAAGGCAAGGTGGGGTGCCAGGTCCTGGAAGACGTCAGTGAGAAACACAGAGGGTTTTTTGTTTTGTTTTGCCTTTCTTTCCCACCAATAATAGTTCTTAGTACTAGATCTCCAAGAACATATGGGTCAGCCTCAGAGATGCTGGATGTCAATTACTATGGGGGCTGAGATATAAGGGGTGGATATGTGTGGGGAGAACATGTATATGTATATGTGTGGGGGATTGGTGTATTTATCCATTCTGGAGTGGGGGGGGAAGAGATCACACTTCTGGCTCCTCTCTCCTAGACATCCCCAAAATTTTAAATCATCTTTATATTCAGGGCCAATGAATATGTTTATAGGATTTCATTTTTTAATCATAAAAGTATTTTATTATTTTCCAGTGTAAAGATTGGAATGATGCCATCTGCTAGAGAGTTACTGTAGGAAAGCTCCGCCATGAGGAGAAGGTATCTGAGGGTAAGCCATGCATCTTTCCTTGAAGTCAGGAAGTGACGTTTGCTCATGGGTACTGTCAATCAAGGCTACCAGCCAATTAGCTTGGAGATGTGTATACGAGTGGATGGGATGTTCCCAGTTTCACAGGAGGCTTGTGGGATGAAGGAGGTGTGGCTCACGCTCTCTTGTGAGGACCCTCACAAAGCTAAAATGCGTTCTCCCTTTGATAGATAGATGAATCTAGGCCTTTCTCTCTCTCTTCACCAAATTCTTATTCTCCTTAATAAGTGCTTAAAAGACTAAACTCTTGCTAAAGCTTATAATTTATTAGTGACCACTCATTAGATACTTTAGAAAGACAGCTAGAATTTAGCCCCTTACACCAGTTACATGTAAAGATAGTTTTCAACATTTGTTTTCATAGGATTTTTGGTTCCAGATTTTTCTCCCACCTTCCCTTCCTCCTCCCCTAAGATGGAAAGCAATCTGATGATAGGTTATAAATGTACAATCACATTAAACATATTTCTACATTAGTCATATGTGAAAGAAGAAGCAGAACACAAGGATAAACCTCATTAAAAAAAGACCAGCCAAGAAGGAGAAACAGTGTGGTTCAATTTGTATTCAGAATCCACAGGTCTTTTTTCTGGATATGGAGAACATTTTCTATCATGAGTTTTTTAAAATTGTTTTGGACCATTACACTGCTAAGAAGAGCCAAGTCTATCACAGTTGATCATCACACAATGTTGCTGGTTCTGTGTACAATGTTCTGCTGGTTCTGCTCATCTCACTCAGCATCATTTCATGTAAATCCTTCCAGGTTTCTCTGAACTCCTCCTGTTCCATCATTTTCTTACAGCACAATGGTATTACATTACATTCATATACCACAACTTATTTAGCCATTTCCCAATTGATGGGGTATTCCTCAATTTCCAATTCTTTGCCACCACAGAGAGTTGTTGTAAATATTTTTTGTACATGTGGATCCTTTTCCCTCTTCCATGATTTATTTGGGATACAGACCTAGTAGTGTTATTACCAGGTCAAAGGGTATGCACAGTCACATAGCCCTTTGAGCATAGTTCCAAAATGCTCTCCAGAATGGCTGGATCAGTTCACAACTCCACCAACAATGCATTAGTCTTCCATTTTTCCACAGCTTCTCCAACATTTATTATTTTCCTTTTTTGTCACATTAGCTAATCTGATATGTATAAGGTGGTACCTCACAGTTGTTTTAATTTGATTTTATTGATTCAATAGTGATTTAGAGCATTTTTTCATATGGCAATAGATAACTTTGATTTTTTTCATCTGAAAACTGCCTGTTCATATCCTTTGACTACTTCTCAATTGGGGAATGACTTGCATTCTTATAAATTTGATTTACTTCCCTATACATTGTTAGAATGAGGCCTTTATCCAAAAATACTGGCTATAAAAAGTGTTTCCCATTTTCTGCCTCCCTTCTAATTTTGACTGCATTGCTTCTGTTTGTACAAAATCTTTTTAGTTTAATGTATCAAAATCATCCATTTTGCATTTTATAATATTCTCTATCTCTTGTTTGGACATAAATTGTTTTCCTCTCCATAAATCTGAAAAGTAAACTACTTCTTCCTCTCCTAATTTATCTATGTATCATCCTTTATGTCTAAATCGTGCACCCATTTTGATCTTATTTTTGGTATACTGTGTAAGATATTGGTTTATGCCTAGTTTCTGCCATACTATCTTCCAGGTTTTTCCCCGGCAGTTTTTGCCAAGTATTGAGTTCCTATCCCAGAATCTGGAGTCTTTGGGATTATCAACCAATAGATAACTATAATCATTTACTACTGTGTCTCCTGTGCCCACCCTGTTCCATTGATCCCACCACTATATTTCTTAGCCAATACCAAATAGTTTTGAGGACTGCTTCTTTATAGTATAGCTTCAGAGTTTGGTGTGGCTAGCCCACCTTCCTGTGCATTTTTTTTCATTAGTTTCCCTTAATATTCTTGACATTTTGTTCTTCCAAATGGAATTTTGTTATATTTTTTCTAACTCTATAAAATAATTTTTAGGTAATCTGATTGGTATGGTACTGAATACAGTAAATTAATTTAGGTAGAGTTGTTATTTTTATTATATTAGCTCAGCCTACCCATAGAACATTTATATTTTCCAATTATTTAGATCTGATTTTATTTGTGTGAGAAGTGTTTTAAATTGTCTTCTTCATAGAGTTCCTGGGCATTGCCTTGGTAGGCAGATGCCCAATATTTTATGTTGTCTATGTTCACTTTAAAGGGAATTTCTCTTTCTATCTCTTGCTGCTGAGCTTTGTTCAATCATGTATAGAAATGTTGATGGTTTATGTGGTTTAATTTTATATCCTGCCTCTTTTATAAAGTTGTTAATTGTTTCAAGTAGTTTTTAGTTGAATTCTTTAGAATTCTCTAAGTATCCCATCATATCATCTGCAAAGACGTGAAAGTTTTGTTTCCCTTCTTGCCTATTCTAATTTCTTTGATTCCTTTTTCTTCTCTTATTGCTAAAGCTAACATTCTAGTTACACTATTAAGTAATAGAGGTGATAATGGATATCCCTGTTTCACCCCTGATCTTATTGGAATGCCTCTACTTATGCCCTTGCATATAATGTTTACTGGTGGTTTTAGGTAGATACTGCTTATTATTTTAAGGAAAGCTCCACTTATTCCTATGCTGTCTGGTGTTTTTAATGAGTGTTGTATTTTGTCAAACACTTTCTCTGTATCTATTGAGATAATGATATGATTTTGGTTAGGGTTTTATAATGTGGTTGATTATGTTGATAGTTTTCCTATTGTTGAACCAGCCCTGCATTCCTGGCATAAATCCACTTGGTCATAGTGTATTATCCTGGTGATGACTTGCTGTAATCTCCTTGCTAATATTTTATTAAGATTTTTGCATTCGATATCATTGGGGAAGTTGGTCTATAATTTTCTTTTTCTGTTTGGCTCTGCCTGTTTAGCTATCAAAGACATGTTTTGTGTCATAAAAGGATTTTGGTGAGAACTCATTCTTCACCTATTTCCCAAATAATTTGTATAGTATTATTATTAATTGTTCTTTAAATGTTTGGTAGGATTCACTTGTAAACTATCTTGCCCTGGAGATTTTTTCTTAGGGAGGTAATTGATGGCTTGTTCAATTTCTTTTCTAAAATGGTTTTATTTAAGGATTTTATTTCCTCTTCAGTTAATCTGGACAATTTTTATTTTTGTAAATATCATACCATTTCATTTAGATTGTCAAATTTATTGGCATACAATTGGGCAAAGTAATTATTGCTTTTATTACCACTTCATTGGGGGTGAATTCACCCTTTTCATTTTTGATACTGGTAATTTGGTTTTCTAATTTCTTTTTTTAAACAAATTAACTGAAAGTTTATCTGTTTTATTGATTTGTTTCATAAAACCAGCTCTTAGCTCTTATTGATTAATTAAATAGGGTTTTTTTTTTACTTTCAATTTTTATTAATTCTCCTTTGATTTTCAGGATTTCTAATGTAGTATTTAATTGGGGATTTTTTTTTCTATCTTTCTTTAGTTTCATGTTCAATTCATTGATCTTCTCTTTCTCTATTTTATTCATGTAAGCATTTAGAGATATAAAATTTCTCCTAAGCACTGCTTTGCTGCATCCCATAGGGTTTTGGTATGTTGTCTCCTTATTGTCATTCTATTGGATGAAGTTACTGATTGTTTCTATGATTTTGTTGTTTGACCCGCTCATTCTTTAGGATGAGAATATTTAGTTTTCCAACTAATTTTCAATCTACCTTTCCATGGGTCTTATTATATGTAATTTTTATTGCATCATGATCTGAGGAAGCGATGCATTTACTATTTCTGCCTTTTTACTTTTGACTATGAGGTTTTTGTGCTGTATACATGGCCAGTTTTTTTAATATTTGCCATGTATCACTGAGAAGAAAAAGTATATCCCTTTCTATCTCATTCAATTTTCTCCAGATATCTATCATATCTAACTTTTCTAACCTTCTATTCACCTCTTTAATTTCTTTCTTGTTTATTTTGTAGTTAGATTTATCTAATTCTAAGAGGGGGAGGTTCAGATCCCCCACTAGTATTATTTTGCTGTCTTTTTCCTCTTATAACTCATTTAACTTCTCTACAAACTTGGATGCTATACCACTTGGCACAGATGTTTAGTATTGATATTACTTCATTATCTATCGTACCTCCTAGAAAGATGTAGTTTCCTTCCTTATGCTCTTTTAATTACATCTATTTTTGCTTTTGCCTTGTCTGAGATAAGGATTGCTACCCCCTGCTTTTTTTACTTCATCTGAAGCATAATATATTCTGCTGCAACCTTTTACCTTTATTCTGTGTGTATCTCTTTGCTTCAGATGTGTTTCTTGTAAACAATATATTGTAGGATTCTGATTTTTTAATACACTCTGTTATTCACTTCCATTTTATGGGAGAATTCATCCTATTCACATTCACAGTTAAGATTACTAACTGTTGTGGCAGCTAGGTGGCACAGTGGATAGAGCACCAGCCCTGGAGTCAGGAGGACCTGAGTTCAAATCCGGTCTCAGACACTTAAAACTTACTAGCTGTGTGGACCCTGGGCAAGTCACTTAACCCCAATTGCCTCACCAAAAAAAAATTTTTTTAAAGATTACTAACTGTTTATTTTCCCCCATCTTTTTTCACCTTTGTTTGTACTCTTTTTTTTCTTCTTTTACCCTATTCCTCCTCACCAGTGTTTTACTTCTGACCACTGCCTCCTCAATCTGCCTCCCTTTTATCACCCACCCTTCTTTTTCTTTCCTCTTTCTTCCCCTGTTTCTGCCCTCCCTTCTATTAATAACCACCCTATTCCCCTTACTCTTTTACTTCCTTAAAGAGTAAGCTGAGTTTCTTTATACAAAAATGGGGTGTATATGTTATTCCCTCCTGAACCAAATCTGATGAGAGTAAAGATTGAAACAATGCTCACCCCTCCCTTCTTATCCTCTATTGTAATAGGGGTTTTTTGTGCTCTTCATATGACTGTAATTAACCCCATTCCACCTTCCCCTCCTTCTCTTCCCCCTAGTCTCCCTTTATTCTGACCCTTAAGTTTCTTTATATCACCACATCAATAGTCAACTTATAACAACTTCCCAATAGAGATACAGATCTCAAGTGTTATCAAGTATATCCTCCTCATAGGGATGTAACAGTTAACCTTATTGAACACCTTTTTTCCCCCTGTTTACCTCTTGATACTTCTCTTCGGTCTTGTATTTGAAGATCAAAATTTTCTCTTAAGTTCTGGTCTTTTCTTCAGGAAACCTTGGAAGTTCCCTATTTCATTGAATGTCCATCTTTTCCCCTGAAAGAGAAGAATCAGTTTTGCTGGGGTAGTTGATTATTGGTTGTAATCCAAGTTCCTTTGCCTTCCAGAATATCATATCCCAAGTCCTGTGATCCTCTAATGTTGAAGCTGCCAGGGTCCTGTACAATCCTGACTGTGGCACCATGATATTTAAATTGTTTCTTTCAGGCTGCTTAGAGTATTTCTTCCTTTACCTGATAATTCTGGAATTTGGCTACATATTCCTTCTAGTTTTCCTTTTGGGGTCTCTTTTAGGAGGTGATCAATGGATTCTTTCAATGAGATTTATCCTCTGATTCTACAATATCAGGGCAGTTCTCCTTGATAGTTTCCAGGAATACGGTGTCTAGACTTTTACTTGATCATGGCTTTCAGGGTAGTCCAATAATTCTTAGATTATCTCTCCTGGATCTATTTTCCAGGTCAGTTGTTTGTCCAATGAGGTTTTCACATTTTCTTCTATTTTTTCAGTCTTTGATTCTGCTTGACAGATTCTTGGTGTCTATGGAGTCATTAACTTCCATCTGCCCAATTTTAATTTTTAGGGCATTCTGTTCCTCAGTAAATTTTGTACCTCCTTTTCCATTTGGCCAATTTTTTCTCCACTTGGTCAATTGTGTTTTTTAAGAAATTGTTTTCTTCAGTCAATTTTTGTTCTTCTTTTTCAGTGTAACTCTCATTTCTCTCATTTCTTTTTCCATTTTTTTCTTCTACCTTTCTCATTTGGTTTTTAAATGCCTTTTTGGGCTCTTCCAAGAAGGCTTTTTGTCTTGAGACAAGATCATCTTCCACTTGAGGCTTCAGTTGTAGGCATTTTAATAAACTCATGTGAGTTTGTGTTTTGGTCCTTCCCTTTCACTATAGATGCTATCAATGTAAGGGTCCTTTTTTGTTCATACTCATATTCTAGCCCTACACTTAAACTTATAAAGTTAGAGGTCTGCTCTTGGGGCACACTGTTGTAAGCTTCTCGTGCTCAGGGATATGGGTGAGGTCACTGGCTTTCTGTTCTGAGGCCTCTGTGGCTTTTGGATTCCTCACTGCCCTGGGCTTGCTCCCTGTGCTGGGATGCTTGGTTAGTTGTATTATCCTTTGGGGTAGTTCTCTAGCTAGCAGTTTGCCCCCAGCTAGAATGGAAAGTCTGACAAATGGCCAGTTATTCCACCAGCCTTCAGAGTCAGAATCAGGGGCCTGAGCAATTTATTTATGCTATGTCCAGGAGCCTCCTACTGACCTGCTCAGACCTCTTCCCTGGTGTGCCTCTCTCAGCTGGGCTGAGTTGCACTGGCCAAGCTGCACTGTGCAGAGCCACCCTCCCCTTTCACCAAGTGAGACAGAACTTTCATAAAGTCTTCTAAATATCAGAAGAAAGAAGATTGTGTCTCTCCATCTTTTTTTTTAGGTTCTGTAGTTCCAGAATATGTTTAGAGGCTTTATTTAATGTTATTTTGGAGGGAAACATGGGAGAGTTCAGGCAACTTCCTGGCTTCTCTCTGCTATCTTGGCTCCACCAGGATTTCAATGGGACTAGAATGAAACTTTCCATAAGATCTCACCAATATTGGAAATTTCTTTAACAAATGAAAAAGGTTTTTACATTATAATAGAAACAAAATGAAAATGCTTGATGGAGACAATACTCTAACTTCAGCAACAAATCAGTGAAGGTGAATATAAATGACTGTAATTCTCTTTCTCAAAGACATGAAAATGAGCAAGGTGGAAGTTTCCTCTTTGAGAAGGTTCCCTCTTTGCCCAAAGAGGTACAATTGAGGGCTAAGGAAAACTAGAGAAAAAGTATCTGGGAATCCAAAAGACAAATTGCAAATCTTCACAGTATTGTGAAAGAAAAGTCTACATACCTTTGACTGAATGCGTGTAAAACAAAATAAAACAGAAACCAACCTAGCATCCAACAAATAAACAAAGAAAAGGTGACTTCACATAAAGAAATATTGAAGGTGTTCATTAATCCCTTAAAATGTAATTATTATTATTATTAAAACTTTTTATTAATTTAGTGATTAAAAATATATTGGGTTTGGGGGCAGCTAGGTGGCACCAGTGGATTAAGCACCGGCCCTGGATTCAGGAGGACATGAGTTCAAATTTGGCCTCAGACATTTGACACTTACTAGCTGTGTGACCCTGGGCAAGTCACTTAACCCCATTAGCCCTGCAAAACAAAACAAAACAAAACAAAAATGCATTGGGTTTTCTTTCTAATACCTCTGCTCTAAAAAAAAAATGGTAGACACTTCCTACAATTTCTTTTGGATGCAGCATGAGACATAATGCATCTTTAATACCTCCACCTTCTTACAATTTCATAGTCTTTCTACTTAAAAAGGACCTGTGTAGCCTTCTAGTCAAACCCGTTAACTAAGACACTGAGACTTGAATGCAGGTCTCCTGATCGGCAAATGAGGTTGTGATTTGTCTAAAGTCACTAGTAACCAGTAGAATGAGAATTCAAACATAGTTCTAAATATACAACTAAAGTCCTTTCCACTATCTGCAAATTGGCTTATTTGACTTGATATGGTAAAACAAAACAAAACAAAAAAAGATGAAGATTTCCTTATTTCTAGGCTCTTCAGGTTTGTCTAGGAATTCTACTTTGTTGTTTGAACATAGATTCTTACATAAGAACATTATGAAGTTATTAATTCTTGATAATAATCAAAACCAAAGGACCTGCCTTTGTTCTTGTTTAGTCATTTTTCAGTAGTGTCCAACTCTTTGTGGGTTTCCTTGGCAAAGAATACTGTAGTGATTTGCCTTTTTCTTTCTCCAGTTCATTTACATATGGAGGAAACTAAGGGGGGAAAAGGGGTTTAAGTAACTAGCCTAGGGTCACACAGCTAGTAAGTGCCTGGGGCCAGATTTGAACTCAGAAAGATGAGTCTTCCTGACTCCAGGCCCAGAACTCCTATGCACTATGCACAGCCCACTTGCCCAGCCTTCATAATTTCCTTCAAAGAATATAATTTCCTTCTAAAGAAAATATAAACTATTAACTTTTTGAACTAGAATTAGGGAAAGACCTGTCTAGAGCCAGAGCAGATGGATTTTTCAGCCATAAGATTCTATGGTTTTATTTCCAGTCACATTGTTTCACCTGAACAATGTCTTAGTTGAAGCATTCCCCCTCCACTCTGTCGTCATCCAGGGACAAGGGTCTGCTGAAACATGAGTAGATGCCAAACACATTGTCTGTCTGGAACAATTTCAATCCAAGTCTAACATTTAAGAATAGTTACAATTTTCCATCAAACTTAGTTGGAAAGGACAACCTTATGAAGGTATTTATTAGCCACAAATTCCATAAGTGTCACAGGAGGCAGCAGCTAGTGAAGAAAGGAATGATCATGGAAGCAAAACAGACATGAAATTTAAAATATTAGGAAGCAATGAGCCAGAAACATGTAAAGAAATAGAAAAAATAGCAACA
Organism: Dromiciops gliroides; assembly: GCF_019393635.1. Taxonomy (NCBI): domain Eukaryota; kingdom Metazoa; phylum Chordata; class Mammalia; order Microbiotheria; family Microbiotheriidae; genus Dromiciops; species Dromiciops gliroides. The sequence continues at coordinate 575,769,483 of NC_057862.1, forward strand.
AACCACTAGCATTTCGTATAATGCATTAATGTTTGTAAAATGCTTTTATATGTTACTCATTATATACAACCCTGGAAAGTAGGTGCTTTTATTATCTCCATTTTACAATATAAAGAAACTGAGGCTGAAATGTTAAGTGACTAGTCAGAACCACACCTCCAGTAACTGTCCTGAGGAAGAATTTGAATTCAGATATTTCTAACTCCATTACTCTATCTACTCTGCTGCTCCATTCCCTCTCTGCCCCACAAAATAATTCAAGGAAGGAAACAAGCATTTGTTAAATACCTACTAATGTGCAAGTCAAGATGCTAAGGACTTTTTACAAATATTAGTTTATGTGATCCTTACGAGACCCTAAGAAATCGGGTGCTTTATTGTCTCCATTTTATAGTTGAGAAACTGAAACTGGACAAAGATTAACTGACTTGCCCAGGGTCCCACAGCTAATATGAGGTCAGAGGCTAGATTTGAACTCAGAATCTCCCAACTCAAGGCCCAACACTCTATCCACTGGACCACCTATCTGCCTCTTGGGGAAGTGACAGGGAGACTAGAATCATAGTATCATAGGGTAGGATAGGAAGTTCAATTTCTATTCAAAGTAAGAAACTGAAAGAACTACAGTAATTTGCAGCTTAACTTTCTACCCAAGGCAGGTGAACAAGGTTCAATAGACACCAACTAATACATCTACAAATACCAGTGGAGAAGAGGCCGGAGGATAATTACAACTAATTCAGGATAGCAAGAACAGAGACTAACTCTGGAGCACCTTCAGTTTCCTTTGTTCCTTTCTCATCACTCTGAGAGCCAATCCCAGCAAGCTTACTCTCAAGACTTGCAGGTAATGAGAATTAAAAACATCTGGCTGGAATAGTAAGTGCTAGGGTAGCAAGCAACTATAGTTCTCTGGTAATGTAGACTGTTTTCTTGTTAGTCTTTTGTGAAGTATCAGCCAAGAGAAAAATGGCCTTAATTTTTTTAATTAAAAAATAATTCAATTTTTTTACAATATTTCCACATTTTCCTTACATTTTTCCAGAGAATTAATCTCTTGATCTTGAAACAAAGTATGAGGCCTCATTCTCTAATAGCCAAAGTATTAAATTCTAGTGAAACTGATTTGACTAGAACTCTAAATGAGTGAATGGCATTTTCAATACAATGGTCCCACACCTTTGCATCTTTCTTGCTTTTTCCCTTCTGTTTTAGAACTTCTTTTAGAACTTTAAAAGATGCAAGGGAAGGTATCATCTAGCCCAACCCACTAATTTTATAGATAAGGAACTGGCTTTAACTCAGTCTCACTCTTCATCTCTTGCCTGAGGGGAATTTCTAGGCAGATCAGTTGTGGTTGTTAATGATTCTGCTACCTTCTATGTCTTCTTATAGTCATGGGGACTTGGCTGGGGGAGAGGAAAGGGACAAGAATAACAAATACTGTATGTTCCAAATATTGGACGTTCCATTTGCTACTTGAATGTGTATCCTAGCAAGGAAGTAGGCAGAATCTTCTCCAAGCCAAAAGTCAGCACTGTGGATAAGAACAGAAATATGATACACTGACCACTAGGCACCTTCCACAAGTGTAAAATGGTGCTCCTGTAAGGGGCTAAAATTCTAGCTATACTATCTAAATCTAAGGAGTGGCCACCAATAAATTATAAGCTTTAGAGCAAGAGTATTTAAGTGTTTAAGTATGTATCAAAGAGCATTAGGATCAGAGAGAAAGGTAAAAATGTAACTATTTCTAAGAGACCCCATCATCCAACTTGCCATGGCGAGGTCAGGAACCAAAAGAGGAAAAAGCCCTCTGCCAGCATCCACTTCCTACTTCGTGTCTTCCTCCCAGAAAAGGGAGGCTCCTTGAGTTGCTTGGCTGGTAACGTTGATAGACAGTACCCACAAGCAAACATCACTTCCTGACACCAAGGACCTTGACCACAGGCTTGCCCTCAAACGCCTTCTCCTCATGGCAGAGCTTTCCTACAGTAGCTCTCCTGTAGGTAGCATCATTCTATCATTACAGCTCTTCATTGCTTCCTCTGCCATGACCAGCCTCTAAAACATTATAGAAGAATTAGTGTTCATACTTAGGCTCCACAGGGTATGGAGATCTGATCCACTTCAGAGGTACACAAATTTCTTTCCTTTGTTCTTTTTTAAGCAGATATAGACACCTTTATTTTGTTTTTTTAGGTGTGAGATTTTATAAATATATATATAGAGAGAGAGAGATACACACACATATATATGTATACTTATATATATGTGTGTGTGTGTGTATATATACATATATATATATATTCCTTCTCCCCCAATAACATTAAAACAATTTTTAATTTTTTTTGTTTTGTGTTCCAAAATCCATCACTCCCTCTCCCTCCTTTCTTGTACCCATTGCTCAGTTAGTGTCTACTCAAAACCAGTTCTTCTTACTGTGACTTTAAGGTTAAACTCATTTATAACATTAGGGTTTCCATTGATGAGTGAGCACTACCTCTCTATATTAACCATCTATTCATACCTATGAGATATATCTTTACATGAAGGTCCATAGATAATAGCAATATGAAAAAGGAAGAGGAAAGGTGATAAGTTAATGGTTTCAGAGGAAGTATCTAAAGGTAGCAATGGGAACCAAGGAGAGTATATCAGCTCGCTCCTCTTGGCGTTTTATTATCAGGAGGTATAAAGGAAGAAAAGGTCATCCTTTAAAGGCTTTGTCCAGGAAATAGTGAAGAAATATAGGTTTCAGTGAGCACCCAAAATATGGAAGAAATGTTAGTGGGAGAGATCTAGGATAAAAAGGGAGTTTGTCAATAATAGTAGCGGGTACCACAAGGCACAGGGAAATGGGAGTAAGAAGGAAGGTAGGACTGGGAAGGGCTAGAGCTGAGCTGGATAGGGATGACGAAGGAAGAGGCATAGGGGGAAAGTCTATTTTGTGTAGCTTCTAGAGGGGGAAATGGTTCTGAATCACAGAAATTAGAGAAGAAAAAGTAGAGAGTTGGAATTTTTAGTCCACATGCATCAAGGGTACCAAGTACAGAGACAACAGATAAGTTCTATAGTTTCTAAAGATCTCAAGTCTAGAATTGGAACCTGCTCTACTGATTATAATAGAGAATGAAGGGGACTGATTATTTGTTTTTAAGGCAAACAGGTCTTCTATTATAATTATCCAGAAACAATTATTGAATAGTTTCTCAGAGTGGGTTGCTGTGTTTATTGCTGCATGAGAAAGGTCTCTCTCTCCCAAAATAACTATTAGGGGTGATATGTAACCCACTCTCCATTTCAGCTACTCATTATTATCTATCTTCAGATTTGGGAGATGAGAAGGAAATTTGTTGATAGGCTCAGGTACAATCAAATGCTAAATTGTGTGGTTCAAATAATATAAAGTACTTTGGAAGTTTCAGAAAAGAGAAAAATATAGGACTTAAATCATCCAAAGTATTTGTGGAAAAGAGAAGAATTGAGCTGGATGTTACGTTTTGATACCCCCATCTACTTATCTTCATACCGCAACTTCCTTTTGTCTTCTGGTTTCATTGATCTCAAGAACGTTAATGTCAATATGATTCATTTCTTCCATGATATGTAACTCACTGGTTATAGACAAGAATCTCACATTTAGAGCCAATAAAAGTTAAGCTAATGCTAACAGATAATCTAAAAAGTATAATTCTTAGCACCCTTTGTCCCCTTTTCCACTACTGTCACTGTGTATGGTTGAACTGGTGGGTTCAAAGCTGAAATTGTTGAGGTTATATCTGAGAACAGAGTATCTCATCAAATCTACCCAATCTGCTTGATAAGAATATGGGATATGGATCTTTGTCATAAGTGAGCACCTTACTGGTGCCCCAACTTTAGTTGGGACAGCTGGTGGCATAGTGGTAGAGTTCTAGGCCTGGTGTCAGGAAGACCTGAGTTCAAATCTGACCTCAAACACCGTGTGACCCTGAGCAAGGCATTTAGCCCTGTTTGCTTCAGTTTCTCACATCTGGAGCTGGAGAAGTAAATGGCAAAGCACTTGGTTTCTTTGCCAGAAAACACAAATGCGGATCACGAAGAGTTAGACTCCACTGAAATAATTGAACAACAGATGCCTCCTGGCCCTTTGATTAGGGAACAATGCCCACTGGCCCTTTACTGAGAAAAGTATAATGAACTCCTAAGTTGTCTCCAGTGACTGGGGCTGTCTCAAACTGAGAGTTAGGAGGGGCTGATACTTATCAGAAGTAGTTCCTTCTCTAGTTCTTTAGGAGTAGCCAATCCTTAAGATTCTTTTTTAGAGCTTCCCATCCCTTAGACTTCTAGACTGTAAATGTCTGTCTCTCAGTATTGTCAGTTGTTTACTTGTGCTCAGCAAGGAAACAGAAAGTGAGACGTGAGCATTGTCCCTCTGCTTAGATGGGGTTCCTGATTGTTCTGAAGTGACTACTGGTCTTCATAGACAACTGGCGACAGGTATTCAAAGGATACCGATTGTCAGGAGAAATACAATCCATCATTTGTGTTCTATAAAAGTAAATGATTGAAATTACTCTAACTTTTTGAGGGCTGTTTTCCCTCTCCTTAAGCTTCCAGCAACAAGGAAAATGGGAAGGATATTTATGCATGCTAAAACCCTCAGAAGCACAGACGATTGACAGCAGAAACACATGGCACTTTGCCCAGGAGAGGCCTGTGACTTGACTACCTAAACCTCCTGAGCACTGAGTGTCTTTTTCTGCTTTTATTTTTCCTCTTCTGATCACAAATCAGTGAATATCATCCCTGAGAGCTGGAGATTTGCAAACTAAGGGGGTTGCCTGTGCGGTACAGATCTCCTAAATTTGAAAGTAATGCAGTTACTTAGAGGAAGAAGATTTATAAAGTAGCAGACATTTCTTTAAAGAAGAGGATGGTTAACAATATGAACCTTCAGGTGTAAAACTAAAGCCATATTGTGGATATCCATGAAGTCTGGACTTTCCAGCCATCCATGACAATCACTATACACTATTTAGATAGTGCAGAACTGAAGTAAATGGAAATATCTGTTATAGCATTCCCACAGAAAGTCTACCTTCCAGGCAAAGTATAATGAGGTGCAAAGGGCTACTTGAGGGTTTTTGTTTTCCTGTATCTGTTTGTGAATGCCTTTAAGTCCTTTGAGTCATATGTGGTTTTCTGTGATGGAGGAAATAAAAAACTATCCCTAACCAAATGCCCACATTATACAGCGAAACTGCTGTAGAAGGGGACCCATATCCCACATTTGAAATCCTAGATATGAGCCATGCAAACATTTTATTTTAGAGATTTCCTTCTAGTTTTAACTGGGATAGGGGCAGAGCCAGAGAGAAAAACTGACCCCCGACTCCCAGGGTGGACACAGGTCCATATGGTCTGAAAGCCCCTTATAAAGGGGAACTTAACATAATATATGTTTTTCCTTGTTTTTGTGGGATACTAGACGAAAAGAATTCATCATGTCATGGCAACCCACTATGGATGAGCCTTTCTCTAGTTAGTTACATTAGTCCCTAGGTAACAAGTTCAATCTATCACTAGAACTCTACATGGAGAATTTTGTTCTAAATATTAACTTCCAGAGAAGGCCATCATGACCCTAAGATCATCTCTTGCACCTGAGATGAAGTATTAAAATTGGACTATCTAAAGAATTTACATTTAATAATGCTTTACAATCATAAAACATTTTCACATGGATTTTCACAACAACTTTGTGATGCAGTTAAGAATAGTCTTATTAACCTATTAATAGTTTTCATTAGCCCCATTTTCCCTAAAAGTACTATTAAATGAACCTAATAACCTCAGAAAAGAATTACAATCACCTCACTATATAGATATTGCATATACATAAATATGTATGTGTTTGTAATGTATATGTATTTGTATATATAGTCCATGGGCTATATAATTATAATTATATATCTGAAAACAATAGTAATGATAGCTAGCATTTACATAGTGCTTTAAGGGGTTTGTAAAGTATTTACAAACACTGATTTCATCCGTGCAAGAAGCGTAGGAGGTGTTTATTTTTACACCTATTTTACAAATAAGGAAACCAGATCAAGAGAAGTCACTTCACCGGGCCTCACAGCTATAAAGTATCGAGGAAAAATTTGAACTGTGACTTTCTTAACTCCAGGTCCAGTTCTCTATCCACTGTACCCAACAGTTGCATATGTAGGCAAAAGAAAACTTGGTGGGAAAGAGAGAACTAGGGGTGGACAATTGAAAACTGCTTTGAAACATTTAAGTGTATCTTGAAAATTTTGTCCTCAACGGTTGACCCTCATATATCCTTATAAACATCAGAGATATCAGATAGGTTGGGAAAGGTGAGAAAGGAATCGATGACAATGGATTCAATATATTTTTTAAATGTTCCCTTAATAATTTACAGTTCAATTCTAACTTAACAAAATTATTTTAAAGGACATACTGTGTTCAGTCACTGTGCTAAAGTTCTGAAAAATGAAGACAAAGCAAGTGGTCCTGCCCTCAAACACTTACATCTACTGGATAGAAACAACATAACACAGATAATCTATACAGATTAAATACAAAGCCACTGATTCCCTTTCACGTGATTTCTGCCAAATTGTTTAGTGGCATTGAATTGGAGACTTTTGCCACTATCTCACTGACCCTAATAACAATCTTATTTTTTCAATCCAATTACTTTCATAGTAGCCTCAATCTGGAATATACATAGGGTAGTCAAAATTCTATTTTCCTAGAGTGGACATTCCACTTTGTATAACACAGCTCTTGCTCCTTGTCCTATAAATTCATTTCATCTTTGGTTTCCAGAGAATTTGAGAATACAAAACTAATCTGAGAAAATTTGTGAAATAGTCAGGAGTAGGATTACAGATTTCTCTAGGTTTTTTTGAAAGTCAAATGCAGGGGGAAAGAATACATTGATAGCAGCCCTGTGGTATTACTTTAACAGACAGATCTTTTGTTCAAAAGAAAATAATTTGCTACTACAGGAAGCCAGTATTTCAATCACTGTAGCTAAAGCAAACATTTTTCATTAAGTCATTAGGATGGCCAAATATTTCCATGGGGGAGCACCATTATGGAACATGCAAATGTCTGTCCAAATACTTAGCTGTTGAGATATTCAAAGTACCTGAGTGATTGAAGAGTCCCTAAAATGCCTGACATTTCCAGGGAGCAGTTTGTCCATGAGAGTAGGAGACAACACAAACTACAACTTCTAATGATAACAGTCATTTATATGATGCTTCATCTTACTGTTATGAAATAGTCAAACAAAGGGCATGACAGATTTCCTGGCAGATAAATTAAGATGTTTGAGATGGACTTGAAACATTAATTTTTTCACCTGCATATTCTAAACTTACATTTTCTGGGTCCAATTCTTGCAAAGAAGCTATAACTCATTATATGTCTCACACTTCACCATCTAGTGTGTATTTGTTTGTTTTATTGCTTGTTTGGGGTTTTTTGTCAATAGTCCCCAGGTATCTAGGTTTGAATGATGAATCATATCATAGGCCTTGGGTTGGCAAACAATGGCTGACAGGCTGTTGTAGAATATAGAAGAGAACTAGCCCCTAAGCCAAAGGGAGCCTAAGTTTAAGCCTTGTCTGACACATACTGGTTGTGTGTGAGTCTGGAAAAGTGACATAAATTTCTCAGTCTTCTGAGTAATATTAGAAGTTGGCCAGAAGTTCTAAATGTATTGGCAGAAGGAGTTTACTCATCTAGAAATTCCTTTACCAAAGACATCACAAATCAAAGTCCCTGTCCCTATTGATATTTAAAATACCTTGTAGACATATTCGAATCTTCTCTGACTCTTCCTTGTTATGTGAAATCAGTTACCAATCTTATCAATTCTTCCTATAATGTGTTCTTATTTCTCTCTTATTTATTATGCCCTCAACTCATATTATTGTGAAAAAATTAACTACTATTCCTTGACCTATCTTTGGCCTCCCTAATCCATCCTGCACTTTCCTAGCAGTTAATCTTATAGTAGAATGTGAGTTCCATAAAAGCAGAGCCTCTTTGTTTTGGGTCTGTGTATCTTCAGTGCCTAGAACAATACCTGGAACATAGAAGATACTTAATATAACATCTATTGAATCACTGAATTCAATTTCTAAATATCACTGAGATCATGTCACTTTCCTGCTTAAAATCTCCAAGGCTTCTTTATTTCTAAATGGAAAACAAGCCAAGCTTTTATTCTGCATCCAAGACCCTGGATAATTTTCTAGTATCCCTCTCCACTCTAAGCAGGTTGGTATCCAGAGCATAGCTAATCCAGTCTCACCTGAGCATATTGGCTCCTCACCATTCCCCTACCAAGAATGTACTGCTCACTCCCTCCTGTCCATTTTCCCTTACCATACCTACTCTCAGTTCTCCCTCTCTCCACTAAACTCTAGCTATGCTTTTTATTTCCTACCATTCTCTAGGCATTTATCAATTATATATCTATCTTGTTGTGACATGTCTGATACCATTTAATTTTAATGACATATTTGCCTATCCAAAGCTCCTTGAGGCCAAGGACCATGTTATTATCTTCTTTGCATTTCTAGCACTTAATATAGTGGCTAACACATATTGAGTCATGTCCAACTCTTCATGACCCCATTTTGGGTTTTCTTGGAAAAGATACTGGAATGGTTTGCCTTTTCCTTCTCAAGCTCATTTTATAGATGAGTGAACTGAAGCAAACAAGGTTAAGTAACTTGCTAATAAATATCTAAGCTGGATTTGAACTCAAGTCATCCTGACTCTAGGCCTAGTACTTTATCTACTATGTCACCTAACTAGCCTACTAACACATAGTAGGTACTTAATATATGCTTTTTGACTGACTGTTTATGTTATGATCTTCATGAGCAAGGGGATTATGTATATCTCAGAGATCATAGTTCCATTAAAGAGTTATGTATTGAAGTAAATATTGAAATTCGTCAATTATAAATTTCTTAAGGTCAGGAAATGGGTTTAGTCATACCCTAAGGTATGACTGTTCAGGCTATAAGTGGAGTCCCTATCCCAAAGCCCATTGGCATGGGACTTGTCTCACTGGTAGAGATGAATGCCCTGAACTGGGAGAGGGGTGGGGGTGGGTGGGGGGTGGTAGAGCAAGTGAGTTTCTGCTGCCCTCCAGTTCTCTTCAGGACTTTTACAACTTTGAGTCACTTAAGGTGCTTCTGGATTCCAGCTTCAAGAGGGAAGATGTAAAAGGCCAAGCCCACTTCAGGTTGCTGAAAGACAATATTCTGGGAAGACATGGGAGGAGCTGACTGTCTCCACCATGTCCCTATTCCCAGCTAGCTACAGTAGAGGTGGGGAGTTTCCTCTTAGGTGAGATTTAGACTCTCGGTTGAGCTGAGTTACCTCACTCCCATTTGGAGAGCTCCTTCACTTTGTATTGTCTGCTATATATTCTCATATGTATACTTTCTCTGGTTTCTGTTTTGCCATTTGATTTGGATTAATGGGCTTTCTTGGCTATGTACTATGTATGTTCATTGAGGAACTGCATTTGGCAGGAAGGGGTCAAGCCTTAGATTATAGAGCTTGGGGTTCCTCTTCCTTCCAAGTTAGATCATTAGCAGTTAGATTGAACCCAATCATATCTCCCAGACCAATAACATGTGAGGAAGAAGATAAGATATAATTCTAGTCCAGTACCACCTTTCTTTGATGAGTGCATAAATAACCTTCTGTCCCAATTTTCTGCTCGTACTCCTGTCAGGAATTACAGCCTCACCTGGAAAAACATGGGGAGAGTCTACATTAGAGAAGTCTCCTTCCTCCCTTCAAGCCACACAACACCTTATGCTAAATGTTGGGGAGACAGTCCTAAAAACCTGAGGGACCCTGCTATAGCTGAATTAAGGAGTTTCCATTCATTCTCTATCTTGGGTTTATGAGGTACTTTTTTATGTTTACCAGGACTCCTTTGCATTTCAGAGGCTTCTTAAGTAGCTGGGTTTGAAAGGAAGGGAGAGAGGAGAAGAGAGGAGAGGAGAGGAGAGGAGAGGAGAGGAGAGGAGAGGAGAGGAGAGGAGAGGAGAGGAGAGGAGAGGAGAGGAGAGGAGAGGAGAGGAGAGGAGAGGAGAGGAGAGGAGAGGAGAGGAGAGAGAGGAGAGGAGAGAGAGGAGAGGAGAGGAGAGGAGAGGAGAGGAGAGGAGAGGAGAGGAGAGAGGATGGAAGCTAGTCTCTTTCTTCTCCAATGTTCCCACCCAAAGTCAAAATCCTGGTAGGCTTAACTTCATTATGGTCTGCTGATAAAAGAATGAGTGAACTTAATTTGATATGAAGTAGGTATATATCCCTGTGGAAAGGGACTAAGTCAATTTTACAGTAATGCTCCAGGGCAGTGTCTTGGTGGCCTGGAAGAATTAATACTGTTTTCCAGATTGCCTAATTTACTCTTCTGGAGTAACTTCTTCATTTTGAGACGCCAGCTCATTAAATTAAAGGGGAAAAAAAAAAACTCCTTTCAGGCTAGAAAATTTCGAATTGCTTTGCCTTTTTCACATATGTCTTTAATTCTTGTAGTAAATACTCAGATCACATATAGGAAAAGGATAGGCTATGGCAGAAAACAGTGAAGGTTCCAAATCACCAGGCAGCCCTAACTGCTTCTTTAAAACTACATACGTGGTGTTTAGTCTCTCCCCTTTTCCTTACTAACTTGCACAAAAACAGTTTTCCTCCTATCCTTTTGAAAGAATGTTTATAAACATAAGCCCTGTGGTTTGAAACATATTTTGGTAAGAACTATACTTCCTTTGGCATTCAAAGGGAAAGAAATGGTGCCAAAAAGAAAGAACAAGAGACCTTATCATCATTCAACCAGCTACTTACAATGGCAAGATAAAATGTTAAGCCCTAAGGTGAGAACTGAATCCAAACAGAAGCGGTTAGTCTCATACATGCAATGTTTAATGTTGTAGTATGCTCAGGGACAGAGGAGTTAGACTACTATAGAAAGTTATGTTAGGACCACCTTAAATATAAGCATAATTAATTATACTACTAGTGAGTGGTGGTAGGTTTTTTTTTTCTTTTTTAAGAGTCCCTGCCTTTATTGTGCTTAATTTAGTACTTTGAGCTCATTAAAGGAAAGGAACCTATTGGGGGCAACTAGGTGGCACAGAGGAAAAGTGCCAGGTCTGGATTCAAGAGGACCTGAGTTCAAATTCAGACTCAGACACTTGACACTAACTAGCTGTGTGACCTGGGCAAGTCACTTAAACCTCATTGCCTCACCAAAAAAAAAAAAAAAAAAAGGAAAGGAACTATTATTGTTACTTTCTGAGAAGGGAATAAAAGGCCTGGATAATCCCAGACAAAAGTTAATTTGACATTTAAATTTGGCCAAAGAATATATATTTGGTTTTTTGAATTATGTGTGTATACACATGTATGTATGCATGTATTGTATATTTGTGTAGATATGGATATAGTATAGTTATAGATAACGATAACTTATTTTAACCTGATTGCTTTGTAAATCTATATGTTTTATGTATTAAAACATTAGGCTAAGAAGGGGTCCATGGCTTCACCAGGCTGCCAAGGAGTAACATAACACAAAATAGGTTAAAAACTCCTGCTTTAGAATATGTGTGGCTAATTTTCTTGGAATTCTTAATGGACAAAATAAATACCATGTTGTGAAGATCTGAGGATATAAATACAGTTCGGTTTCCCCTTTTCACCTGTACTCGATTATTTTTCCTTTCTCTTCTATGAAGGCAATAGACTGCTCAGGAGCCAGACATTCTAAGCCTCACCATTTCTCCCATTTTCCCTAGAGAAGGCTTTAGCATTTAACTAAATGGAGGAAGTTGAGATATCAGCAAAACTATAATAGAGAAGACTGAATGTTGTCATTAGCTAGTACCTGAGATCACAACTGAGCAGAGATTTATATGAATATTACCTTTGAATAAACATGAAGGCAAAACTTGCCACATAGCATTCATTGTCAGACCATTCACTGTATTTTAGAGAAATGACCATATATAAATCTATGATCCCCTTTATCATTAGATACCTCACCTAAGTTCAAACTAATTATCAAAATTTTGGGAGTCAAGGAACAAAATTTTAAGATGCCTAAAGTACAATTCATAATCTTTGTAAAATCCCTTAATGGATATCAGGCCGAAAAAAAAGTGGAAAAAATCTATGAAGACTACTGTAAAAAACAATCCCTTCCATAAATAAGAATGTGTTTAGCCTTTATCTAGATTTTTCAAGGATATCAGATTCTCTATGCTGTATCTCTCCAAATAATTTTATTTGTCCTAGTCATGAGACTAAAAGAAAAAAATGTAATCCTTTTTAACTCTCGGAGTCATTCTCTGTCCATCAAAAATCCCAGCTCCACTACATCTAAACAATGTTGTACTAGCTAGGTACTGATATTATATAAACAGACAACCTTGTTAAGACTAAAATGCAAGTCAATTAATCTTTGGATTTTAGCTTCTCCATCTAAATAAAGGAAAGAATTATACCTATTCCTGCCAAGGCAAAATGAGTTAAGGCTTTGGAAATCCCTTGAGCATCTCAGAATAAGATATTACATATTTTATAATGAATGCTTATTAATTAGAATTTTATAAAAATGTCAAGAGTTTATAAACTTTACAGAAATTTCATATCTATAAATCATGAATATTTCAAGAAGAGAATTGGGATTCTTCAGACATAGTGAGCACAAAATATAATATCAAAAATTAAATTCATTTATATTAACAAAGAGGAATAACCGTTTACTCATTTGAGAGTCATTTCTGAATCAGACCATTGACTTGTTAGAGCAAAGATCAAAATTATATCAAATCAGAATAAAAACTAAATATGAAATGATGTTACATGCAATTGAAACAACTCCAAGCTAAACTATTTTTAAAAGTTGTTGATGCCAAAAAGAGAGCAGGGGAAAGGATTGAAGAACAAATATCAACACCAGTTATAACTAAGGAGATTTAACCATTGTAAATCAATTGACACAATCAGGAGAACAACAAAAAAAGGTGTAGAAACCACCATAACCAACACACAAGTTCTCCTTGCCAAGAAGAAAATTAAGGTTCTAAAAGTAAATATGAATTTAGGATAAAGACTCATATGTAAAATATTACAAAGGAGAATTTTGAAAAACTATGAGCAATATCATCTCTTAAACATCAGCAAGGGAAAAAAAAACAGATGCATAAAGACTTGCCAAGAAATCTAGTTAAGTCTGATAATTCAAATAACATTTAAGTATGAAACTGGATAGAGGATAACAGGAAAAATTTTAAAGATACTTTGAGTAAAACTATTCAAACTATTCTATCAATGAAAAGTAGAGGCAATGCCTATTGTGATTCATACAGTTAGGTTTCTCATGTACTATCTGGAGAAAACCGAAATGATATTCAGAAACAATGAAAGCAGAAACATAGCTACAGTAAGACCAAATGTACACAGAAGTGGTCCATGGCTAGAGATGAACACAATGTTGAGTTATTAATTCTCAAGTTATCTGACATAAACATTTGCACTTGAAAAAGGAATGTATAGGCAACCTTTCACAAAAAATATTCAACAGACCTCACTTTTCTAGACACTAGTTGACTGAAAGGTGTAGATCATAAAAGAGCCCCATGACATTATTAGTCATTGACTATTCTTTAAAGCATTTGATTTGGTAGAGTTAAATAAATATCACCTCAAAGTCTCCCTTTCCAACAAATTGTTTCCCATACATGTTAAAATTATTAAAAGGTTCCATAAAATATTTAACAACAGAGATGACTGTTTTATAGTCCTCTGATTAGATCAAGTAAGGCATGAAACTGGGTGATATATGCTTGCCAAATGTGTTTGCCATTGAGGATATCCAGAGCAAAAGCCAAACAGAAGAAAATTTTTTCTATATATGTTAAAGTACTTTAGATTTTCCTGTTTCAAGACAGAATTATATTGCTTACATCAAACCCTAGCATATTGAAGAGCTTCTAAATGCACACATAATTATACAAAAAAATTCCTTCCATAGAAATCCAAATCAAACCATACATAGAAAACCAAGTGGATGAAGACTACCTATTACTATTAGAATATTAATCCAGACTAATATTCAGTGTAATAGATAGCCTATAGGGCATTATACAACCTGCTTGCTCATATGTTAAGAACTAGCCATGATGTGGTGATCATGATGATGGATATCATTAACCTCTCAATCAATAGAAAGAAGTGAAACAAAGATTATAAGACATCACCAGATTAGCCATTCTAGGTAAAATCATAGTTAACACCTAACATTTTGAAGTTGTTGAATGGAAAAGGGGGTAAGATAAAATAGTGCACTCCTCTGTCACAAGGTTCGTCAGTTTAGAAGTCATTCCTGAAATGGCAAAAATTGAATTTTATAATTTCTGTTCATTAAGGGACAGGGCTCTCCTAATTTTAAGCTGTATTCCCTAATGAACCAGATGGACTATATTGAAGAGGCAACTTTCTGCCCATTAATAGGGTAGGATTGCCTTGATTCAAAAATTTCTCCTTCAGTAGCACAGCTCAGTATAGATGACTAAGATCTTGTCCTACCCTTTTAAGAGCCTTCTCACCTTGGAAGGTCACTCTGCCTCAAGTCTCTTCTTCTAATTGGCCAGTTTCTCCTGGAACCTCCATTTTAAGGAATGTGCCACAGGCTAGCCATGTTCACTCCTTAGTTCCTCTTCAGGCTCTACTACTGAGTCTCTGACCTTTCTCCACCATATCCATTTCCCCCACCATAGGTACTTTACCTCCCACACTTTTCAGCTTCCTTTTTTTTTTTAATACTGTCTTCTCTCATTGGAGTGTAAACACCTTGAAGCTGGAACTGTTTTTCTTTTTTCTTTCTTTTTTTTCTGTATTTCTATTCCCAGTGCTTAGCACAATGCCTAGAGAGTAATAAATGCTTAATAAATGCTTGTTCATTTGTTGGGAAAACTGAAGGAATAGGCTTGGATCTACACAATAAAGGACACATGTAGGAATTATGACTAATCTGACCAGAATTTGTAGGTGAGATTTCAAGATCTTCAGAGTTTCCAAGATCTTCCTCTTTAACCCTTCCCTCTTGCCCTCTGGTTGACCTGGAAAGCAATAGATCTTAACTCTGCTCTGGCCTTCTCTTTTCCTGAAGGAGAGTGGATTTTCCTCTATTCTACAACTCTTTTCTTCTAGAGGACAGAGAGAAGAGTAGCTTGTGAATTGCTCTAAGGACAGAGGTGAATGGAAGGTTGTTCTCTGAGAGAGCCGAGAATTGACCAGCATTTTAAAATGTCTTTATCTTCTTTCTTCTCTCTGGCAAATTGGTATGGCCTTATGTTAAGGCTATCCATTATATCAATTAATGCACCCAGTTATAGAATGAAGTTTCAGGAAGTTTTAAAAAGGCTAGAACTACAAGCTGAATCTGATAAAAATGAAACTTAATGAGGATAAATGTGACCTATTATAAGTAGGTTCCAAAAAAATAAACTTTACAAGTATAAGATAGGGAAATCATGCCTAGACATGTGCTTGCCTCCTTAGAACAACATACACACCCCCTCAGCTGATCACCTGAAATCTCATCACCATGAAGAATGACTCAGGTTATCAAACTTTCTCAACTCACCCCTAGTTGCTTCTCCTCTTTCATTACAGGGTTGGAGGGTAGAGCACTAACCTCCTCTCAAGGCTTTCCTTTATAAAGGGCCTGGTGCTGGTACACCTTGGTCACCCTCCCATCTTCCTACTCCCTCCCCATCTCAGAACTTTAGTTTCCTTTAGTGTTGTTTTAGTTCTTAAGTTCAGAACAAAATAAGTAAAATTAAAAACAAACACAAAAAGGATTCTTATACAGATAGATTTCACTAACTCTTAAGATTTCTGATTATGTGAAGGCTTGTCCCTGTAGGCCAAGATCAAGTGCCAATCATTAATCCATTACCTACCTTTTCTTTTCTTTTTTTAAAATTAACATCCTCACTTTATTTTATGTTTTCAATTCGTTAACATTTTTATTTAAATTTTGAGTTTTAAATTCTATCCTTCCCTCCCTCCTCTACCCCTTCCCTGAGACAGTAAACAACCAGATATAGGTTATACATGTACAATTATGTAAAATGTTTCAATATTAGTCCCTTTGCATAAGAAGACTAGAATAAAAGAAAAAATGAAAGAACACTAAAAATGCATGCTTCAGTCTATGTTCAAACAATATCAATTCTTTCTCTGGAGGTGGATAGTAAGCTTTATCATTAATCCTTTAGAATTGGATTGTCTTGCATCATTATATTGCTGAGAATAACTAAATTATTCACAGTTCTTCATTAAATAATGCTGTTACTGTGTACAATGTTCTCCTGATTCTGTTCATTTCACTATGTATCAGTTCATGTAATCATCCTACTTGTCATTTCTTATAGTACAATAATACTCCATTACATTTCTTATAGTACAATAACATTCCATAACTGCAGCTTGTTTAAGACATTTCCCAGTTGAAAGGCATCCCTTTGATTTTTCATTCTTGGACACCACAAAAAAGAGTTGCTCAGAATATTTTTATACAAATAGATTCTTCCCCTTTTTTTGGATGTTTTCAGTACATAAACCTAGCAGTGGTATTGCTGGATTGTATGCACATTTTTATAGCCTTTTGGGCATAGTTCCAAATTGTTCTCCAGAATGGTTAGATCAGTTCACAACTCCACCAAAAGTGACTTTAGTGTCCCTGTTTTCCCATATCCCCTCCAACATCCAACATTTTCCTTTTGTTCATATTAGCCAATCTGATAGGTGTGAAGTGGTACTTCAGAGTTGTTTTAGTTTACATTTCTCTGATCAATAGTGATTTAGAACATTTTTATATGATTGTAGATAACTTTGTCTAAAAACTGCCTGTTCATATCCTTTAACCATTTATCAATTTGCAAATGACTTGTACTTTTATAAATTTGACTCAGTTCTCTTTATATTTGAGAAATGAAACCTTTATCAGAGATACTTGCTGCAAATTTTCCCCCCAGTTTTTTTGCTTATTTTGGTTCCATTGCTTTTCTTTGCACAAAAACTTTAAAATTTTATATAATCAAAATTATCTCTTTTACATTTTTTAATACTTTCTATATCTTCTTTGGTACTAAATTCTTCTCTTATCAATAAATATGACAAATAAACTATTTCATGCTCTCAATTTGCTTATGGTATCACCCTTTATGTGTAAATCATGTACGCATTTTTACCTTCTCTTGGTATACCATGTGAAATGTTGGTCTGTACCTTGTTTCTGCCATATTGTTTTCTGGTTTTCCCAGGAGTTTTTGTCAAATAATGAGATTTTGTTTCAAAAGCTTGAATATTTAGATTTATCATATTACTATGATCATTTACTATAATTTATTTATACCTAATCTATTGTACTGATCTACCACTCTGTTAGCCAATATCAGATAGTTTTGATAATTAGTGTTTTATAATATAATTTGATCTGGTACAGTTAGGCCACCTTCTTTTGTGTTTTTTTTTCCATTGATTCCCTTGATATCCTGGAGTTTTGTTCTTCCAGATGAATATTATTTTTTCTAGCTTTATAAAATAATTGCTGATAGTTTGATTGGTATGGCATTGAATAAGTAGAATAATTTAGGTAGAATTGTCACTTTTATCATGTTGGCTCGGTCTACCCATGAGCAACCAATATTTTTCCAATTGTTTAGATCTGACTTTATTTGTGTGAAAAGTGTTTTATAGTTCTGTTCATATAGCTCCTATATTTGCCTTGGCAGGTAGACTCCCAAGTATTTTATATTGTCTACAGTTATTTTAAATGGAATGCCTTTCTAATTCTTGCCGTTGGACTTTGTTGATAACATATAGAAATGCTGATGATTTGTGTGGGTTTATTTTATACCCTGCAACTTTGCTAAAGTTGTTAATAATTTCAAGTAGTTTTTTAGTTGATTCTCTAGAATTTTCTAAGTATGACATCACATCACCAGCAAACAGTGATAGTTTTGTTTCCTCATTGCCTATTCTTATTTTTCAATTTCTTTTTCTGTTCTTATTGTTATAGCTAACATTTCTAGTGTAATATTAAATAATAGAGGTGATAATGGACATCCTTTCTTCACCCCTGATTGTTGTGAGAAGGCTTCTAGCTTATCCCCATTACAGTTAATGCTTGTTGATGGTTTTAGATAAATATTATTTGTGATTTTAAGGTAAGCTCTGTTATTACTATGGTCTCTCATGTTTTAATAGGAATGAGTGCTCTATTTTGTCAAAGGCTTTTTCTGCATCTATTGAGATAATCATGATTTCTGTTGGTTTTGTTATTTATATGGTCAATTATGCTGATAGTTTCCTTAATATTAAACCAGCTTTGCATTCTTGTTATAAATATCCCTGGTCATAGTGTATAATCCTTGTGACATATTGTTGTCATCTCTTTGCTATTATTTTATTAAAAATTTTGCATCAATATTGATTCAGGAAACTGGTCTATAATTTTCTTTCTCTTTTTTTTTGTTTAGGTATCAGCACCATATTTATGTCATAAAAGGAATTTGGTAGAACTCCACCTATTTTTCCAAATAGTTTACATAGTATTAGAATTAATTGTTCTTTAAATGTTTGGTAGAATTCATTTGTGGATCCATCTGGTCCTGAGGACTTTTTCTTAGGAAGTTCATTGATGGCTTGCTTCTATAATTTTTTTTTCTAAGATTGGGTTAAATATTTTATTTCTTCTCATATTTTTTGTAAATATTCATTCATTTTATTTTTATTGTCAAATGCATTGGCATATAGTTTGGCAAAATATTTCTTAACAATTGTCTTGATTTCCTCTTCATTGGTGGTGAATTCACCCCATTGATTTTTTTTTTCTGGTGAGGCAATGGGGGTTAAGTAACTTGCCCAGGATCACACAGCTAGTAATTGTCAAGTGTCTAAGGCTGGATTTGAACTCAGGTCATCCTGAATCCAGGGCCGGTACTCTATCTACTGTGCCACCTGGCTTCCCCCACACCACTGATTTTTGATACTAGTAATTTGGTTTTCTTCTTTCCTTTTTTAATCAAATTAACCAATAGTTTATCTATGTTATTGGGTTTTCATAAAACAAGCTTCGAGTTTTCTTTATTAGTTTAATGGTTTTCTTACTTTCAGTTTTATTAATTGTTTCTCTGTTTCCAATTGGGTATTTAATAGGGAATTTTTAATTTGTTCTTTTTATAGTTTCTTTTTAGTTGCATGCACAATTCACTGCTCTACTTTTTATCTATTTTATTGATGTAAGTAATTAGAGATATAAATTTTTCCTTAACTACCACTTTGGCTGGATGTCATAAATTTTGGTAAGTTGTTTCATTGCTGTCATTTTATCAATGAAATTATCAATTTTTTCTATGACTTGTTCTTTTATCCACTTTTTTTTAGAATTTGATTATTTAATTTCCAATTAATTTTAATCCCTCCATTGCCCATTATTGAATGTAATTTTTATTGCATTATGATCTAAAAAATATGTATTTACTGTTTATTCTTTTCTGAATTTGGTTGTGAGGTTTTTATGTCTTAATACATGATCAATTTTTGTGTAGGTACCATATACTGCTAAGTATTTCATATTTACAATTTTATTTTCCAAATTACATGTAAAAACAAATTTTGACATCAATTTTTTAAAAACTTTGTGTTCCAACTTCTCTTCCTCCCTCCCTCCCCCCCCTCCCCCAATAATTCAAGCAATTCAATATAAGTTATACATGAGTAGTGATGCAAAACATCTCCATATTTGCCAGGTTGTGAAAAACAGACAAATACAAAACTTCAGATTAAGGAACTATAAAAAAATTATGCTTCAATCTATCTTCAGATACCATCAGATCTTTATAGATGGATTGCAATTTTTATAAGTCCTTCAGAGTTATCTTGGATCATTGCATTACTGAAAATAACCAAGTCATTCACACAGCCCTTCTTATAACATTACTGTTATTTTGTAAACAGTACATTGCACTCTGCTTCAGTTCATGTAGGTCTTTCCAGGTTTTTCTAATGGCATCCTCATCATCATTTTTTTTCCAATAAAGGGACTAACAAAAATTATGTTTCAATCTGCATTCAAGCACCATCAGTTCTCTCTATGTAGATGGATTGCATTTTTCATAAGATCTTTGATCATTGCATTGCTGAAAATAACCAAGTCATTCATAGCAGATCATCTCACAATATTACTGTTATTTTGTATATAGTACATTTCACTTTGCATCAGCTCATGGAGGTCCTTCCAGGTTTTTCTGATAGTATCCTGCTCATCATTTTTTATATTAAACTACATTTATATAGTACTTTAAAGAGACATTTCCTTACAATAAACCCATGAGTTTTTTTTATTGCAACAGTCATAGATAACATTTATATAGTACCCTAAACTTGGCAAAGAATTTTCTTCACAATAGCGCAGCAAAGTAAGTACCATATCTTTTGCCATCATCATCATCAATCAATAATTAACCATCATCCATCAATCCTCACCATCATGCTCAGTCAATCCTTATTATTGCCAATCAATCCTCATCTTCTTCATTCAATCCTCATTATCATCAATCAGTCCTCATCATCAATCCTCATCTTACTCCAATCATCATCAATCCATCAGTCAATCCATCATCATCATCATCTTACATTTCTCTTGCATCTGCTTCAAAAATTTTTCTCAATTACTATTGTTACCTTGTTTCTCTCCATTCTATTTCCTTCCCATGATATTTACTCTATTTTCTATCTTCTTTTATCCTATCCAGCCTCAAAAGTGTTTTATTTCTGGCTTCCCTTTTCCCCACTGTGCCCTCCCTTCTTTCCCCCCACCCTCCTTATCCCCTTTCCTTCCTACTTTCTTTCAGGGTTAGATAGATTACTCCACCCAACTGAGTGTGTATGTTATTCCCTCCTTGAGACAACTCTGATGAGAGTAAGGTCTTTGTGCTAATTCTGATGAGTGTTAGGCCTATTCACTGCCCCACTCCTCTCCCATCTCTCCCCCCACTCCATAAGTCCTTTGTTGCTTCTTTCATATGAGATTTCACCCCATTCTACCTCTCCCCTTTCCCCTCCCCCAGTGCAATACTCTCCCCCCTCAATTTTACCCTAAAGATGTCATCATGGCACAGCAAGGCAACACAGTGGACAAAGAACCTGCCCTGGACCCAGGAGGACCAGAGCCCAAATGCAGCCTCAGACACAAGATATTCACCAACTATGCATCTCCAGGTATGCTACTCAACCTCGAGTGACACATACACACACACACACAAACACAAAGATAAATGAAAAGTAAATGATTTACAAATATCATCTTTTCATAAAAATTTCCCACCTGTGCCCATTGTCTAAATGTATTCCTATCATCTGCCCTAATACTCAGAAAGCTTTTATGAGTTAGATGTATCATCCTCCCATGTAGGAATGTAAACAGTTTGTCTTTTTACTATCCCTCATAATTTTTTTCCTGTTTACCTTTTTAAGATTCTCTAGGGGGCAGCTAGGTGGTACAGTAGATAGAGTACCAGGCCTGGATTCAGGAGGACCTGAGTTCAAATCCGGCCTCAGACACTTGACACTTACTAGCTGTGTGACCCTGGGCAAGTCACTTAACTCCAATTGCCTCATAAAAAAAAAAAAAAAAAAAGATTCTCTAGGGTCTTGTACTTGGAAGACAAATTTTTTTTTCAGTTCAGGTCTTTTTACTAAGAAGGCCTGAAAGTCCTTGTTTTTATTGAAGTCCCATTTTTCCCCTGAAAGATTATACACAGTTTTGCTCGTAGGTAAACTTTGGTTGTAATCCCAATTCCTTTGCTATCTGGAATATCATATTCCATGCCCTCTGGTCCTTTAATATAGAAGCTGCTAGATATTGTGCTATGCTGACCATGGCTCCACAGTATTTGAATTGTTTCTTTCTGTCTGCTTGCAATAATTTCTCCTTGACCTGAGAGATCTGGAATTTAGCTACAATATTTCTGGAAGTTTTCATTTTGGGATCTCTTTCAGGAGGTTATTGGTGGATTCTTTCAATTTCTATTTTACCATATGATTCTAGAATATTAGGGCAATTTTCCCTGACAATCCTTGGAATATGATGTCCAAGCTTTTACTTTGATCATGGTTTTCAGGTAGTCCAATAATTTTCTAATTATCTCTCCTGGATCTATTTTCTAGCTCCATAGTTTTTCAAGAAGATATTTCACATTGCCCTCTATTTTTTTATTCATTTGGATTTGCTTTATTGTGTTTTGGTTTCTCATAACATCACTACCTTCCATTTGTTCAATCCTAATTCTCAGGCAATTATTTTCTTCAGAGAGCTTTTGTATCTCCTTTGCCATTTGGCTTTTCATGCTGTTGACTTTTTTCTGATGACTTTCCTGCATCACTTTCATTTTCTATTTTTTCCTCTACATCTCTTTATCTTCAAAGTCCTTTTTAGCACCTCTATGGCCTGAGGCCAATTCATATATTTTTTGGAAGCTTTGGATGTAGGAACCCTGATTTAACTAACCTCTTCTGAGGGTCCACCTTCAATCATCCTTGTCACTAAAGAAACTTTCTATGGTTCACATCTTTCTCTGCCTGCTCATCTTGCCTGTCTTTTACTTGACTTTTAACTCCTCTTTAAAAGGGGGCCCTGATTCCAGGCTGCACTGTTCCAGGATTCAGGGGATCCCAGCTAGTATGATTTAAGGAGGGGCAGGTTCTTCATTTTCCTGGCCTATGTTCTGGTCTGTAAATAACCCCAGGCCAACTTGCTAATTAGCCAGGCAACAACATTTTGTTTGCTGTGGCTGTTAGCTATGACAAGCCTGTGACCCTCCCCACCCAGGCTGCCACCACTCAAAATTTCTTCCTGGTTCCCAGCTGGGGTAGGACAGCTGAATTCCTCTTCAGCTCCTACAGACACCCCTGTAGTCACTCCTCTGCCAGCCATTCAGCCCTCTCACCAGACCATGAGCTTAGTTCCAGAAGATGCTGATGCTGCAGCTCACTTGAGGCTCCAGGGTAAATTTCTGTGGCACAGGCTGCCTGGGGCTGGATCTGTGTCAGCGCAAACCTGGGGTTGGACTCCACTACCACACTGGCACAGCAGCCCCCTCTGGCTAAACTTCTAAGCCGTCTTTGGCTGGAAAATGATATCAGCCCATCTTTTTGTGGGTTCTGCTGCTCCAGGAATTGTTTTATGGCTGTGTTTGGAGTTTTTTGGAGTAATTGTGTCAGGAGCTCTGAGCACTTACTGCTTTTCCCCCACCATCTTGGATCTGCCTCCTGCTGTCTATATACTGCTAAGTAAAAGTTACATTCCTTTCTATTTCTATCCAATTTTCTCCAGAGATCTATCATACCTAAGTTTTCCAAAATTTATTCACATCCTTAAGTTCTTTCTTGTTTATTTTTGTGGTTAGATTTGTCTAGTTCTGTGAAGGAAAAGTTGAGGTCCTTCACTACTATAGTTTTATTATCCATTTCTTCCTGTAGCTCATTCAACTTCTTTAAAAACTTAGATGCTATACTATTTGGTGCATGTATTTTTTTTTTTGCTATTTCTTTTTTTTTTAATTAATAAAGTATTTTATTTTTTTTCCATTACATGTAAAGATAGTTCTCAACCTTTGTTTATACAAGCTTTACAATTTCAGATTTTTCTCCCTCCCCCCCCCCTACACAGCAGGTAATCTGATATAGGTTATTTACATATATATATATATATATATATATATATATATACACATAATAACATTAATCCTATTTCTGCATTAGTCATGTTATAAGAGAAAAAAATCAGAGCAATAATGGAAAACCTCAAAATAGAATAAAAACAGCAGCATCAAAAACAAAAGAAATAGTATGGTTCATTTAGCATCTATACTCCGCAGATCTCTTTTTTTTTTTCCCCCTGGATTTGAAGATCCTCTTCCATCACGAGTTCCCTGGAACTCTTCTGTGCCATTGCATTGGTGAGAAGAATATAGTCCATCACAGTAGATCAACACTCAATGTTGATGTTACTATGTACAATGTTCTTCTAATTCTGCTCATCTCACTCATCATCAGCCCACTCAAGACACTCCAGGTTTCTCTGAACTCCTCCTGCTCATCGTTTCTTGTAGCACAATAGTATTCCATTGTATTCATATAACACAACTTGTCCAGCCATTCCCCAATTGATGGGCACCCCCTCAACTTCTAATTCTTTGCCACCACATAAAGAGCCACTATAAATATTTTTATACATGTGGGTCCTTTTCCCTTTTCCACGATCTTTTTGGGAAAAAGACCCAAAAGTGGTATTGCTGGGTCAAAGGGTATGCACAGCTTTATCGCCCTTTGGGCATAATTCCAAATTGCTCTCCAGAATGGTTGGATCAGTTCGCAGCTCTACCAACAATGGATTAGTGTTCCAATTTTCCCACAGCTTCTCTAACATTTATTATCTTCCTTTTTTGTAATTTTAGCCAATCTGATAGGTGTCAGGTGGTACCTCAGAGTTGTTTTAATTTGCATCTCTCTAATCATTAGAGATTTAGAGCATTTTTTCATATGGGAATAGATAGCTTTGGTTTCTTCATCAGAAAACTGCCTGTTCATACCCTTTGACCATTTCTCAATTGGGGAATGACTTGGGTTCTTATAAATTTGATTTAGTTCCCTTTATATTTTAGTGATGAGGCCTTTATCAGAAGTACTGGCCTCAAAAATTGTTTCCCAGCTTTCTGCCTCCCTTCTAATTTTGGATGCATTGCTTCTGTTTGTACAAAAATTTTTTAATTTAATGTAATCAAAATCATCCACTTTGCATTTTATAATATACTCTATCTCTTGTTTGGTCAAAACTGTTTTCCTTTCCAAAGATCTGATAGGTAGACTATTCCTTTCTCTCCTAATTTACCTATGGTATCACCTCTTATGTCTAAATCGTGTATCCATTTTGACCTTATTTTAGTATAAGGTGTAAGATGTTGGTCTATGCCTAATTTCTGCCATACTGTCTTCCAGTTTTCCCAGCAGTTTTTGTCAAATACTGAGTTCCTATCCCAGAAGCTGGAGTCTTTGGGTTTATCAAACACTACATTACTAGTGTCATTTACTACTGCATTTCCTGAGCCTAGCCTATTCCATTGATCTACCACTCTATTTTTTAGCCAGTACCAGATAGTTTTGATGACTGCCACTTTATAGTAGAGCTCCAGGTTTGGTACGTTAACCCACCTTCCTGTGAATTTTTTTTCATTATTTCCCTGGATATTCTTGATGTTTTGTTTTTCCAGATGAATTTTGTTATTATTTTTTCTAGCTGTATAAAATAATTTTAGGTAATCTGATTGGTATGGCACTGAATAAGTAAATTAATTTAGGCAGTATTGTCATTTTTACGATATTAGCTCTGCCTATCCATGAGCAATTGATATCTTTCCAATTATTTAGATCTGATTTGTTTTGTGTGAAGAGTGTTTGGTAGTTGTGTTCATAGAGTTCCTGGTTTGTCTTGGCAAGTAGACTCCCAAGTATTTTATATTATCTACCATTACTTTAAATGGAATTTCTCTTTCTATCTCTTGCTGCTGGACTTTGTTGGTCATGTCTAGAAACATGCATGATTATGTGGATTTATTTTATATCCTGCTACTTGCTAAAGTTGTTAATTGTTTCAAGTAATTTTTGAGTTGATTCTCGAGGATTCCTTAAGTATACCATCATATCATCTGCAAAGAGTGATAGTTTTGTTCCTCCTTGCCTATTCTAATTCCTTAATTCCTTTCTCTTCTCTGATTGCTAAAGCTAATATTTCTAGGACAATATTAAAAGTAGGGTGATAATGGACATCCTGTTTCACCCCTGATCTTATTGGGAAGGCCTCTAATTTTATCTCCCTTGCATATAATACTTGCTGATGGCTTTAGGTAGATACTGTTTATTATTTAAGGAAAGCTCCCCCTATTCCTAAACTCTCCAGTGTTTTTATTAGGAATGGATGTTGTATTTTGTCAAAAGCTTTCTCTGCCTCTATTAAGATAATCATATGATTTTGGATTGGTTTTCTTATTGATGTGGTTGATTATGTTAATAGTTTTCCTAATGTTGAACCAGCCCCTGCATTCCTGGTATAAATCCCACCTGGTCATAGTGTATTATTCTGGTGATCACTTGCTGTAATCTCCTTGCTAATATCTTATTTAAGATTTTAGCATCAATATTCATTAGGGAAATTGGTCTATAATTTTCTTTCTCTGTTTTTGCTTTGCCTGGTTTTTGGTATCACCACCATATTTGTGTCATAAATGAATTTGGTAGAAACTCCTTCATTCACCTATTTTTCCAAATAATTTGTATAATATTGGAATTAATTGTTCTTTAAATGTTTGGTAAAATTCACCCAGTAAACCCATCTGGCCCTGGGGATTTTTTCTTAGGGAGTTCATTAATGGCTTGTTCAATTTCTTTTTCTAATATGGTTTATTTAAGGATTTTATTTCTTCTTCAGTTAACCTGGGCAGTTTGTATTTTTGTAAATATTCATCCATTTCATTTAGATTGTCAAATTTATTGGCTACAGTTGGGCAAAATAATTCCTAATTATTGATTTAATTTCCACTTCATTGGTGGTAACATCCCCTTTTTTCGTTTTTGATACTGGTAATTTGGTTTTCTTCTTTCTTTTTTTTTAAACAAATTAACCTGATATTTTTATCTATTTTATTGTTTTTTCATAAAACCAGCTCTTAGTTTTATTGATTAATTCTATAGTTTTTTTGCTTTCAATCTTATTAATTTCTCCTTTGATTTTCAGGATCTCTAATTTAGTGACTAATTGGGGATTTCTAATTTGTTCTTTTTCTAGCTTTTTAAGTTGCATGCCCAATTCATTAATCTCCCTCTTTCTCTTTTTTATTCACGTAAGCATTTAGAGCTATAAATGTTCCCCTAAGCACTGCTTTGGCTGCATCCCATAGATTATGGTATGTTGTCTCATTATTGTCATTTTCTTGGATGTAGTTATTGATTGTTTCTATGATTTCTTGTTTGGCCCATTCATTCTTTAGAATGAAATTATTTAGTTTCCAATTGATTTTCATTCTACTTTTCCCTGGCTCTTTCTACATGTAATTTTATTGCATCATGATCTGAAAAGGATGCATTTACTATTTCTGCCTTTCTACATTTAACTATGATGTTTTTGTGCCCTAATACATGGTCAATTTTTGAAAATGTGCCATGTACTGCTGAGAAAAAGGTAATTCCTTTATATCTCCATTCAATTTTCTCCAGACATCTATCATGTCTAACTTTTCTAGTAATCTATTCACCTCTTTCACTTCTTTCTTATTTATTTTTAGGCTAGATTTATCTAATTCTGAGACGGGGAGATTCCAGATCCCCCACTAGTATAGTATTACTGTCTAATTCCTCTTGTAACTCATTTAACTTCTCCTTTAAGAACTTGGATGCTATACCACTTGGCGCATACATATTCAATATTGATATTACTTCATTATCTATAGTACCTTTAAGTAAGATGTAATTTCCTTCCTTAACTCTTTTAATGAGATCTATTTTTGCCTGCACTTAGTCTGAGATAAGGATTGCTACCCCTGCTTTTTTTACTTTAGCTGAAGCATAATATATTCTACTCCAGCCTTTTCCTTTACTCTGTGTGTATCTCTCTGCTTCAAATGTGTTTCTTGTAAACAGCATATTGTAGGATTCTGGTTTTTAATCCACTCTGCAATTCGCTTCCGTTTATAGCAGAGTTCATCCATTCACATTCACAGTTATTATTACTGACTGTCTATTCCCCTCCATTCTATTTACCTCCTTTGTACTTTCCCTCCCCCTTCTTTCACCCTATTCCTCCTCACTGACATTTTACTTCTACCCCTGCCTCCCCCAATCTGCCCTCCCTTTTTATCACCCTCCTCTCTTTTCTTTACCCTTTTCTCCCTTGCTTTGTCCTCCCTTCTAGTCAGTCCCCCCCCTTTTCCCTTCCCCTTTTGCTTCCCTAAAGAATGAGTTAAGTTTCTTTATCCAATGAACATATATGTTATTCCCTCTTTGAATCAAATCTAATGAGAATAGGGTTGAAACCATGTTCCCCCTCCTTTCTTTCCCTCTATTGTAATAGGTTTTTTTTTCAACTCTTCATATGATCTAATTCATCCCCTTCCACCTCCCCTTTCCTCTCCTCCCCAGAGACTCCCTTTTTAACCCCTTAAAATTTTTTTGTATCATCACATCAAAGACAATTTATATTATACCCTCTGTGTAAAATCCTTCTCTCTGCCCAAATACATTTACAGTTCTTAAGAGTTATGAGTATTATCTTCCCATGTAGGGATATAAACAGTTTAACCTAATAGGGTAACCTTTTTTTTTCTCCCCCTCTGTTAACCTTTTTAAACTTCTCTTGAGTCTTGTATGTTGAGATCAAATTTTCTATTCAGTTCTGGTCTTTTCACCAGGAAAGATTGAAAGTCCCCAATGTCATTAAATGTCCATCTTTTCCCCTGAAAGAAAATGCACATTTTTGCTGGGTAATAGATTCTTGGCTGCCAATCCAAGCTCCTTTGCCTCCGGAATATCATATTCCAAGCCTTGTGGTCCTTTAATGTTGAAGCTGCCAGGTCCTGAGCAATCCTGACTGTGGCTCCATGATATTTAAATTGCTTCTTTCTGGCTGCTTGGAGTATTTTCTCCTTCACCTGATAATTCTGGAATTTGCTACAACATTCCTTGGAGTTTTCCTTTTGGGGTCTCTTTCAGGAGGTGATCAGTGGATTCTTTCAAAGATGATTTTATCCTCTGATTCTATGATATCAGGGCAGTTCTCCTTAATAATTTCCTGGAATATGGTATCTAGACTCTTTTTCTGCTCATGGCTTTCAGGCAGTCCAATGATTCTCAAATTGTCTCTCCTGGACCTGTTTTCCAGATCAGTTGTCTTTCCAATGAGGTAATTTCACATTTTCTTCTATTTTTTCATTCTCGTGATTCTGCTTGACTGATTCCTGGTGTCTCATGGATTCCTTATCTTCCAACTGTCCAATTTTAATTTTTAAAGCGTTGTTTTCTTCAGTAAGATTATGCACCTTTTTTTCCATTTGGCCAGATGAATTTTTTAAGGCATTGTTTTCTTCAATGAGATTATGCACCTTTTTTCCATTTGGCCAGATGAATTTTTTAAGGCATTGTTTTCTTCAGTGAAATTATGCACTTTTTTTTCCATTTGGCCAGTCAATCTTTGTGCCTCCTTTCCAAGCTGCTGATTCTTTTTTCATAGTTTCTTGTTTTGCTTTCATTTCTCTCCCCATTTTTTTCTTCTACCTCTCTCAATTGATTTTTAAAATCCTTTTTGAGCTCTTCCCAGGAAGGCTTTTTGTTCCTGAGACCAATTCACCTTCCCTCGTGAGGCTTCAGATGTAGGCAATTTGAGGGTATTGTCCTCATCTGAGTTTGCGTTGGCTTCTTCCCTATTGATATAGAAGCTCTCAATGGAGAGGGCTCTTTTTTGCTTCTTCTCATTATTGCAGCTTATTTATTTATTTTTTAAGTTGAGGTCTGCTCTCGGGGCACCAGAGTCCCTGTTTTGGGTTTCTTGTGCAGGGTTATAGGTGCTGTGTGACCGGCTTTTTACTCTGAGGCCTTTATGGTGTGTGGAGATCCCCCGCCCTGCACTTCCTGTCTGGGTGCGCTCTGGCCAGCCAGGCGCCCTGCTCCTGGCATCCGTTCCCGCCTGACCCATTCGTCGCCCTCCCGGCCAGTGCAGGTAGGTTTTTTCCACTGTCCTTCTTGGCCACCAGATTTTTGAACCAGGTTCCAGGGGCCTCAGTTGTTCGGCTGTGGCCCGCGCTCCTGCTGACTTGCCCTGACCCCCTTCTGCGCTGGTGCTGGGTTGCTGCCCTGCGCTGGGCCTCTCCTTTTGCCTGAGTCAGACCGACCTTTTCCTGAAGTCTTCTAAATTATCTCTGGTTGGAGGACTGTGTCTCTCTGTCCCTTTGCAGGTTCTGTAGTTTCAGAATCTGTCAGAGGCCTGATTTAATGTTCTTTTTGAGGGAACAGAAGGAGAGCTCAGGCAGTTTGCTGCTTCCTCTCTGCCATCATAGCTCCGCCCCCTGGTGCATGTATTTTAATGCTGATATGACTTCATTGTCTGTGGGTACCTTTGAGCAAGATATAGTTCCTTCCTTATCTATTTTAATTAGTTTCTACTTTAGCTTTTGCTTTGTCTGAGATCACGATTGCCTACCCCCTGCTTTCTTTGCTTCAGCTGAAGCATAATAGGTTTTGTTCCAGCCCCTTTTCTTTACCCTGTATATATCTCTCTGCTTCAAATGATTTCTTTTAAACAACATATTACAGTATTGTCTTTCACTTTCTATAGTCAAGTTATTTTTTTGTTTCTTTTTCATTTTTTTCTGAGCCCACTCTCACCCCCACACCCCTTTTTTGTGACTTGTCATTTTTATGTGAGAGTTGGGCTCTGATCCTGCACTGTCCCCAAGATTTTTGTACTGGGTCTAAGGGTCTTAATCCTGGCTTTCACTGGGCTTCAGGGCTTAGTTGCTAGCTTTTGTTGGAGGGTAGGCTTCCCCTTCTGACTTGTACTAAGGGATGAGACCTTCCTGTTTTCCTCCCCCTGGGTGGGGGGGCTTAGTTCCTGGTCTGCCCAAGGGTGAGGTGTTGCTACTGGGTTGCTATGATAAAACAGTCATTCTACTAAGCTGACCCTATGACAAGGACCTTGTTGCTGGTCTATCCCAGGGATGGAACATGCTGGTGGTTTGCCATTGAAACAGGGTCTCTTTGCTGGCAGGCCCTAGGGGCAGGGTCTTGCTGTTAGCTAGCCCTGAGACAGGGCTTCACTACTGGTTAGCAATTCTGTCAAAGCCTTGCTGGTGGCTTGTGGGGG
Source organism: Dromiciops gliroides (assembly GCF_019393635.1). Taxonomy (NCBI): domain Eukaryota; kingdom Metazoa; phylum Chordata; class Mammalia; order Microbiotheria; family Microbiotheriidae; genus Dromiciops; species Dromiciops gliroides. The sequence goes on from NC_057862.1 coordinate 575,800,525, forward strand.
TTGGGGTTATGGTGTGGGGCCTTGTTGCCCTGTATGGACTGCATACTTGCCTAGGGGCCTGCTGGTTTGCAAGGGAGAGGGGCAGGGCTCCCTGGTGGATTTCCCCAGGCTTGGAGCCTTGCTGCAGGCCCCCTGCTATGAGGCTGGGTAACTTCTGTATCTGCTCCTGAACTTCACTCCCCTCCTAACCCTGTAAGATAAAACTTTCCTACCTGGCTGGTAAGCTGCTTCCCTGATCCTAGATAAATTCTGAGGTGGTTTTCTAGCTGTTTGGAGGGGAATTTTGGAGGGCTTCAGATGGGTCCTTTCTCACTTTGCCATCTTGTCTTGCATTCCTTTTCAAAGAATAATTCTGGTCCTAAATTTTTAGGATAATTATTAAGATACTGTTTTTATTATAAGACCATCATTGCTGATAGTTTTATATTTATACTGAGCTAGGATTAGCTCATAGAAGTTCATGTGTTTGATGGGTTACAGATTATACTGAATTTGTATTTCATTATTAAGCTAAGAATATGCAACCTTTGCATCTCTTGGCAGAGAGGTGATGAAAGGTGTTTATATGACAAGACATATATTATGATCCAAAGCTAATGTGTAGATTGTTTTACTTTGCCATGCATATATGTTATAAAACAGATTTTCTTTGAAAGGGGGAATTCTCGAAGCAGAATTAGGGTGGTAGAGATAGAGAGAGACAGAGAGACAGAGAGAGAGAGAGAGAGAGAGAGAGAGAGAGAGAGAGAGAGAGAGAGAGAGAGAGAGAGAGAGACACTATTCAAGAACTACACTATAGAAAGCAGGAAGAAGTTCCAAGGGACACAAGGTAAGTATTGATACTATTGTATTAAATTTAAGATATACTTTAAAAATAATATATGTAATAGTCATTCATGGTTTCATTGCAGGTCCTCTTTTCTTGTTCTTTGTATATGAAAATGTTTTGTTTATCAATGTTTGTCAAGTTCAAAATAAGAAACAAAATATAAAGAATATTTCCTCTAATACAAGTACCTAAATTTCCCATTAAATCTCTCTCTCTCTCTCTCTCTCCTCTCTCTCTCCTCTCTCTCTCTCTCTCTCTCAGGGACAATGGAGTTGGGCTAAACAGATGCTTTTGAAAAACTTAATGGTATGTTCCATTGTCAAACTGGGATAAAAGCATGTGTAAATACATAAATCAAGTCCAACATCATGACTTGTAAGTCAATTCATAGTCCATTCTCTTCCAATGTCAGGTCAATAATGTTATCTGATATCATATTATCACATGATAAAAATAATGCTGTTATTTATAGTATCATAAGGAGTTTTTAGAAGCATCAAGGCACAATGAAAGAGTACTGGCTCTGTAGTCAACAGACCTATTATTCATATCCACAGATACTCTGTGTATGTGGGAAACTCTGGGCAAGTCACTTAACCTCTCTGTGTCTTGGTTTCCCCACTGTGGGGTTGGACTTCATGGTCTCTAACATCTCTTCTAGTTCCGGAGATATTATCCTAGCATCCTGTCTATGATCCCCAACTTCTCCCTGAAATGTAGACCCATCTTTTCACCACTAATATTCTTCCATCAATGCATTATAGCTGTGAATCACAGAATACCCATCTCTGAAGTATTAATGTCAAGGGTCACCCAAAAGTCATAGAACAAGAACATTTTTTAGGCAAGAATAGGTTGCAACATATTACCAATGGACAATCACCCAGAAGGTACAGCATGAGATATTAAATGAATAAATGAAAAAACATTAATGGACTACTATATGCCAGACACAGTACCCCAAGAATACAAATGCAAAAGTCATACAGTCCCTATCCTCATACAGTTTACATCCGTGTTTTACAGGGAAGAAAACTGAGGCTGAGAGAAGTTACATGACTTGCCATAGGTCACACAATTAGTGTCTAATACAATATTCAAACTCAAGGTTTTTCAAAACTCCAAGTCTATTGACTATTCAGTCTGATTAATTATTAATAGATATTAGAGTAGTTCAGAAATTGGCCTCAAAACCAAGGAAGATGTGGATTTCAGTCCTGCCTCTGATACATATAGGCCATGTGACCCTAAGAAAGTAATAATTTCTCAGCACCCCAGGAAATTCTTTTAAGAATGTAAGTTTTGGGGGCAGCTAGGTGGCACAGTAGATAAAGTACTGGCCTAGGATTCAGGAGGACCTGAGTTCAAATCCAGCCTCAGAGACTTGACACTTACTAGCTGTGTGACCCTGGGCAAGTCACTTAACCCTCATTGCCCCACAAAAAAAAAAAAAAGAATGTAAGTTTCAGGGAAAGTGCCAACCTGCATTTATATAAGTTGTTTCTTTATCCCAGAATTCTCTATTTCAATGAAATCATACATCTAACCTCATTCTATTAGTAATTAGTAAAGCAACTATCATTTTGGAAGCTGGTCGGCAAAATTAAAAACAGAGTCCTCCTACTCAAAAAGGTTAGAAAAATTTTCTGAACTAAAGTAAGTCAACCTAATTATGACTGTTTTTTAATCTTTGACTATAAGCTGCCAGAGGGTAATATCATTCTAAACTATGAGAGCCAGCATTACTCCCTACCCACAAAGGAGACATTTAATAGAATGAAGACATAGTGAAAAATAATTATGAATTATCCAAAGTAAATTGTTATATACCATGGAGGTCACATTTTTTTGGTATTCCTATTTCATTTTTAAGTGACTTGTACTTTAATAATGGCAAGAGAGAGAGAGAAAGAGAAAGACAGAGAGAGAGAAAGTCCTCAAAATTAGGAAAACCAGGGTCCAAGCCTCACCTTTGACATTTACTAGCTCTGTAACTCCAAGTAAGCCACAACTCAGTGTCTCGAGAAAGTATCTAATACTATCAGCTGAAGGACAATCACTGACCTGCATTTGTAGGGGGAATTTTGTTAGTGAAAGTTTGTCACACAAATGAAATCATAGTTCCTTCCAGTAACCAATAGGAGACAATGTGGTGTACTCTAAAGACATCTCTGAGATGTGATGTATTAATAAGTTGGGGGGTTTTGTTTTGTTTTCTGGGATTTTTGCATGGTAATGAGGGTTAAATGACTTGCCCAGGGTCACGCAGCTAGTAAGTGTCAAGTGTCTGAGGTCAAATTTGAACTCAGGTCCTCCTGAATCCAGGGTCAGTGCTTTATCCACTGCACCTGATCTGATGTATTAAATCTGCTGTCTCTGAACTTCCAGGCTTATGTGAAAAAGTGTGTTGGTGAAAACATTAAAAAAAAAGTTAGGTTGTCATATAAAGGTCTGAATCTGGACTATTTTTTAATCCTGATAGTCATACAGCTAAAATATTCTCAACTCCTGAAAGAAGGGTCTGAGCCTTCCCACAGAAGTCCTTAGTCAGGTAATCTGCATTTCTATACTGAGCATTCAATTTGACTGCTTCACATTTAGAATAAGAATTAACCTAGTTTTTCTGGGGCAGGGGACTCTTCTAACTTTTTTTTCCTGACTGAAAAAAAAAATAAAATCTGATAAGGCACAGAAAACAGAGGAAGTTAAGACTATGTTTAGCTAAAATGGATGAAAAGGGTAAAGGGAAGAAGGAGGGAAAGGAAGATAAAAGAAGTAGGTGAGACTAGAAAGGTAAAGGAAGAGAAAAGAAAGGTAAAATAGTAGAAAGATATATACACACATATGTGTGCATGTCTAAATCTGTATTTATGTATATATATATATATATATATATATATATATATATATATGAAAGGACAATACTCCTACTTTGAAAGAAGTATAATGATTTTAATCTGTCCAAAGGTTCTCTTCTCCTTTCATGTGCAATTGTCATATAGTAATTCATCTTTTAAATTCTAATACTGTCTTGAAAATTAGTAAATAAATAAAATTTTGAAGTTTGCATTTAGTGACATTGCATAATGAATTATTTTTCTTTGTCTTTCTAAAGATTACATATTCCTATATTATATCCCTTTCCCCAATGCTACCCAGCCACTCATACACTTTTGAAAGGTATAATGACTTCTTAAAACTCTGAATTAAGATTGAGAGTTTGGATTAAGAGATCAGAATTGTCTTTCCTATTTAGCATATGAGGAAATTAGCACAGAGAAGTTAAAAAAATGCTATTAATGACAGAAAAACATTAGGGATTAAAGTCATAGTTCTGGTCTATTTCTGATCTCCTGTGCCCAGTTATATCAGTAGAACTGTTTCAAGGGTGGGGTTTGAACAAAAGAAACATAAATAGTTAAGATTCAAAATAGTATTTCAACAATTGAAGTAAAATATCATTTCTCTTGCCTTCCCAAGGGGTCTATCTTAATAAGAACATTCAGGACCACTTGATTTTTTTTCAAAGTGGTAGTCATTTACATCTCTTTTCCCAGTGATACTTTAAAGAAAGGGAGCTAGTTTGTCTTCAGCCTTTAAATTGATTGATCCAACCAGTAGATTCTCCTAACAAAGAGTCAATACTTGCAAATAGGAGGAAAATAAAGAGAGAAGGATTGATGACATGGACACAGCCTTTATATTTCATAGATCTGAACACTGTCACAAGAATTTACCAAGAAATGCTCATGACCTTATTGATTGATTGCTAGATTCCATTTTCACTCAAATCATGTATAATACCTTCCTTTGCCTCCTTGGTGGTTTGAGAGTTGTGTGAGATTTTGTTTGTTTGTTTTGTTTTGTTAATAAGATTCTGGGGCATAAGAAAACCAAAAAAAAAGGTAAAGAAGAAAAAGATTACCTAACTCCATTTTTTGAACTAGCAGTTCCCTAAAAAATGGTAACACAAAGCTGATTCTTGGGAGGTAACATTATGACATCAATTGAGTTGTTTGCTTTCTCCTACAAGATTGTTACAAACACTATAACAGCTGTTCTGGGTCTTTCCCACATTGGGGAAAAATGTTCCATTTCACAGCTATGATTTCATACATATGAAATATGGCCCTCAGGTGGCCTGAGAATCTTCAGCTTATGATAGAATTTTTAATTAAGTTGTATATAATACTCACACGAAACATGAAGGAAACATATGTGGGTATGAGAGTTGAGATTCCATCCCTCCTTTTTCTTTGGCTTCCCTTCATTTGCAACATGATAAAGAACTGGTGCCAGAGGAGAAACAAACAGGCAAAACCAAGAAATTATAAGATCCTTGAGTCCAAGAGCTGGTATGCAATATATAGAGAACAATCCCCCAACTTCCAACAGGTCTATGATTAAACTGTCCAAGACAGATGTTTATCCTAAGTCCTATTTCTGGTTGTGCCACAGACTTATTTTGTGTCTTTAAATAGTCATCTAACTTTTCTGGGTTTCAATTTATCTAGTTCTAAAATAAACACAAATTCCAACTACTATCTTTTTGTCACTTGATCTTATTCAATTTAGTTCATCATTCTACATAAACCATCTTGTATTAGGGTTCTTTGGATGTCATTTTCTAATTGCTTCATGCATATGTCTTTTCTCCATGATATTGTGAATTCCTTGAGGACAGAACTTATTTCATACACTCCACAACAGCAAGCAAAGGGCTAGACCTAAGGCAATCCAATGATTACCATAATCCCTATTTTCTTCATTACTACTACCTCCACCTCCACCACCATCAAAATAATTTGAGAGCATAAAAAGTATAGCTATGTCAAGACCTACTTAGTAATAGAATGTTTCCTTAGCAATGTGTCTCTTAATTCAACTCTATTTTTTGTGGGAAGGTCAGGATAGGGAAGATATCAATATATTTGATCGATTCAAGCAATTTTTTTCTGTGGAAATTTCCCACTAATGCATACCAGCAATTTATGTATAGCCTATAGACTTAAAAAAATTGATTGGAGCACAGAAAGGTAAGTACTTTGCTATTGTTGCACATAGCTATACTTTTTTATGCTCTCTAAGTTCAAAACTTGTCTTAGACATTCTGCATTTTTCATCATGAGGGCTGTTCTTGTCCATTAGCCATACTTTTCTCCATCTCATTATAGGTCTATAAAAGCACCCCCCCTCCCCGAATAAAGTGAATGAGGTTGAAGAAGACTTTATGTCAAAAGACCACTCATGGAGAATCTAACTGGCATACAGTCTACTTACAAATAGGCTACCATATTCATCATTCAAAAAGCATATCACTATAGAGCTGGAAGAAACCTTAGAGGTAATCTCTCATTTGATCTGTTTCACGTCACACAGTTAAGGACAAAGCTCGCACTTGAAGTCAAGTTTTCCTGATTTCTTTTTTTTTTCAAGGCAATAAGTGTTAAGTGACTTGCCCAGGGTCACACAGCTAGTAAGTGGCAAGTGTCTGAGGCCACATTTGAACTCAGGTCCTCCTGAATCCAAGGCTGGTGCTTTAATCACTGTACCACCTAGCTGCCCCAAGTTTCCAGATTTCTGACCAAGTATTTTTTCTCCTAAACCAGGATGTTGGGAATATCTCCTGACATCTATGACTTAGATGTGATACTCTTTGAAAAGCACTCAACTATAACAAACTCTGAAACCCCAAGAATGAGAACATTGTCTGTACAGATTTTCCATTCTGTGCTTTGTCCTCAATGTTTATCCTTCACTATAGATTTTCTTATGCAGCTGTCAGAACTGAAAATTAATGCCTCCGTCTGAGGAACATTATCCAACAGTGCTGCTGTGACCACCAACTTTTAGCCATGCACTCCCCACTTAAAGACATATCACAACAAATATCCTCTGGTTTTTTATGCCTATTTCTGCATATCCCTCTCTCAATGTTCTGACTGTCTCTCCCTTTCTCCTCCCTTGGTTATCCTGAGTTTGGGGAGATGGAGGCTACAAATCCATCTCTTAGGAAATGATTGTCATTCTCTTTTGTCTTGCCCATCAACCATGCCCTTCAACACTAAGTCAATAATAATGGTAACAACAACAATGATCATTTACTCCTGTCATTCATGGTTATATAGTGCGTTCTAGTTATATAATAATTCATATAAATTATCTCATTTTATCCTTACAATAACCATGTGAATTAGCTAATGTAACTGGTGAGCATTGATCTATGAAGATGCGTTAACTTGATGAAGTTACAAAAAAAGAAATTGGATATTATCATTAATACTACATTGAGTTGGGGACATCTCTTAGGTTTGGGTACTTTTCTACCCAATGACAACTCATGGAGTATGAATAAGTCTCAGTATCTGAGGATGATTTGAATGGCCTGGGATATCATGACTCAGAGACACTTCTTTGAATAGGACCTATGAAAAGGAGAGTCCAGGGCTTAGCACAATGATTGGCACAAAGTAGGTACTTACTAAATGTTTGTTGATTTTACCTGAGAGTAACTCAGTGAGTCCTGGGGGGGGGTCAATGAGGGCAGAGTCTGGCTACTATGAGCAGTAGGTTTGGAGGATGGAGATGTAAGAAGGTTAAAGCTTCCACATCAACACAACTCTCTATCGAACAACCAGACCACACCATATGACAGCAGTGAAGAAGCAGTATATATAACTTCTCTGCCCAGGTAATGAAGGGACAATAGTATAGTAGCAAAAGTTCCTGGATTCCATTGATCTGACTCAGCATTGACATGAAAATAAACAGAAAGATGTTGTAGTTGTACATGCTTTAACCTCATGGTCCCAGGAAAAGGGGAACAATATGGAAAAGTGTGAAAGTTCCTTAACCATAGCCGTTTGAGGGAGTAGGGAGAGTTCCTGAAAACTCACCTGCTAAAGGACTGGCAAGAGTCCCTGGACTGAGGATCAACCATATGTCCTAGCAGCTGGAGGAACAAAAGATTGAGCCAGGATATCTTTTTTTCTTAAGCTAAACTAAGTTTTTGATTGATGTAAAGGAAACTGTTGATGTAGCTTGGTGATTGAGTTTCATATCAGTCTCAGAACATTGCCTGGGGCACTGAAAGATTGGGTGACTTTCCTAGGGTCACAAAGTCATTATGACCTAAGGTAGGAATTGAACATTGGTCTTCCTGACTCTGTTTTTGGTTTTGTTTTTTTGCAGGGCAATGAGGGTTAAGTGACTTGTCTGAAGCTGGATTTGAACTCAGGTCCTCCTGAACCCAGAGCTGGTGCTTTATCCATTGTGTCACCTAGCTGCCCCATTGTTTTTGTTTTTGTTTTCTTTTCTTTTCTTTTTGCGTGGTCTTCCTGACTCTGAAGCCACTTCTCTAGCCACTATACCACACTACTTTTCACAAAAAGAGGCATAATAAAGGGGCCCAAGGACGGTTATTCGGGTGATACAGGACTGAAGAGAATAGAAGAGCTTCTCTAGCAATACCAAATTTATTTCTCTACCTTAGAAAATCTATACCCTTAAATTTGAATTATATACTTCATCATAGTGAAAGCTGGACTCACCAAAAGGGGAAGACTTAACTGTTGAAGGACTACTGTGAATCTTTTGTGTTATTTTGTATTTTCTATAGTATGAAATAAATACTGCCCTATTATGTAGTATTTGTTCCCTGAGTACTCACACAGGAATTGGATACTCATTTACTCATGTCAGTGATACCTTGACATGAACTCTATTCTGTAGTTCCCAAAGGAAATTCTGGCTGGAGACAAAACAAACTAGAGAGTGGTATCTCATCTGAGTGGCAACCCCCAATGGTTGATCTTGGTCAGAGCCTGAGATGATAGGCCATGTGTTATATAACAGTAATATCAATAATAAAATAATGCTAAGTTACATTTATGTTATTCTTTAAAGGTTTCAAAACACTTTACCTTCATTAGCTCATTTGAACTTAAGAACAACGCTATGAAGCAGTTACTACAGATATCCTCATTTGAAAGAGTCTCAGGAAACAGAGACTCAGAACATTTAAGTATCTTGATCAAAATTATACAACTCCAGTTTTCTAAGTCCAGGTCCAGCATGCTTGCCTCTGTATTTCAGGAAATATGCTTCCAAGGTGGACACCATGATTTTAATAAAGCTTATAGGGCTCTGGCTAGAAGCCTCCATATCTCTGGCCTGTGCATGAACTCCTGAGCCAAGTGATTACAATCACACCTGAAAACATCTGAAGGAGTGGCCGGATAGACAAAGCACTAACTAAACCCAAATGAGGAGACCTGGGTTCTAATTCCAACCCTGCCACTCCTAGCTGTAAGACCTTGGTAAATTCATTTGCTTACTCCAACTTTCTATCCATACAAGGAAGGGGTTTAACTAGGTGGTCCCTTCCAACATTTACTAGAATTATGTTTATTTACTAATTGATATATTTGGATTTTACATCATCTTCATTTCTAAATAGATTCCCCCTTCCCCTCCTTGCTCGATAGGTCATCCCTATAACAAACAATTTTAAAAAGAGTAGAACAAAAGCAGTTCAGAAAAAAACAACGAATTCATCAACTTGGTATAAGAGCATATGCAATATTTACATTCATAGTTCTCTATTTCTGGAAGAAAAAAACAAAAGGAAAGAAACTGTATTTTCCCAATTCTTTCAGGGCCAAGATTCTTGGTCATTATAATTACACAGAGGTTAGAGTTTTGTTCTTTTTTAATTCTTTCTATTTACACTGTTGTAGTCACTCTGTATGTTTTTAACATTCTGTAACTTTAAAGTTATCTGGGCCACGACTTCAGTGTCAAGAAGCCTGTCTTTGGCAGGCCCCTTCACTTTCATATTTTGGAAAAATAATTAGACAGAAGCCTCATTAGTAAAGGGTTCTAAATGCCAGTGCCTCACAGTGAGGTGATAGCCCTTCAATGGATTTGTGCAGCAAAGATGCCATTTTGCCTCTGCTTACGCATCCTATTTCCTGATCTAGGGCGGGCATGCAATTAACTAGATATATGACTGTTTATTCACTGCATTTTTCAATACTGTACTGTAACAATCCCTCAAATGCCCCCTGAAGGCGTGAGGTAACTCAAACACAGGTGCAGAAAAGCTAACACAGCAGAAAGAAGAATGTACAAAAATCAATTGGGAAATCAGAATCTTGATTCTGCTTCACATGATTTCATGTTGAAATGACTTTTATCATATTAAATAATATAAACTTGAACAGTTTCAAAAGCAAGCATGCAAATCCAAAAAAAAATATTCTCACTGATTCAAACTGTTTTAATTTTTAATGGATAGAGAAGCCAGGCCAGGAGAATGAAAAGTATTTATTCTACTGTATTGTTTTTGAGATGTGCTTTTATTTACATTCATCTAAAAAAGGGCAGTTCAAAGTGAAATGTTCATTAAATCTAATAGAGAAATACAAATGAACAGATAATAATTATTCCAATTAGCAAATGACATAGGTACATCTAAAGTGATTTAACACAAATGGTAAATCATAGTTTTTATTTATCATTTATTTAACAATGTATTTTTTGTTGTTATTTCAGGACTTCAAAGTTCTCTAAGATATTGCCTTTAACATTTAAGGGTTTATATAGTTACTACTACCTTCACCCCTCCCTTTCTTCCTTTCCCCTGTTTCATCCAAATAGGGCTATGGAAATTCTCTCTTAACTGAATTTCTTACCCTCTAGTTTCTTTGTGGTTTTGACCACTGGCATTTTATCTTGGTTTTCATGTCTGCTTTGTCTGCTCCTGTAGGTGTCACATCAAGTTGGCTTATGTTTGACTTACACTCCTCCCTTCCCCTTGGATTTGTCATTTCTGGCTCCCTTCAGAACTGTGCTTGATCTCACATAGACAATGCAGCACACTCTGGGTTCCTGCCAGAACTCTCACTCAAACAAGGAAAGCTGAGGTTGCTGTCCATTAACCCAAATACTTCCTGGTATTCATTAGTGGATCTTCAACAAAATGGAGCCCAGCCCTTCCAAGATTATCACAGTAGGGTGTAGGGCTAATCTCCCAGACTCTACTTGAAATGACAGGTTGGGTCCCCCTGGGCACAAATGGCTCTTGGTACTCTCAGTGTCTAGTGGTATCTTTGAGAAATTCAAAGGGAAAGGGAAAGAGGTGGTTCTAATATTATAGCTTATAAGCCCCCACTAGTGTGCTCCTTCTATGATCAATAGTTGATAGCAATTAGCTGGCCAGGACAATTAAATTTTATTTATTTATTTTTATTCATTCATTTATTTATTTATTTAGGGTGAGGCAATTGGGGTTAAGTGACTTGCCTAGGGTCACACAGCTAGTAAGTGTCAAGTGTCTGAGACTGGATTTGAACTCAGGACCTCTTGACTCCAGGGACAGTGCTCTATCCACTGTGCCACCTAGCTGCCCCACAATTAAATTTTAAAATGGATACAAATTGTAGTGCTATATTTATACAAACATCCTCCCCAAAGTCCCTGATATACTGTCTCACCAGTACATATAAATTATTGAGGAAAATGGGCTCAAGCTTAGAGGACATGTGGCAAAGGAGATAACAGATCTTAGAAGTCCTTTCTATAGAGTGCTAAAAATGTTCCCCTTAGGTATAGTGTAGCAATTTTACTAGGCTTTTTGTGGAACCTTGAATCTGATTTTCCTTATCACATCAAGCCAGCATGTCTGTGTTGTTTAAGGAAGAAACTGCTCTCAGATATTCCTGGGAAACTGCTAAAACTTCTGAACACTTCAAAATTCACAAGGTCTTCCTCTTGCCAAGGGGAAGGAAGAGACATATATGGGGGTTCTTTTCCTCCTCTCTCCAAGTAATTTCTTCTCAGTGGCTTTCTTAAGAGTCTTACTCTAGTGCGACACATACCCAAATTCTCAATTCTAAAACTGGTCATTGGTTTTTTAGAAGTCCAATAGTGTATAACCAAGCCTCCTCCACCCATGCAAATATACTTTTTGTATATAATTACTGCAGTTCATCCAGTGACTTTTAAGACCTTCTAAACTGATCATTGGCTTTTCTGCCTAGTAAAACCTTTTATTGATTGATTAATTAGAGTGTTCTCAACTTGTTATGGTAGTTACTCTTTTTTGTGAGGAAATTGGGGTTAAGTGACTTGCCCAGGGTCATACAGCTAGTAAGTGTCAAGTTTATGAGCCTGGATTTGAACTCAGGTCCTCCTGATTCCAGAGCCAGTGCTCTATCCACTGTACCACGTAGCTGCCCCTAGGTAGTTACTCTTAAATGGAATATGATGATTGACAGATTTAATGGAGCTCTACTCTTACACATAGAAAATTGTTGACTTCCCACCACTCTATACCCTTCCCTATACATCCAACAGATCGCTGTCAATGTGATCTTCCAGTCATGAAGGACAGGAAAAGAAACCTACCTGCTAAGTGGCATGCATGCCATCTCACCTAATCTTCCAGTGTGTGATGTCAAGATATGCACCTAAGGTTCAAATTTCTATATATAGTTATATAGAGATAGACAATACCAAAGTGTGGGGCAGGGCAGAGGTGGGGTGGGGCTCGGGAAGCAATAATCCTATTTTCTTTCCCCAGGACATATTTTCCTCTGAAGCTGTGTTCCTCCTGAAGAGTTCATTCCCCATTCAAATTTGAAATCGAATAAAATCACACGAAATTGCTACATGAAATAAATTCAGTCAAAGATGGTTTGCCCAATGTTCTAGCAATTATTAGCATCAAGGGAGATCAGGAAAGGCTCCCTCTAGAAAGTGGGATTTTCTATGGCACTTGAAGAAAGCCAGGAAGCAGAGATGAGAAGGAAGAACATTACAGGAATGGGGGGAAAGTCAGTGGAAATGCCTGAAGTCGGAGATAGGGTGTCTCATCTATTTTAAGAAATCATTTTTGTAGCAATATAAAGGATGGACTAGTGTAAGGAAAGACTTGAAACATTAATATTAAAAGTTTTTTCTATTATAAATATCACTACATGATAAATCGCAAAGTAAAATATCTTTGCAGGGACTGCAGTATATCAAGGACTCCTGAACTCTGTAGAATGGACCTAGGCACTGTTTCTACCACAAAGGCAAATATTTCTTTTCCCAACATATTTTTCTCACTGTGAAGGTTATTCCACCACATTAAAATCTGAAACTTAATTTGTGGTAGGACCTCCCCATCTAGAAAATCCCTTCTATTCTCTTTTATCTTTTATAATACCTTAGTCAAAGGATAATAAGAGTCAGAACTGGGGTATTGGAAGGGAAAGGAAGAGCAGCTAGGTGGAGCAATGGATAGAGCACTGGGCCTGGAGTCAGGAAGACCTGACTTCAAATTTAGCCTCTGACATGTATTAGTTATGTGACTCTTGGGCAGGTCACTTAATCTGTTTGCCTCAGTTTTCTCATCTGTAAAATGAGCCCAAGAAGGAAATGGCAATCCACTCCAGTATTTTTGTCAAGAAAATCCCAAATGGGGTCATGAAGAGTTAGACAGAACTGAAATAACCGAACACCAATAAGTAGAAGCAACAGGGAAATAGACAATTGTGTGTTCAAAAATGGTTTACATAAGGGGCAGCTAGGTGGAGCAGTGGATAGAGCATGGGCCCTGGAGTCAGGAGGACCTGAGTTCAAATCCAGCCTCAGACACTTAACACTTACTAGCTGTGTGACCCTGGGGAAGTCACTTAACCCCAATTGCCTCACCAAAAAAAAAAAAAGAAAGAAAAAGAAAATGGTTTACATGATAATTAATTTTGCTCAGCTTTTATGACTTTAATACACATATTGTGAAAGTGTGTTTTGAATGTATTCATGCAAAATTTCAAGCATTCCATGTAAATTTATGAAATATGCATTTAATACATTAGCAGCTTTTGGCAATCCACCTTGATGGAGGAAAGTATAAACTTGGAGAATTATTCTTACTTGACTTTAGAGAATTTAATGGATCTTTGACATTATTAATATGGGTAACCCCTCCACCAATACATTTTACAACCATTGATACTATCTTCTTTACCCCCTTACCATGTTATCTAATGAATTGCCCCAAACAGTCATTTGAATATGTCTTTCAAAATGTCTTTTCCACTCCCATTGTTATCACATTAGTTCAGGTCTTCATTATGAATATCATTATAATACCCTCAAAACTGGTCCCCCTGCTAGGGAGGAAGCATGGGAGTAGAATAAGTATAAAATTTGGAGTCAGAAGATCGTGATTCAAATCACAGATCTAATATTATTGCCTGTGTGACCATGGGTAAATTGTTGGACTTCTCTAGGTCTGTTTTCTTATGTAACGATTGGAATGATGCCACCTGCTGGAGACTTACTGTAGAAAAGCTCCACTCTGAGGTGAACGTCTCTGAGGGCAAGACCATGCGTCTTTTCTTTGGCATCAGGAAGTGACATTGGCTTGTGGGAGGAAGAAGGGGGAGCCTGGCGCTCTGACTCACTCTCTTTCCTGTGGACTCTGGTGGAGAGCAGAGCTAGAAATGCACTCTCCCTTTAATAGATAGATGAATGTAGGCCTTTCTTTCTCTCTTTACCAAATTCTTATTCTCCTTAATAAATTCTTAAAAGTCTAACTCTTGCTAAAACTTATAATTTATTGGTGACCACTTTAGATATTTTAGACAGTTTAGCTAGAATTTTAGCTTTAACACTTATCTGTAAAATGAGTGGGTTAGACTCAATAGCATCTATGGTCCCTTCCTAATCTAAATCCATGAGCCTAGGAGTTTCTATCCCCTCCCCAATCCAATGAATCCTTAAGAGCTCCACCAAAGCATTCTCCTTAATGGACATGTGTGGTTACACCATTCCCCTTCCCCCCCAAACCTACAGTTAATCCTCATTGCCTGTTGAATAAAATACAAACTTCAAAGCCTGGCATTTGAGTCCTTCCATCAATAGGCTTCAACTTAACTTTCCATATTTATCTCATAGTGCTATATTTCCTGTGTTGTATCCTCAGCACTTAGCAGAGTGCTTGGTGCATAGTTAGCATTTAATAAAAACTTATTAACTGATTCTAGCAAATATGAAGGGCTTGTTGATGCCTTATACCATTCCATGCCTTTCTATGGCCATATGCCTTCACCTATGCCTGGAAATGTTCATTTGTTCAGTCATCTCTGACTCTTAAGGGCCCCATAATAAGGTTTTCTTGACAAAGATACTGAAGTGGTTTGCTATTTCCTTCTCCAATGCCTTAAAAGTACTACCCCTTTATCTCTGCCTATTGACAGTTTTCCGGATTGGGTTCTATCTCCTTCATGAAGCTCCTCTGGTGCCATATTGTAGAGAATTGTTCTTGGCCCTATACTATTTAACATTTTTATTAATGATTTTGATGAAGGCATAGGTAACATTTCTACTCAAGTTGAAAAACAAAGCTGGGAATGATAACAAACAGAATAGATTTCAGAGACATGATGAATAATAATTTTATTATAGTTATAATAGCTAGCATTTATATAGAGTCTACTATGTGCCAGGCACTATGCTTAGTGCTTTACAATTATTATCTCTTTTGATCCTCACAACAACCCTGAGAGGTAGGTGCTATCATAATCATTCCTATTTTATGGATGGGAAAATTGAGGCAAACAGAAGTTTGCCCATGGTCACATAGTAAGTATCTGATGCTAGGTTTTAATTCAGGCCTTCCTTACTCCAGGTCCAGCATTCTACTGAATGTGCTACCTAGCCAGTTGTATTTTTTTTAAAAAACAATGTTATTGGGGCAGCTAGGTGGTGCAGTGGATAGAGCACCGGCCCTGGAGTCAGGAGTACCTGAGTTCAAATCCGGCCTCAGACACTTAACACTTACTAGCTGTGTGACCCTGGGCAAGTCACTTAACCCCAATTGCCTCACCAAAAAAAAAAGAAAAGAAAACAAAAAAAAAACAATGTTATTAGTATTTTATTTTTAATTATATGTAAAGACAATTTTAACATTCTTTCTTTAAATAAAATTTTGAGTTCCAAATTTTCTCCCTCCATCCTTATACCCCCCAAGATGGTAAGCAATTTGATAGAGGTTATATATGTGCAATCATGTAAAACCTATTTCCATATTACTCATTTTGTGAAAGAAAAAAAGTTTGCAAAACAATTACAATTTGCAAATATTTTTTAAAAAACATGGAAAAAGAGAAAGTTAAAATAGTATGTTTCATTCTGCATTCAGACTCCATCAGTTCTTTCTCTAGATGCAAATATAATTTTCTATCATAAGTCTTTTGGAATTGTCTTTGGTCATTGTATAGTTGAGAAGAGCTAAGTCAATCATAGTTGATCATAGCACAGTGTTGCTGTTACTGTGTACAATGTTCTCCTAGTTCTGCTCATTTCACTTTGCATAAGTTCATGTAAGTCTTTCCAGGTTTTTCTAGTTGGCCAGATTGAAAAAGATCTTGGCAGAGTAGAATGTCAACTGGGTTGAATGGAGTAAGCTTCAATTTAATAAGCCTAAATGAAGTCTTATATTTGGATTCAAAAATTTAACTTTATAAGCATAAGACAGAGGAGGCACATTTAGGTAGCAGTTCATCTGAAAATGCTTTAGAGGTTCTAAAGGACCAGATTTCTAATATGGGTCATCAGTATGATCAGATGGAAAAGAAAGCTAATAGAATCATAGATTCCATTGAAATTAATAGCATTCATGAATCAGGAGGTTATACTTTTTCTGTCTTCTTGCCTGGCCGGATTATAAATAGCATATTGTGTTCAGTTCTGCTTACCACATATGAAAAAGGATATTAACAAACTGGAATATATCTACAGGAGGTGATATTGTTTGCTTGTTTCAATTATGCCTAACTCTCCATGACCCCATTCAGGTTTTCTTGTCAAAGAAAGATACTGGAGTGGTTTAGCATTTCCATTTACAATTCATTTTATAGATGAAGAACTGTGGCAATCAGGGTTAAGAGACTTGCCCAGGGTTGTACAGCCAGTGTCTGGATTTGAAACTCATGAAGATGAGTCTTCTTGATTCCAAGCCCAGCACTCTATCCACTGTAACAAGAGGCAATAGGGATGGTGAAAGGTCTTCAAAATCTTTCCAATTGGGGCAGCTAGGTGGCGCAGTGGATAAAGCACAGGCCCTGGATTCAGGAGGACCTGAGTTCAAATTCAGCCTCAGACCCTTGACACTTACTAGCTGTGTGACTCTGGACAAGTCACTTAACCTTCATTGCCCTGCAAAAAAAAAAAAAAACCCAAAAAACAAAAAACAAAATCTTTCTAGTTGAAGATTGCCTGAATGAATTAGGGATGTTAAAACTGGAAAAAAGAAGAGATAGCTATGTCTTAGTGGTTGGAAAGCTGTGTCCAAAGAAGAAAAGTAAGACTCATGGTTGGAAATTGAAAAGAGGCAGATCTAGGTTTGAGGTAAGGAAAAAATTCCTAACAAATAAAGCTTTCCACAAATACAACGGGCAGCCTCTGCAAGTGCTCACCTGTTTGGAGGTCTACAAGCAAAGCCTGCTGATGTTATCATTGTGATGGGGATGAGGATTCCTAAATAAATTCATATGAGACTAGATGGTCTCTGAGGCCTCCTCCACTTTGAAATTCTGTGATTTTCATTCTGCGACTCTTTTCAAGTTGTCCATTTAGAATTTTTAAAATTAGCTTAGGAGTGAATATTAAGTACAGAACTGGATGAATGCCTAAGTGGTGACCCTACATGTGCAATCATGTGAAGCAAAACTATAGTTTCCTGGAAAAAAAATATTGGACAAGATCTTACTTGTCCAACTAACAATCAGAGAATCTATGAAACATTGGAGTCAAAGGTACAGTACAGGGTTGGCCTCACCACCACC
The DNA here is from genome assembly GCF_019393635.1 of Dromiciops gliroides. NCBI lineage: Eukaryota > Metazoa > Chordata > Mammalia > Microbiotheria > Microbiotheriidae > Dromiciops > Dromiciops gliroides. The sequence continues at coordinate 575,818,195 of NC_057862.1, forward strand.
TTAGTGATAAAATGATGGAACGTAAAAACAATCTCCAGATCTTCCTGGATATAATAAATATGTATTTTTTTTTCTTACTGAAATCTTCTGCTAGTCTATCAAAATTAAAACTAAAGCTGTAGTATCTCATTGATCTCTGCTTCATCAAGGATCAACCACTCTGAAAGACAAATAATTATAAATGTATGTGAGTGACAGTGTGTGTGTACATTAGCAAGAGAGAAAGGGGAAAAAGGAATACAGAGACAGTAAAGGTAGATAAACTTTAATCTTTGTGGTGAATCACTCTTTATGCCTGGTAGCACAGAATTTTTTTTTTCTTCTTTCCATATCATATAAACAGTGCATGTTTGACAGCATTTATTGACCAAACAAGATTACTAACATGTGGATCTTTTTTTGAAATGATGATCAATGCTATGAAATTAATGTTTGACATCTCCCTATACTAGTTTTGGAGTGAGTCAGGAAGCCTGAATTTGAGCCTTGCTTCTGCTATTAACTAGCTATAAGTAACTCACTTTTATTTTTGGTGGGGCAATGAGGGTTAAGTGACTTACCCAGGGTCACACAGCTAGTAAGTGTTAAGTGTCTGAGGCTGGATTTGAACTCAGGTCCTCCTGAATCCAGGGCTGGTGCTTTATCTACTGTGCCACCTAGCTGCCCCCAGTAACTCACTTTAATCTTCAGTGACTTATTTTTCTCATCTGTAAAATGGAAATATTAATGTTTCCCTACCTACTTCCCAGAGATATTTCAAAGACAAAAAAGCAAACACCAATACGGAAGTACTTAAAAAAAAAAAAGGCTTCATGGTACTTGGCAGATTCTAGGATTCTTTGTAAGGCCTATTTTATGCCAAGAAAATCAAATGGTGAGTTTCAGTCAGGACCCCTGGAAGTCACTCAGTTAAACATATTCCTCTCTTTCACACCATGCTGACTTCTGGGTCACTTGATTCATTCTGGCAAGAGAAGCTACTACTAAAAAATATTAGAACCATTATTCATAAATAACGATGTTTTCTGTTACATTGTTCATTTTTTGATCACAAAAATGCTTCAAACCTGAATGCAAATTGATACTAAAGCAAGTCTAATTACATCATAAAACTCACCCATGTGTAGTGGAACTGAAGCCAATTCATCATCAAGCCAGCTTCCACATTTTCTAATGGAATGGCTTGTATTTTAACTTGCTTCAAAGTATTCCTTTTTGATACCTCCAAACCCATTTGCTCCTAATATAGCACAAAAGAATAAAAATGAAGAGGTTAAGCTGCTCAAAATCCTAATAGCATGTTTACAATAGTCTTCAGGTTCTCTCTTTCTTTTTTTTCACTACTTAGCTGAAAACCTTCTAGTAAAATGCACGACACTTGCAGGTTTTGACCGCCTTTTCCAACTTCTCTGTAAACATGTAAACTTGAGCCATCTGTGCTTTTTAATATTTCCTGTAAGGCCTGTCACTGCACCAATCTGCTATTTTGACTGGCTGTACAAGAAGTCATTGTGTGCTAATTTTTCCCTTGGGCACTTCATCCACTTTATTAAATTTTTTCTCTTCCTCACTAAAGTCTTTTACATAATAATAAACTGTATTTTTGATACACAGACCCAACCCGTTCTGTATTGTTCTGGATTTTTTTATCTTAATTGTACTATGCTTTCTACTAAAGAACAATATAGTTTGAGAACTCTTTTAAAGTGATGTCTCCAAGCTTATAGTAAAAAAAAAAAATCACATTTAGGTGTGAATATGAATTTTATCTTCTAAAATTTTATTAAATACACTATAGACCTTGAAGTTAGCTCCAAAAACTACCCCAAAAGCAAAAAGCATGAGTTGAAGACATCCTAAAGAAGGTAAAAGATGACTTGGACTTAGATTCTCTAAATCTAAAATTCTCATATTCTTCTTAGGTTACACATTAAATTATTTTATAGGTCCCATCTTGTTATATAGTCCTGGAGTCATTTTCCCATCCCCAAACCCACTCCCATGCTCAAATGGTCAGTAAGCTTAAGCCATCTCTATTTAAATACCGTCTGTACCTAAGCAACCTCTATTTGAAAGCTCATTTTGAAAATATTAAAATTATAACATGACTCATTATTGTTTCACATTTCCTTGGAGTTATTTATAGTCAGTTGATATGCTTTCAAATGTATTCCATCTACCTATTTCACAGAGTTGTTTTAGGGATCAAATAAGATAATTTAAAGTATTCTGTAAACTTGAAAACACTTAAAATATACTGTTGTTCTTATTCTCACCTTTTTTGAATGGGATTCAGATAGTAATGGTCCTATTACTTTTCTATCATTCATAGGTAGAAAGATAACTTTTCATAGTTGAATAAAACTATTAGGATGTAACGTCTTCCTATTTAGGATCATGGAAACCATCTCTGGTTACAACCACAATAGATAATAACAGCAATGATATGTCCTTTTAGCCTATTTCCACATGATTTTAATCTCATTTGCTAAATCTCTCTACTTTGAAAACTTCTTATTCTATATAGTTTGAAGATTGTATTGGTATGATGACATCATGAAAATGTTGTTCTCAACCTTTTATTGATCAATGTTATGCCTGAATGATTTGGGGAAAGAGTTTTGTTTGTGACAGTGGCCTGGTTCCAATACAGTTTATAGTGTTATCTAAGATAATTCAATATAATCCAGAATATTTTAAGGTCTAAATTTGTAGTATGAGGATGTCATCTCAGTCTATGAGAGATAATGAAATTCCACATGTATAGTTCTAACCACCAAGTCATGTATGGCTAGCTATAGGTACAAACTAAATTTTTACAGACTGCACTGATTTGTTTCAGGGTTTCTACCATGTTTTGAATAATTTATATTGATAACTACATCTAGGTTCCTTATGGAAAACCCTTCTGTAATTTCTAGTGGCAATGACCTGCCCCAAAATGCCATTATAACCCCTTTATTTCCAGCAATGAATCTGAATGACTCAGACATTTGTTTGATGATTCTTTGTCAATGTATTGTTAAATAGCGCATGTGGATGTTGCCCAAGAAGGGCCTTTTGAGTCTGTTCTTGGATATTTGCCATTTCATATGTTCCATGTGGAGAAAAGCCACATTGGTTCCATTTAACAACTCTAATGGCATGTACCTTTTATCATACTTTATTATTGCCTGGCGAAGTGCTTTTGGGACCTTCCAAAAATATTTTTATAGATTTCGAATTTGTTTAACATATGCTATAAGAATATATATCAATCTCCTTTCTCTTTTTTGATGAAGGAGTATTAATCTTTTTATAATTGTCTTAGAGTATTGGTTTTAATACTTTATGGGGTTTTGTTAGGCTGTTATCCTAATCTGTTATGTTTGTATTTTCAAGTCTACACATTAAGACAGCTATTGATTAGGTGGTAATTGTTTTAAATGTGTTCCTCTCATTCAGCTTTGATTTCAGAATGCCAGTAATTTAACATATCCAGGTTTCTCTTTGATGTTTTTATGTTTGATGTATCTTTCCTGAAGGAAACTAAAGTATTTATGATGATTGCCTTCCTATATTCCTTGATATGGCTTAAGAAATTTAGATAGAGAGATACAGATATAGATGATATAAATATAGATAGCAAGGCCAGTGATATTTTGATATCATTAAAGAAAAACTCCATGAGATGAAGCAGCTGTTTGGTTTTTTCCCAATGGTGCAAAAAAGTCAATATTTTTGTTTTTATACATCACAATATAAGTACAAGCTGCATTTCTGCTCCACCCACTCTGCCTTTTCAGATTGTTTCTTCTTTGACAGGAAATGAGAAGTCTTCTTAAATGTTTGAAAGCCACCCCTGGGGCAATTTGCAAACAGAAAAACTGCAAGCTATCAACAATCATAACAGAATGCTCCAACTCTCTAAAAAGAGAAATGCAAACTAAAATAGCCCTAAGGCTTTTCCTTATACCCATTAGATTAAGAAAGATGATAAAAATGAAAATGGTAAATGTTGGAGGGACTGTGGAAAGATAGGCAAACCAATGCACTTTTGGTGGAGTTATGAATTTATCCAACAGTTCTGAAAAATGATTTGGAATTATCCTAAAAACTCATATATATCCTTTGACTCAGTGCTACCTTATTGGCAAAGATAGAGGGAAAAGTCCTATAGATAGAAAAAAATATGACAGTACTTTTTGTAGTAGCAAAGAATTGTAAGCAAACAATATTCATCAACTGGAAAATAGCTGAACAAATATGGGATATAGAAGCAATGGAATACTATTGTGCTATAAGAAATGAATATGAAGAATTTGGAGAAATTTGGAAAAGCTTTTCATTGTAATAAAGACAAAGAGAAAATAAACAGCAACAGGAAAACAATCTATACAACAACCATAACATAAAGAATATAAATTAATATAAAATATACAACCCCTATAGACTTCAAAACTCTCATCAATGCAGAAGAATGGAAAAGACTGTTTCCTTTTCTTTGGCAGAGAGGTATTAAAATAGAGGTGCAGAATAAGAAGTAAATTTTAGACATGGCCAATGTATTAATCTTTTTTGGTTTTTGCTCTGCTTATTTGTCATAAGGGAGGATTATACTAGGAGGAGGCAGAGGCAAGGGAATCACTGGAAAGTGACAGTGATGTAAAAGAGCATCAACATTTTAAAGGGGGGACAGTTAGGTTGAAGAAACAAAGGGGGGACTGTAACAATTGGAATGACACCACCTGCTGGAGACTTACTGTAGGAAAGCTCCACCATGAGAAGGCACCTAAGGGCAAGCCATGCAGCTTTTCTTTGGCATCAGGAAGTGACATTTGCTGGTGGGAGGAAGAGGGGGTGAGGATGGCTCACTTGGTCTTTTTTTGTCAAGACTCTGGTTGAGAGTGGAGCGAGAAATGCTCTCTCCCTTTAATAGATAGATGAATCTAGGCCTTTCACTATCTCTTTACCAAATTCTTATTCTCCTTAATAAATGCTTAAAAGTCTAACTCTTGCTAAAGCTTATAATTTATTGGCAACCACTCATTAGATATTTTAGACAGACTAGCTAGAATTTTAGCCCCTTACAAGTGAATAGAGCAGGAGGACCTGAGTTCAAATTCGGCCTCAGACACTTGACACTTACTAGCTGTGTGACCCTGGGCAAGTCACTTAACCCCAATTGCCTCACAAAAAAAAAACAAAAAAAAAAGAGGAAGGGGAAAACACCATTGAGGGCCAGTATCATGGTGTTCTTGTGAAATAAAATGAATATAAAACAAAAATAGGCTTCCTATTTCTATTCCTTCTCTTCTATCTGTCTGGTCTTGGCAGTGCAGGGCAACTGAGCACCATCATGGAATGGGCAAGGGATCTCATTATCAGACAGCCAGGTATAATAATCATGTAACCTTCTGTGGGCATCCTCAAGCCAGGAGGAGGCCCCAAAGTCATCCAATCATTCCAGGAGCATGAGCATCATGCTATAGAGTGAGGAGTGGGGATCATAGAACTGTCTAGTGGAGGATCCAAGAACAGTTTGGGAGGGATTCCTTCTTGCTAAAATTCAGTTGTTTTATTCATCAGTCTCTGTGCTTGATCTTCCATTCATTTCTGATAACACTTACATTCCCTTTGTGCTTCTTCCAAGTACAATTCATCTTCCTCACAGCTGGAGAATTAAAATTGATATATGTATCCCAGTAATCACAGTAAACTTGGGCAAGATGCTCTGAAGTCTACTGGTCGTTTCTACAAGGGCAAGGGCAATCTTCTAGAACCAAATCACACTTTGTTTAGGTATAGTTGTGCCTAATTCTGTCCAAGGAATCATCAGAATGGAATGGCCATTTTTCTCCCACTATTCAAAATATTCCTTGAGAATATGTCTACATATTAGGCTTAGTTCAGGATGCTCTTATCCAACAAATACAAGGGAGCATGGATCTTCACTTGGTAGATACTCAGCTGGACTCCTGACAAGGGCTCACGGCCAACTGAGTGCCCAAAGCACCTAGCCAAGCATGGGAAGGAAGGAGGGAGAGAGGAAAAAAGAAACAAAGTGAGAAAGGGAGAGAGTTTGATGTCACTCTACATCAAGTAATTAATCAGATGTTTTGAAGCAACTACCTCTTTAATTTAGAAGCTATAATTATTATTGTTTAGGAGATATAATAAGGGATTGAAGGATAAGCAGAATCATAATGGAAATAAACTGCCTCTCTGAAAAATGTCATTTTTATATCAATCATTCCTGATATTTTTTATGCTACTGGTGTGTTTAAAATAGAGGAGAGTTTTCTTCAAGGACATCAAAAAATCATAGCATTCTCATTATACTTAGATATCAGTAGAACTAAACTTATTTTTTCATTGGTATAGGGAATGCCCAGGTATGAGATTTCTCTCTACTAATGCCTTTTGGTAACTTCTCTGCAATTCAAAGTCTTAGAACATTTCCCAGAGTGCTGAGAATTGCCCAGCATCACATGGCATCATGCATCAGAGGCAGGGTTTAAACAGAGGTCTTCCTGGCTTCAAGTTCTGTTCTTTGGTCATGATACTATGCTTTCTTTCAGTACCATACTCAATCTACTTTACCTATATATGGCATATAAGTCATAAGTACAAAACTAAGTCAAGGGCTTCATAAAAATCAATTATTACTATTTATATTTCATTCATATCTTTTGTTTCTCAGAATGAGAATCAAACAAATCAACTGAATACCCAAAGTGGAAGTTTTGTGTTCACTGGAATAGCATTTAATTATTTCATGTATTTGGTTTCTTTGTCATTAACAATTTAGAGTAAATCATGTTTTAAACGTAATACACATATATTATTGACTTACTATGAGGAAGTCACTATGGTACATATAATGATCCTGCACTAAATGAGCTCACAGTCCAGGACAGAATATAACAATTCATGTTTACTGCAATGTAGGCACCTAGAAAAGAGGGACTATTTCATTTTTTGTATCACCAAGGGCTTATCAGAGTGATTGGGATATAGGAAGTGCTTAATAAATGCTCATTGGTAGATTACTTGATTGATAAAATGCTTTGAGGGTATTTTGTTTTTTATTTGTTGTTTAGTAGAATATCTGGGTGCTAACCAGCAGTCATTCTTTATACTACTGGAAACCATTCAGATCTCTGTTCCTTAGAACTTCAGGTAATTAAAAATTAAAAACCCTGAATTCGTTTAGATAAGGAATAGATGAAGGAACTAGACACTTTTAGTCTGGAGAATATAAGATTCAGGAAGCATCTAATAGCATCTTCAGGTTTTTGAAGGGTTGTCATGTGTAAGGGCAATTAGAATTGTGGTGTAACCCCAGAAGGCACATTTAGTATTGATGGGAGGACTATTAAAAGATGCAAATGTAGGGTTGACATTAGGAAAAACTTGCTATTGGGGGAAAAAATGGAATGGGCTGCCTAGGGAAGTGGCTGGCTCCCTCTCATTGGAGGTGTTCACAGAGAAATAGAAGGAACCACCCATCAGATATATAGAGTGGGCCAAGAGTCATGAAGGAGTCTGATGTTTTAATAACTTTTTGGAAATTATTTTTCTTTATTTTTTGCCATTTATAAGATTTGACTTTTCACACATAATGTAAATTCATTTCCTATGTATACTGTATTTGATGATACAGTGTTGTAAATTAAGAACAAGAAATAAAGGAGTTATTAAATATTTGTGATTTTTGACCCATCCTGTTCTATAATGTGGATTCCTTTCTGGGTATGAATTGGACTATGGTCACTGAGGTCTCTTCCAACTATGATTATGTAACGTCCTTTCACTCTACTTTACCCCCAATAACCTCCCACACATACACACAACAGCCACCACCATCACCACACCCACACACTTTCCCTCACCAAGTACACACACATTAACTTATATGGTTGGTTAGTCTATGAGCGTACCTGCATTTTAACCCCAATAGATAAATTGTTTCAATTCAGTCAGCATGCAATTAAGTGCCAGTCATATGTAAGAAACTATGGTAGGAACTAGGTATACAAAGACAAAAATGAAAAACAACCCCAGTCCTTCTGTGAGTGAGAAAGACCATTGCTAGTTAATTAGATCCATGCTACATTGAATAAATTTCACCTAGAATTAGCTTCTGAGCTAATTACCAAATCTATCATATCTACTATTTCATGCAATGAGTAAAGAGAAACACAGAAGAACTAAAGACCAGTGATGAATATTTGATTTAAATATTTTAAGTGTAATGGGGTATCATCACCTGGAAACACTGTTACTTAAGTTCACTATCAGGGCTAATATTTAGTGCATCCTTGCATTTACTCTATTCTTTATCAACAAACCAGGCAAAAGCCATAAATTAAATAACAAAGTATCTAATTTGGACAAAATATCTAATCAAATAATGTCAAGCAATGGTATCATTCTTCACCCACCTCCCTCCACAGAACAATAAAAATATTTGTATCTATAAACAAATAAATACAATTCCTATGGACACATAGACCACTAAGGAAAGGGAGAAAATCCCTAGGCACTCCTGAAGAATTTAAGACTATCTGCTTTGCATTGTAGATAAAACAGTCCTCCCATCTACATCCAAACAGTTCTGCCTCCCATGGTTCCTTGGGGAGGTCTAGAGACTCCTATGCCTCTCAGTTCTCTTCAGTATCCACAGCCATAGAGATTGGGATGTTTGCAGCAGTTGTGTCTGAAGGTGTCACCTGCTCTAACTCCAGCATGATCCTGTCTGTCATTTCTAGAATCCTCTAAAACTCTACCCTCCACTTCAGATTGCTGCTGCTGCCATGCTGGTGCTCTTCAGCCTTCTTTAGGGACCTTCTGCTTAGTTTCTGCCTTGCTGCAGCTGTTGACATTGTTAGAACTTAAAATCTTACACAAATGAATGTTGAAAACTATATGTAATTGGAAAAAATAAAATACTGTTAAAAATATTACTCTGTATTCCTCATACTTTTTGGGTTTGTTTGTTTTTTTGTATTTGCAGTATTTGATTATATTAATGTGCCACAATATATATAACTGTTTCCTTAAGGTTGTATGTTCAGATTGTTTCCAGGTTTTGAAATTGCCTTTGATGCTCATCATGTCCCTGACAGAACCTACTCTCCAAATACTGCTTTCAAATTTAAGGTTCAAAAAATCACTAGAGGGACAGAGGTCACAAGTTGTCTACCTCTCCTTTATGGAAGTATCATGCCCCCTGACATTAGAAAAATACTTTATCTTAAGAACTCTGATCAGTGCAATAAGCAATCATAGTTCTAGAGTTCCCACAATGAAGCATCCTAACCTTCCTAAGAGAGGGGTGATAGACCCAAGGTACAAAACCCAACATATATTTTTTGTACATAGTAAATTGTGGATTTGCTTTGCTTGATGATGCTTATTTGTGACATGGATTGTGCGTGTGTGTTTGCGCATGCGTTTTCTTGAAGGAGTGAGATTTGGTAGAAAGAGGGGATCTTGTAATAGTCTTACCAATAGAAAAAGAAAACAAAATACTGAAGCATTTTTAAATGCACAGAAGAGAAAAGAAGGAAGTTAAGAAACACAGACAAGCAGGAAAGCATTGAAAGTGACATGTTGAATTGATTATAAACTCTTTTTTTTTAAGTGACTTGCCCAGGGTCACACAGCTAGTAAGTGTTAAGTGTCTGAGGCTGGATTTGAACTCAGGTACTTCTGACTCCAGGACCAGTGCTCTATCCACTGTGCCACCTAACTGCCCCCTAAACTCTTTAAAGAAAGAAAAATACATAAGAGAGACTCAGTTTCACATATAAGGCTCTTTTTCTGTTTTACTTTGTAAATAGAGATGTTATTTTGTTGTGGTATTTATTAAATTAAGAAAAAAAATTGGGGCAGCTAGGTGGCACAGTGGATAGAGCACCAGCCCTGGAGTCAGGAGTACTTGAGTTCAAATGTGGCCTCAGACACTTAACAATTACTAGCTGTGTGACACTGGGCAAGTCACATAACCCCAATTGCCTCACTAAAAAAAAAAGAAAAGAAAAAAATTACAAGAAAAATCCATTTTAAGACTACATCAAATAAATCTTATTATTTGTCAGAGTACTTTAGTATTTAAAAGGCAGAAGTAAAAAAAAAAAACAAAACTCCAAAAATACTTCACCAATCCCTCACTGGAGAGGAAAAGGAGACTGAGTTTTCAAAAACTAAGCCACATGATTGGACACTTTGATGTCTTGAAACTGAAAAGGACTCATGTGGGTCTCTTGTTGTATATGATGTCTATAATTCAAGGACTAATTACATTTTTAAAATCTCATCACCAAAAGATTATCAACCTGATGGGTTATTTTTTTCTTTGTCCACAGCAACTTATGAAACTACCTACTAAGTTTGCAATCAGATTTGGTTAGAGGAATTTAAAAAATTGGTTACTAAATTGTCACATTAAAATATACATTATCTTTATATAACAGATGTGTTTCTATATAAACAATCTACAATTATCAAAAAGATATATGCTTATAAATAAACAATGTATTTAATTATCTAAAACATATATTTAGTTATCTTTTCAGAAATTATCCCAATATCATAATCTTGGCTAACATATAGAAAATCTTCCATGTATGTGTACATATTCACTTCACAAGATGGCATTCCATTCAAAGCATATTTACTTTCAGACTTTGAGCAAAGATATTTATAAGAATCCCAAATCCTTTCTGGTATGCACTGAAAATTGGGTTCCCAGTATGACTCTCCATAATAAGATGGAATGGAGGTTGCCAGGCTTCAAACAGCAAGAGTGAGTCAACTATGAGTAAACAGAATCTGATGTGCTCTTCACAAGTGAGGATTCTGTTCCAAATTAATTGTCAGGAGCAGAATGGGAAAGGAAGTAGATTATGAGTCAGAGAATCTCAGTTGGAATAGCAACTAGTTCTCTTATTTCTTTATCACCTGAAACAAATTATTTAATCTTTTTCTGGGCCTCAATGTTTCTCTTCTAGAAAATGAGAGGGTTTTACTAGAAAGATCTCTAAGGTCTTTTCGATCTCTAAATCCTTTGAGTCGTTGAAGCAGTTTTGATACCAAAATGAGCTAAAAGCAATGGCAACAACAACAAAAAGCAGGGAAGAACTTCACCTTTTTGAAAAAAAAAATAATGAACCCAAAACCCACAAGGGGAATTAGGAATTATAGGGAAGCACTAAGAGGATCTGTACTTGACAAAGCATCCATTTGTTGTTTTCAGAAAGGAACTTTCTCACTGTCTCTCAGGGCTAATCCCCATCTAGAAGAAAGTGGCCTTGTTTGATAAGAAAGTCTGATAACCTGTAGCCCAGCCAATAAAAAGGATTAACCTGGGCGGGATCCTCAGTTTAGTGCACTTGCCCTGCCTGAATTCAATTAGGCTAAAAGCTGTCCTCTAGCATCACAATAAGACATCTTCCTTGTCCATTCTGGCAAAACAGCCCCAGATGACAGGATAGGCCAACAGGGGCTTTTTCACTTTTCACAATTTGCTTTCACCCCACACTGACCAAATTATTAGGTTTTAAAAGAGATGGATAAGAGATGAGTACTCAAAGTAGGTGGTCCTCAACTTAGTGTTGGGTGCATTCGGGCCCATAAGGACAAATAGTGCAAGCCAATCTGGGTTTGATTTATTTTCTCTCTCTCTATTTCTATAGTGCCCTTTCATTTTTTCCCTAATAAAAACAATTTAGAACAAGAAACACTGGCCCATTGATGTTAGTTTACATAATTAATGCCAGGATCCCAGAGCACAAACAAACTGGCCAGTGGTTGTCAACAGCTGCAATGTTCAGCCAAAGGCTTTGCATCACCTCTCTTGTGGTCCTTGTAAGGTCTTAGGGGCAGCCTGCTCTCTCTGGTCCTACTTCTCCAGTTATATTTTCCATGTGGACCAAATTGGTGCAGAAGAATGAATGGCCCAATTCCCTAACAGAAAGAATATTTGAGATCTAAAAGGCCTTGAGGTTTGAAAGGACGACTTACTTTTAAAATGCCACTTAAGATACTGTCACTTACTTATACAAATCCATTCTGAATGAAGAAAGCCAAAATAGGAAAACAATTTACACAATGACTACAATGTAAACCAAAAAAAATGACACTGAAAGACAGATGAACTTAGATAAAATGCAATGGGACCTGTTTTATTCCAAGAGAACAGGTCACTTTCCTCTATCATGGGCCCTATACTTAGCAATGGAGACTCAGGGGATTACTGGAGTACAATGGAGCATAATCTGTCCAATGTTGTCATTGCCAGCCATTGTTGGATGGGGAGGCAGAGAAGTTTATTGGAAAGCATGCTAGATTTAGAGGAAGAAGCCTTGGTTAAAATCTTAGCTCAGTTATTGACTTTGGACAAGTTATTTTTCCTCTCTAAGTCTCAGATCCTCAACTGTAAAATGATGAGTTTGGTCAGACCTCTAATATCCCTTGGAGGTCTAAAACTATGTTCTTCTGAGGTACATATTGACTATAGTATTTTTTAAAGTCCCCAATAAAATAGTTTTAAAAGTTATTTTACTCAATAGAGGAGCAATCCAGTATGGAAAGATCTGGGTTCTGCTTACAGCTCTGCGCCTCATTCATTGTGGCCTTGGGCAAGGTTCTATTTTTCCTGGATAGTTTGTCTGGAAAATGAGAATTGAAAGTACCTGATGCAACTGAATTCCAAGGGATGCTATAAGGATAGAAAAGACAAAATTGCTTTTAATTATACAGGAGAAAGGCCCTGTATACTTTGCATTATGGTATTAAAAGAGTTAACAGGTGAGTAGTACTTTGCAGTTCCAATGTGCTTTCTTGTACAAGTGTCGTGTGCCACAGTACATGATATATCATCCTACTTTACAGACAAGGAAATAGAAAATCAGAGAAGTGAAAGGAATAAGGTTGCAGAGCTAGTCAAAAGAGATAGGACTCAAGGCCAGGTGATGGGATTTCCAGCCCAGCGCTCTTCGTACTGAACCACAAAACAAACAAAAAAAAATTATCCAGAAAGAACATCAGTCCAACAGATAATAAATATTACATGCAAATTGACACCTGCTCCAATCCAGAGATAATAGGTGCAGATGTCATATTATTTAATAAGGGAACAATTCCTCTTACATGCATAAACATGTTTTTGGCTTCCCCAAGGACAAAATCTAATTTACCTGATTAAAGAATCATGTTAGTTTTAATTTGTAAAAATCTTATAGAGACTGAGAGACAGTGTGACAAAGTGGGTAGAAAAATAGAATCAGGATGACTCGAATTCACGTTCTGCCTCTAGCATATGTGCCCATGGAGAAATCACTTAACCTCTAGGTGGCCTCAGAGAAACTGTCTGAGAATATGTTACAGAAGGGCCACCCATCTGCACTGGTGGAGAGAATTTCCAACACCATGAGTTCCTTACACAAATCAGAGCACAGGTCTGAGCTGAACTCCAGCTCTTGAAAACAAAGTTACAATGACAAAGGTGGTGATAATATTGAAGTTGCTTCTTTGAGCAGGTCTCCTGATCAGTAAATCATGAGGTCTTTGGAAGTCTTACCCAGTTGATCTCCAAATTGGTTCCTGATACCACAATTCCCTCTATACCTGGATATGCCTTCTTCCCCTAGCCCTCACACACATCCTTCAGGGAAATGAGCATATCTGGGAATATCACCTTCTCAACAAATCAAGTATTAAGTACCTATTACATGCCAGGCATTATGTTAGGTGCTATAAATAGGTGCTAACTCTATCCTAGTTATCCTAGGTAGGTGCTAGAGATACAGATATAAGAAGACAAGCAATTCCCCTCTCAGAGAGCTTACATTCTATTGGGGGAAAACATAATTCTCACTTCGTTGCACTGTTCAGTATCCTCTATCCCACATTACTACACAACATGGTAACTGGTAATAAGGTGTCGTCAGTCACTAAAATATATGGACACTTGGAAAACCAATCGACTCCAAGACTTATTCTGCCTCTAATTGACCATGTAACTTAAGTCTTACCATTTATGGTCTCTAGACTAGACTAAACCTGACTGCATACATGAAGTGCTATGAAAATTCAACTTTTGGACAAAATCAAGAAAATGCTGCCCAGAAGGCTAGCATTCTAGTATCATATATTTCTAGCTTATCAACTACCTAATATGCAAATAATAATAATAGTCCCAGTATATATTCATTGATAGCACTGTCCACCAGATTCCATGGTATAGAACCTAGCAGAAACATGTATCAAGAAGGGTTCCAATGTCTGTTATTTGTAAAGATGCTTCCAACTATCCAAACCTTCAGCTTACCTTTTCATGACATTTTTATGTCATGTAAAATCACTACCCTCTGCAATTTGTCTTCCTGTTGCACACTCAGTCAAATAGCATACTCTCAACGTCAGAATCAGTTGCCTATTTCTCAAAATATTCCAAAGGGAGATAAGTGGAATAAATTTAGAAAGTATTATAATATTATGACTATGGGGCAGGAGGAATGGAAGAAATGGTGAAGAGTAAGTCAAGTGAGAAGCAGCTAAAGTCACATTGGGCAATGTTTTATGTCTAATCTACCCAATTGGTAAGGTGGAGGAGATGATATGTCTCCATTTCATGTCCATGTTTTGGGATAACAAAAAAACAATTACATGGATTATTGCAAAGACTAGATAAACCATGAGCCCTGCTTGGCTAGTAAGGATAATAATAATAAATAGCATTTACATAGTAATTTGAAGTTCACAAAGGACTTTGTAAACACCACACCTTCTCACGCATGGGAACCTCACAACAATAATATGTGGTAAAAAGTATGGCACTCCCTTTCCTATTTTATAGATGGGGAAACTGGGACTCAGAGAAGTTAGGTGATGACCATGTTCCACAATGAAGTGTCAGGAGTGACATTTGAATCTAGATTTTCCCGACTCTGAGAATTCCATCCACTCACTACTACATCATCATCAACTGCCTTATACTAACCAACACCAAAAAATTTCCAAAGGTTGGTTATTGATTGAGTTGGCACTATCTCTATATCACTTGATTTATTATTCTTGGCTAATGATAGTGTCTTGTCTATAGTTATCTCTTACATCTTCCAAATAAATACAATGATTTTATATAATTTAAAGTTGCTATATTTGGGGTCATTGAATATAGTACTGAATCCTGTATTTACTTCTTACTATACATAGGACCTTAAACTAATCTCTTCATCACTCTGGGTTTCATTTTCCTCATTTGTAAAATGAACGGTTGGAAGAGATAAACCAGGTCAAAGCTTTATTAATAGTATATATAACTTATATACTAAGTATCCTAAGTAGCCCCTTTGGGAAATGAGCTGTACTGACAGCTGCTGGTCTGGTTTCTGTATCCACTACTTATTTCCTGGGGTCTCCCTGGTACTCTAATTACAAACATCAGATGTCAGCTCAAAAATTTATTTTCTGACTATTTCTTTGCACCAAGACACCAAGCATAAATCTTCACACTTAGGCATTCTCCTGGGTCTTCAAGCCATGGGAAGAAATGACTAAAATGTTCAAGGAATTGCCAAAAGGGACATTTCTTTGGAGAAATTATGTTCCTGATCTCTTATGGGGGTTGGTTTCTTTGTTTTTGGTATTTGTTGTCTATTCGTTGGTTTCTTAGATAGTTTGGCCCTTTGAGCACCATGGAACATTACAGCCTCTGAAGAATTCAAAATAAGCAAGAATCAGAAAGATTGGGGAAAGTTTACTGTGAGCCTGAGCAGACTGCAACACATAGAAAGAACTGAAGTAAAAGAAATGGTTGATCAAAATAGAACATGGGATTGTCACATGGCAGGAGTAAGAAATAATCAATGGACTGTCCACTTACTACATTAGTACTCTCCTAATGTAAAGAGTAAGTAAAATACATAGCATGTCCATTGGATCCCATATGGCAACCTTATGAAAGGCCATGAATAAGAGTGTCACAGGATAGATGTGCTGCCCATTGAGGAGAACACAGATCTGCATGAGTAACTAAGCAAAGTTGTACTTTGAGCTCCATTTTTCTTCTAGTAAACCAAGGTTGAATGATTTCCACCAAGCAAGCCAGACAAATTCTCATGAAGTCAACTGGACTGAGTATTCATCTGCTCAGAATAATGCCAACATCCTACAAATGGGAAAAGTATGAAACGTGAAGCTTTTCCCACTACTTTATAAAACTAAATTAGTCCAGTTCTAAGACTTAAGGAGCACAAACTGCACATGACTTAAATCTAGCTCCACCAGGTTTACTGAGAATATGCAAACCATGGATGATATGCACAAGAAGGATGTATGGATACACCAGCTCTTCCAGCCACCCAATCTCCCAACTATGTGTTCTGGCTCCTGGGAAGCAAAATAGCAAATAAATGGTATCCCAAAGCTGATATGGTTTAAAACTACACTAAAACTCCACACTGTGTGGACAGCTCCAGGAATATCTAGAATTGGCCGAAATTAAAGGCAAGGTCCAAATGGCAACATTGGCTAGAGGTAATACTATTTTATATTTAGAAGGCTGCTGGGGCCTTTTTCAAGTATATTGGTGAACTGGAAGCACCTTTTGAATACAACAATCATGAGTTATTGGTCAAGTCCCTTTGGTGTCACAGGAGGTTGTTGTTGTTTGTACTCCATTCTCAAAGAGGACCATGACATTGGGGTGGTATCATGACTTTTACTGAATTGGATTAAAGTGAGGGAGGACTGTACAAGGTTACCAACCTCACTCTCTCCTCCAGAACTATCTGGGTCCAGTGGCAAGACATACATCGGGATGAGATTGCTCAGGATGTTTAAGGCAACTGAGATTAAGAGACTTGACCAGGGTCAAACACCTAGTTAAGTGTCTGAAGTTTAGATTTGAACTCAGGTTTTTCTGACTTCAGGGTCAGTGCCACCTAGCTGCCCATCATAAGAGCTACTGCATTCATGGATAGATCAGTTCTGTAATTCTAATGCCTCATATTTATATAGTATTTAAAGTTTTGAAAAATACTTTACCTTTATTATCTCACTTCATTCTCATAACAACTCTATGATTTAGGTAGTAATATTCCCATTTCACAAATGAGAAAACTAAAGCATAGAGATCACACAGGGAGTAAGATTTGAATGAAAGTCTTCCTAATTCCAACTCCAGCACTGTATCTGCTAAACTACTCTGCCTTTCTATTTTCATCTCACTGTCCCCTCTTCCCAGAGTGGTGGGAAAGGTAATCTGAAAAGATGACATGATCACTTAATAAATTTCCAATACTTATATCTTAAGAAGGTTATTACAATATTATTGTCACTTTGAAAGTACCAAGAATGTAAGAGCATTCTGGATGAAAAACGGGGGGGTGGGGGGGGAGAAGAAAGGAAAGGAAAGGAAAGGAAAGGAAGGAAGGAAGGAAGGAAGGAAGGAAGGAAGGAACAAGGGGAAGGAGGGAGGGAGATAGGGAGGGAGGGAGGGAGGGAGGAAGGAAGGAAGGAAGGAAGGAAGGAAGGAAGGAAGGAAGGAAGGAAGGAAGGAAGGAAGGAAGGAAGGAAGGAAGGAAGGAAGGAAGGAAGGAAGGAAAGAAAGAGAAAAAGAAAGTTAAAAATAATAGAACAATGTAGCCGGGAGAGACCTCATAGATAACTCCCTCATTTTATGGATGTGAATACTAATACTCAAAGAGTTAAAGTTAATTGTACAGAATCACCAGCCTGGTTAGAAGCAAAGCAAGGATCAGAGTGTAGGTCATTTGACTGCAGGATTCTTTCCACTACCCAAGTCACCATTGCTCCAAGGGAGAAAGACAATGAAAAACAGCTGGAATTCTGGAAGACCTAATGGACAGGGAAGGATTTTTCAGGGCATAAACTAACTGGGGATTTACAGGAAGGGAAATTATATCAAAAATATAAGTGAAAAACATCAAAGTCTCTGAATTTCCAGGTCGGTTCAGAGTTGTTCGTGGGCCAATGTTAAAAGTACAGGCTTGGGGGGGCAGCTAGGTGGCACAGTGGATAAAGCATTGGCCCTGGATTCAGGAGGACATGAATTCAAATCTGGTCTCAGACACCTGACACTTTAGCTGTGTGACCCTAGGCAAGTCACTTAACCCTCATTGCCCTGCTTCCCCCAAAAATTACAGGCTAGGAAATTTATCCTTTCTAAGCATAATCCTCACTTGGGTGTTTTCTGTGCCCAAGTATACCTGGAACTGTCCTGATTTTCAAAGTAGAGAAGGCAACTATCACAAATACCTGATCAGTCCTATCAGGTTAATAAACATTTTTAAGAATCTACTATGTTCCAGACACAGTACTGACATAGTAGGCACTTACCATTTCTTCATTGACTGATTGAATTTCCAAATGCATAGGTCTTTATTAGCCTTACCTATTCTGGGGACTCATTAAGGAATGATAAGGCAGCATGACATAAGTGGAAAGAGCCCTGGATCTAGACAGAGAAAACCTGGTTTCAAATATCAACTCTACTGTTTGCTATCTGTATGACCTTTGCCAAGTCACTTAAATTTCCCTTGGCCTCAGCATCCTCACCTGAAAAAGAAGGTTGGACTACAATGGCTTCTGAGGTCACTCCCAGCTCTAGATTTATGAGTAGGAGAAAATCTTTTAACACAGTGAGATAAAAGTCAAACTCCATGAAGTTTTCTCTGATTTGCATGAGTTGTGAGTCATGTGATCATATCCTCTTCTCCATGTTTTTGGCACAATATGAATATATTTAGACTTTAAGTCAGAAAACTTAGGTTCATATATTGGCTTGGATACCTATTAGCTGTATAACCACAAGCAAGTGACTTCCCTCTCCAAGCCTCAGTTCCCTCATCTATAAAATGAGGATAGTAGTAGTTATACTACCTCACCATATTACACACACACACACACATACACACATATATATGTGTGTGCATGGGCATCATTCACATAGCAGTAATATTGAATCCATAACCCATAACCAATGAGCATTTATTAAAAGTGCTTACTATGTGCCACTCTTTTAAGTCCTAGAAATACAGAAGAAGAAAGAAGAAAAAAGAAGAAAGAAGAAGAAGAAGGAAACAAGGTCCTGCCCTCAAGAAGCTCCCGTTCCAATGGGAGAGACCTAATGCGAACTATTATGAATGTATAAAATATATGCAGTGCTGGAGGTCACCAAATGGGAGAGTATAGAAAGAAAAGAGAAGAGGATCCAGAACAGCTCCTTAATGAACACACACAGTTGGGGGAGGAGAACTGGAGAGGAGGTCCTTAATGTTGATTGAACAAACAGCAACAACAGCAACAGCAACAACAACAACAACAACAACAACAAACTAACACAGAACAGTCAGCCAGGGAAGAAGAGAACCAGGAAAGAGCAATGTCACAAAAACACAGAGGGAAAAGATCCTGTGAAGCTAAGGACTATGTTGCATCTACTTTTCCAGCATCTCCCTCAGTGCCTAACATGGAGCAAGCCCCCCAACACATGCTTGCTGCAGTGGTAGCTGCTGCCAGCAGTGACTATCCAGACACTCTAGGGGGGGAATACCCACATGCTACAGATCTAGAGATGCTCCCTCTAGTATTTGAATAAGATACAACAGTGAAAAAGGTTGAATTCTGAGAATGGAGGATTGGCAGGGCAGAATTTTCCAAGCTAAATGCTTTGGGGGCTTTCTCTGGATAGGCTCCAGGGTTTTTTCCCCCTAAAATTTAATTTATTTCTTATTCATGCAGAAAGCATCAGTCTCCCAAGTCTGTCAAAGCTGAGGTTGGATGTTTTAATTTATCCAAGGAGGCTGCATAAGAGCCTATTCTGTTCCTATTATTTAAAAAAAAATAAAATGGGAACAATCCTTCTTCTATGTGCCCCTCCACTGCCTGCCTCTGTGCTGCAGGAAGTTCATGATTCCTGTACTTAGATATCTGAAACCTGGTCGCTCCCCTAGAGATACCTGGAGGCGAACTCCATCTTGATTTTCTCAACGTACCAATTATATCAAAGACAGGGGGGAGGGGAAATATCTGGTGATGTGGTCATAAAATTCCACCCCAAATATAAACAAAATGCAACTTGCTTCCTACACTGGGACTGAGGAGAACCTCTGAGTATCAGACCACTTCATACAGCCTGTTTATATAATAGAGCTAGTGTGTGGGTTGAGATGTGGTTCCTTCCAGATAAGGGTCTGAGTATGTACTATGTCCCTATGGTTTGGGTTCAGGGAGAGGGCATGGCCCAGAATGGGCAAGCTCTCTGAGCCCTGGTGCCAGCCACAAAAGAGTGTTTACTCCCCTTTAGATGGGCCAAGCCTAGGGAAAGCTCTTCGGTCCCCTGGTATACATTATGGCTTACACCTCTTGTCCTTTTCCAGCTCAGCTCATTCCTTTATGTTCCTTAAGCCCAAAAGGAGAGATTTAGATTTTTTACTTTCTCATCATCCTTAGAAGGAAGCATCATTTCCTTTCTGAATCAAAACTATTCTAATAAGTTGATAAAATTAAAACTAGTGAAACAAATAGAAATGTTGTTATAGAAGCAGCTAGGTGGTTTTGTTTATTTCATTTTTTTTAAACTCAAATAATCATGTGCAACCTTTCAACAACATAGGCTTATATCGGCTGTTGGAATAGCAACCTCTTGGTTTTAAAGCAAATTCCTAAGAGCACCATCTTATGAATTGTCAGCAAACCACTGTGAATCCCTTGTTGACGGTGTGCAATTATTGAGTTCATTTCTTCATCAGAACTTCTAATATTCTGTGAGGTAAAATATTTCTCCATCAAGAATAGTGCCTGGCACATGCTAGGGACATAAATGTTTACAGAATGAATGATTGAATGGATGAATAGATGGATGAATGAATAAATGAATGAATGAATGAACAACCAAATTCCTCTCCTAACTTATAAAGGTAAATAGGGATTCCTGTGATTATTTTTTGCCTTTTCAGAACACCTCACCCCAGAGATTGTTAGTACCCTTTCCTTCTTGAAATTATTTTATATAATTTTATGTATACTTATATTTGTACATCAATTCTAATATCCAGAGAATACCTGAGTGACTCTGGGGTAGTCATTTAACTTTTCTGAGCCTCAGTTTCCTCATTGGTCAGAGTAGGGAATGGTGCCACATGGTCTTTGATGAACCTTCCAGCTTTAGGTATCTTATACAGCATCCCCAGCAAAATGAAAATGCCTGAAAGTCAGAGACTTTTCTAGTTTGTTTTTTTTTATTTCCAAGGCCTATCAGAACATTTTGTTTATCATAAGCACTTATTTGTTAAATTTGATTTAATAACATGTCAGTCTCTAATCTATGCCATTTTTATTATTATCCTTATTATACTAGCATCATTATTATTATCCTCAATGATAATAATGATAATCATTCCATTGCTTAGATTAATAAGGGTTTAATACATCATGGGTATATATGCCAAATACATGACTATTATCTCATTTTGTGAAGGGTATTTCTGAATTGACAATAGTATATATGATCATGCCCTCTTCTTTTAAAACATTTAACTAGTATCTATCAAAGCACTCATGTCCCTAAGATACCTGGCTTTGTTTGATGACAAATAACAATAAAAATAAATGGCCCTGCTCTTCCAGGAAATACCAGCCATATATAAAAAGTCCTGCCTCTGTAAACTGCTGTTTTGATGGCTATGCCAGTGACACATGAACTGCAGTAAAGCCAACCCAGCTAGAAGGCTATATGTACAACTCTGGTGATGGGCTGCTTGTTAGGGAGTATGGTGTAGTGGAAAAAATACTGGCTGTAGAGTTAAAAGACGGGTTTAAATCCCACTTCTGATGATAACTGCCTATTTGATAGACCTAGTTAAAGTTAAGTTGTTTTTTACGTCCTACTTTCAATGACCTCATGTGGGGTGGCTTCCTTTAAGTTACAGCTAAAGTACTTCCACAGTACTTATCCACAGTATTCAAAACTCTGCTGTAACTAACCGATGGTTCCTTGTATGGATGGTGCAGTCCTGGCTGATGGAACACCTGTGTTTTCTTGGTTTGAATTGTTAGGCCAAAATTAGCACAAGAAGCAGAGAATCAATCTGTACTCTGTTACATCTCAGCCTCAGAAGCCACATTGACTGTACAATCAGCTGAAAACCAAAAGTTGTACACCAACCCTCCCTCCACTTTAGTGTGGGCTTGTAGCCTTGTCAAGTTAAATAATTTACCATTAGTGTGGCAGATAACATTGATGTCATTTTCATCCATGTTAAAGCTGTCTAACAACATTGCTGGAAGCATCATGTTAAAAAGCATGGGAGGGGGGCAGCTAGGTGATGCAGTGGATGAAACACCAGCCCTAGATTCAGGAGGACCTGAGTTCAAATCCAGCCTCAGACACTTGACACT
Organism: Dromiciops gliroides; assembly: GCF_019393635.1. Classification (NCBI taxonomy): domain Eukaryota; kingdom Metazoa; phylum Chordata; class Mammalia; order Microbiotheria; family Microbiotheriidae; genus Dromiciops; species Dromiciops gliroides. The sequence continues at coordinate 575,840,608 of NC_057862.1, forward strand.
TACTAGCTGTGTGACCCTGGGCAAGTCACTTAACCCTCATTGCCCTGGAAAAAAAAAAAAAAAACATGGGAGCAAAGACCCAGCCCTACTCCACTCCACTGGTGACTGGGCAAGTGTGAGAATATTGTCCATTATCTAAAACCCATGAAAGCAAACACTCAATGCAGCCTCTGAAGTTGCAATGCAAGTATATGGATCAATCCTCCAGTAGAATCCTCCCTACTCCAGTGTCAGAGGGGAGAAGGTTAAACACATGAAAGATGTCACAAAAGTAGAATTGAGAGGACTTGGTAATTGAGTGGATATGCGGGAGGGGGGATGAGAGAGAGGGATTCTAGGATGACTCCTAGATTATATGACTGGGAAGATGATGATGCCAACAATATTCATGGGAAAATTGACAAAAGATTTGGGGAAAAAGGTAAGGAGGTCCATTTTGGACCAAGTAGATAGATACACAATAATATAAAGTAACAGTTGCTCACCTGACTGCCAGGGAGAAAGCAAAACTATAAAAAAGAGGGGGGAAATTTAAAAGACAATGCAGTGTGGGGCCACTTATTATAATAGAAAATAGCTCAGGACATCAACATATTATAACAAATTACATTAAATAATGTTCATAGGGGCAGCTAGGTGGTGCAGTGGATAGAGCACCGGCCCTGGAGTCAGGAGGACCTGAGTTCAAATCTGGCCTCAGACACTTAACACTTACTAGCTGTGTGACCCTGGGCAAGTCACTTAACCCCAATTGCCTCACTTAAAAAAAAATAATGTTCATAAATGATGAATGCAAGTCACAGAGAAAAGGTTAAATAATGTTTAAGAAAGTATAGCATTCTATCATACCCAAATTATCATTTACCAGTTAAAGAAGAGAAACATCATATATCTAAAAAACTCACTTCTCTGGAACCCCTCAATCCCAGACAACAGAGGATACATGAAGTATTTCTATACTTTGTCCTATGCTCCATTTCCTGTAGTTATGAAGTCCAATCAAATAAAGAGGCAATAGAATTGCAAAGTTTCTATATTTTACAAGTAATACTTGACAGTCTCCAATATCTCAAATTATCTCAAAGAGCATTTCCATTCATTTCCAAATATGACATCAAAATTTAGATGGGGGAAGTATGAGGGGGGAAAGGGAGAGGGAAAAAGGAGAGATATAAAGGGAGAGGAAGGCAGGCAGGCAGAGATGGAGGGAAAGAGAGATAGCGAGGGAGACAGAGACAGACAGACTCAGAGAGAGTATAATTTTTTGTTTGTTTTCTCATTTCAGAGTTTAGTCTATTAAAGATATGTGAGTATTAAAATAATTTTAACAGCACTTATGCCCACATGGAATATGGAATATGTAACTAAAGATCTAGATATTCATTATGTGTTTAGTGTTTATTTTTTAAAAATTTTTTCCCCTACACCTACAACATAGAAAGTTTACCCATGAATTAAAGCTGTGAGTGGCTAAATTGCAAAGAGTGCTGGACTTAGAGTCAGGAAATCCTGGGTTCATATCCCACTTCTAATACCTGTTAGCTGCATGACCATGGGAAATTTAACCTCTCTGAGTCCGTTTTCTGACCTGTAAAGTGGTAATAATGATAATAATACTTGAAATACTACAAAAATTCATTCTGAAGCACAAAAGAAATCATGTCCATAAAGTACTTTGCAAAATCTAAAGCACTAATTGTAAATGTTAGTATTTGTGGTGGTGGTCTGTTATAATTATACAAATCAACTTTGGATCCAAATCTTTAATTCTGATAAATTGTAACAAGAATGAGAAGAGAACAGACTTTAACCAGACTGATTATAGATCCCCCCCAGATAGAGCATCTATTTTATCATAGTTATCATCATAACATTCATATAGCACTTTAAGGTTTTTTAAATGCTTTACACATAATCTCATTTTACCCTCACAACAACCCTATAAGGTAGGTTTAATTATTATCCCCATTTTACAAATGAAGAAAGTGACGCAAATCAGAAGTTAAGTGACTTACCTAGGGTCATATAGCTAGTAACTAATGAATGAAAACCATATTTGAACTCATTGTTTCCTGAATCCAGGTCCAGCATTCTATCCACTGTGCCATACAGCTGCCTACATGGATCATCAAAGTCAGTTGTCAAACATACCACGTGCTCTGGAAAGGTTACCTATGCTAAGTAACTCTCCCAAAAAGATTTATAAGGGAGCTCCTTCACTAGCTTTTTATGATAGTACAGTAATAAAGCTAAGAGCCTTTTCTCAGACTAACTTCCCATTGTTCAGTTGTGTCCAACTCTTAATGACTTCTTTTGGGATTTTCTTGGCAAAGATACTGGAGTGATTTGCAATTTCTTCTCCAGCTCATTTTACAGATGGTGAAACTGAGGCAAACAAGGTTAAGTGATTTTCCCAGAGTCACCCAGCTAATAACTGTCTGAGATTGGATTTGAACTCAGGAAGATGAGTCTTCCTTACTCCAGGCTAAGTGTTCTATCCATGGAGCCAACTAGCTGTAGAGCTATCCAATTACATAAAAACTGAACACAACAGGAAGGTACATTATAGATGAAGTCAAAGATGTCTACAATCACCTATAGAATAGCTGTAATTTATTAAATTATTCAAATGGCTTTATGATCCCAGTGATGGTTTTATTATCTCAGTGATGGCAAAATTCCTTCCAATCATACAGCTCTCAACCCATCAGCTCCTCCACATCTTATGGAAAATCTTGTCCATGATTTCTGAAGAAAAAAAAATCACTATTTACAATTATATCCAACATATTAGAAGCCTTCTTTGAACTGCAGTTTTCATATGCTATTACAAGATGTATGTCCATATTAAATATAGGAGTTACTATGTAAAATGCTCATAGAGAAATATCTAATTACTAGTATGTATAGAAATAATCCATAACTTTGACATTTCCAGTGATAAGTCTTTATGCCTTTCAGATTGGAAAGACAAAACCAATGGTTCAAAAGCATTAGGTGTGTATTACTATGAGTAGGTACCATGTAGCCTGAGTCAAATGTTACATCAAGGTAATCACTATGTAACTTGGTCTATGTGGTTCTGTCATGGAATGGAAAAAGAAAATCTTCCCTTAAATTTGGAAGAATATGTTGATAAATAAGTTGGCTGCTTTGGCCCCACTGATGCAGTCTTTTAACAAGGATCCTGTCCAGGAACCCCAGAATCATTTCCCAAAAATGCATATCACACCCAGTATTTTACTTTGTTGAGTCCTGAATTCAGATCAGTTGCCAAAAATAGGTTCCACATTAATTAGGCAAAGGAGCCCCTTTTCATGTCCCTTTGCCCCCCAACTTTCCAAATATACATAATTCTCCTCAAAATCCATTTAGGAAAATTCAAAAGGGACTCAATAATGAAGCCCACGGGACGGGAATTCCTGTTGGATAAGCTCTGATGTTTATAGCTTCTGGAAGAGAAAACTTTGAAAATAGAATAGACACAGCTGGAGCATGGAAGGCCAAATTGTTCTTTAGTCATGATAATCTGAAATTATGGCATGGCCAGGGTCCAAGCCCATGACACACAGGAAAAATATTTAGCAAACTGAAACCGCTAGGCTAGCCCCAGGCAGCCAGCTCACCATCTAGGCTCTGGGTGTGAAAATGGAGCACTCAGTTGTATGCCAACAATGGAAAAATGGGGAAGGGAGGAGTCAGTGTGTTCAAGAGTAAAGCAGATAGTTGAAGAGAAACTCCAGTGGGTTCCAGTCCCCTAGAAGATCAATCCTGAAGCAACATCTTTGCACTGTGGTAATTTCTAAACTACTTGAGGGTAATAGGCCAAAGGACCTTCTTGTTCCTCAGTATCTCATTCTAAGACTCAGTGGCCTTGACTGCTCCCACTAAGTGATGGTCAGTGTGTCCGGGGCAATGATTGCTGCTGAAGATGTGTGGGAACAGGAAAGGCAGCTGAAACACTGAAAATAAAGCTGTGGAACTTGTAGACAGCCATTTCATTTAAGCTCTGTCTGTAAGCAAGAGAATTTATGAGATGTTGATTTTTCTTGCTCTTTAAACAGATTAAACTGTGGTCATTTGCTGTAAGAGCTGAGTGTCTTTGTAGTTGAGCACGTAAAAAATCCCTCTAACCTAATACCTACAAAATTGAACTTTAGCCTCTTCAACTATCAGCTCAGAAAGGTCACCATTTCCTAATCCAAGGCAGACCCTTTTATTTAAACTTGTTTTTCTAACTCTCTTTTCTCCTTAAAGTAGAAGGCCAAAGCTCAGCTTAATACCACCATGCTAATTGGGTTTTCCTCATTTGGTGTATTATTAAAGATATCTTTTATGTCAGGCTGGTCATTGCTGTCAAAGTTATAATGGGTATAGTAAATAGCATTTATAACTTTCCTATATTCAAACACTAGAAGTAAGATACTCTTGCATCTTTCTATGCTAAATCCATTGGCTATTTTGTTATAAAAATAAAATTTCTATCCTACTTGCCTGAGCAAATAAATAATAACTGGCATTAACATAGGACTTTCAGGTTCTCAATGTGACTTTCATAACAACTCTGCGAGGTAGGTACTATACACTATCATAATCTCCTTTTTAAAAATGAGAAAACTGAAGCTGCAAATTTGTGATTTGCTATGGAGTCATATGGTTCAATCAATAAAACAGGCAGAATTCTAACTCAGTTCTTTCTGAATCCACATATCACAATTAGTTACTACATCTAAGGAAATTAATAATTTCTTAATTGAACTTGTAACATTTTAGACAACAAAATGTAGAAAAATTGAGCTAAGTGGTACCATTATTGCCCTTGATGTCTATGAAGTCAGGGTACATTCCAAAGGTTATTTGATTATATATTTGAGCCTGATGAATGGTGAAGAATCTTTGCCATTGAATATGCCAAACCAGAAGGTCTTTAGTTAGAAATTATTGGGCACCTACTTTGTGCAAAGCCCTTGCCAGGCTTCAATATAAAAAATATAATGATGATCACAGAGTTTTTGAGTTGGAAGGGTGCTCAGCAGTCACTTATAGAAGTCATAACTGAAAAATACCTACTATAACCATGATCATAAGGGGGTAATTCTAACACAGTTGCTCTATAAACATTGCTTGAGTTTAGGGAGAATGACTCCAATGACTATGAAGTCATATTGTTCAAGTGATTTTACTATTTTAAATATAAATAATAGGGCAGCTAGGCAACACAGTGGATAGAGTGCTGGGCTCAGAACCAGGAATATTATCTTTATGAGTTCTAATCTTGCCTCAGACACTTACTAGCAGTGTGACTATGGGTAAGTCTCTTCACCCTGTTTGCCTCAGTTTCCTCATCTATAAAATGATCTGGGGAAGGAAATGGCAAACCACTCCAGTATCTTTGCCAAGAAAGTTCTTAGTGAAGTCACAGTCAGAAATTCCTGAAACAACTAAACAACAACAACAAAATATAAATAATAGATAGGTCTAGCAAAGCAGCCTCAGAATTTAATGAAGACAATTTGCTCAGATAATGGAATAAACTTTATTAGCATGAAAGAACACTTCCAAGTTTAGTGAATTACCAATTTTGGTGGCTCATGTAGAAGAAGAATATGCTCAATTGTATGTTATTTTCTTGGGTACATATTAGCAAGAAATTAGAAGAAAACCATTCTACTTATTTTTTTTTTGTTGAATGTTTATTGTACACCTACAATGGATTCAGTATTGTGGTAGACACATTGACAACTATAGTGAAAAATGATATTTAGTTCCTGTCCTTGAAGAGTTACAGTCTAGGTGGGAAAAAGAATACACAGATTAATATAATACAAAACAATATACGAAAGAAGCTGTTAAAGAGATGGAGAAAATTGGTCCTACAAAGTTCATAGGAAGGACTGCTAGAGACTTTCCAGCTCGAATGACCAAGAAAAACTTCATGAAATAAATAGAATCTTATATGTAGAGGACATTGAGGAGTCTAGAGAGAGAGAGATTAAGACATCTTCCATGTTGTTCCAAGGGATAGAAATTAGTTACTCTGATAAAGTAGAAATAATATTGTATTTGGAAGTAGGTTTGCATTTAAAACCCTCCATAATCCCACTTATCTTTCCAGACTTATTGTACATTAGTTCCTATTCATGCACATTTTGGTTTAGCTAAACTGGACTACATGTTGTTCCCCAAATCCACATGCCATCTCCAATTTCTGTGCCTTTGTACAGACTGTCTCAGAAGTTTGGAAAGCATTGGCTCCTCACCTCTACCCCTTTGCATCCCACCTTCCTTAAGACTCATCTTAGGTTCTCCTCAGGAGAAGCCTTTCCTAAGTACCTCCTACCCCTAAGCCTGATATGTGTTAGACCCTTTCTCTCCTTAAATTGCTGACCTTATCTCTGTACATGTGGTATACTACTACCCTATATATGGCATCCTTCCCCCATACAGACAGGAACTATTTCTCTTTTTTCTTTGCATTTGCAGAACCTAGTTCAGTGCCTTGAATATAACAGGGGCTAAATAAATGTTTGTTTGAACTAAATCGAGCTGAGAAAAGGGTTCATATCTTCTTTCTTATTTATTTTTTGGCTAGATTTATCTAATTCTGAGAGGGGGAGATTCAGATCCCCCACTAGTATAGTATTACTATCTAATTCCTCTTGTAACTCATTTAACTTCTCCTCTAAGAACTTGGATGCTATACCACTTGGCGCATACATATTCAATATTGATATTACTTCATTATCTATAGTACCTTTAAGTAAGATGTAATTTCCTTCCTTATCTCTTTTAATGAGATCTATTTTTGCCTGCACTTTGTCTGAGATAAGGATTGCTACCCCTGCCTTTTTTACTTTAGCTGAGGCATAATATATTCTGCTCCAGCCTTTTACCTTTACTCTGTGTGTATCTCTCTGCTTCAAATGTGTTTCTTGTAAACAGCATATTGTAGGGTTCTGGTTTTTAATCCACTCTGCAATTCGCTTCCGTTTTATAGCAGAGTTCATCCCATTCACATTCACAGTTATTATTACTGACTGTCTATTCCCCTCCATTCTATTTACCCCCTTTGTATTTTTCCCCCCTTCTTTCACCCTATTCCTCCTCACCGATGTTTTACTTCTTACCCCTGCCTCCCCCAATCTGCCCTCCCTTTTTATCACCCCCCTCTCTTTTCTTTACCCTTTTCTCCCTTGCTTTTGTCCTCCCTTCTATCAGTCCCCCCCTTTCCCTTCCCCTTTTGTTTCCCTAAAGAATGAGTTGTTTCTTTATCCCAATGAACGTATATGTTATTCCCTCTTTGAGTCAAATCTAATGAGAATAGGGTTGAAACCATGTTCCCTCCTCCTTTCTTTCCCTCTATTATAATAGGTTTTTTTCCACCTCTTCATATGATATAATTCATCCCATTCCACCTCCCCTTTCCTCTCCTCCCCATAGACTCCCTTTTTATCCCCTTAATTCTTTTGTATCATCACATCAAAGACAATTTATATTTATACCCTCTATATAAAGTCCTTCTCTCTGCCCAAATACATTTACAGTTCTTAAGAGTTATGAGTATTATCTTCCTGTGTAGGGATATAAACAGTTTAACCTAATAGGGTAACTTTTTTTTCCCCTAAAGGGTTCATATCTTGATAATTATAGTTAAACCTGTGTTACAGTAAGTTTATCAAAGTGTCAATTTGCTCATTTACAAAATGGAGCTATTGATCATACATATATCACTGTTTTTATTATTCCTCCACTAACATCCTACTCTGATGCTGCATTGTAGCATGGAGGAGTTCTGATATTATAGGAAGGATTTTTAATGGAGACCAGTTTTGGTATGTCCTACCAGCATGGGAAGACAGTCAATATAGGTCCAGAGATGTCCACTGTTAGCATAATACCCGAGATAAATTGAAATGGCTCCTCAACAAGTTGGCCATAGGGTGATAGATTTTTCAGCCATAAAAACACAAAAGGTCATCTGCCAAATGTTAGAAGAATTTCCATAGAAATTAGATCAGAGGTTTTTTAAAGTAATAACACAATGATTATTATTATTCCTACTCTAAGCATTATCTCCTATTGGCATATTCTCTCCATTAGAATATTACCTCCTTGACAGCAAAGACTGCTTCACATTACTATTTGCTTTCCTAGAACCTAAAACAGTGTCTAGTACATATTAAGTGCTTAATAAATGCATTTCCCTTCATTTATGTCTATTTTGTTGAATCAGAAGGCCAAGAAATCCCAATTTCACTACCGGTTACTTTGGTAATTTTCATAGGCATCATAGGAATTGATCTTAAGTTTCTAAATATTTGAGGTCATGCTAAGATTCAAGACTAATTTATTTGCACACAGGGAAAATGATGAAAATTTTAAAAATCCAAATAAAAGGTTTTATTTAGGGGAAAAATAACCAGAGGTCAAAGGAAAGCACTAAAAATCAAGCATACTGTACTAGTTAACAACTCCTCAAGGTCCCGCTTTTATCATGCTTACAGATGAAATTGGCCAAGACCAACTGGAATTTTTAGAGTGTCTAGGAGGCAACTTACTCCCTCATAACTCTTCTTTACAGTGTTATAATTAATACACTTGAAAGAATATCCTTAGTGATTATTCACATTCACAATTACGTGAGAAGGGTACTTACATTTTCTCTTCATTACCAAGCTTGTGCCATATGAGCTTTGGCACTCCCAAACAGACAAAGTTAATGGAGACATGGATATTTAAAGACCAATTCTCCATGCCTAGAAATTCACCGTGAGGCAACCTCTTCAAGACAACCTGGGCAAATTCCCTTGATGGTAAATGAGTGAGCAAAGGTTCCAGAGACAGCTACCTGTCCCAGGTGCTGTCACTTCTTCCTTCCTCACTACTCTTTTCTCACTATGAGCAGAAAAAACTTTTTTGCTGGGCAAATGCCCAACTATACCACAGGTAAATTTAAAATAGAAAATAAACAAAGAAAGGAGCAAAAAAGAGATTTGGGGGCAGCTAAGTGGTAAAGTGGATAGAGCACTGGCCTGGAGTCAAGAGTACCGGAATTAACTGGCCTCAGACACTTGACACTTACTAGCTGTGTGACCCTAGGCAAGTCACTTAACCCCAATTGCCTCACCAAAAGACAAAGAAAGAGAGATTTTGTGCTTTCATTTATTTGGAGATATCCTATGGAAATGACTTAAGCAAAACTATCTGTAGAGTTTTGCTCTCTGAAAAGCACTCCTGTTAGATCTCACTCCTACTTAGAGTTCTCAGATACCATCATGGGGCTTGAGTATTGCTTTTTTTTTTTTTTTAGTGAGGCAATTGGGGTTAAGTGACTTGCCAAAGTCACACAGCTAGTAAGTGTTAAGTGTCTGAGGCTGGATTTGAACTCACGTACTCCTGACTCTAGGGCCGGTGCTCTATGCACTGTGCCACCTAGCTGCCCCGAGTATTGCTTTTCTAATAGTATTTTTTCCAATTACATTTAAAGATAGTTTTCAACATTCATTTTTGTAAGATTTTGAGTTCCAAATTTTTATCCCCCCCCTCTCAAAGCCAGCAAGCAATCTGATATAGGTTCTACATTATAATCATGTTAAACATATCTCTACATCAGCCATGTCATAAGAGAAGAATCAGAACAAAAGGAAAAAACACAAGAAGAAACAACAACAGCAAAACAACAACAAAAGTGAAAATGGCATACTTCAATCTACATCCAAACTCCACAGTTCTTTCTTGAGCATTTTCCATCATGAGTCTTTTGGCATTGTCTTAGATCATTGTATTGCTGAGAAGAGCTAAGTCCATCACAGTTGATCATCAATACCATGTTGTTGATACTGTGTACAAAATTCTCTTGGTTCTGCTCATTTCACTCAGCATCAATTCATGTAAGTCTTTCTGAATTTTTCTGAAATCTGCCTGCTCATCATTTCTTACATCACAATAATATCCCTTAACATTCATATACCACAACTTGTTCAGCCATTCCCCAATTGATGGGCATCCCATTGAATTCTAATTCTCTGCCACCACAAAAAAAGCAGCATCAAATATTTTTGTATATTTGATGTCTTTTCCCTTTCTTATAATCTCTTTGGGATATAGACCTAGCAGTAGTATTGATAGGTCAAAGGGTATAGCAGTTTTATAGCCTTTTGGGTATGGTTCTAAATTGTTCTTCAGAATGGTTGTATCAGTTCACAAATCCACCAACAGTGCATTAGTGTTCCAATTTTCCCACATCTTCAACATTTCTCATTTTCTTTTTTTGGCACATTATCCAGCTGAATAAGTGTGAGGTGGTACTTCAGGGTAGTTTAAATTTGCATTTCTCTAATGAGTAGTGATTAAGAACATTTTCTCATATGGCTGTAGATAGCTTTAATTTCTTCATCTGAAAACTGCCTATTTATATCCTTTGACCATGTCTCAATTGGGGAACAATGAGTATTGCTTTTCTCTACCATTGCTTGAGCCAACATTGGCAGTGCCCCCTCCATTTTAGGGGACAGAAACTAGCACACTGTTTTCCATTTAACTGCTTAACATGGGGTAGCTGTAACGATTGGAATGACGCCACCTGCTGGAGACTTACTGTAGAAGAGTTCTGCCCATGAAGGGAAGGTCTTTGAGGGCAAGACCAGGAGTCAGGAAGTGACGCGGGCTAGTGGGAGGAGGAAGGAAGAGACTGGCGCTCAGTCTCGCGCTCTTTCCTGAGGACGCTGGCGGAGAAGGGAGCTAGAAATGCGCTCTCCCTTTAATAGATAGAAATCTAGGCCTTTCTCTCTCTCTTTACCAAATTCTTATTCTCCTTAATAAATGCTTAAAAGTCTAACTCTTGCTAAAGCTTATAATTTATTGGCGACCACTCATTAGATATTTTAGACAGTTTAGCTAGAATTTTAGCCCTTAACATAGCTATTATATAGGAATATTTATTTCAAATCTACAGCAAAAACAAAGTAAAAACATAATTCCCCCTTATACTGCCTTAGCTTGTGGGAGGTGATGGGTATGAATCACAAAGCAGGTCAGTTCCCACAGTACACTGAGTCCACCATGTTCATGTTGATGGCCAACATCTCTGACAGCTTCTGCTGAGTTATAGTGCCAGACACTTGCTCCTTAGGGTGTCACTGCTGGTCTGCCTGAAACATCTAGCCAGGATCTCTGCATTCCACCTAGGTTACTGGGATTTGTATTTCCAGTTTAGATCAAAGACTCAATTCCCTACACATAGAATGAAAAAAGGTATAAACAAACCAAATACCTAGGCCTGATTCTTAAGGGGCACATGGCCTTTGTGGGTACAGGGAAGTCCCAAATTGAGTGAAAGAATTACTCAGATGTGAATGCAGCCAGAAGCCACAGCCATATTGAATCAAGCCGTTCTGAAGACTCCAAAAGGTCTGGCATTACAGCTGATGAAAAAGGTGCTTAATTCCACCACTAGACTTAACCAGAATGTTCCTCACAATTCTCCTGAAAACCACTTCCAGCCTCATGCTGAGATGTCATCTCAGGTGGTCTGATCATGTGCCAGACCCTCATCCCTTACAAAACAGTGCAGCCAGAAGCCCTCTGTTCAAATTCTAGCTCTGTTACTTACTTTCTTCTCTGAATCTCAATTCTTATTTATAAAGTGAGGAGTTTGGACTTGGTGATAATAAGATTCCTTCCAGGTATCAAAATTATATTATTTCATCTATGAACAAGATGTAGCAGGTATCCCCTTCCCTTATTCATAGGGATGTGCTGGTAAATGGTGTGTGGTATACTGATAAATGTTTAACAATTGACTTTTCACTGGGAGGAGGAAGGGAATGTACCTATAAGACATTTTTAAGTTTATCCTACATTATTAACATTTTCTCCATCATTTTCTAAAATCTAGACCACCAACAAAACAATGCATCAATCTCTGAATTGTGATGTTAGCAATTTCCAAGATGTAAATGCTCACTGAAAATTTAACAGTCAGCTCACTCAAGTTGGTTCAAGCTGACTCCAGTATACTACTACCTGTTCATCTTACCTTCCTGTCACACATTGCCCATGGTGCTACAGTTCAAATACAGTTCAAAGTTTATAAAATCTATTTCCTCCAACCCAATTAGAGTACTTCCCAGGGAATATTCAAGCAGGAATAATGGATTAATAATCTCCACAATATATAAAAAAGAAATATTATTGGAATGGCTATAGGGATGAAGAAATCCACAATATGATTTGAACAGTTTTCACATCATCCTGTGGCCTTGAAGTTCTCCTTGGAAATCCACAAAGTTCCCATTCTGAATTCAGAAAATGAGTCCCCAGTGAACTGGGATGTTGCCACTATATCCAGTCCACAGTGTCCTATGGAGGACATTCTTATTTTAAAAAGACATTCCTACTTCAAATACAAAGCCATTTGTTAATTGAGCCTCTTTGTGTCTAATGACAAAATAGGAAAAGTGGAATTATTGCATTTTTATGATACTAGCATTGAGAAACATACCGGCAACATGGTGGTAAAGTGGATAGACCACAGGCCCTTAAGTCAGGAAGATGTAAATTAAAATCCAACCTCAGACACTTCATAATTGTATAACCCTGAGCAAGTCACTTTACCCAAATTGCTTCAGTTCCTCACCTGTAAAAAGGACACACTGGAAAAGGAAATGGAAAACTAATCCATTCTCTTTGCCAAGAAAACCCCATCAACAATGGGGTTACATAGTGTTGAACATGCCTGAACTGAACAGCAACAATAGTTCTAGAATAGCCCTTCCACAATTCTTATAACACAAGCCTTTATTTCTTTTTGTTTTCCTTCCTTCTAAATGTTCCTTGCATCACCAGAGGGGCCATCATTTTCAAAAAACTATAGAGAAAAATGTATATGGAAATACTCAAATCTTGTATTAAAAATGTTCTCTAATGTATACCTCTCCACTGAAGTCATACTATGATATATCAGAATGACTTGGAGATTATACTAGTCTTGAAGGCTATACCAGTGGGGCAAAGCCCCAGCATGCCACAGTGAAAAAGCTTTGAGCTCACAGACCCCACGATGAACTCTGTTATTCAAGGACCAACGTAACTAAATTTAGAGACAAATCACCAGAAAGTTGGTCACCAGGTGATATGTTTTTGTTTGTTTGTTTTTTACCACAGTAACTCATGAAATGATCTCTAAGGCATAGAGGGATTGAATTCTTTGTTGGTAGAAGGAGTTTCTGTGCCAAATAAATCATTAATCTTTTGGTTTCGAAGTAATGTATAGTCTACTTGTCATAAACATGGTCACTGTTATGGGTGAGGCAGTAAAGGGGTACAGAAAATGGGTGGAAAATAGAAAATCCTTAAAACTCACTTCATGCAAGTTTCCACATCTTTTTCCCATTAAATATCATTGAAGTTTCACTAATATAAATAGGGATAAAATTTACTTTAACTTCCTCTATCTCCCACTGTCTACTCTTTATGGAGCTACCATTGAGTGTAAGATATTCAAGATAAAGGGGAAAAAAAAAACAAAAAACTAACCATAGAGACAAAAAACTGACATTGATATAGATCATTAAAGTTACAAGTTGTAAAGTCATTTCAGTTGTGTCTGACTCTTCATGACCCCATTTGAGGTTTTCTTGGCAAAGGTACTGGAGTGGTTTGCCATTTCCTTCTCTAGCTCCAGATAAGGAAACTGAAGTAAACAGAGTAAAACGACTTGCCCAGGGTCACATAGCTAGTCAGTATCTGAGGTCAGATTTAGACTCAGGAAGAGGAGATTTTTTTTATTTCAGGCTGAACAATCTATGCATTGTGCCACCAACACTATCTCATTTGAATCTCACAATCTATTCTGGGATTAGGTATTATGGGAGGGAAGCGAACGGAGAAGAAGTGGGAATAAGCAGATAGATAGATAGATAGATAGATAGATAGATAGATAGATAGATAGATAGATAGATAGATAGAGAGATAGATAGATAGATAGACAGATAGATACATAGATATAGAGATATATAGACATAGACATAGATATATAATCTATGCCATGTACTATGTGCCAGACACTGTGCTAAGTACTTTTACAAATATTATCTCATTTTATCATAACAACAACCCTGTGAGGTAGGGGCTATTGTCATCTCCATTTTACATTGAATAAACTGAGGCAAAGAGAGGTTAAATGACTTATCCAGGCTCACATAGCTACTAAAAGTAAGATGCTGGATTTAAACTTAGATCTATGGACATTATTACCCGAATTTTTCAGATAAGGAAATAAGTCCAGAGGGGTTACACAACCTAACTAAGGTTGTGCAGTGAATATGTGTCAGAAGTAGGATTTGAGTTTTTCCTAGCTCCTAATCTGATTCTCTATTTATTTATTTCAGGGTTTCTCTCACACAAAGTAACAAATCTGCCTTTGCATAATGGTGATTTGGCTAAAATATAAAGATTTACTTAGTGATTTTCTCCTACCCCTGATGTATTGATTTTCCTTATGCTCACCTATCTTTTCAGCAGAAGTGGAACAATTCAGCCATCTGGACCCCACTAAACCACCAACTGACAATGCCAATCATATGGCAGACAAGGACACAATGAACTTGCTATAGTTTCTAGCCTTGGTTATGAACATTTTAATCCAATTCCTTTGCAATGTTATATCAATCTATAATAGAATACTTAGCCTTTTTAGTGTCATTGATCCTTTTGACATTTTGGGGAGGCCTATGTTCCCCTTTTCAGAATAATGTTTTTAAACATTTTAAATAAAATACAGGTGATTACAAAGGAAACCAATTATATTAACAGATAACTATCAAAAGTGCTTTTAAAAAATACATTCGGGGCAGCTAGGTGGTGCAGTGGATAGAGCACCAGCCCTGGATTCAGGAGGACCTGAGTTAAAATCTGACCTCAGACACTTAACACTTACTAGCTATGTGACCCTGGGAAAGTCACTTAACCCTCATTGCCTTGCCAAAAACAAAAACAAAAAACATTCATAGAACGCCTTAAATCAATCCATGGACCATTGGGGAAGTATGGAGTCCAGGTTGAAAACTCTTGTTCTGCTTTCCCTTCAGTTGTCTGCAAGGTGCTTGGTTCTTCTTCTGAAGCTAAGGCCACATCAGGGTGAATCCTCACTTCAGCCAGCAACTAACACCACTACAAACAAGTCTCTCCTCATCCATCTCCCGAAATGGCTGTCTCCAAGCTTGCTTGCATTTACTCCGCTCTCATCCTTCACGACGATGAGGTTATGGTCAAGGAGGATAAAATTAATGCGCTCATTAAAGCAGCAGGTATAAATGTTGAACCATTCTGGCCTGGATTATTTGCAAAGGCCCTGAACAATCTAAACATTGCAAGTCTCATTTGTAATGTAGGAGTTGATGGACCTGCCCCAGCAGCTGGTGGTGCTGCCCCTGCTGGAGGTGCTGCTCCTTTTAGCACAGCTGTCCCAGCTGAGGAGGAGAAGAAAGAGGAAACAAAAAAAGAAGAATCAGAGGAGTCTGATGATGACATGGGTTTTGGTCTAAATATATTTGACTAAATGTATTTTTTGAAACATTAAAAACATAAAAAGCTTTACTAAAAATAAAAAAAAAACAAGAAGAAAACCCTTGTTCTACTATGTTCCATGGGCTATGAAGCTGTGTATACCCTTTGATCCAGATACTAGGTCAGTATCCCAAAGAGATCGTAAAAAAGGAAGAGGACCCACATGTACAAAAATATAGAAGCTCTCTTTGTGGTAGCAAAGAATTGGAAATCGAGGGGATGTCAACGAATTGGGGAATGGCTGAACAAGTCATGGTATATGAATATAATGAAATACTATTATACTATAAGAAATGATAAGCAGGCAGATTTCAGAAAAACCTGGAAATATTTAAGTGTACTGATGCTGAGTAAAGTGAGCAGAACCAGGACAACACTGTACAGTAACAGCAGTACTGTGTAATGATCAACTGTGATGGATTTAACTCTTCTCAGCAATATAATGATCCAAGACAATTCCAAAGGAATCAGGCTGGAAAATGCTCTCCACATCCAGAAAAAAAAGAACTGTAGAATCTGGATGTAGATTGAACCATACTGTTTCTAATTTTTTTTTCCTTTTTTGAGGTTTTATTCTGATTCTTCTTTCACAAGATGACTAATGCAGAAATATGTTTAATGTGATTATATATATAAAACCTATATCAGATTGCTTTCTGTCTTGAGGAGGAGGGAGGGAAGGAAGGGAGGGAGAAAAAATTTGGAACTCAAAATCTTATAAAAGCAAATGTTGAAGGGGCAGCTAGATGGCACAGTGGATAAAGCACCAGCCCTGGATTCAAGAGGACCTGAGTTCAAATCCAACCTCAGACACTTGACACTACCTGTGTGACCCTAGGGCAAGTCACTTAACCGTCATTGCCCTGCCCCGCCCCCCCAAAAAACAAGAAAAACAAATGTTGAAAACTAAAAATAAATATCTTTTTAAAAAAGAAAGAAACCGATTGTTCTATAAAATCATTAATTTTTTTTTTAATTTAATTAGTGCCTGCTCAAAGAAAGCTCAATCCAGTATGTTCACAAGATTCTATTCTGATCAGTTACGAGAAATTTCTGGGGATGTGCAATCTGAGACTGGCAAATGATTAGCCTAAACCTTACTTAAATCTACATGGGTCTAGCACTCCTCAGAGATTTTCATATGTTAGCTTTGATGACTAGCCTGAGAAAAGATATGAAAGCATTTATCTTTATTGCCTTTCACAATCTACTTTCAGTCATAGAATCATGAGCTAATGTGATGAAAATTACCTAAGAGATCATTTACTCCACGGGTTTTTAACTTTTTGTGTCAAAGACTCCTTTAGCAGTATGGAAAAACCCTTAGATGCCACTCACACAAACTAGCCAATCAACCTTTTCATAATGGCAGTTTGGCTAAAATATAAGGATAGATAAGGATTATATATAATAAGGATATATAAAGTAAGGATTTTCTCAGTGTACTTCAACCATTTCCCCCACCTATCCAATGGATTTTCCTTAATCTCACCTATCTTTTCAGCAGAGGGTAGCACATTTCAACTACCTAGATCTAACTACCTTCTCAGAATAAAGAGGCAGCTGGTGGCACAGTAGATAGTCCTCTGGGCCAGGTGTCAGGAAGACCACAGTTCAAATCTAGCCTCAGAAACTTACTATGTGACCCTGGGCAATTCAGTGAACTTCTTCTTGCCTCAGCTTTCACATCTATAAGATAATAATAATAATAATAACAGCACCTAACTCACAGGGTTGTTACGAGGATCAAATAAGATAATATTTGTAAAATCACTTCACAATACCTGGAACATAGGAAGTGCTATATTAATGCTTCCCACACCTGGAATCCTGCTTATTATCTTGTGCACTTGGACCCCTATGCTTGTCCTACAACCCAAGGTTTCTCTCACAGGTGCCTATAAATTAATTCCTGACAAAGATGGGAAGTGATAGGTAAATACTCTTACTTTTCTTGGGGCTATGTTTATCTTAATAAATCCAAAAGGCTTTAGCCTACCAAGGAATTAGTCCTTAATAATGAATATCAGGCATAGTTGGAGGGAAGAAATATTATGGGGCAAATAGTTTAGTGAATAGAGTGCAGGACTTGGAGTTAGTCCAAATCCTGCCTAGGAAATTTCTGTGTGACCCCGAACAAGTCATTTCACATCAACGAACCTCAGTTTTCTCATCTGAAAAAATGGGGATGATAAAAATAAGCTTTACTTCACAGGGCTGCTGTGAAGAAAAAAGGAGATAACACATCACTTTGCAAATGTTAAAGAGCTATATAAATGTTAGCTATGATCATACCTCATTGCATATCTTATGGGATCTTTGCTTCATCAGTTCATTTCTTCTGTGAGGTGGCCCACTCTGGCTTCCATTGAGGTGCTATGACCTACATAGAAGCAAGCACCTACGGAAAAACACCTGCAGGCTGCCTTGAGGAACAGGGAGGTTTTATTAAGGAGTAACATAATTGCAAAATAATCCACAGGAAGTAAACAACCAAATTCCCAGAAAACCCAATTTCCTCATCCTCTCTGCTAATGGAGCTGGCATTATCTGACTATAAGTTTGCCAGGATCTGGCCTTCTTATGCACATGCATGGCCACCACCTCTCTCCCCAGAGCTTCATTAAGCTGTCAAAGATGATGGCTCATTATTATTTGTTATTGCATTAAAGACACTTGAAAGGATTTTGTTCCTAGTAATTTACTTGTGGCACTGATTTGTTCATAAACACAAAAGCAACAAGCAGGCCAGACTAGAAATGGAACCCAAGCCCCTGACCACAAAAGAATTGTAGACTCAAAGGAGGGACAAAGAAAAAAGAAACCTAACATCTTTGCTAGGATAATTAAACAGGGCAATACTGACGCATGTACAAGAGAGTATGGAGAGAGAAAGTCATTACAAGGTGCAATATAGTAGAAAGAATGCTGCACTGAGAATAAGAGGAGCTCAATTTGAATTTTGTATCTGCCTCCAATTAATTATTTTGGATCCAGACTTGTGATTTCATCAGTGTTGGCAAGTCCCTGGTACAGAAACTCCCTCTACTAATACGGACCAACAACCCACCTGCTAGGAAGAGTATTAAACTATAATCTCTCTTTATCTACTGACTCCTTCTCTTCTTCAAACATGCTCAGGATTCCCTTATCTTTACAAAACAAAATAAAAATCACTCAATTGTTCCTTCCCTTCCCTCAAGTATCCCATATCTCTTCTTCCTTTCATAGCTCTCTCTCTATATCTTTTTCTAGAAAGCTATAAATATACATAGATACATACATTTAATATACACATATATTTATACATATGTCTTGTATATATGATATGTAAATGTGCGTACATCTGTGTGCCCCTTGTTATCTGGCTTTCAACTGCCTCATTCGATTGAAACTGCTCTCAAGTTACCAGTGATCTCTTGACTGGCAGATCCAAAGTTCTTTCCCCCCACTCCTCATCCTACTTGACCTACCTACTGCATTTGACACTATTGCCCATTCTCTTCCTCTAGATAGTCTTTCTCCAGGTTCTTTTTGACACTGCTCTTTCTTGGTGCCTGAAAACTCCTTCTCCATCTCCTTTTGCCTGATTATCATCTACTTCATTCACCTTGCCCTCACACATGATATTCAATTCCCCATCTCTGTGGCTTTGGACAGGATGTCCAAACAGTCACAAGGATTTAATGTCTCCTCACCTTCCCCTCTCAGAATCCCTAGGACCCTTTCAAGTTAAATCCTAGTATCACCTCCTAAATGAAGCTTTTCCTAGTTCTACCACCCACTAGCATCCATCTGGATTTATTTTGTATTTTGTTCATATCTCACATCTACTTGTACTTGTAAATACTTTTGTCCCCTGAAGACAGATATCATCTCATAATTTGGGGGGGAGTTGTTTTTCTTGTATCCTCAACACCTTACACAGTACCTGGTATGTAAGTCGTACTTAATAAATGCTTGTGGATTTATGCGTTGATTGATTGAAAAGGGCACTGAGAGATTATGTAGCTTATCCATGATCACACAACCATTATCTACCAGAAGCAGGAACCGAGACTAGCTCTTTCTGATTCCAAAGATAGTGATCTCTCTGCTGGGCCATACTGTCTTTCTTCAATTAATTCCCTGAAGGACATTAGGAAAAATCACTTTGCCTCTCTGGGCATCAGTTTCCTCAATCTGTAAAAGAAGGGAGTTGGAGTAGATCATCTTTATGGTCCCTTCCAAATATGGCATTCTGCATTATCTTAATGCTGGCCACATAGTCATGTCTAGTTTACTTCTTCATCATCATTTTTGGGAGGAAAGCAGAGTTAAGTGACTTGTCCAGGGTCACAGAGATAGTAAGTGTCTGAGGCTAGATTTGATCTCATGTCCTCCTGACTCTAAGGCTGGTGCCCTATCCACTGTTCTACCTAGGTGCCTGCATTCACTTCTTGAAGACTTTATCAACACCACTCTTTTTGTGAATCCTGAAAAGACATTTGAAATAAAAGGCAAATATACTATGGATCACCTTCGTTAAAAATGATAGTCATGCTTAGTTCTAATTTACCATAAACTGGCATAACTAGAGGCCCTGACCATAATATTTTCATAAAGCTCCAAAAATACCAAGGGAATCACTAAATTGCTAGAAATAGAAAAAAACCAGTACTTGAGAATTTGGTGTTAATCACCACTTTGGAGTTTTATCCTTTTCAGTTTTTATTCAAAGAAAATATAGTATTGGTGAGAGTTAAAACACTTGGATTTATTTCTTATACTCTAGACAGTAGGGAACCAGCAGAGGACAAAGGATAAAGAGGAATAATTCAGGTGCCCAGGATGCTAATCTCAGTTCTGCTCATTATTTTTAAATGTCTGACCTAGGGCAAACCACTTAACCTCTATACACTCTAATTTCCTTATCACAAAAATGTAGATAATAATCCATGTAGCTATCGACAGCAGGTTGATAAATAAGATAATAAATGTGATAGTGCTTTAAGAGGAAGGTGGTTTATTGGTACAATAGACCATTTTGATTCACTGATCTATAGGTCATAGGTTAGACTCTCATAAACTTACAGAGAGAAGCTATTTACTTTTGCAATCCCTAAGTAAACCTATAATCTCCAATGATAGCATTAATGCCCTTGAAGAGCCAGGAGCAGAAAACTTTGCTTATTGCATACTGTGTCATTACCTTCTACTACATTCAAAAGTTTGATTCAGCACGATAGTGATGATTATATCTTCAGCTTTGGGTAGGTGCTCCATAGATAGGAGGAAGTGACATCAAGAGAAACAAAATAGAGGGCAGCTAGGTGGCACAGTGGATAAAGCACCAATCCTAGATTCAGGAGGACCTGAGTTAAAATCCAGCCTCAGACACTTGACAGTCAGTAGTTGTATGACCCTAGGCAAGTCACTTAACCCTCATTGCCCCGACAAAAAGAGAGAGAGAAAGAGAGAGAGAGAGAGAGAGAGAGAGAGAGAGAGAGAGAGAGAGAGAGAGAGAGAGAGAGAGAGAGAGAATAATTCTATGACTTTGGGCCTTCAAAGAATCTACAGTTTCATCCCATAAATGAGACTTAGGCTCTAAAACCCAGTTAGATACTGTTTTCCCTTCTTTATATAAGGAATGGCTCCCTGTGAGGGAGAGGCAGTATATCAAGAATTAGAGGTGACACAAAAACAAAAGCACATTAGAGAACTTCATAAAACCATATTTATTTGCTCAAAGTTGAAATCCTGTCTCAGTTGTTTACTGCTTTGGAAAAATCATTTTATATCTCTGAACATTGATTTCCTTATCTGTAAAATTAGAGAGTTGGACCAGATCATTGGTTTCCAAATTTTCTGAATAGGACACCTTTTATTTTATTTATTTTTTTTTTTTGGGTGAGGCAATTGGGGTGAAGTGACTTGCCCAGGGTCACACAGCCAGTAAGTATTAAGTGTCTGAGGTCAGATTTGAACTCAGGTCTTCCTGACTCCAGGGCTGGTGTTCTATCCACTGCACCACCCAGCTGCCTCAATAGTACACCTTTTAACAAGGACAAAAAAATTCATGGAACCCTCCAAACCCCTTCCCTCAAACGAGGGTAGTAGTGTTATGTGTATCCATTGATTGGCAAAGTACATGCAACAAAAAGTAACACTAAATTTAATAGTATATTTAAAAGACTTTATATTTTATTAATTAAAACAGCATTTTGAAAATTGTAGAATATATGTCTAAAAATTTAGGCTACAAAAGATATGTTTGTCTTTTTGTATCCAGTCATATTACGTATTTTGTTGGAGATGAAGATCAAAATAGCAATGCTTTTAGTGTGTATATGTATTCTTGGATCCTTTACAATAATTCTGAGGCCTCTTGGGCTTCCTTGGCCTACGGGGTGGGAACAACTGGACCTGAATGGTCTTTAAGGTCTCTTTCAACTCTAAATCCTGTGATCTAGAAGGGAGTGGGGCAGAGGAAGAGGGAGAAGAAGGAGGAAAAGTTCCAGTGGTCTGATCAGTTCCTCCAGCAGAAGTAGAAGTATTAACAAATATTTCATGAAAGTCTACTGAGTGTATGGCACTCTGCCAGACACTAGAAGTTACTGAGTGAGTTAGACACAGTCCCTGCCTTAAAGAGATACCAATTAACAGTATATCTATAATCCACTTCATTCATCCATTCCTTAAATATTTTCCAATCCAGGCAAAGAAACATTGGGTCAAGAATGAGAGAAGCTGGGAGAAAGAATAGCCTTCTTTGGGTATTCAGAACAGAATGGTTTTATCACATATGTGCTCTCAATATTATAAAGAAAACCTAAAAGATCCTTGGAGGTGTTTACTTGATAGCATATATTATGTTGGTATTATTTCCAAGACTTGAATCCCAAAAGCTTGTATTTGAGTTATTTGACCTTGGGGGTCAGAAGATTGAGAGTAATGACATGGAATATTTTATTTCTCCCCACCTACTTGTAACTTCTTCCTTTTAAGATTCAGCAATATATAACAAATCGCCGAGTTATTTATAACAAATAATTCAGCTATGTATAACAAATAGCCTAGACTTCATATCATAGTAAAGTTAAAAAAAACTTTAATTAGAGAAAGCACTGTGGTATCAAGAATCAGACTGCAGATTACATAGAATCTTAAATAATTATCATTAAATCATTATCTTAAAGCATCAGGAAAATAGTAGAGGCACGGAATAAAATAGTCCTCGAATCAAGGCAAAAATTTGAATCCCCATTACTAGGTTGGCATGCTGTTCCCCTTAAGGACCACTGAATGAGATTTAGATTCATGCAGGTTGCCTCATAGATTCCTGAGGGATCAGGAATATGATATTGCTATTCCCACTAAGGGGTGGGGACAGGAAGTAAGACTCCCCTTCAGGTTGACAAGCCAAAGCAGGATGGGCCAAACATCAGTCATCTGCTTCAGCAGGAGAAAAGAATCAGTTTCCTCTCAATGTCATCAAGCTGAGGCTAAAGGAGTTATGACCATCAAGAGTCTTTTAACTCTGCTCAGCCATTAATTTCTCTCTCTTTCCAGTTTTTATTTAGATAACTCTACAACACATCCATTCAGGGTCCCCACCCTTAAGGTGCTAGAGATCCCAATAAGCAAGGGTAACTAGCAAGGTACTAAAGCATCAAAGAACCTGATGAGGTAGGAGAGGCAACCACTCTCTTTACAAAAATGCAGTACTTTTAAAATAAGCAAATGTCTTAGTTTGTAGAAGCAGCAACACAAGTAACTCTGTGAATGGACTCATGATACACTCCCTTTTGACTGGTGCTAGTGTGGTTTTGTGTGGGTGGGGGGAGGGGGGGTGTGAGGCAATTGGGGTTAAGTGACTTGCCCAGGGTCACACAGCTAGTAAGTGTCAAGTGTCTGAGGCCGGATTTGAACTTGGATCTTCCTGAATCCAGGGCTGGTGCTTTATGCACTGTGCCACCTAGCTGCTCCATAGTGTGTTTGTTTTTAAGGTGGGGAAATATAGATGTTGCTCCAGCAAAGTATTTTTTAACTATAGGCTCATGGGGCTGAATGACATCGTAGGGCTACCATCTAGTTCAGCCGCCTGTTTCAAGACAGGACTATTATTATCTTGCAAAAACCCCAAACAGACAAATGTCTGCTATTTTAATTCCCCTTTCTCCTGGTGAAGAAGAATTGCCCAAATTCTCATGATAAGGATCCATTATATCCAACACATTCAATTGAATAAACCTATAGGAAGTACCTACAATGGGAAAAGTACTGAGCTGAGCATTGATGGAAAAAATGAAAAAACAAATCTCTACCCTTAAGGAACTTACAACTAATTGGGAAGGGGAGTTTGTGATAAATAGATGATAGATATAGTTGATAGATTTATAGATTGATGATTGATAGATGAATAGACAGATAGATGATAGATGATGGTGAGATAGATAAATAGATAAATAGATAGATGATAGAGACAGACAGGCAGACAGATAGATGAGGTAGGATATTATATAATAGGCAAAGGAGAGATATAAACAAAGTGCATAACAAATATGAGAAAGCAGGGATGGGAGGAAGGAGTGGGGAACAGGAGAGACTTCCTGGAAGAGGTAATACCTAAAAAGGAACTGGAAGAAAGACAGGAGTTTTAATAAGAATGTCCAGAAAAATCTATTTCAGGATTGGGGAATGGTCTATGTGAATGTATAGAGCAGAGAGAGGTCAGGGAAAGAATGGAAAACTGATTAGTTTGGCAGAAACATAGAGGGCATGAAGTGGATTAGAATGAAATTCTAAAAGATTAGAGCCAGATTGTGGCAGGTATTCCATGGGAGGCTAACCCTTCCAGCCAAGGATTGCTCTCTCCTAGATAACTTAATTCCTTTCTGCTTTGCTTTAAGCCTTCCATGCTAATTAAAGAGTTAACATGTCCTTTGGGTGGAATTCAAAATTTGGTGCTACTCACTTCTTATTTGAATCTCTGACTGCACTGGTTGGGGAAAAACTCTTTTTTCTGAGACCTGCTCTTCTCGCACAACACTCTTTTCTCTAGAAATACCTCCTTCTTCTCTGCCTGTCAACCCTTCCCTTTATCTGTTGTGCCCGAAACCTCCCATGCTAAAAGCTCCCATCTTTCATGCAACTTCTTTGATTGGCACCCCCTTATTTGTGACATCAGAAGTGAAACACCAATTAAACTGTAACATAGCAAGTTGTTTGTTTTTTTTTTAAGAGGCTTGGTTGGAACTCTTTCTTTTCTTTTCTTTTCTTTTTTTGTCAGGGAAATGAAGGTTAAGTGACTTGCCCAGGGTCACACAGCTAGTTAAGTGTCAAGTGTCTGAGGCTGTATTTGAACTCAGGTACTCCTGAATCCAGGGCCAGTGCTTTATCCCCTGCAACACCTAGCTTCCCCCCAACATAGCAAGTTTTGCCCTCAACATAAAACCCTTGGCCTTTATCACCCTCCCTGGTATGCCTTGATTTATAGAAACAAAGGAAAGAGTACCTGACTTTTGATATGATGATATGCCAAGTTCTGTGAACAACCTTTCATAGTTGAACTCCTTCCTCTTACCCTAGAACTCAAAGGACCCCTCCAGATTTTTACTGTATTTTTTTCTTACTGATAACTTTAACTGGACTCTTTATATACTGAACTCCCAGATTCTGATTGTATCACTTGCCTCTCACCCCTGGACAATCCCTTTGGGTATCTCCAGTTCAACGACTTAACCATCTCTTCAACAGTGAGCCATCTAATTCTCCTGTGAAGCCTTGTTAAAACCTCAGGAACAGACCCCTTTAAGAAGCAATGAAAGAGAAGCAGGAATACCCTCTGCAGTACAACTTACTTCATTTAATAAGCCAGCTGTCCTGAGTTTCATCTTTTTTCAGTAGCAACCTGGGACCCACTCCTTAAAATAAGTGACCTAGACCTAACAGGTTTTTCCCCCATCAATAATGACTCCCTAAGGAGATTTAAGTAGCAACTTCACCTAGTCCTTATTGATTCAATGGATCACTTCTCTGGAGATCTTGAATATTACATCTACAAGTAAAGGAAACTATTCAGTCTCATAATGTACCTGTCTCAAATGGTAAAAAATTTTATTTAGAACCATCTGGAAAGAAATGTCCCTTTAAAGTATCTCAAGAAGAGCCTTCATTTAAGGATAGAAACAATGTTCTATGATGTTTATTTAATAGCCGCCTTAGGAAAAACGACTAATGTGAATGCCTCAGAGAGACAGGCTTGCAGATTTAAAGCCCATAACCCATAAAGATGTCAGAAATGTATGTGGAGAGATATTAATGAGAATAATGATACCCACCTCTTCCTAATACACAGGGATGTTTCTAGGATTAATTAGAAAATGTATTTGGAGCCTTTGAGCTTCATGGTGAAGGTCACCAAGGGCTGTTATTATGCTATTACCATTAAAAGGGATGGTTGTTTTATTTTCTTCAGGGTGAAATTTTTTCCTCAAATCCATAAGCAAAATGAGAGAGGGGGGGGGAATGTTTTTTGGGGGAGGGGGCAATATTTGACTTTATGCCATAAATGTAGATTATATTCTTTGCTATTT
This sequence comes from Dromiciops gliroides, assembly GCF_019393635.1. Lineage (NCBI taxonomy): Eukaryota > Metazoa > Chordata > Mammalia > Microbiotheria > Microbiotheriidae > Dromiciops > Dromiciops gliroides. Next base: position 575,866,752 of record NC_057862.1, read on the forward strand.
CTGGAAGTCCTACAGCAAGAAATAATTCTCTGATGCTCCAAAGGCCTCAAGTCAACTTGATAATATCCATTTACTTTTCTGGTTGTGAAGGGAAAGAGCTACTTTCCTCCCCTACACTATTTTCCACCAGTTAGAAAGGGTGGGGGGGGGAGTGGAGGATGCAAATGGAGCATTAAAAGACCTTTCCTAATGTGTGAGGATGAAAGTTAGAACTTAAAATTCCTTTTAATGTAGGGTAGGAAACTTTTAAAAAAATCAGCACCTAGAATGTGGTCTTTCTCTGTAACATAAATAGTTTCAAGGAATTGTAGCATGGAAGTCGAGACTGGAAAACCTGTGCAATGATAGTTGTCATAGTGGATTTCCCCTAAGGATTATTTTAATCTACCAAAGGCATTAAAGACATGGGTTTAACTTGGGCATCTCAGTGGGCTTTTCCCCCAGACACATACATCCAATTCCATGGGGCTGTCACATTCTCAACATCACTTGCTAAATCTTTTGGCATTATTGAAAAGGAGATACCCAAGAGATGGCAAATGTTAAACATTATCAGTCCAAAATGTTTTGAATCCTATAATGAAGTCTATGACCCAACTTCCTTTATCAGATTATTTTGCCTAGGGGGCAGCTAGGTGGTGAAGTGGATAAAGCACCAGCCCTGGATTCAGGAAGACCTGAGTTTAAATCCAGCCTCAGACACTTGACACTTACTAGCTGTGTGACTCTGGGCAAGTCACTTAACCCTCGTTGCCCCACAAAAAAAAAAAAAAAAGATTATTTTGCCTAATGTAGAATAAGTGAAGCACACCACGTAGGGTGCGCATCATAAACATGTTTGGGGATGAGAAGCATACATACTGTCAAGCTAAATAACACAATGCACACCAGAGTCCCATGAGGTCTATTGTTCTGTCATTTTCCCCCTGGTGGCTTTCTTCCTTTTGGGGGCAAGTGCTACTACATCTGCATGCATTTACATGTTGGATTTATTCCCCAAAAGTGCTGATTTTTCAAATCTTTTTGAACGAAAAATGGTTGTAAATGCACAGAACTCTACCTACTTAAGGCCGATCCCTCCTATCCACCCAAGCCAGCTGCAGGAGTAGGTGGAATTGGGAGTCTTCTAGCCCTCCTCCCAACCTCTCCCTACCACCGGGCTCAATCAGGAGAGTATCAGCCTGCTCCACTGGGGGATAGGGACTATTCACAATAAACAGTGTGTTAGTAAAATGCAGCCTGATGTTCTCTCAACATGATTTAAATGGCTCTCCACTGTGTAGACATTTTATTCATGTTACTGTTTCTCAGAATTTCATTCTACATAGTTCATAGTGTACTAAACTGTGGTCACTGGACCTAGGGTATCCTCCAAAGAGAGGAAGTGGCTTGCCTCAAAACCAGGTCTACTTACTACAAATCTAATGCTCTGTCCAATGTCCCAGCTTTGAACTCCTGGCTTGAGTTGAAACTGACTCACTAAGGGACCTTGAGCAAATTACTTCACTTCCAGATGGGTTTGGTAAAACTGTAAAATGAAGATTCCTTACTATCTCCCTGGGATATTTGTGGGGTGTGGGCATATGAGATAGTGGAGATGAATGTAGTCTCAGGCACTACTTTTATTACTGAAATGGATCATAGAATCATAGCTTTAAAGACAGAGGGACCTTATCCTTGTTACCTCTCTCTCCACGCAATCTACAATACAACCAAACTGACCATCCTATCATTCCTCACACAGAAGAGTTAGTCAGTAAGTTAGTGTTAAACATTTGCTGTGTGCCATGGGCAACTAGTGCCAGGCCTGGAGTCAGGAAGACCTGAGTTCAAATCCAATCTCAGACACTTTCTAGCTATGGGACCCTGGGCAAGTCACTTAACCCTATTTGCCTCAATTTCCTCGTCTGTAAAATGAGCTGGAGAAAGAAATGGCAAATCACTATGGTATCTCTGCCAAGAAAATTCCCAAATGAGGTCACAAAGAGTCAGACACAACTGGAAAAGACTAAACAACATCATGTGGCAAGCACTGTGCAAAGCAGAAAGAATGCAAAGAAAGGTGAAGGCAGAGTGATAATGGAGAAAATGGCTTGCCCCCCCCCAAATCTGAATACAAGAATCAACAGTGTAAATGGAAGGTAATCTTGGAGGAAAGGTATTAACTGCTTGGGACAGGAAAGACTTCCTGCAGAAAGTGAGATTTGAGTTAAACCCTAGAGAAGCTGATGAAACCAAGAGGCACAAATGAAAATCAGAAAGAGCACCCACAGCTTGGAGAGCAGCCAGTGAAAAGGTAAGCAGATCACAGACAGTATCATGTGTGACAGACAACACAAAGGCAAATCTTTTGGGAGCTCTCCTGCATGCCTCAAATTCGCTCCCACCTCACTGCAGCTTCTTAAAATCCCTAACTTTCTTCAGCGATCAACTCAAATGATATCGCCTCCTTGAGGCTTTTCTTGAGCCTCCTCAGTTACTGGTGCCATCTTCTATTCAGAAAATACTTTATATTAATTTTGTATATGCTCAATTCATCAATTTATTAAACCTCTCCTATGTGCTTGGCATTGTGCTAAACTATGAGAAGACAAAAAGTCAAAAGACTGTCCCTGCCCTCAGGGACCTTACAATTGAATAGAGGAGAGAATATACCCCAAAAATCTATGTGTGGTGTATGGGTTTACAAATACGTATATACATACATATATTTATGAATGCATGCATAAGACACAAATGTACATACATGTGTGTATACACAATCAAATGTGTGTATAGGTATACAAAACAAGCTATATATAGGGAATAATTAACAGAGGAAAGGCACTAGAATGAAGAGGAGTTGGAAAAGGCATCTTGCAAAAAATGGGATTTTATGTGGGACTTAAAGGAAGCCAGAAGTCAGTAGGCAGAACTGAGTATATCTGCATACATACATAGCCATATGCATACAAGCTGTTCTACCAATAGATTATAAGGTCCTTGAGGGCAATCAATCCACATACATAAGTAAGCTTGCCATGAGACAGGAACTCTGCTAAGGGTTCTCCTAATATGAAGACAAAATCAAAATAGCATTTGCCATCAGGGAGGTTTGTTTTGCCTGGCAAAGACTACTTCATTTATATCTTCACATCTCTAGCACCTACCATAGTGCCTCTGTACATAATAGGTACTAATAAATGCTTGTTGATTGAACAGTTGATTGATTATAGGCCATCTGGTCCACCTCCTTCATTTGAAAGATGAATAACTGAATCCCAGAAAGGTCACACATGCAGTCAATGACAAATCCAGGATTTTAACCCAGGTCTCCTGGTTTCAAGTCCAGATCTCTTATTAGAGGAATTCCATCACTCCCGCCCAGCAGCATTATTCATATAGACACCTGTATGCTGGGTATGGGTCCCAATTACATCTGAAACATTTCAAGTAGTTCCCAATCATTATCATTTAAACTATAGCCAGCACCCTCCAGATGTAAAGAACATTCCATTACAAGATGGGGAGAAAGAATATAAGATCCTTGAAAGAAGATACTAGTTGTTGGGGGCATTTTTTCTTTTCATCCCCCACACAGCACAATGCATTGCCCATAGTCTAATGTGAATGAAATGTTGTTGAATCAAATTTGTTGAATTTTTAGACATAAACTCTAATTATCATCCATTTCAAGGCCCCTTCTTAAGAAAGCACTCTTGAGGCATCATTTTCAGTAGTGGAATGCATTTACCCTGAGTCATCATCACCTACTCTCTCAATCTCTCGTTTGAGTATTAGTGTGCTTTTGTGAGGCAGCTAGCTAGAGCTAGGGGTTCTTGGGAACAGAGCCAAGCTAATTTGTTCATACACTAAATATAAACACGCACTCTATTTAAAAAAAATCTTTCTGTAGAAAACTCCAAAATCTCCTTCAGCACATTTCTAAGTGTTTAACAACTAAAGGTATTTGAAAGTTATTTACTCAAACCTACAACATGTTGTCTTCTGTTCTCAGAACAATTCTGTGTTTAGCTGGGACGCGGCCATGACTTCTCTGCTTCCTGAAAGATCACACTGAGATATTGGGAGTGGGGGAAGAGAGGTATGCAATGGTGTCCTTGCCTCTCTACTCCTAGGTCCCTTTAATCTTTTCACCTGAGGGTATTCAACTTGAAGGTTCATCTCTACTCCAGGATCTGAGACTGATAGTCCCTATTGCCTGTGTTCTACCTCCCCCTCCCCTGCTCCTCCTGTACACACCCAACCTAGATTTCATACAAGCCCATACCCTTGAGTATCAAAAATAAAGCCCATTTTTTGAGGGTAAGCCCAAATGTGTTAAGAATACCTTTGATGTGTTTAATAAATAGAGATTTGCCAAGCAACCTACACTAATAACAATCTCGATACTTTGCCTTGATACTATGCTCTGTCCTTTTCATCTAAAGCTTTCAGAAAGCTTTATAGAGACTAAATAGATTTGCCCAGAACTGTCATGGGATAGGTAAATATTATCTTTATTCCCATTTTACAGGTGTAGAAACTAGAGTTAAGTAACTTGCCTTGGGCTTCATCACGAGTCTTTGGCAGAGCTGGGATTGAAACTCAGTGAGTGCCCAGACCACTGAATCACACTACCTGTTTGTGACTCACAAAACATACTACTGAAAGCAGCAAATGTGACTCTGAAAAGTAGGCATGATCTCCTCAGATAAGTTACTTTCATATAGAAGAAAAATAATCATTGATGCAACGCTGATCACAAAAAAGAGAATGCTGCTGATCTGCTGCTAATGATGATGAACACTGACATGTATAAAGCGTTTTAAAGTTTGTCATACACCCCATATACATTATCTCCTGTGAACTTCACAACAACCCTGTGGGACAGATATGTTCAAATATTATCCCCGTTTTGCAGATAAAACTTAAGCAAGTGGGGACAGCTAGGTGGCACAGTGGATAAAGCAGCAGACCTGGATTCAGGAGGACCTGAGTTCAAATCCGGCCTCAGACCTTTGACACTTACTAGCTGTGTGACCCTGGGCAAGTCACTTAACCCCAACTGCCTCACCCAAAAAAAAAAAAAAGAAAAGAAATTCAAGCAAGTAACTTTCCCATGGTCACATAGTAGGTGTCAGGGAAAGGCTTTGAATACAGAATATGGGGGAGGCAAGAGAGAAAAGGAAGGAAAGGGCAGGGAGGGGAAAAGGATGGGGAAAGAAAGAAAGAAGAGGAAGAATGAGATGGGGAAGGAAAAAGGGAAAAAGGAAAGGGCTGGGATAAGAAAGGGGAGGGAAAGGAGAGATTACAGTATGCCTTGCCCCATACAATAGAGAACACCTAGACGTGGCTTCCACACTCATTTGCATTCAAAACCACACATAGCAATTACACTTGTTCATGCATCTAGACAGTAAAGATGAGATCCAGAGGCCCAAATAAAAAGTAGAGTGATAAATCAGAATACGAGTAAGTACAAATTTTGATGCCAAGACTGTTACTTTTCCTTAGGTTCCTGCTAATTACTAGCTAACAATGGCTAGCATTTATATAGCACTTTAAGACTTGCAAAGCACTTTAAAATACTATATCATTTAATACTCAGCAACCACCCTGGGAGTTATGAAATCATCTCCATTTTTACAGATGAGAAAACTAAAGCAGACAAAGGTTAAATGACTTCCCCAGCTCGTTAAGTAGGACTCAGATCTTCCTAACTCCAGGTCCAGCCCTGTTCATTGAGCCTCTTAGATGAAAGGTAATTAAACAAGTCTTGATTAGATTGTCAATCCTGTAATAGCAGGGGCTATATGCTATCTAAATCTTTATCTATTCTCCCAGTGCCAGAATAGTAATTTCTACATGAAAGAGACACATAATAAATCTTGGGTGAATTGTTGAATCAGATACTTGGCTACTGTTGAGAATAAGAAGAAATGGTCATAAAAAAATAAAATAAAATGTGCAAAAACATAATTGCATATCTATAATCTATATCTGATTGTGTACTGTCTCACAGAGAGGGAGGGAGGGGTATAATCTGGAACTCAAAAATGTTTAAAAAATTTAAATAGTTTCACTACAAAGATGGCATATATGCATACATATATATGTTTAGGTACGTGTGTGTGGGGAGAGAGAGAGAGAGAGAGAGAGAGAGAGAGAGAGAGAGAGAGAGAGAGAGAGAGAGAGAGAGAAAGAAAGGCTGACTTACATCCCACCATACCTTGAATTATTTTAAGAATCTAATACTTGTCTATCACCCTCCAGTGTCTCCCCCTCCGATCCACCCCATAGACCACTTCTCAACTGCTACATTTATCTTCCTAAAGTACCACTTTGATATATCATTCCCCTGCTTAAAAAGCCACAGTGACTCCCCATGGTCTACCCAGTATGATCCCTATTCCTCAGCTAGGCATTCAGAGCCCTCCATGATCTGGTCTGAACTACCTTGCTAACCTTATCTTCCCCAAACCCCTTCATTTACCTTACACTGCAGCCAAGCTGGACTACTTGATAGTCTTCAAAAGTATCTTTAACTATGTTATATCAAGACTGCTGTTCATCTTGTACCTGTATCTCTTGGGGCTTATCTCCATTTATTGAAATGATATCCATTCTTCAAAGCTCATCTTAAAAACCACTTCTTCATACCTTAAAGCTATAAAAAGTGGCAGCCATTATAATAAAGATGATTTTGTTGATAATGATATCTTACATAATAGCTCCAGTTATAAATTACCTCTTTTGATACTTACCACATGTTGCTTTATGCCACAGGTACTTGTAAAAATGCATTATCTTCCCTACTAAACTATAAGTTCCTAAATAATTGAAGTGCTATTCATTGCCCCATGGTTAGGATGCACCAATGTTATACAAACTATGATACTGTCAATTAATTTATAGATTTATTGCATCCTATCAAATAACTTCTTTATGGAACCAGTCAAAATAATTACAAAATGTATTTAAAGGAACAAAAAGTCTAGAATCTCAATTGATATAATAAAAAATAGGATTGAATAAGTATTAATACTTCTAGAACTCAGTTTACATTATAGTTATCCCTTCCACATTGTGACTTTCCCCATCACAATTTCAATGTAATGGGTCAGTCTAGAGAAATAAATAGGAATTTGGGGGGAGTTTTGCAGAAGCTGCAGATAACATGCAAAGGCCAGAAGACAACAACAGAAAAAGGTTTAGAAACTGAGAAAAACAAAAAATATATGTATATATAGTATGATATAATATTTTATCTTTTAATACCATAATAATTCAGACTTATTCTCTGGTATGAAGTGAGGGCCAAAAAATTTTATGTGGATTTTCCAAATCACAGGAACACCACACCTGCAACCCCCACACTATGGAAGGGATAATTATATATTACAAAACATTACTTAAGAGTGGTCAAAGGTTGTAAACAATTCTCAAAACAACAATCTCATAATAAGAAAAATGCAAATCAAAGCAATTCACACCCAGAAAATGGGCAAAGATCATGAAAGATGTAAATAATTAAGGCAGAAGACACACTGATACCTCTTTATTTTTTGGTAGAATTGTGAATTTATTCAATCATTCTGGAAAGTAATTTGGAATTATTCTTTTTTAAAAGTGGTTAAAATGTCCGTGCTCTTTGACCCAGTTACCCCACTGAAGGTTATCCTTGGTTCAAGGCAAAAAGAAAGTTTCAATAAGCCTCAAAGTATAAGCAATTCTTATGCTACCAAATAACTGAAAACAAAGGAAGTTTTCATCAATTTCAAAATGGATTAAAAAATTGCAGTTCATGACATAAATGAATGTTACTGTGCTGTAAGAAATAATGAATATAAAGAATTCTGAGAAGTACAGGAAGACTTTTTATGAACTAATAAAGAGTAAAATTTGAAAAATCAGGAAAACAACAGTCATGATGAAAACCATGTAAAAAGGGGAAAACAATAAAAATGAACTTCAATTTGTGTTATTACAATGACCAAAGTTGTCCCTGGATGTCAAGGAAAGTAACTTTCTTTCCTTCATTACAGAAGTAGAAGGTTATAGTTATAGAATATTACATGTACTGTCAGATTAGGTAAATTCATTGGTCTGTCTTCCTGAACTATTTTTTTTTCTTTTAACTTAACCTTTTTATCAGGAAAAGTTTGCTTGGGAGGGGAGTGTGATGCATTCAGAATTGAATATCATGTAAAAACAAAATGCAACAAATACAACACCTTTTAATTTAAAGAAAATATGATGGATGGAGAAAGGTTAGAGAGACAGAACAATAGATGAGAGAGTGAGAAATAGAAAGACAAATAAAACAGATGATAGGCAGATAGATCATAGTACATGCAAAGTAAAAGTGGAGGAAGCAATGTCACATCCAAATATAGGTTCTGACAATGACCGTTAAAAGTCACGAAAAGGGGGCGGCTAGGTGGCGCAGTGGATAGAGCACCGGCCCTGGACTCAGGAGTACCTGAGTTCAAATCTGGCCTCAGACACTTAACACTTATTAGCTGTGTGACCCTGGGCAAGTCACTTAACCCCAATTGCCTCACTAAAAAAACCAAACAAACAGAAAAAAAAAGTCACGAAAAGGAAATTTATTATCACAGGTGGAGAAATTAGCACTTGGGTTTACTTAGGGAAGATAGACTCTGTACTATTCCTATATGATCCTCTTAGCTTCCTGATGTATAATATCACCATTATTAACATCAACCAAGAAGACTCTCTAAGTTCTCCAAGCTCTCTCTGCCCCAATATTGTAATGGGGAAATTAGGGTAGTCAAAGTTAGGTACAGTCAAGCTTCTGAATATGTGGAAGAGATGATACCTGAAGAGTATTCAGAAGACTTAGAAGCTCTTGATGCCTCCTCTGCTAATGTGTTCAGTAATTTCAGTCTTGTCCAATGCTTCATGACCCCATTTGGAGTTTTCTTGGAAAAGATGCTGGAGTGGTTTGCCATTTCTTTTTTTAGCTCATTTTACAGATGAGCAAAAATAGAGTTTTCTCTGCTGATAAGTGCCCCAAATTCTGATTCAGAGCCTGATCTCATAAGGCTAAGGTCTTAATACCTAATGAAGTGAAAAATTCTGATGACTCTTTTTCAGTGTGCCTCACTTATTTGTTCTCTTCCTCCCTTCTTCTAAGAGCAGGTATCCTAAAAGGTTTTGTCTCTAGCCTTCTATTGTACTAGATCACAAAATCTTAACCTTTTTTTGGCATGGATTCCTTTGACAGTTTGATATAGCCAGTGGACTGCTCAGAAATGTTTTTAAATACATAAAATGCAGAGGATTACAAAAGATATAAATTTCATTGAAATTAAAATTTAACTTTTTCCCATTCAAATTCACAGTCCCCATAAAAGCTACCCATGGATCCTTTGGGGACCCATGGACCCCAGGATAAGGATCCCTTTCCTAGCTTTTCTTCCTTGTTGAGCTCAACCACTTCTATGAATGGGGGAGGGGGTATGGGAGGGAGGGAGGGAAAGAGGAAGAGAGAGAAAGATGTGGAAGGAATAACTTTACTTGGTCCCTACCCTCAAGGAGTTTACAAAACATTGGGGGAATAATAAACCAACAATGATAGCTATATTATATTGGAGAGGAAGGAATCAGCTCCTTGATGGCAAAATAATAGCTATAATAATAACGATAACAATAACAGGTAACATTTATGTAGTGCTTACTATGTACCAGGCATGCTGCTAAGATGTTTATGATTATTATCTCCATGTGGAAGTTATAGTCATTGGGGTTGGGTAGGGGAAAACATTCCTTCTTCCCAGGAGAGGACCCTGTGGGCCCTGGCCACAATATCACCTGGAATATTAGCACAGTGGGGAAATTAAGCTCTATGAGAGTAAATATTGTTTCATTTGTGTTCTTTACCCATAGTGCCTGTCAAAGTGCCTGGAATGGTGTAGATTCTTTAAAAAAAAACACACACAAAAAAAACCACTTTCTAACTGAATTGAACTGAATGTAGAATAATGGGGAGACTTAGCGAACCTGAATTTGCCCTTACTCCTATTGTGAAAATATAGTGATCCACACAGCATCCCTGGGAGGCAGATGCTATTATTATCATCCCCATTTTACATATGTGGAAACTGAGGCAAATAGAGATTAAATGCACTGCCCAGTATCACACAACTAGTAAGTGTCTGAGGTGGGATTTGAACTCAGGTCTTCCTGATTCCAGGCCCAGTCGTTCATCTTCTGTACTACCTAGATGTCTGAGTGCTAATTTTTACTTTCTCTTTATATCTCAAGTGCCTAGCACAGTGCCTTGCATAGACAATAGTAGGAGTTTGATATAGGCTTACTGGATTTGAGTAATATATAATATTGACCAAATACATTCAAAGTTACTGAACAAAATGCTATGTGGAGTCTGAGGGGAAAGTTATTACTACCTGGTCTGCTCAAGGAAGACTTCCTAGAGAATATGGCATTTGAACAGGCCTTTAAATTAGGAATAGAAATTCACCTGATGAAAAGAAAGAAGGATGGTGTTATGGTGCATTGAATTATAAGATTATAGATTTAGCAAGGCAGGTAGGTGGCACAGTGAATAGAGCACCAGGCCTGAAGTTAGAAAGATCTTAATTAAATGAACAAGTTCATGTTTAAGAAAAATCAATCTGGAAAGTTGTCCTTGATTCTTATATGTAAATAGTTATTCCCATGGGGTTTCATCAAGTCTAATCATATATCACAGGAACTTCTCATGGACATAGGTGTTACTTCTTGCCATTATTTGAGACAATCATTCCAGTAGTAGTAGTAGTAGTAGTAGTAGTAGTAGTAGTAGTGGTAGTAGTGGTGGCGGTGGTGCTGGTGGTGGTAGTAAATACTAACCCTGAGCTTCTTTCTCCCTCCTGCTGGAAGAATTAAGAAACTTTCCATAGCTACCCTAAGAATTTTGAGCACCACCTAAAAGGCTTCTTCATCATCTATGTATGCTAGAATACTGTGACCCCAGAACACTACATTTCACAATAGGAATAAGGACAAACTCATGTTCCCTAAGCCTCCCCAGTAATCTACTACATTCAATTCAATTCAGTTAGACAAGTGTTTTGTTTTGTTTTGTTTATTTGAGTCCATACCATGCCAGGGAATGTGGATAAAAAGATACAAATGAAATAGTCTTTGCTCTTGAGGAGCTTAATTTCTACACCATGGTAACATGTCAGGTGACATTGTAGCCAGGGCTCAAAGGGTCCTCTCCTAGGAAAGAGGATTGTCTTCGCCTATCCCCAATGACTACAACTTTACATATTGAGTTTTGGAACTATATTCATTGACTAATAGCTTATGTAATGGGACTAGCCCCTGATAGTACTGTAACTGAGACAGTGGGTGCAGTAGAAGGTGCTATTAGTATTAGATCTCTGGATGCTGACAGAATTGGTCCTATGTCATTGGATGCTGTAGAAGTTGGCATGCTTCCTGTCAGCAAGCTGTTTGTATTGTCATCAGTCCATCCTACTTTCCATAAAAAAGCATGAAACATTCACCATCTTGTTTTCAACCAGGACAGTTTTAGTAACCCTTATTCAAGAATGCTATTTGCCAGTTATCTCTTTGGAGATCTGAAAATGCCTCACAATTTCTGGCAGTTAATGTAGTCTCCTAACTGCCTTGTCTTATGTTTGCCTTACCTAGTATCTTTTATTCTCTCGGTGTCCATAGGATATTATGAAATCCTTTCAACATCATTTTCAGAATAAAGACATCCTCAAATCTACAGTTTTTATTGAAGGTCAAGTCCTATCACTAAGGATTAGTTCTCTAGTAATCACATAGCAATAGCGGCTATTTACAATAGTTTAGGAAAGAAAATATATTTTCAAGTGCCTCTCTAGTGCTAGCCCTACTGAGAGAGCAAACAAGCACCAGAATCAAATAATATAGTATTTAATTGAACCATACTAATAAAACCTAATAGGAAAGGCCAGCTATAAAACCAAAAGAAAACATTCCCATTCACAGACTCTGGCATCATCGCTAAAAAGGAACAAATTTCCAGGGGGCACATCGCAAAGACATAGAATGAATGAATGAAAGTATTTATTATGCACCTACTACAAACCAGGCACTGAGCTAGTAGCTGGGGATGTAAAAATGAGAAAATCCCCACCTTCAAGTCCCTGATTACATTTAAATAAAGAAAACAACAAATAGATGGGAATAGTGAACAGAGAAAGGAGTTTTTGTCTGGTATGTCACAAGACTAGTAAGTTGAGCCATGGGGCAGCCTATTATCATGCTTTTTTCAAGAGCAATTATAGTATTGATTTGATTCCTGTTCCCAGAGTCAGAGATGAAAAACAGAGTACAAAAGGTTGGGAGAGGCTGTACATTCAGGCCTAAGAAAGCTAGTAAGATGTCCAAGATGGGGGGCAACTAGGTGGTGCAGTGGATAAAGCACCAGCCCTGGATTCAAGAGGACTTGAGTTCAAATCCAGCCTCAGATACTTGACACTTACTAGCTGTGTGACCCTGGGCAAGTCACTTAACCCTCATTGCCCTGCAAAAACAAATAAAAAAACAAAAGATATCCAAGGTGGGTGGATGTGAAGCAAGGTCAAGGCTTGGTCTATAAGGAACCCATGTAGCCATGCTTTATATAGCAGGATTAGATGAGTTGCCTCCTAACCCATTCTACTCGGGAGACTTGAATGAAGAAGACCAACCTGAGTTGTTCCTAGAATACTTCCTTAGACAGTCATTTACTTCCTCAGATATCTTCTGATGAGGATCCTCTTCTGTGAGGAGACTAAAGCCAAGGTTGGTAGAGAGAAGAGAAAAGGTTTGACAAAATCACTGTGAGGAATACAATAAGGATCAATAATAACAATATCAGAGAAGAATTGTTTAGCAGTAGAAAAGATCAGCTTAAGTTTCTTTAGAACAAATTTGTAGTGGGTGCTAGCAGCCTGATTTTTTTTCAGCAGCCCTGGAGCAGAAGTGGAGAAATCAGATAATACAGATGAACTAAGGATTATGTTTTGCACCTTTGAATTAGTGAAAGGACAAGGAGCCAAGGTGCTCAGGGTTACTGAAATATTAAAGTGGCAAAACCATGGTATTAAGGTTAAGTATGGAGACAAGTGAAACCAGATTGTGGGAGATGAACTGAAAGAATAGGGATGAGTCATACATAATAAGGACAAAGAGTAAGTTTAATGTGATAGTGAGATATATAAAAGGATGAGAGGTTGTGACTGGAAACTGGATTGTCAAAGTTATAGATCATGGAAGTGGAGCAAACCTCAGAGATGGTGGTCTAAGGCATGGCCATTTGGGTATATGGCTAAAATGAGGTTAAAAAAAGAAAGGAAATTGTTGAAGTTCTGGAATTTAAAGAAACTTGTGGTCAGGATATCAGAAGTACTTAAAATAAGTACTGTAGTCCTTAAAGATGACAGAGAATCAGGTGGGAGGAAAACCAGGTACTAAAGTCATTGAAAAGGAAAGACCTTGCCTGGCCAAAAAAAAAAAAAAAAGACCTGAAAGCTAATAGATTATAGTAATAAGGATGGAGATAAGATTGGTACAAATAAATTGAATGGACAGGGGTAGGAAGTGTGTTTTCTGGGTGAGAGTATAAAAGAATGAAGTATTCCTAATAAAGATTATCCTCAAAGTGTCATCATATTCTAAGATGTTATCTTATCATGACTATAGTGTAACCAAAAATCTAGCTGCTTCTAGAAATAAAAATCTCTTATTCTTCCTGTCTGAATTTTTGGAAATAGTACAATTGCACATTTCTGAATTACCCAGAGGCCAAATAGGAGTATTTTTCTTCCCTAAAATGTTTTGTGTTCCCCAACCCACTCAAAAGGTTCAGAAACAAGTCAACATTGAAGTAAAAGTTTCCACATTACTATTTCTTGTTGAGAAAGAACCTGAGACAGGAGACTAGGTAGGAAGAAGGAGAAGAATAGAGAAGATCAGCAACAATGAAGTCCTGAGCCACTAATCATTTCATTGCCTTTGTACTGGTCCAAGGCAAAATTCCATAAACGCTGAGAGTTATGTTGTTATTTCCAGCACTGTTAAGTTGCATAACACTGAAATAGTATCACTGTTTGATAGTCACATGTTTGTGGTTTGATGCTATGAACTTCTAGACAAAATAGTCAGGGAGGAGCTAGGGTGGTGATGGAGAAAGTCTTTGCTTTTTCTCTCTACCCCTCTTAAAACCACACCAAAAAAGAAAAGAGAAAGACACCAAATAACTCCAGGGGAAAAAAATTTGCCAATTGAAAAACTCAAAATCCAAGAATCAAGGAAATTGACAAATTATAGTTGTCATCATTAGTTCAAAGAATTTGATTTGCAATCCAGTTTTCTGAGCAGTCACAAGAGCTAGAAAGAGTTCACCAGATATCTAGGACTGTGTCCTAGGAGATGAAACCAGTTTTTGTGGAGTATTTCTTCAGTGGAATGAGTAGTTTAGAAAGTGATTTTTGCCTCACATGAACATCTGATATCCTCTTATTCCCAAGATGAATGTGGTCTATTTGAAAAAACATTGGATTTGGAATCAGAACTTGGTTTGATTCTCCAGTTCGGCTACTGACTAGCTCTGCACCCTCGAGCAAATTACTGAACCTTTTCCTGGGCTTCAGTTTCATAATCTATAGAATGAGAGGGTTGAATCAGTAATGTTGAAAGTGCCTCATAGCTTTAAATCCTATGAGATTAAGTCACCTATGAATTCTCCTGGTCATTTGTTTTATGAGGCACTGAGGATTGAAGGAAGCACAAATCTATGGTGCTTAGCCTAGACTTGATCACAAGGCCATGTAGATATGAGAAACTTGTACAGTATGAGAGTCTAACCTAGTTTTCTTCAACCTTAGTTTTTTTTTTCATCATTCAACTAACTTAAAAAATAAATTTAACTTATTTTTCTTTGCATTTTCCTAACTTCATTTCCATTTCCATCACTGCTTCTGAAAATATAAGGTTGAGGTACATATTTAAAATCATATGATTTTGTCTACAGTAAATCCAATAAAAATTCCACCATGAATACAAATCCATCCCCATAAAAGTTAAATAAATAAGAAAATAGAAAAGTAGAAAAAGATTATACTTTTTTGTGTGGGGGGCAATGAGAGTTAAGTTACTTACCCTGAGTCACAGAGCTAGTAGGTGTGTCAAGTGTCTGAGGCCAGATTTGAACTCAAGTCCTCCTGAATTCAGGGCCAGTGCTTTATCCACTGTGCCACCTAGCTACCCCTCATATTTTCTTTTGGTTTTGAACAAACCCACTTCTGCCTAATTCTGCTCAGCCTTAACCCAAAATTTGGGACATAGACAAATAATTATTTTATTTTGATATACACATGACTCCATTTATTATACTACAATTTAACTTTGAGATAGGAAATGTTTTACTGGTGAAAAATTTCTACCAATCCTCTTTCATTAAATTACCTTAAATAATTTTGTACATCTTGACCTTGTCCTGAAATAGGTAGCTAAGTGTAGCATTCAATTCAATTTAATTCAAACGGACATTACACCATTCTAGACATTGTCATCCTCCCTTGGCAAAGCAAATGCAGAAATTTTTTTTAAATTGTAGTAAGAAGGAATCATAGAGATTGTATGGTTGTAGTTTTCAAATATGGAAACTGAGCCTATAATGTATTAGTGATCCTGCTGGGATGACAACTCATGTATACTACCTCCTCAGCCAGAGGAGGTAGTACATTATACTATCTTTGAAAGCCTAGGAACTCCATTAACTCATTTTCTAGTGTAGAATTTCTAAGTTGAAATTTTAATTTAATCAACCACAAGTGTTGATCACAGACATGCTACTAACCTAACACTGTGATTTCTAAAGTAGAAGAAATGGAACAAAAGAAATATGAGACAAAGTCCCTGTCCATGAATATATAGACACCTGACAGAAAAGGATCTAGGCATATGGGACCAGAAGCCTGACTGGAGAGAAGGCTGTTAACAAATACATTCATTCCTTAAAAAAATTAAAAACAAATACATTCTTTTCCTCATGCTATTCTATCAGCTTGAAATACCCTCATCCCATCAATTGTTGCACCTTAAAATTCTATCCATCCTTAGAGATTCAGCTTAAATGCCACTTCCTCCATGAAACCTTCAACCAGAAGGTTTCAACTTCCTCTTATAGCTTTAAGATTTTGCCTCACATTGGAGTTATTTATATACTGGTCTTACCTATCACGAGACTATAAGCTTGAGAACTGACACTGTCTCATCTATCTCTGTGTCTCCCCCTCTCCAGTGCCTAGCACAATGACATGAATATAAGAATTTATCAATAAATTTATTTGAATGAATAGATGACAATTATAGAGCATACAGTACATGTAAATTGCTAAGTGGTGCTCTTCAGACAAGCCCGATAAATGTCAAAGAAGATAGAGATCAGTAGAAGATAGACTTTGTTAGAATGAGTAAGATATGAGTAGAGATGCTTGAAGGATGTATTATGGGCATGGGGGAGATTAAAGTCTGAGAGATAAAATTAAAGATGGAGTATACAGGGCTAGTGAAGAGAACAGTATGATTATAGGAGATGGCACCCATTGGGGAATAGCGGGACTTAAAATTGAAGGGGCAACATGGAAACACACTTTGGATGGCCTTGCATACTAAATTGAGAAATCTAAATTGGTTAGTCAATAGAGAGTCATTCATAGGTTTCTGAGTAGAGAAATGATATTTATTGGGTTATCACTGTATTAATTATAAGAAATTTTGATGTAGTGATATGCTCTATCGACTTCAGGAAAAATTTCTTCTTGGGAGACATTCTGCCTCAAGGAAATTACTATCTAAACCTCCCCATAGCAACAGAACAAGAGCTATATTTCAGGAGAATGTCTGCCACCACCTAATGCTACCAAGGCCACTGTTAGTATTTCCAATTAAAGATTATTCAAGGGAAACTAGAAGGCCAGAAAAGCTTCATGTGTTCAAACTAAAACAAGTGTTTATCTTCCTACAAGATGTCATGGTTGCCAAACTGTCCCAGGGCCTTGATCTCCTTGATCTCCCAACAATTAATTTTTTTTGCTTGACCTTAAACCATTTACTTCAACTCTATTGATCAGCTGACACGAATTCCTAAGTTTGTAATCCACATCCCCCCACTTTTTTCCTTAGCATCCTAAATCTCTGATAACTGACTCCTGGCTTTGTATGACCAGCCCGCTCTTTCTGGACCCTTCCAAAATGCCGACTTCTGGTCAGGATGTTCCCTTATTTTATGATTCAGGAAGTGTCAGCCTGTGTCAAGGAAGAAATTCATCTTTTGCCTGTGCCAGGCTATATTACCACTTGTAACTGCAATGGGGAAGATAGAAACATTTTTCAGAAGATCAAAACCATACTGATCTCCTATTAATGCTAGAGTTTCTTCCTAATAATAAGGAATGCCTAGAATTCTTATTTGACCAGGTTGATCAAGGGAGGGGGGAAATAAAAAACGAACTTCCACAAGTACCGCATTCATACATATCCTAAAAGAATATGAAGTTGAGGAGAGACATAAGGAGATTCTGGAAAGAAGTATAGTACATAGCTGAAAAGCTGAAAATAATTTCTGTTCCCACAACCACCACCAAAAAAGACAACATTTATTAACTAGGCATTACAGCATGGAAAGAGTGTCACCCCTTGACCACACACGTACCAACACACCTGCAGAACAATCACCACTCAAAAAAACCCCCATAATTTCATAGGCATATTAAATTACAAAAAAAGGTAATCTTAAATAACAGAACAGTATTGACTTCCTTTCCACCTGAGCACTGTGTAGTCACAATGAATGAATGGTTGCTGCGTGCCAAGTAAACACTTGGGAAACGCCTGATCACACAGGAGAAGGTTTATTGCCTCTCAGATTCACATGGCAATTATCTATTATCAGATCTTCGGAATAGCTCACTTTGTCTTGATGGGATGAGTCAATCGACAGGACAGGTGATGTCAATGCACCCATTACACCTCTGTACCTAGCATCCCAGAACAAGGTCGACCTTCATTCAACAGGAAGAAATAAGCAGGTGGTGTATTCACTGAAGTTCTTTCTGATATTCTCATCTAACTCTCACCTGGGACTCCAGCTGAGTCTTATGGACTTTGATGGACATAAAGGGGAATGACTGGGCCCTGTACCTACATGCCATGTGGATGTGAGTGACGTTTGGAAAGCATGCAGGTGCATGTGGAAAAAATCTAATAGAAACGGAGCAGAGCACACCATAAAAGGATACATCAAAGGAGCTAGCAGCCTTATTTGTACAAAAATACAAGGAGAAGCCACTGTTTCTGGGTGCCCTCCTAGAAACAGAACTAAACACAGCTCCCTGAGGTGAATTGTTGACTGACATAATAACAAAAGACAGGACAAGTGCCAATGTTTCCTGGCTTGTTCATGGTACTTCCCAGAGCACTCACCAGTGAGCCACCTGCTCCTTTCTTCTCTATATTCTTTTTAACTCTTAAGGGCTTAAAAAGCCAAACTTCCCTCCCATTACTCCCCTATATGAACTTCTATTCTGATCAGGTTGGTCTACAGATGTTGCACATCCTTGCCCATTAACCTATATACCTGAAACGCCTTCTACTTTACCCTGCCACAACTCTCTCCTCACACATTCTCTCCTCTTGGGTCTTATATATCCTTCAAGGTCCTTTCCAAGTGCCACGTCCTGTATGAAACATAGTCTACTCAACCTCTATCCAGTGGTCACCTCCTCTTCTGACCTGTAGAACTTTTTGTATGAACCAAATCATAAATTTAACACTATATCCTATCTTAAATTCTCAGTTATCTGAGACAGACAGAGGTAAGGAGGTAAAGGATAGAGACCATTTAACTCTTTTAGGGTAGGGAACATATTTCTTTGTATCTTATCATAGTGGCTAACAGGGATTTGAATAAAAAACCTATACAATAAATATGATATTTGACTAATATTACTCTACAAACCCCTAATTCAATGAAGTAGCAAACTTAAAAAATATCTGATTCTAAAGCTACCTGAAATCAAGCTAGGAAAAACAGGGAAAGAATGGGGTAAGGGCATGATTACAGATTCTTTTAAAACTACAAGTTGTAGTACTACTTCCCATGGAGGAGTTAGATCAGCTACAGCCACAAGACAAGGTCCAACCCAGGTCCAGGTCTGGTGACCAGCTTTCTCTGCCAACAGGGGTAGGTGTGGTGGTACAGAACAGGTGGAATCACTATATCCTGTCTTCCTACAAGCTTGCTGCTCCCCTAGCCAGCCTGGAGGAGGAGTACGTGGAAGACCAAGTGCAGACAGGGCCTAAGCCCAGACCAATATCGAAATGACTTTCTGCAATGGCGCCTGGAAACTGTGAGCTTTGCCATTCACCTGCTACCTCCTTCCACTCCCATGGCCTCCCATATTTCTCTCTTTATCCCTGTATTATTCAATTACCAAACAGAAACAACCTATACCCAACTCCCACCTCCTGCTATCTCATCCCTATACTCCTAATCCCACCTCCGCCAGTGTCCTACTTCAACCCTGTCCAATCCTTCCACTGGCATACTGGGATTCCCATTCCATAGTAAGCAAATGTCCACCATCTTGGACCCATCTCTTTCCATCTACTAACCATGCCTGGTCATTGAGACGGGACTCCCCACTTTTTCTCCACGATGGAAAATCCCCAATCAACTTATTCAGCATTAGCTGGATCTTCTTTCCAAAAAAATTAACCTGGAGATAAGTCAGAACATTCCTTACTACATACAACTCTCTTCCTTCATTACTCAGAAAACTTCCCCCTTTAAAGCCAGCTCAATTGAAAGTCCCATTTCTATACAAATGAGTATGACTGTACTACAAAAATTTGTCTATTGGACAGTTGGATGTCTCACATACATTTTAAATTCAACATGACCAGTACTACATGTTTTCCTTCCTGCCTCTACCCGAAGTGTCCTCTCCTTGCAAACTTCCTGATTCCTACTGAAGGTACCACCTTCCTTCCAGTTTCCCAGATTTCTAACTTCAGCATTATCACTGACTCCTCATATTCCCCTCTCTACATATCTAATCAGTTGCCAAATCTTGCCATTTCTATCTCCATAACATCTCACACATCCAAACCCTTCTCTGTACTAACACAACTACACCATATTTCAGGCCCTTATCACATCTTTCCTATACTATTGTAAGACTCCGAAAAAGTCTATTTGCTTCAAATCTCACTACTTCCTTCCAACCTGAAATAGCTGGTAGCACAGTGGACAGAATGGTGGGCTTTGAATAAGGAAAACTTGAGTTCAAATTTGGCCTCAGGTTCTTCCTAGCTGTGAGACCTTGGGCAAGTCACTTAATCTCTATTTGTCTCCATTTCCTCAACTGTCAAATGAGGATAATAATAGCACCTACCTCCCAGAGTTGTTGTGAGGATCAAATAAGACAATAAAGGTAAAGCATTTAGCACAATGTGTGGCACATAGTAAGCAGGAGATTAAGGAAGAAAATCCTAAATATCAAGTGAATCAATGAACAAAATAAAAGAAATAAATAATAATTATGTTAAAAACAATGAAAATGTATGATGAGATTTCTGGGATAAAGCTAAAACAGTCCTAAGCAGAAAAAAAAAATCCCTAGAAACATACATTAATAATATTGAGGAGAGAGTTAATGAACTAAAAACACATTTTTTAAAGTAATAAACATTTTTATTTTGAGTTTTGAGTTTCAATTTTTATCTCTCCTTCCTTCCCTCCCCCCACTCCTCCCTGAGGTGGTAAGCAATCAAATATGGGCTATGCATGTACGATTATGTAATTCATTACCACATTAGTCATTTTGTATGAGAAAACTTGAATAAAAGAAAAAAATGAAAGAAAGTGAAAAATAGCATGCTTCAGTCTGTGTTCCATCAATATCAGTTCTTTCCTTTGAGGTAGATACTATGTTTCATCAATAATCCTTTGGGATTGTCTTGGATCATTGTATTGTTGAGAATAGTTGGCATTCCCAATTCTTCATCAAACAATGAATGTATCATGTACAACATTCTCTTGGTTCTCCTCACTTCACTATACATCAGTTCATAAAAGTCTTTCCAGTCCTTTCTGAAATCATCCTGCTTGTCATTTCTTATAGCACAATAATATACCATCACAATCATATACCACAGCTTGTTTAGCCATTCCCTGAATGATGGGCATTCCTTTGATTTCCAATTCTTAGCCACCACAAAAAGAGCTGTTATAAATATTTTGGACAAAGGGGACTTTTTATCTTTTGGGGTATAACTTTGGGATATGAACCCAACAGTGATATTGCTGGATCAAAGAGCATGCACAGTTTTATAGCCCCTTGGGCATAGTTCCAAATTGCTGTCCAGAATGGTTGGATTTTTTTTGCAACTCCACCAACAGCAAATTAGCATCTGAGCTTTCCCACATCCCTTCCAACATCCAATATTTTCAGTTTTTGTCATATTTGCCACTCTGATAGGTGTGAGATGATACCACAGAGTTTTTTAAATTTGTATCTGTCTGATCAATAGTGATCTGGAGATTTTTTTCATATGATTATAGATATCTTTGATCTCTTTGTCTGAAAACAGCCTGTTCATATCCTTTGACCATTTGTCTGTGGGGAATGAGTTGTATTTTCATAAATTTGACTCAGTTCTCTATATAATTGAGAAACAAGGACTTTATCTGAGATACTTGTTTCAAAAAAATTTTTCCAGTTTTCTGCTACCCTTGTAATCTTGGTTACATTAGTTTTGTTTGTGCAAAAACTTTATTAAAAAAACTTTTAAATTTTATGTAAAAACACATTTAAAAAAATTAGAACACCAAAAAATATACAAATCAAAAATATGAACAAAAGAAGAGGTACTGAAAATCCAAGAAAAGGTACATTGTCTATGTGACCCTGGGCAAATCACTTAATCCTCCTTGCCCCACCCCCCCCAAAATCTAGGGGGCAGCTAAGTGGCACAGAAGATAAAGCACTGGCCCCTGGATTCAGGAGGACCTGAGTTCAAATTTGGCCTCAGACACTTGACACTTGCTAGCTGTGTGACCCTAGGCAAGTCACTTAACCCTCATTGCCCCCCCCCAAAAAAAACTTTAAAAAAGTTATAAACTAACAAAAAAAAATTAAAAGGCACATTGGAAACCAAAAACACTTCTGAAATTAAATTAAATTATTCTAAAAAAATTGAGAAAGCACTCTATCATTCTCCTTTTATGGAACAAATACAGTTCTAATATATAAACCAGGGTAGTATACAGCAGAGCAGAAAAGCTTTATTCCAAAATCATTAATGAATATAAATCCAAATTTTTAAAAATTAAATCCTGTCTGACAACTTTAACTCATTAAAGAAATCATTTATATGTGACTAAATTGGATTTATACCAGGAAGAGGGCTAGGAAGGGAATGAAAAGTGAACTGGGCATCTCTACACAATGGAGACTCAAAGAGAAACTCACCAATGAAAGAAGGGATTACAGAAGCATGTTCTAGGTTGAGAAAACCAGGGGGGAATTTGTGGTTTCCAGAGCAAGGAAACAACAGGTTTTGAGGGGAGGTCTAGAAAAAGAAAGCATGATTTAGAAGTCTTTCATTCAGAAATATGACTGGGAGGAAAATAAGGGAAATGAGAGGGGGGGGTAGACAGACAAGAACAATTATGATGAACAGAAACTCATATGTAGAGAATGATTCCAACATATCTTCAAGCAAAGCCTAAAGAACAATAGTTTTGAATACAAGTTCAGCTAGAATTTCATGAAAAGATGAAGACATTTTTAAGACTTTAAAATTACTTTATAAATGAAATAAAGCACTAGAGAAAAGAATTGGGAAAAATAAATGAGAGTCATAGAAGAAAAAATTAGAAAAGAAATTAATATCTTGGAACAAAAAATATATATAAAACATGCAAGCCATAGACTCCTGTAATAGAATGAACCATAGAAAGGTTAATGATTACGAGATTAAAAAAATAAAATAAATTCAAAAGACAAAAAAGTAGAAGAAATTGTAAGGTATCTTCACATAAAAAACAACCAACCGATTGGAAAACAGATCAAGGAGAGATAATTTAAGAATCATGGAACTACCTAAAATTATGACCATAGAAGAATATAGACCTCATATGCCAAAAACCTATTAAAGGAAACTGTTCAAATCATTTAGAACCAGAAGACAAAGTGAAAATAGAAGTAACTGATCAATCACCTCTGGAAATACCAAAATAAAAATACCCCAGGAACACTATAGTCAAAATTCCAAGCATCCATATTAAAGAAGAATACTGAAAACTATCAAAAAATTAAAGTGCTGAGGAGCTATAGTGATGATTTTTTAAAAATTAGTTGCTGTCATTTGAAGGGAGTGGAAAACTTGGATTATGATATTCCAGAAGGCAAAAGATAAAGGTTTGCAACCAAGAGTAACTTACCCAGAAAAACTGAGTTCAGGAATACATCTTATTCAGCAGGGGAAAAGGATGGAAAGAAAAGAAGGGAAATCTTATAATGAGGAGCACCAATTAAAAGAGAGATTAGTACTAAGTAAAACATACTCTAACCAAGGAAGATAGATCATGAAGAGAAGTTTAAAAGGAAAGAAAGAAAAAATGAGAACCTGTAATTAGATTCTGAAAAAGAGAAAGGGGGATGGGGAGCAGAAGGACATTGCATCAAACCTGGTTCTTATCATACCCCTTTTGATTTATTGCTCTCTTCTTTTTTATAAAAAAAAGAAAGAGTAAGAAAACAAAGATAAGGAAAAGCATGAGAAAATGCATAAAAGTAAATACATAATTAGCAATAACAATATGGCTATGTGATAAACTCTCCTAAAAAATACAGGAAAGCAGTATGAATTAGAAAGCAAGACCCAACAATATGTTGTTTATAAGAAATACAATTGAAACATTTAAAAACTCACAAATTTAAAATAAGGACCAGGAGCAAAAACCTAATCAGCTTCATCTGAAGAAAAAAAAGACAAGAGTAGCAATCATCTCACATAAAGCAACAACAAAAATAGACTAAATTTAAAAAAAATAAACAGAGAAAATGACATTTTGATGAATGTTACCATAACTAACACATTAATATCAATATAAAACACATATTCAAAAAACATAGCATTTAAATTTTTTAAAGAAGATTAAAATGAGCTACAGGGAGATGTAGACAGCAAAATTGTAACAGTGCGACACTTCAGTGTACCACTGTCATCCTTAACAAATAAAGAATAATGACTAGATGGATGAATATTAAGTGTTCATGGATGAGTCATGTCAATAAAATAAAAATGGAAATACTAGTATGGTTCATTTAAAGTGTTAATACTATATGATTTATATTTTACAGAGTTTAAAAAGAAAATGACAAATTTGATTTGGAGGACAAAATCTAGAATATCAAGGGAAATAATGAAAAGATATAGGACAGAAGGAACAATAGCCTTCTTGGATTTCAAACCATATTAAAAAGCACCAGCCATTAAATACATTTAGTAAGATTAAAAAATAGAAAAGTAGATCAATTGAGCAGAGTAAAAAAAGAGAATCAAAAATAATAAAACTCATTAACCCACTGTTTGATAAACTTAAAACATAAATTACAAAAGATATAGATAGTTTTCATGGCACGAAACTTACAAGTTTCTATACAAATACAATTTCATTTAGGATAAGAAAGGAAGTAATCAAAGGTGAAAATGGTTTTGTATCAAATTTTTAGATAAAGGTTTGGTATCTAAGATAAATAGATAATGAATATAATTAATAATAACATACATATTATTACATATACTTATGTAAATATAATACCAAAGACCATTCCTCAATAAATAGGTGGTCAAAGGATAGAAACAAACAATTCTCAGAAAAATTGCAATCATATAAAAGAATGCTCAAAAAACTAATAATGAGAAATCCAAATCAAAACACCTATGAGGTTTTACCTCACACCAAAGAAATTTTAAAAGATGAAAAAAGAGGAGATTGGGCAATATAGATAGCATGTATGTAGCACTTAGAGGTTTAAAATGCACTTTACATATATAATTGGATCCTCACACCCTATGAAGGGGGTATTATTTTTATCTTCTTTTTATCCATGAGGAAACTGAAACTGAAATAAGTTAAGTGACTGCCAAGAATCACACAGCTAGTATCTGAGATAGGATTTTAACTCAGGTTTTCCTGATAATAAATCTGATATTCTATTCACTAGGAATATAGGCAGACTATTGTTGTGAATTATTACAACAATTATGGAAATCATTAAATGTGGCAATGAAGATAACTTTTGCAGAGGATCTAGAGGCAAGTGAGAGGAAAAGAAATGAAGGTACTAATTGCAGATGGATTTTTCAAATTTAATTGAAATGGGGAAGAAAGGTAAAGTTGGATATTCAGTAAGAATGTTAGGATATCTTTTGAAGAATGGGGGAGATTTGGGTGTATTTGTAGGCAATATGAATGGAACAAACAATTAGAGAGTGATTTGGATATTGGAAGGATAATGGAAGCAATCAGCTGAAGAATATGGAAGCATGTGGGATCACCTGTGTATAGAAATGGTGATCTTGGCAAGGAAAAGGGTCATACCTTCATCAAAAACTGAAGTGAAGGGGGCAACTAGGTGATGCAATGAAAAAAGCGCCAGCCCTGAATTCAGGAGGGCCTGAGTTCAAATCCAGCCTCAGACACTTGACACTTACTAGCTGTGTGACCCTGGGCACCTAACACTCATTGCCCCACCAAAAAAAAAAAAAAAAAAACCTGAAGTGCAGAGTAAACACTTGGAGCTCCTGACACAATCACTCCAAAAAACTCCAAATAAGGCCAAAAGACAATTCCTGGAGCAGCAGAACCCACAAAAGGACAGGATGAGACCATTTTCAAGTCAAAGACAGCTTAGAAGTTTGGCAAGAGGGGTCTGCTATACTGGGTTGGGAGTGGAGCCCAAGCCCACAGACATGCAGATATAGATCCAGCCCCAGGCCAGCCACCCAGACCCAACAGAGATCCACACCCAGGCAGGCCACATCAGAGAAATTTACCCCTGGAGTCTCAATTGGCTGCAGCACTACCATCTTCTGGAACTAAGCTCATAGTCTGGTGAGAGGGTCAAGCAGTTGGCCAGGGGGAGACTACAGGAGTCTCTGCTGGAGCTGAGATGGAATTTCATTGTTCTACACCAGTTACTAGGAACCAGGAAGCAATCTTGAGTGGCAGGCACAGGTGGGGGAGGGGCACAGGCTCACCTGAGATCTCAACCCAGCAAAACACAATTTTGTTTCCTAGTTGAAGAGCAAGTAGGCTTGGGGTTATTTACAGACCAGAGCACAGACCAGGTGAGTGAAGAACCTGCCACTTCTTAAATTGTACAACCTTAGACCCCATGAAGCTTGGAACGGTGCAACCTGGAAGCAGTGCCCCACTTTAAGACAGACTTAAAAGTCAAGAAATAGGTGGGAAGGATGAGTAGACAGAGAAAGATGCAGACCAAAGAAAGTTTATTTAGTGACAAGGAAGATTGAGATGCACCCTTAGAAGATGATAGCAATGTCAGGGCACCTACATCCAAAGCTTTCAAGAAAAATATGAATGAGTCTCAGGTCATAGAGGTGGTCCAAAAGGACTTTGAAAATAAAGGAAGAGAAGTAAAGGAAAAAAATAAGAATTATGCAGGAAAGTCATGAAAAAAAAGTGAACAGCTTGAAAAGCAAAATAAAAAAGCTCTCTGAAGAAAATAATTGCCTAAGAATTAGGAGTGAACAAATGGAAGCTAGTGACTTTATGAGAAAGCAAGACACAACAAAGCAAATCCAAATAAAAAAAAAATAGAGGGCAATGTGAAATATCCTCTTGGAAAAACAGCAGACCTGGAAAATAAATCCAGGAGAGATCATTTGAAAATTATTGGAATACTGAAAACCATGATCAAAGTAAAAGCCTAGAGAGCAGCTAGGTGGCACAGTGGATAAAACACCGACCCTGGATTCAGGAGGACCTGAGTTCAAATCCAGCCTCAGGCACTTGACATTTACTGGCTGTGTGACCCTGGGCAAGTTACTTAACCTTCATTGCCTACAAAAAAAAAAAAAAAGTAAAAGCTTAGACATCATCTTCCAAGAGATTGTCCGGAAAAATTGCCCTGATATTCTAGAAGCAGAAGGCAAAATAGAAATTGAAAGACTTCACCAATCACCTCCTGAAAGAGATCCCAAAATGAAAACTTCCAGGAATATTATAGCCAACTTCCAGAGCTCCCAGGTCAAGGAGAAAATATTGCAAGCAGCCAGAAAGAAACAATTCAAGTACTGTGGAGCCACAGTCAGGATAGCAAAAGATGTAACAGCTTCTACATTAAAGGATTGGAGGGCTTGGAATTTGATATTCCAGAGGGCAAAGTAATTGGTTTACAACCAAGAAACACCTACCCAGCAAAATTGAGTATAATCTTTCAGGTGGAAAAATAGGACTTCAAGGACTTTCAGGTATTTGTGATGAAAAGACCTGAACTGAATAGAAAATTTGACTTCCAAATACAAGACCCTATAAAAACATAAAAAGGTAAACAGGAAAAAAAATCATGAGGGATGTTAAAAGGTTACATTCCTACATGGGAAGATTATTTGTCTAACTCATAAGAACTTTCTCAGTATTAGCACAGATTATAGGAATAAATTTAGACAGAGGGTATGGATGGGAATTGATTATGAAGGGGTGATATCTATAAAGCATTTATTTTTTGTTTATTGTTTTTTTGTGGGGTACTCATGGTTGGATGGCATGCTTAGGGTCGTGGAGTTGGTGAATGTCTTGTGTCTGAGGCTCGATTTGGGCATGGGTCCTCCTGGGTCCAGGGTGGGTGCTTTGTCAACTGTGTCACCTAGCTGCCCCATGATAACTTGTTTAGAGAAAAATTTAGCGGGGAGGGGATTACACTGATGGAAGAGGAAGGAGAGAGGTAGAATGGGGAAAGTGCTTATGGAGTGGGGGGAGAGATGGGGAAGGAGTGGGGCAGTGAATGAGCCTTACACTCATCAGAATTGGCTCAGAGACCTTACTCTCATCAGAGTTGGCTGAAGGAGGGAATAACATATCCACTTAATTGGGTGGAGTAATCTATCTAACCCTGCAGGAAAGTAGGAAGAGAAGGGGATAAGGAGGAAGGGAGGGCAGAGTGGGGTAGGGGGCAGTCAGAAGCAAAACATTTTTGAGGAGGGATAGGGTAAAAGAAGACAGAAAATAGAGTAAATATCATGGGGAGGGAATAGAATTGAGGAAAACAGATAACAATTGTAACTGTAAAAAAAAATTTTGAAGCAGAGGCAAGAGTAATATAAGATGATGATGGTGATGGTTGATGGATTGATTGATGAGGATTGATGAGGAGGATTAAATAATGAAGATGAGGATAGATTGATGAGGATTGATTAAGGATGCTGAGGATTGACAGATGATGGTTGATCGATGATGATGATGATGACGACGAAGAAGATGATGACAACAACAAAATGTGTGGTATTTACTTTGCTGGGCTATTGTGAAGAAAATTCTCAGTCAAGTATAAGGTACTATATAAATGTTATCTATTGCTGTTATTGCAATAATCAAACTCATGGGTTTATTGTAAGGAAATCTCTCTTTAAAATACTATATAAATGTAGTTTACTATTTAATAAAATGATGAGCAGGATGCTATCAGAAAAACCTGGAAGGGCCTGCATGAGCTAATGCTACTGTATACAAAATAACAGTAATATTGTGAGATTATCTGCTGTGAATGACTTGATTATTTTAAGCAGTGCAATGATCCAAGACAACTCTGAAGGTCTTAAGAAAAATGCAATCCATCTACAGAGATAGAAGTGATGGTATCTGAATAGAGATTGAAGCATAATTTTTTTTGTTAGTTCCTTTATCTTAAAACAAAAGCAACAAAAATCGAAGTGAAGGGAGCATTGCATTGGGCAATTGACATAAGTGAATCGAATATAAGAGTAACAGCACATAAGAAAGAGCTTGTGGAAAAATGGAATCAATTCTTTCTCCCTCATTGGAGATCTTTAAGCAGAAGCTGTATAATTACTTATCCAGTATGTTGTAAGGATTCCTTTCAAATGTAGATTGAACTGAAAGATGGCTGAGGTACCTTCCAGTTTTAAAACTGATTCTTTGAACTATACTCGATGTACAAGAAGCCTTGTTTGATGAAACACACAGTAAACTATAAATGAAATCTCAACTTGTTGACAATGAGGTTCTCAGAGTGCCTAGTGCATATCCTCATTCATGCAAATGAATGATTGTCTCAATAGCTGGACAGAGGTGGAGGGAGAAAAGGGGAGGGGGGGAAGGGGGAGAGGGAGAGAGAGAAACAGGGAAAGAGTCGAACACAATGACAGTGATGGGAAAGGAAGGGGAAGGGAAGGAAAGGAGTAAGAAATTGACCTATTGATGGAGGAAGTTAAAGTTAAAGGAAAGGAAGGAAGGAAGGGAGGGAGGGAGGGGGGCAGGAAATAAGGGAGGGTGGGAGGAACCAGAGGAAAGAGGGAGGAAGAATGTTTCTGTCAAAGAAGTTTTTGTATATTACTAGAATACTTCCACTTTATATCTTGCCTCTTGATTAGCACACATTGCCCTTTGATAATATTCTCCTAGAGGCATAAAACTCATGTGGTCATTTTAAAAGTAGCCAAGTGTTGCCCTAGGATCTGTTTTGCAGTGTTACTTTTCAACATATTTCTAATTGTGGTCATAAAGCATAGAGCTCTGAAGAATATAATTATAATATTGGTACTAATACAAATTTATTATGGATTCACAATTTTGTTCTTCATTATCAAGAGTTAGCTAGGTCCCAATGATATAGTATCCCTATTTTATTTTTCTAGAAAATTAGAATAAAGCATTATATCGTAATGGAAAGAACACTGGAGATGGAGTCAGAAGATCTAGATCTTCCACTTTTTTACATATGTGACCTTGCGCAAACCTCTGAGCCTCATTTTTCTCAATTATACAATGTGAAGAGTTTGTACTGCATGATTTTTAAATTCTAAAGCTCTATGTTTCTAACTATCATTTTCTGCCACAAAGCCAAAAAGTTATAGAAGAACTTTAATTATGGAAATGTCTACCATACAGAGATATCAATTATGGGGATGTTATGGAATTTCTAGAATTAGAAACTATAGAAAATTAGGTTAGTTCTATAAAACTGCAAATGGTATAGTACAAAATAACCTTTGGAGCGAGAGTCACAGCCCAAGTTTTAATTCTGACTCCAGCACAAACAATCTGTATGACCTTGGGCAAGTCGCTGGACTTTTCTGTTCATATTCTTTTTCTTTAAAATGAGAGAGCTGGCCTACTTATCTTCAAGGCCTCTTCAGTTGTAAAATTTTAGTATTTTCAATCATATCCCTGATCATCTTTATAGGTGACAGTACTTAATCTCACCTTTAGTAAGCTTCCTTGCATAAGAGTCTT
Organism: Dromiciops gliroides; assembly: GCF_019393635.1. NCBI lineage: Eukaryota > Metazoa > Chordata > Mammalia > Microbiotheria > Microbiotheriidae > Dromiciops > Dromiciops gliroides. Next base: position 575,897,320 of record NC_057862.1, read on the forward strand.
ATACAACACTTAGTATAGTGTCTGACACATAGTATGTACATATTAAATGTTTATTGATTGACTGTGGAGAACATCTTTCTCAGGTAAGGGAGTCCATCAATCACAAAATTTGCTATATTTCCACCATGTACAAAGACCAGTAGGGTCTAAAGAGAGGGAAAAGTCAGCAGATAGTACAACTTCTATACTTGCATAATTAAATAGGAAATACAACATACATACACAATGAAAATACATAACTGTACAAATAACAAAGACAAAAAGAAAAGCAATGAAAATCTTTTATCATTCTGAGGGAAAGAGCTGGGGACATATACCTCATCCTGTTCTTATATGGTTTTCTGCTAAGTCTATTCTGAAGACTTTTCATAGTTCAGGGATTACTAGTACTCAGTATAGTGACATCTCTTTAAAAATTTTTAAATGTGGTTTTTAAATTTTTAAGGAATAATGAGTAACGTATTCCAGCAAGTGTGGGTAACAGTTATGTTGGTAATGCTCCAGTTCCAGGGCAATTTATTTTTTAATTAAAATTATAAATCAATAATATTGTTAAATATTCAAATAATAGCAATAACATTCTATTATCAGCACATATCATGGTGGTTGTTTTGTATAGAAGAGCCAGGTGCATCAATTAATGCAAAAATGTGCTTGGTCCTTCAAGGTATTCTAAAATTTTAGTCCTTCTCTTTGTGTTTAAAGCCAGCCTTGTAAGACTTCTACTTCACAAATTTTTGCTAGCATTTTTTCTCCTTACTGTGTATATTTGAAAGTAAAGCAAATGAATTTATTTCACAATATTCTCTAATGTAAACTTCTATTTACACAGACATATCAAAATTATGATCTTTTGGTATATCTTGATTATTAGTATCCATAGAACCTGACAACAAAGGCCTAAGTGATATTTGAGCAAAATGACTCTTTAGCATTCAGGTTCTTATTGAACATTGGAAGAACTGTGTTCCCTTTTGTAGATTCCAAATCAAGGAAGAATACATTTCCAAACTAAAGTGATTGTACTCTAAAAGCATGTTTGTGGTATAAGTTAAGTTGTCTTTGCAGACAAGTATAAAAAGACTGAACTCTACTAATGTCCCACTACAATGCCTCATCCTGTCATGAAAGTAACCCTGGGTTCCCAAAGTTTTTCTAGTAGAACACAAGCACTGACAAGTGCTTCCAAGTAGTAATGCCTCCAAGCACAGTCTTGGCAATGACTCCTGTGTCTGCTCAAGGCCAAGCCTAGTTAAAATTTCAGAGGCTCAACATTGGGTTGACCATGAGGTAGCATTTTTTTTTTACCAAGACAACTTACTAAAGAGTTTAATAAGGTGTTGGAGGCTGTGAATTGTATTGGAGGAGAGGGTACACACACCTGTGAAATCACAGACCTTTGGAAGTATTCATGAAGGAAATTTGAAGACAAGTTTGTAAATGTTGCATTTTCCCTTATTCATGGAGAAAGATTTGTGCTCGAAACCACCTTGATTTCTAAGTTTAAGCAATGGCAGCAAAATGCAATGTTCCTTGGGAGCAAAACAAACAAACAAAAAGGCTGCATATGGTGAAAATGTATTCTTCAAGACTACCTAACTGTTATAACATTAGTTGGGTTACACAAGGACCCAGACAATAAGAGGCAAATAGAAATCACTGGTTACAGTACAAGTTTCAAAAGGGAGTTGTGCTACAACTATCCCATCAGATAGCAACTGCTCCAGTTTCTTTTACATAACCCAGTGCTTCTGAGTACCCACCTAGCTACTTAGTTGCCCTCAAAGTCTAGGATCTTCAGTTGATCCTATTTGGATTTTTTTTAGTAAAATTACTTCTCTTATTTAGCCTGTAGTCAAAATCAACATTGCTTTAACTGTCCACCTGTGTGAAATGAGTCACAGTCTTTCCTCCTCCGCTTCTCTTTGCTCAGGGTTCATCTGAGGTGGTCACCAAGGATTTCTTTGTCTTGCTGGGTTGGTACTGTTTTTTGAAGGTTAAGTAAGGCCACATCTGGATGTAAAGTTCCAAGCAGAACAAATATCACTCCCTTGATTAAGGAGTGTCTTTCAGAAGCACCCCCTCGCCTCACCTTCCTTACTCCAAAGTAGTAGAATTACTAACGGAAGCATTGAAGGGAAGGAGAAGGAGCCTGGAAAAAATCAATGCCCTTGTTGCCATAAAGTTGGGCACTGGTTTGGCAATGCTGATGGGTTCTATACAATGAGTGATAGAGTTGTATAATGCCTGCTTAGAGCATTAATACCTAACTCATTGGCGTTTAAATAACTAGTACACTAGAGGTCAGGCCTTTTACTAGGCTCCCCTCGACCACTGTCATTTCCCTTCAACCAAACTTGACTAAGCAATAAAGGGAGGAATAAGCTCAAGGAGCTGTTATGTCCTTTTCCAACCTTTCCAATTAAAATGCTCCCCTTCTTCTCCAAGATGACTTTCCTGGGACTCTGATAAGTTATACCTCTGAATAGCCAAGAGATAGATATCAAGGGGAGAGCTACTTCAAAGGTCTTTTTCAATGCAGTAAGTAAAGGTTGTACTTTTTTGATTGTCTCCTATGTGCTAGACACTTTGAAAGATACAGAAAAAAATAAAAGGGCATTAGAGTCTGGCTAATTTTTAGAAAGAATGAAACAAAAACAAATGTGTAAAAAACTAGGTGCTTCTGACTATAAAATCAGCATAAGAAAGAATTAACTCTTAAAAAAAAGTATATGGGTCATGAGCTGAGCCCTGAAAGATGGGGGAAAAAGATTTAAATTGGAGGAAAGATGAATGTCTCAGGGAAATGAAATCAAGTTTGCCTGGGATGAATATGCTTTAGTCCTGACTAAAAGCATCAAATAGAAACAGAATTCTGAATTTGCAAGATCTATTCTATAATCATTACATTGTATGTACCTATACTTTGAAGGTACATCAATATATCAAGGATCTACAGTTTCACTAGCCTGGATCTTCACTGTCTATAACTTGAATGAAAGTCTTAGTTGCCTGAGGCAAGATTTAATAGCTTCTTCATGATTCATGATCAAACAGCTATTGAGTGTCAGAAGCAAGTTTTAAATCTTGTTCTTTAGAATTCCAAATCAACATCCTACCTACTAAACTACTTTGAGTTTAAGAGAGAAATGCTTCCTCCTTGAACTGCAACAATAACATCAGCAATGAGAAACTCTAGATTTGGGCTTTTTTTTGTAGAACAACCCATCACAGCTCTATCAATATGAACAGTTACTATCTCCCTTTTCTTAATGATGAAATGGAAAACTCCCTGCCTATAATCTCATAGTTATTCATAGATGGATATGAAATCTAGGAGCCCTCCCCACCAGTTAGATAGTCCTAACATGATTAGCAAGCCCCAATCCCATTAAACACAATGTAGCACCCCACTTCTGTGCTCACTCTCTCAATTTTCATTCAAACTAGCAGGTTGGATGCTGAGATAGTGGATAACTACTTCTCTCCTCTGAGTTCTATCATTGTTTGGTCTTGAGGATCTATCATTTAACAGATTACCTCCCTAATCTGGTGTTTCTCAATTCCGATCAACCAGTTGGCATCAATTGATTTTTATAAATGAGAATTTACTAAGAATGTATAGCAAGTAGAGTAGCCTCTCCAAACTGGGAATAAAGATGGGGAACACTCTTCATTCACACAAGGCCCTGATGGAGAATGGGCTCAAATTTAAAATATGATGATAGTGAGGCACACATGTAAAGAATACATGGAGCCGAGAGGCATCTCATGACTCACCGCCCTATGAGTCCTTTTTTCCCTTAGCAAAGTGAATCAAATACACTTTGGGACAAATGCACAGCTGGACTGACCCCTTTCAGGGTTTGGTATTTAATGGTATGTCAAAGTAAGCCACTGCTGAGCTGGGTCAAGTAGGTCAGTTGTCTGTTCTCCACTCTTTAATGGACTCACATGCTGCAGGTTCCAACTATGGCTGCTGGTGGGAGGTTCCTCTGAATACTTTTGATGGATCTCCCATCTTATTGATTGCCTGGTTTCTCCCCTATCAAGATACTCATTCAGCTAAGGTCAGGAAAGATAAACCCAAAAGAAACAGAGTAGCCATCTGTTCAAAGACATGAAGTAAATGGGTGGGGAAATAGCTTTGTTGGAAGAAGATTCACTAAGCCTCCACATGTAGGATTAAAACTGTTTATTCTCTGAAATGGAGGAAAGGCCCCCTCTATTATGCATGCCCAGAAGCAAGCTCAAACCAAACTTCTGTGCTCTTGGCTGCTGAGCATGCCCCTTGTCAGGGTGAAGCCAGAAAGTGCTATGATGATGTCTGCAGGGAATGATTTCAAGGTCAAAGAATTATATAATGCGATATCAAATACAAAGCCCTAGTGTAGCCATCCTGCAGAATTTAGTGCTAGAAAGAAGCATAGAATTTCAGTGTTAGAAGGAAGTTTAGATATGATCTATTTGTACACGCTGGTTTTATTCATGAGGAAACTGAGGCTGTGAGAGATTTTACAACTTGCCTGTAGTCATGCAGTGAGCTATTTATAGAGACTGGACTAGAAACAAAGATTTCTGATTCCTACTCGAGTTTGTTTTTTCTTACAATATTCTGATTCTGACATGGTTATGTGATACCAATTCTTGACTTTACTTTTACCTAATGGTCCAATTTTGGTGGCCTTGACCTTGGCTTATACCCAGACTCAGGTGGTTATAACCACAGAAACCCAGCCAGAAGAGCCTAAGCCCCTCCATACATGGGGTGTGGACAGAATTTACTCTTGAATATGAGAAGCCTTATGCATAAGGCCTCTCTAACATTAAGTGTGAAATTTTGTATGACATTTTGTTACACAGAGGAAAGGTTCCCCTCTGCATTTAAAATGTTTTGTATTCTTCTTGGGTTGTGGCAAGGCGAGTGAGGGGAATGATGTGCTCTGTTTGGCAAACGCCAGATGACAAAAGGCTGCTCTGCCAAATATGTCTCAAAGCCACATATTACAGAGGAAGGAGGGGTGAATTTTGGGTCAGAAGGCCTGGGTTTAAATCCTATCTCTGGGGAGCAGTTAGGTGGCACAGTGGATAAAGCACCAGCCCTGGATTTAAGAGTAACTGAGTTCAAATCTGGCTTCAGACACTTGACACTTACTAGCTGTGTGACCCTAGGCAAGTCACTTAACCCTCATTGCCCCACCAAAAAAAAAAAAATCCTATCTCTGCTAATGTATACCTGTATAACCTGTATACTTTGAAAAGGTCCTTTGACTGCTCTGGTGAAATGGTGGGACTGAATGAACTTGAAGCTCCCTCCTAGTTCATATTCTTTCTGAGTTTTTCCTCTTTAATATCCCATCCTCACCTCAAACTCAGCATCTTTCTTTCTTATTCCCTATCCTCTCCACCCCATTCTAATTCCAATCAGTCTGGTACACTTGGGTTCTAACCCTGAATAATTTTTACCATCCTATTACTTTATTCCCTATTCACCCACCAAGTCCTGTCAATGTTTTCTTTAAAATATTTCATATCCATCTATTCTTTCAATTTTCATTATCACCACCTTTCCCAGTTCTTAACAGCAACTAAGTGAACTTAGACATCAGATTAAGAGGTGGTTTCATGAAGAAAATAAGACAGAGACTATTAATTCATTAAGCAATAGGTATTTTATAGGAATTTTAAACAATGCAGGGGAAGGTCCAAGCCTAGGTAGTAAGTAGGAAGATGAAAAAAAAAGTAGGTAACAATGGTTACAACATTTATTAAGTTCCTGCTTTGTATTATGCACTGTGGTAAGCACTTTGCAAATATTATCTCATTTGATCCTCACAACAAACCCTGTAAGTTCCTCATTTTATATTTAAGGAAACCAAGGCAGAGAAAGATTAAGTAACTTGCCTGGGTCACATAGTTAGGGAGTACCTGAGGCTGGATTTGAACTCAGGTCTTCCTGATTTCAGGCCTGTAGCTTTGTGTACTGCACCACCTAGGCAAGATGTTTAGAAAACCATAAATTGGGTCATGATTTCCAGAAAGGTAAGTCTCCAAAGTTTCAAAGGCAATAGTCATCAAATGTTGGCCAAAAAAGGAAGATGGTCCTTTTAAAAAAATGTATTGTTTTATTATCTAAACTTAAGAAAGGATTGGAAAATTTTTAATAATGGAGATAGAGCTTTAAAATGTGTCTTGGGGAAGCTAGGTGGTGCAGTGGATAAAGCACTGGCCCTGGATTCAGGAAGACCTGAGTTCAAATCCAGCCTCAGACACTTGACACTTACTAGCTGTGTGACCCTGGGCAAGTCACTTAACCCTCATTGCACTGCTTCCCCCCCCCCAAAAAAAAGAAACAGATTAAAATGTGTCTTGCATTTTCTTTTGTTTGTTTGTTTTTTGAGTCATTAAACATTTATTAAGGACTTACTTTGTGCCAGGAACTGTGCTAATGCTGGGAATACAGAGAAAGGCATAAGTGTACCTGCCCTCAAGGAATTCACAATCTTTTTTTTTTAGTTTTTCAAAATGTATTTTATTTTCAATTCACAAGACAAGCATTTCCATAACACAGGATAATAAAAGATGATTGCCCATGAAACTGCAAATCTACCATGTACAACTTACTATTCCCTCTAAATATACAACAAAGTTATATAAATTTCTTTTTTTTCCTTTTTTTTCTTCCCTCGCCTACCCCTGCAACAGAGATGGCTACCATTAGACACAAATAGGTATATGTGTATGTCTGTATGTATATGTAGATAAGTAAAATTCTTCTATACATACTTCTATTTAGCATCTATTTATACTTTTATTTAATGGTTGTTTGAAAAAAAAAAGTGTTAGAGACAGCACAACTAACTGCACTAAGTCCCGTGATACTTCCTAATCAATATGGGAGATATTAACACCAAGGTTAGTCAGTGAGGCTGCTTAACTTCATGGGTTTATAGGGAAATGGTCAATTCTAACTCAGGTGCATATAGATGATTTCTCATCTCTGGCATTAGAAACCAGAAGACTAGTGGTATTAATAGGGGAGGGCTGACTGAATCATACAGGAAGTATAATTTCATGTCACTCCTGCTCAAAAATCATCAAAGGTTCCCCATTTCCTTTAAGATAAAGTTTAAATGTTTTCATCTCAAATTCAAGGCCTACCAGAATCTGGACCTGATTTAGCTTTCTATCCTGATTTCCTGCTAAACAAATACTTCCCTCCTAAAGCCATTCTACTCATAATTGTCTTCATGGAGACTATGTGTTATTCTTCTGTACCTTTGGTCATACCATTCTCTCTCCATCTAGAAAATTCTGTTTTTCTCACCTCTATCTCCTGAAATCCAACTTGTGCCCCAGGACTAAATCAACTTTCACATTCTTCCTCACCACCCCAGCTGGATGTGTTCTCCCATGTCTGTAGCACTTATTGTCTATTTCCTCATCTGGAATTTAGAGAAAACTGCATTTTATCACTAGCTATCTTTTCATGAATGTATATGTCTTATCTATAAACAAATGATAAGCTCTTTGAGAGAAAGCACTGAGTCTTCCTCTACTCTAAGTAAGGCACAATAAATTAGTGTTAACCACTTGATTAGAAAAATGGTTAGTGTCTACTTGACAATTGCAACTTAAGGTCAAAAGAGAAAAGAAAGTGTTCCCAAGGATACAATTAGCACACACTAGCAACTGTACTTGGCAGTGTATTGGTAGTTTGATCCCTTGAGGCTACCCCAAATCCACTAAAAGGGAGATGATTAAAGCCCATCTGCTGGATTTGCTGGACTTTGTACTGATATGGGGCAATGTAGGTATTTGAAGAAGCCTTTTGACAAGCTTCAATTGACTCCATGGGAACATCTGACACACACCTAAGGATTCTAAGTGGTTCCTGTTATTAGCAAAGTCCTGGGGGTGGAGATGTGTGGGTTGAGAAGGCAGGTGGTAGGAAAGAAGTTACTTGTCACAAGGAGCCAGCTGTCTTTTAACTTTCTCCTGTAAAGTGTCATAGGTATCTCTAGATATCTGCACTTCTCACTCTCTAGTAGGCAAACTATTTGGATTCTAATGCTGTTTCTGTTGTTTTGTGTAACAAAGAAAATTGTGTAACCTCTAGCCCTCAGTTTTTTTCATTTGTAACTCCCTATTTGGTACATCATATTATTATTATTTATCACAAAAGAGCTTAGAATTATGAACCAGGGTCCTTGAGCATTTCAGATGGCTGCAAAGTAGACATGGGTTTGAGAGCTAGAAGAAACCATAGAGAGAGATCATCTAAACACACTTTACAAATAAAAAAAAAATTTAACCCTAAATCCCAGAGAAATTAAGGAATTTGCCCTGTTAGAGAAATTAACAGAATCAGAATTGAAATCCAAATAGTTTGCCTATAAATTCAGTGCTCTGTACTACCATGATTTTGTGTAAATGGCTCTCAATTTTTTATCTTGACTTCTAACCTTTCCCCATACTACGATCCTACACTTCCCAATTCCTGGTATATATCTTGATTGGATTTCCTGACAAAATCTGAACATAGCATGTCTAAAACTGAATTGATCCTCCCCCTCCCTGACTCACATGCATCAAAAAAGCCCTATTTTCTTCTTCAATTTTTTTCTATTTCCACTGATGTCAGCACTTTCATCACAGACTCCCAGCCCCCTGCCAAGCTCCAAACCTCAGTTTTCTCTGAATTGTCATTCTTCTTCACTACCTGCCACCTAGCATATAATCGGTTCTGAAATCTTATTGATTCTTCTTCCAAACTATCTCTATCATCCTTGCCTTGCTTTTCTTCATGATTGCAACCACCTTAATTCAGGCCTATAGCTCTTCACTATTCATCTATGATAAAAGGTTCCTCCACTGTCCTTGCTTTCTCTAATCTTGTTGTTCAGTTCGTTTCAACCTTATCCAACACTTTGTGACCTCATTTGAGATTCTCTTGCCAAAGACACCAGAATGGTGTGCATTTCCTTCTCCAGTTCATTTTACAGATGAGGACACTGAGGCAAACAGAGTTACGTGACTTGCTCAGGGTCACAGCACCAGCAAGGGCCTAAGGCCAGTCAAGTCTTCCTGACTCCCAGTCTGATGCTCTATTCACTGTGCCACCTAGCTGACCCTTTTCTAGTCTATCCTCCAAATTATCCTTCACACAACTGAGTCAGTAATCTTCCTAATGCCCTTTTTTGACTCCTTTAGTCATTAACCATATTTGCTCGGCACAAAAGCATTAGCATAAATGTCACAAGGCATAACTGTGCAGATGTGCACTACTAGAACTTCAAGTAAGGAGAAACTGTAGCCAAATTAAATCTTGTCCAAGCAAGTTGCTATTAGTACAACCACCTTGGTTGTAGACAACTTGATCCTAAACTCTGTTGAATAAAAAGTTGTCTATTTTTATGTCAAAGATTCAAAGACATTTAAATGTATTTCCATAAAAGGGGATGTCAACCACCTTCAAGGACCACTTTCTTATCTCTGCCTTCTCAAGGTAATATAACCACTGACCACCCACAACTTTGGGTCCTAAATTTCCTACAAAATGAAACAATTGGTTCCTGCTCCAACAAGAAGCATATGCCTCTTGAGGGGAGAACAACCTTTGGTCTAATATCACCTCATGCTCTACACGCTATTGGTGGCTCTCATTGGTTTTCCTGACTGTCTCCAAATGATTAGCCTACTGAAACAGAACACTGGTTCTGGAGCCAGGAAGATTCAAGTTCAAATCCAGCTTCAGACACTTTATGAGTAGTACAACCCTTAGAAACTCACTTAACCTCTGTCTCCCTCAATGTCCTCCTCTTCAAAATAGGGATAATAATAGCACCTAACTCCCAGGGTTGCTGTGAGGAAAAAAATGAGATAACATTTGTAAAGCACTTTGTAAACCTTAAAATACTATATAAATGCCCAGTATTATTATTAATCATTATTATTATTTACCTTTGTAATGGTGAGTTTCTTACTCCTCCTTGCCTCCCTGGGCAAGCCATATACTCTGGATTTGCTCTGATCATTGGTTCTCCAACTAATATCTCTGCTCAATTAGAGATCCTTATGGGCTTTAATCCCTTGATGTTGTCACAATCTGTGTTGTAACAACTGGTTGTCATCAGGTTATCTATTGTACACTACTGCCTTTATCTCTCTGTCTTTGTGTGATTCTTTGACTTTATGCTCTGAAGACAATTTTGATCCTTTTGTAGCCAAGGAGTTTATTTAGAATGATGATTCCTGTGACCTATTAAATAATTACCAAAATAATGAGGATCTACATTGTGACGATACAAGAAGTCTAGAGGCCTATTTCCCAATGCAGCAGTGAAGAAATAGGCATGCTTTTGTCATGTTGTCACTACCAAAATTCCATCCAGCAAAACCCATATCGTCTGGCAACCAATTCTGGCAATCAAATCCACCTGATATAGCTGAAATATTTGGTCTAGTGTTCTGCCACTATTGGGCATGACCTTGGGCAAGTTACAACTTCTATTTCTTAGTTTCTTCTCTGTAAAATAGGGATTGGACTATTTATGTAAGGTCCCTTCCAACTCTAGGTTCCTATAGCTATATGTATTTTGAGGTAATCCCCTAGCCATTCCTACAATATTGTGGGGAATCATTTATGTACAATAGTGAAAGAAATGGGAGACACTAATCTGTACATAAAGATCCCTGTGGTCCACATGTTCACTTGTTTTAAAAATATAAAGTTATCTATATCTTATTATATTTTTATTTATTTTGTTAAATATTTCCCAAATGCATTTTAATCTGGTTCAGGCCACACTCAGGAGAGTTGTGGGCTGCATGAGGATTTGATGCCTCTAGTATAGAGTACTGCAAGCCGAGTATGTTTCAAAAGAAACTTGCACCCTCTTTATATACCTGCATTTGCCTTTCTTCAAGGAAGAAAGTTTATTGGAAAATGATACATATTTCTAAATACAGTGAGATCATTTTGCATTTTTAAAAATGCAGATTCCTATGATAAAGGTCATTACCTTAATATTATAATTGTACCCAAATAATTAAAATATCAAACCATTTCATCAAATATATCTTTTTTATTTTAAATAATAAAAACAATTAACAAAATAAATGGTTTTTTTCCTCCCCTAACAGAAAAACCCAAGGTACTTACATAATTGAGAAAATAAAAATCAATTGCACTATTCTTCTCATTGGACTCTGCACTTCTATCTTTTTCCACTCTTTGATTCATCTTCCATTCAACTTCCAAAATAATTTTTTCTTAACTGTAATTCTTTTTTCTAATAAACATTTTTATTTAGAGTTTTGAGTTTCAAATTCTATCCCTCCTTCCATCCCTCCTCTACCCACTCCCTGAGGTAGTAAGCAATCAGTGATAGACTATTTAAGTGTAATTCTGACAATGCCATTCCCCTGTATCATAACTTATAATATTTCTCATTGGCCTCTAGAATAAAATAGGAACTCTTTTAGGACTCTAGATGCATAGAGCACTGGGCATGGAGTTAGGAAGGCCTGAGTTAAAACATTTCCAAGCTATATGTTTTTGGTTAAGTCACAACTTCTGTCTGCCTCAGTTTCCTCAACTATAAAAATGGGAATAATAATAGTGTCTACTTCACAGAGTTGTTGTAAGGATCAAATGAGATAATATTTGTAACGTATTTGACACAGTTCCTTTCACATGTTGTTATTCAGTCGTTTCAATCATGTTTGACTTTTCATGATCCCATTTGGGGTTTTCTTGGCAAAGATGACAAAGCAGTTTGCCATTTCCTTCTCCAGTTCATTTTATAGATGAGGAATCTGAGACAAGGGTTAAGTGATTTGTTCAAAGTCACACAGCTGGTTAGTGTCTGAGGTTAGATTTTAACTCAGGAAGATGATTCTTCCTGACTCCAGGCCCAGTACTCTATCCAATGTGCCACTTAACTGTCCAGCTGTCCTAGCACATAGTAGGTGCTTAATAAAAATGCTTATTCTTTATTGCCTTCCTTCAGCTTGGCATGTTAGTCCCTTTGCAATCTGTCTCTGGCCTTCCTTTCTAGGCTTGTTGCAATACACAATGGAGACAGTTCAAAGAAATGGCTGACAGAACTGTAGTCCTTCTTTACAGAAGAAAGGCTTACCAACCACAGCACCTAATAGTGGACACAAAATAGGGTCTCAAGTAGCTCTGAAGATAGCTGAATATTATTTGGGATAAAGATAAGGTACCAGCCAAAGGCAGGTGAGGCATAATACAAGGTTGGGAGCAGTGGAGAGCAATGCTCAGGAAAAAAGCAAACCCAAAACGAGGAAAATATGATAAAACATGACCATTCTTCTCTGGTTTAGAGGTGTGCATTGCCTTTTCAAAGATATGTTACATTTACACCCGTACCTCTGAGCAAGTGTCACGGCCACACATCCTCTACATGCCTACACCCTCTATGATCCCTATGCATGTTAACTTTTTCCACTGAGGATGTTTATATTTGTGGGAAAGTGAGCTCAAGTCTTATGGGGGAAATACTCTATTGTAGAGGCAGTGTCTAAGTTCTCTATACTCTATATTCTCTATAATTAAATATAGGCCTAAACCAAAAACCAAAAACTAAAGATGCATGTAAAATGGAAAGAGGAAAAAAGCAATTTCCAAAACAATCAGGGCGTGAACAAGGAAGAGAAGAGGGTGGCACCTAGAGAAGCATCCACTGCTATAAGTCCCCTCCCAGAATTTCCAACTTGTGTTTACACGGAGTAGGCTGAATTCTTGTGAATGACACCAGTCAGATAATTTGCGGGTCTCACACTGACCTTGGCAAGAGACCAGAAACAATATTTTCCCAAGGATAGACTATTTTAAAACAACTTTGCCAGTGTATTAACAGGAAGAAGGGGGTAGGATGGGGGTGGGAAACATGTTGATCATCAAGACCAGGTAGGCATGCATTTGAGTGCTAACTATAAATGTAGCCCATATGAAAAATGTGAAGTACAGTGCACAGTGAGAAGCTGTTCTCTAGCTACCTTCCCCCATCTTAAAATAACAGAGAGATCAAAAGGTCTTTCTGAAGTTAAGGAAATGGGTGATAGAATCTGCTTTCAAGATGCAAGAGCCAGAGAGCAAGAGATAACACTAAGAAACTCTCAGCACAAGCACTCAGAGGGCAGAGGCCAAGGCAATTTAATTTGTTCTGCATAATACTCATGGAGTGCATGCAATGACTTAAAAATTGTTTTGTGCAATTATAAAATTTAGAGTTGAAAAGGGATTTTGTAATCATTTAAACTAAGGGTTCTTCACCTAGGCTTCAAAACTTTTTTTATATTTTGTGTTAACTGTATTTTAATAGTTTGCTTTATAATGCTATCTTTTATTTTATGCATTTAAACATTATTCTAAGAAGGGATACACAAAGTTTCATCAGATTGTCAAAGGTGGTGTCCATTTCTCAAAAAAGGTTAAGAAAACCAGCCTCTTTATTTTTAAAAATAAAGAAACTGAGGCCCCAAGAGGAAAAGTGACTTGCTCAGGGTTCCACAATTAATAAGTGGAAGGGGTAAGACTTGAACTCAATTCTTTTTAACTCTAAGATTGAGGCTCTTGCCACTTTACCACACTGCTTTATCTCATTTTAAGTTGTAAGTCACCTCAGAAATCACCCAATTTACTTTCATTTCATAGCTGAGGCAACACAATCTCAGAGAAAAGTTCACATAAATAGTTAAAAATAAAACCAAGCCTAGAACCTATGTTTCCTGATGCCTAACCTAGTATTCTCCATTTTTCCCACATTGACTGACTCCAAACTCTAGTAATTTCCACATATGTGCTTTTCAAAATTCCAAACATCATGGCCGCCTCTGTTGTTTACTCCCTGATTCTGTCATGACTAGCCTCCTACTTGTCCCTTTCTTTTTTTTCCTTTTATCCTTCTAAAAGACAGCTGTTTGCTTTTCAAGATCCCTTAAACACATTCCTATCCTTTTTTTTCTGCCTTATTTCACACTGCCCTGTATGTTGGGAACAATTGCTCAGTAATGTAAACCAGATACTGTTGTCTTCCCACAAAAAAAAGTTTCATTAATCCCATATTTTGTAATAAATACTTCAATCCTTAAAGGTACTGCTTTGTACTTTCCATCCTGCTTTATCTTGATCATTTCTTTAAACAGTGAACTACTTAGGACGAGTCTTCACATTTTGTTGGTAAAATAAGAGTGATGACAGAATATCCAGGTGGAATTGTTGCTTAGGCAATGGCAAATGAAGTCCAGAAGGACCCAGAGGCAGTAATGGTTAGAGATATAGATTTGAGAGCCATCTTCATAGAGGTAATAATTGGGTAAGGTGATCATGAAGGAGACTGTAGGGCAGGTGTTCTTAACCTAGGGTCCATGGACTTTTAAAAATATTTTGATAATGGTATTTCTATGTAATTGGTTTCCTTTATGATCCTATGTCTTTTATTTTATACAGTATAAAAAAAACATTACTCTGAAAAGGTGTTCATGGGCTTCACCAGACTGCCAAAGACTGATGACATACAAAAGAAGCCCAGGTGTTGAGGAAGACTAGAAGAGGTGCAAGATAAAGCCAATAGAGAAGACATTAACATTTTTAAGGAGTAGGAAGTGGAAGAAGAGACAATAAGAATGATTAGGAAGACAGGAGGAGAACCAAATGAGTGCAATGCCACAGAAAAAAAGGAAGGAGTGGGTATCATCAAAGAAGGTATGGCCAAGAGTATCAGAAAGGGAGAGATAAAGAAGAATGAAGATTGTAAAAAGCTATTCCATTTGACTATTAAGATGTAGGAACTTTTAGATGAGATTTGTAAGAACTTCAGAATGTCATGAAGTCCATCCTTCTGCCCAAATGTAACCTAAAGTTCCCAAGGTAGAGTCTCTTTTTAAAGATCTCCAACAAGGAAGAAAAATCTGTTACAAAACTAACAATGCAGATGGATTTCAAGGATAAATAATGTTTATATTATCTGTTATTTGAAATTATCCATACCACAACAATAAAACTTTACTGAAAACTGGAAATATTTAATGAAAGTTGTAAGAAATTAGGACACCACCACCACTACCACCACCCACAGCCCCTGCCCATATGTCAGAGTGGTCCATTCTACTGTCAATCACTTTGAAATGGTGGTCAATCCCTCCCATATATAATTCAAAAGTCGCCTTCATCTTGATCACTACATCTCCATCAATGTTGTTAAACTTGATCTGACTATAACTGGTTTGTGTATAAATTAAATGGTAAGAGTAAGTTGCCTGTTCCCAAATAGTCTGTCTTGCAGATTTCCAAGGATTAATCAATGCTCTCCACTCTCTCTCTGCAGAAATCCAGAGGGAATTCCCCACTCTCAGTCTCCTAGCAGAGAGAAATGACCATAGGAACATGGGAATTTCTATGAGGCAAAAGCAAGGAATGCTGTTTCCACTGGAAAAAAAAAGCTCTTAAATATAAAATTGCTCCAATGACTGGAGAGAAATAACAAACATGAAGTTGTCAGATCTGGTTCATGGAAACATTTTCTTAGGGTTGAATTTTTTCCCCTGCCATGGTTTAGAGGTGTGTGCAGGAGGGAGGAAAAATTTGAAATAGCTTTTCATTATATGATCTGCCTACCCTATCCCACCCTACCCTTAGAAACATATCTACAGTCTCCTTATTGGTCATGGGATATTAAAATCCACACCATGCAAATGGAGGGAGATTGAAAGAGGAAAGCCCTTCTTACCAACTCACATAAGTAAAGGACAGAAGAACTCTATTCACCTGATTCAAGTTTCCTTAGGGATGAAAAGTGGAGAGAGTAGATTCTTTTGATACAAAATATTCCTGATATATTTTATTTGATTATTGAGGATACAATTCACTTGTGGAAGGTTGGCTATTTCCTAAATGTGTATTGAGGTTATGCACTTATAAAAAGAGCTTGGAATGACAATCACAATCACAATGTTTTAGAAAAAAACAAATAAAAAAACAAAAAAAGAAAACGTACCTCACTAACAGTCCCTTTACCTGCCCAGATCTTGTTCTTATTGTTGTTTGTCCTTTGTTCTCAAAGAAGACCATGACATCCGGAGGTGATGTCATGAGTTGCACGGAATTGGATTTAAGTGAGAAAAGACTGTGCAAACTCACCAGCCTCACTCCCTCCTCCAGAGCCATCTGAATCCAGTGGCAAAATATGCATCAAAACAACTGGAGATGGCCCCAGATATTTGAGGCAATTAGGGTTAAGTGACATGCCCAGGGTCACAGAGCTAGTAGTGTCAAGTGTCTGAGGCCATATTTGAACTCAGATCCTCCTCACTCCAGGGCCAGTTCTCTATCTACTGTACCACCTGGCCACCCCTGTCCAGGACTTTAAAACCCTGAAATGGGGGGGACAGCTAGATGGCACAGTGGATAAAGCACCGGCCCTGGATTCAGGAGTACCTGAGTTCAAATCCGGCCTCAGACACTTGACACTTACTAGCTGTGTGACCCTGGGCAAGTCACTTTACCCTCATTGTCCCATGCAAAAAACAAAAAAAAAAAAACTAAACAAAAAAAACCCTGAAATGTACCAAGGTAATTCTTCATGGAAAACTCCTTTTGTAAGAGGAATAGGATTATGCAATGTTTTAGCAACCTTTGAAAATAATTTTTTCTAGGTGTCACAGACATGGTAAATTCCTTCATAGCCCCTAGCCTAATGCTTTCTCATTGAATTCTCACAGTGAAAACTCAATAAATGTCAACTAAATCTACAATATTCTGCTGGAGTAGATAAAATATTTAATTGGTTTACCTTAGAGTCTGGAGGACTTGGGTTCAATGCCTACCCCTTATACTGCAATGTGAACTAGCTATGTGAACATGGAGAAGTTACCCTATCTGCTAAGTCCTAGATAAAGTGTGATCTTCTTGGTGAAGGGAGCTCACTATGCTGACAAAATCCTGATTCCTTTGCGAACTGGAACATAATCACTGCCTAGTCTCATGTTCTCATAAAGTATTCAGTTTATATGTTGGATGTAACACTTTAACTTTTTCTCTTTACATTGCCTCTTACACATCTACTATATTCCAAAATGCCAACAGTCACGGTTGGTACATAAGAGAAAAGGAAATACAGAGCAAATCTGAGCAGTTGAGAAGTAGCAATGAGTTGATTAGAACTCTTTCCCTGTCAAGATTCTGATCAAGTAAAACAATTTTGGTTTGAGTTAAAGAATATTTTCATGGATTAATATTTTCCCCATTCTACAATTTTAGGAACTATATCGGTTTAGTGCTAGTTAGAATTGCTTTACTAAGTATTTGTGTATTTTGGAGTGAAGGATCTTATTTCGGTTTGAACTTGTGTGTGTGTGTGTGTGTGTGTGTGTGTGTGTGTGTGTGTGGGGAGAGAGAGGAAGAGAGAGACAGACAGAGACAGAGACAGAGTGTGTGTGTGTGTGTGTGTGTGTGTGTGTGTGTGTGTGTGTGTGTGTGGAGAGAGAGAGGAAGAGAGAGACAGACAGAGACAGAGACAGAGTGTGTGTGTGTGTGTGTGTGTGTGTGTGTGTGTGTGTGTGTGTGTGTGTGTGTGTGTGTGTGTGTGGAGAGAGAGGGAGAGAGAGGATGAGAAAAATCAGAATGAGAGGCAACATGGTATACTTATAAGTGTGAGATGGGGAATCAGAGATGCCTGGGTTTAAATCCTGATTGACAGTACATGACCACAGACAAGTTTAATATTAAATCTCAATTTATAAATGGGAAGAATATCTAACAAATATTCCTCACAAGTTTCTTATGAAGATCAATTGAAATAATAGGTGTAAATTGTTTAGAAAAGCTCAAAATGTTATACAAATTGTTAATGATTGTTATTCATCCTGATTTTTACCTCATAGTTCTATTTAAGCCCCTATTACAAACCCACCAAGTATGTATGCCATAAGGACATACTTTTTAGAGAACATTGAGTAATTACTCTAATGTCCCTGGCCAATCACTAAAAACAAATAATATATTTTATAGCTGAAGGCCCAAGTTCCACAAATCAAGTAGAAGTGTCACAATGACTCGTAAATTGTCTATGAGAATAACCAGAGACCAACTCCCTATATATCTTTAAGTACTGTGAGATTGATTTCTAGAAGTCCTTCTAGGCCATCACTTAGCACAATTACTGGCACATAGTAAACTATTAATAAATGCTTGTTTATTAAAAGAGTAAAGACTGTATTCTACTCCAACTCAAAAGAATAGTCAGTTGATGGGTTGTAAATCAGAGTAGAATTAACCCTAAGAACAAGAGACAGATAGATAGATAGAAAGAAACACACATACATGCATACACATATACATACATAGCTACATAGATATATTGACAGACAGAAAGATAAACAGATAGATGTCTGGCTCTATGCAGAGTGGGGGGGCATACAAATACAAGAAAGTAAAATAGTGTCTTCCTTCCAAGGAGGTTTTAATCTGATGGGGGAAGACAGTACATAAAAGAAGTCCTATAGAGGTGAGGAGGAATATGGTGAGCCCTGAGCCTTGGCAAAATAAGTAAAAAAATCAAATTATTAGAGCTCATCTTAACTATAGAAAGGATGGATGGGTTGGTTTTTCTTCTAGGAAAATTTGGTGTTGATCTTGCAATATATAAATAGAAGAGAAACATCATCAGTCAACTCACATTTACTAAGCACCTTCTATGTGCCACACATTATGCTAAACACTATAGATACAAAGGAAAGAAGAAAGAAAAGAAAGAAGGAAGGAAGGAAGGAAGGAAGGAAGGAAGGAAGGAAGGAAGGAAGGAAGGAAGGAAGGAAGGAAGGAAGGAAGGAAGGAAGGAAGGAAGTCACAATCTAATGTGGGATAAAACATGCAAATGATATGCATAAGATAAATTGAGGGTAGTCTCAGAGGTTAGGTATTAAGATTATGGACTGGAAAAGACTTCTTGTAGAAGATGGAACTAGGTGAAATGAAGGAAGTCAGTTCGAAGAGATGAGGAGGAGCTTTCCAAGAATGGGGGAAAGCCAGTGAAAAAGCTCGGAGTAGGAAATGGAATGTCTGGTGTGAGGAACAGCATCACTATATAGCCAGGTGATACAGTAGATACAATGCTGGGTTTGAACTCAGGAAGATCTGAATTTGAATCCTGCCTCAGTTAATAGCAATATGGCTCTGGACAAATCATGTAACCTCTCTAGGCCTCCCTTGAGCTAAGGATCAATAGTGTCCATTTTGCGGAGTTATAATAAGGATCAAATGAGATGACATATACAAAAGTGTTTTGCAAGCCTTAAAGAACAACTATAAATACTAGCTATGATTGTTTTTGTCATTGTTGTTCTATTTAACTGTTTTTAACAACACTGAGAGACTCTGATGCTGTTAGATATGAGCTCCCTCAGGGCAAGTCTGCAAAGATACCTTTTTTAAAAAGTCATAATCTGAGAGCTGGATGGGAATTTAGAGGTTAATTCAGTTTCCTGATTTTACAGATGAGGAAATTGTAGTCTAGAGAGATACAGTGACTTCCCCTTAGTCACAAATATAATAAGTTGCAGAATCAGGATTTGAACCCACATCCTCTG
Organism: Dromiciops gliroides; assembly: GCF_019393635.1. Classification (NCBI taxonomy): domain Eukaryota; kingdom Metazoa; phylum Chordata; class Mammalia; order Microbiotheria; family Microbiotheriidae; genus Dromiciops; species Dromiciops gliroides. Next base: position 575,916,934 of record NC_057862.1, read on the forward strand.
ACTCCAAATCCAGCATTTTGTCCATTGCACCATTCTGCCCCTCTTCCCAGACCATTTTATGATCCTGGTTCTGATCATAACTGGCAGACAACATATTGGAATAACAAAAGTTCTTTCAATATTTCCAATGTAAATAAGCCAAAATCATAAAAGGAAACATTAATAATCACCTTCCTTATTTTGCATATTCACCTGCTACACTCTTGTTACCTTTTCTCTTTGGTCAGGTTCTCTTCTTTCCTCCCTTCTAATAATCCTACTTCTGTTTCTCCTCTGCCACCTACCACTGGAATGGTCAAGATTCTTGGCCTCAGATTCCCAACTTGCTGATAAAGTATGTCTGAAAACTTAGATCCTTTCTCCTTTTCTCTTAATTGAAGATATCCCTTTCCCACCTCCCTTATTGTCTCACTATGTAATAACAGCAGTCTACAGAAAGATCACATTTTTGGTAGACAGGATACATGAAACAAGTTCCTATTCAAAGAATATTTATTGAGAGTCTTTGCCCTTCTAAGTTTCTCACTATTTTGGACTCAGAAACTTTGGTGAGTGAAAAGTCTGCAATAAAACTTCTGAGGCCTGTCTTTTACCACTTACAACCAGAAGGCAGACACAAAGAGAGAGAGAGAGAGAGAGAGAGAGAGAGAGAGAGAGGGGGGGGGGAAGGAGGGAGGGAGGGAGGGAGAGGGAGGGATGGAGGGAGAGAGGGAGGGAGGGAACACACATGCACACAAAGCAGGTGCAGGGACTATGAGAGAAAGGACCACTAACATTATGAGGGCACAATATGGTATGTATCTTTACAAAGAAAAGAAACTGATATGGCCCAAGAATGCTTCCAGTTATTCAGAAGGTATAGGAAATCTTGATTTGTATCAATGATCAAAGGATCCATGAAGCTACATGGGATGATTCAGTGTACAGTTGAGCAACTTCGAGTTAAGCTTAAACACGGGGCCCCAGTCAGGCATGTGTAATGCTCTGAAGTGTAGCCGTGTGGTGTGGAATCTGATGACGTGCCAGTCTGAGCCAAGGCATCAGATGGGCAAAGGTTTTCACTCTGACTCCCCTCTGAAGGTGGCAGATAAAAGATGAGGCACTGGAGTAGCTGACAGGGTAACCTGTAAGTGCCTGTCTCCTGAAATCTGCTCGTTAACTTTTCTGGCTAAGAGAAAAGACATGGGCCACCATAGTCAGCTCTGTGACATCTTTCCCCTCTGCTTTTCATCATCTCCTGTCCTGTGAATAGTGCTTTTATCCCTTTCTTGGCCTGATGTGAGATACAATTTTGTTGTCTTCAGTACTAACACATCTCAGGAATACAGACATCTTGTTGGCTCAGACCATGTCCCTGAGCCACTAAGGAATGGAATTTAACTCTTCAGATTACATTATTATGCCAAAGTCTACTTCAGGTTTGAAGTTAGAGTTGAAAAGTATCTCATAGAACTGCTGGACATTCAATAAGGCCACTTCAGGATATAAATATGGAATCCATATGTCCTGGATATTCTTAGACAGTTCTGATTTCAAGAAGGGAAAGCAGATTTTTAATGAGACCTCAAATGAAAAGATCCCTTTTCAGACTATACATCCCAATTTTTTGTTTCAGAATATCTGTGGTCACTGTAGTTGTACATCACCCTAACTAGGTCAAAGTCATTGGTACTGACTCATTCCTCTGTATAGGTAGGGTGTCTCTTCTGCAGCATGACACTTAGAACTTCAAGGCACTTGAAGAGAGGAGCAGGGACTAGAGTATGGGTTGGGCTTTATTGTAGTCCACAGCTACACTCTATGGGTCAGCTGGTGCAGATAGTGCTAGTGCCTGTAGCATGGTGGCCAGTGGGAAAGGGGTGCTATATGACCTCAACATAGGCATCATTTATGGGTTTGGAATGGGGGAGGGAGTGTTTGGTTTTTTGCCCTTTTGGGGGTTGTGGGTTTCCTAGACTATGGGGACAGCTGAAGTTGCTGTATCTTTGACACATGTTTTCTGTCTTGAAGAGGTTTGAGAGATCTTGGGGATCAGAAAAATGTCTAGTATTCCATATTGTTGATTACATCACCCCAAATATCATTTTCTTAAATTGACTTGTGATCTCATTGTTGTATGTTAAGTGGCTTGCCCAGGGTCACTTAAGCAGTACATGTCAGAAGTGAGTCTTTCCTTGATTGCAAGGGCAGCTGTATCCATCCCACCATGTGACACATAGAATGTGAGCACAATTAGGCTGTTTCACATGTCATTACTGATCACCAGGGAGATTTCCTTAACAAGGATTCATATTTTAATTAATTTTAATGTATATCATAATCCTTTTTCAGTCCTTCCTTGAAAGTTTTTATTAGGATTCTTTTTTCCTTCATTATCATTCTTCTTTTTCCTCATATGATTGTCATTAATATGTATTCCAGTCTCCTGGTTCTATATGCTTTTCTTTTGGTATGGAGAGGGAGGTTTACTTTATTTCATAAAAGTCTTTCCACAATTCCCTTATTCCTCCTATTGGTCTATTGTAATTGCATTATGGTCTTCTGTTTCATTACTGAACCAGGGTTTGTTTTAATCATTGCTTTATTGTCATCTCCATCAACCAACTGCAAAATCCAGTGTTATTTTCTCAACATGGCATCTCTTCCTACTGTTGACAGCCCCCTCTTCTGGGATACTCTCCCTTAACCTGATACTAACATAATAGTACTCTCTCCAGTCCTTTTTCATGACTTCTCACTTTTCCTTAGTCTTTTTTGCTATGTCATCTATCTCTTGCCTTCTTCAAGCAGATATTTTTTAGGGTTCTCTCCCATGTCCTCTTCTTTTCTCTCTCTACATATAATCTCTTGGAAGTCTCATCAAATTATATGGTTTCAAGTAACAGATCCATGTAGATGACACTTAAAGCTACATATTTAGTCTATCTCTTTCCTAAAGTCAAGCACTGTTAACTGCTAACTATAAATGTACACACACAAATAGGACACACAGATATACACACACACTATATATGTATATATGTGTGTGTATATACATACATGCACACACACACAGGCATACATAGATACATTTATACACACATGCACACCTACATACATATTATACATATTCTCCCTCCTGGATATTCTATAGTCATTTGAGTTCAACATTGCTCCAAATGGAATTCATCTTCCCACATCTCCCCCACCCCAATGTTGCTCCTCCTCCAAATATTACTATTTCTGTTTAGAACACTAATACCCTTTTGGTCTTCTCAGTGACTTCAGAGATATAAGACCAAACCTCTGGTTTGGTAGCTCTAAAGCTGAAAGGGACCTCAGATGGACCTTGTCCAACTCCCTCATGGAAACACATGAAGTCCAGGTAGTTTAGGTGACTTGAATAAGAACACACAGGTAGTAAGGATCAAAGGAGGAATGTGAATCCCATTCCTCTGACTCAAGATCCCAAGCCCTTTCCACTGTACCTCTATCCTTGACTGCATAGGCACACACAGTGTGGCCATTGTGCCAGAATACCTAGGCACACCCTGCTTGCTCTCTATGCATTTCTATGCTTGATTGATCTCTTTATTTCACCCTTCTATCATTATGTCTTGTCAGTTCTATCTCTACAAAGTCTCTCTTATCTGAACACCCCCCCCCCCGCCCCTGCAGTTCAGGTCCTCATCACCTTTTTGCCTAGAGTATTGTAACAACCTACTAATTGGTTTCCATATTTACAATCTCCCCCCTCTCCAAAATCTTCTTAAGGCACAGGTCTACCTATGCCACTCCCTTGCAAAAAAAAAAAAAATCTTTCATTACATGCATACACTTATATACCTGGAGGCTTAAGTGACTAGTCACACAGCTATCTGGGGAAAATTTTGAACTCAGATCCTCCTGACTCCAGGGCTTGTGCTTTATCCAGGGCACCAGCTAGCTGCCCTAACTAGGTCTATATTGAATTAGGATCAATAACCTTTGTTATGCAATAACCTTCTGGTTGGAACAAGAAAAAGCTTATGGAGTGGAGGGAAAGATGGGGGAGGTACAGGGGAGTGGGTGAGCCTTACTCTTATCATAATTGGCTCAAAGAGGAAATAACATGCACACTCTATCTTACTCTGCAGGAAAGTAGGAGGGGAAGGGGACAAGGGGGTGGGGAGTATTGAAAGAAGGGAGGGCAGATTGGGGGAAGGGCAAGTCAGAAGCAAAACACTTTTGAGGAGGAGTAGGGTGAAAGAAGATAGAAAATAGAATAAATATCATGAGGAGGGAATAGGATGGAGGGAAACACAGCAATAGTAACGATGAAAAAAATTTGAAGCAGAGGCAAGAGAAACGTGAGATGGCAATGATGATAATAGTAAAATGTATAGTACTGACTTCGTTGGGCTATTGTAAAGAAAATTTGTCAGGCATAAGGTACCATATAAATGTTATCTATTATTGTTGTTGTAATAATCAACACCATGTTTTTTTTTGAGGAAATCTCTCTTTAAAGTACCATATAAATGTAGTTTACTATACAAAATGATAAGCAGGATGCTATCAGATAAACCTGGAAAGACTTACATGAGCTGATGCAAAGTGAAATGTACTGTATCCAGATGAATGACAGTTATTTTCAGCAATGTAATGATACAAGCCAACTCTGAAGGATGTATGAAAAATGCAATCCATCTACAGAGAAAGAACTGATGGTATCTGAATACAAATTGAAGCATAATTTATTGTTAGTTCCTTTGTCTAAAGTTTATTTGTTTTCTTTAACAACCTGATTAATGTGGAAATGTTTTACATAAATACACATGTAAATACACATGTATAACTTATATTGAATTGCTTGAGTTCTTAAGGGGGTGGGGAGGGAGGGAGAAAGAGAATTTGGAACACAAAGTTTTAAAAATTTATATTAAAATTTGTTTTTACATGTAACCTGGGAAAAATAAAATTCTAAATAAATAACCTTCTGGTTGGTCCCTGATTCAAATGTTTTCCCATCCCAGTCTAACTTTCCCTCAACTGTCAAAGTGATCTTCCTATAGCATTGATATGACCATGCCATCCCCCTACTCAATACATTTCTGAGGCTTTCTAGGTTCATAATCAAATGGAACATTCTCTGTTTGGCTTTTAAAGCTGTTCACAACTTGGCCCCTTTCTACCATTCTTGGTTTTTTATACAATACTCCCTTACTCTTCTTGAAGTTGCTTGAAGACACCTATTTCCAGACTCTATGCCTTTTCACTCATTGGCATGCATGCCTGGAATGCTCTTTCTGCTCTCCTCCAATTTTTTTGTTTCTTTGACTTCCTTCAGAACTAAGATCAAATCCTGCATTCGGCAGGAGTCTTTTCCTGCCTTCTTTCCCTCCTTTCCAGTGATTGCCCTTGTGAGATTGCTTTCAGTCTACTATGTATATATCATATATATAATATATATAATGTATATTGTGTATATATACATATACATATATATGTACACATATACACATCTTTTCAGATGGGCTAAACCAAGGTCAGGATAACCAGTGGGCTTCAAACCTAACGATGAGTTATGGGGATATCTTCCCCCAAGCATGTGAAGACTTTCCCCAGTAGAATGGGTGGATGAGAACAATTTTTCCCAATGACCATGAAGGCAGCTAAAGCAGATGCTGTGCAGCTCTTAGAAGTTGGTCAGCCATTGAAGAGGCTAAGGTCATCCAGTCATCTTGACTTTTGTTTTGCCACTGGACTTTGATGACTCAAAGAAGAGAAAGTGAGGCTGACAACTTTAGGCCACTCTGACTCACTTAAATCCAATCAACTCACAAGTCTAGACATCACCCTGTAATGCTATCGGTCCTCTTCAAAAACAAAGGATAAACAATATCTTATATAAAGATAGTTGTTTGAATGTTGCCTCCTCTATTAGAAATTGACCTCCTGGAGGACAGGGATCTTTTTTGGCCTCTTATCTTGAAACTTTGTGTTGTTGTCTTTCTCCATATCTCCAAAACTTAACACAGTACCTGGTTCACAGTAAATGTTGACCAACCAACTGGAATGCACTCATATTTCATCTCTGTTTCTCAAAACTCTTCTTTCAAGTCTCAAATCAAGTGTAAGCTCTTCTAGGAAGCCTTCCTTGACCTCATCTTCTCAATTATTAGCTATCACTGTGAGTGTGTCTCTCTGTCTCTGTCTTTCTATCCTACAAGAAGGCCATAAGATCACATGATTATGAACTTAGGGCTGAAAGGGACCTTAATAGTCATCTAAAAACTTCTCATTTTACAGATGAAGAAACTGGGGTGTAAGATATTAAGCGATCTACCCACATTCCCACAGGTAGTAAGTATTAGAACTGGGATTCGAACTCAGATTACAAAACTTCAAGTTTTTTACTCTTTTTTTACCAACAAAATCATTCACAAGAGCAGCTTCACCTCCATATGAATCTTCTTGAAAATTCCCCTGGGAATCTGGTTAAACTAGAGATGGGCTCTTTCACTGTTTATAATTGTAGCTCTTATTTGTCATGAAACCTTTCTTTATAATTCAGTCCAAGGGGAAGTTAGGTGGCACAGTGGATAAAGCACTGGCCCTGGATTCAGGAGGACCTGAGTTCAAACCCAGCCTCAGACACTTGGCACTTACTAGCTCTGTGACCTTGGGCAAGTCACTTAGCTCTTACTGGCCCACAAAAAAAAAATAATAATTCAATCCAATAATTCTCTAAGCATTCAAGTGTCTATGATGTTTCTGGCTCTGTGCCAGGTGCTAGAAATAGAAAGACAAAAATGAAAAAAGTCCCTGCCTTCCATAAATTTACTTGAAGACCTGAAAGTGACTGTAATATAAAGTCTCATTAGGAATTTCATGACCAATTGTTATAGATTATACATTTCCAGGTTATCTGTCACCTAAGAGGGAATTACAATTCATCTGCTATATGTGCTTTTTAGATATTGCTAAATTTTGTAATAATAGAAGATTTTATATTTAGTTTTCCTGCTTAGAGTTTTTGACATTGACTAGAACTTATTTCCATTTTCTAAGAACCAAAGACTCAGAATTGGAAAAGATAAAATACCCACTCATTGTTCTTTGGTATATCTTCCTGAAAAGCTGTCACGTAGAGATGTTAGGTTTCTTACAAATTGTTTTTGATTTTCTTAGCCCATGAACTGGAAATGGTCTTATTCCTTCTATCTATGTTACACCAAGGCAAATATCATTGGGCAGTCATGAATCTTATTTAAACAGAAGCTAACATGGAATGATTCCAATTGTAACATTCCTAATAGCATCATAGACATACATTGTAAATACCTGTATTATTTCCTGGGGTCTCTTCATTTCCAACTGATAGGTACTCCTCATAATTTGCAATGTAAAGTTTAAATAATCAGGCTAAGGATTTCCATCAGAATGAAAGAATTCATCCTGGGCCTATAGAAAACTACTGGATTGTGCATTTATTTGAATAATCTATTTTCAAAATAACTTCCCTCATTAACCTGTATACTTGAAAGGAAGCTATACATGGAAAAATACTCCCCCCCCCCCCGCATTCTACCCCATCAGAAAAATATAACAATTTTGCGACAGAAATTATGTCACTCAAGTCATAGTGGGTAAGTCTGTATATAGGTAAACACTGCCTGAGAATATGTCAGTACAGTCCATTTTCATGGACAAGAAGTTTATGCGCACTAACCCCTGAGGTTTTTTATTTGTTTTGCTCCCTGGGTAGACAGTTTGAATTGGTGGGTTTTTCCATTGTCTATTTCTGGAGCAGGCTTCATATTTCTTGCCAGGATCTTTGGAAATTTGGGACCAATAAAACTGACTCTAAAAATGACCTAGAGTTTTTTCTTGTTGTAGGTGTTCAAACGAAAGCTCTCATAACCAAAATTAGATTTGCTTAAGTTAGGGTAATTCTAATTACCTTGGTAGATTTTTCACTACATCTTTCACTAACTGTTACAATATATAATAAGATCTAATTTCTGCCATCATTTTTAATAGTACCTTAGTCTCAAACAGAATTCAAAACTTTTTTGAAACTTATCATGTGCTTTCAAAATTTGATATATTTTGCTTTTTATGCTGCAGTAACTTCCCAGAATATTTTATATCTTACTCCCCCTCTATCAAACTCCCCCTTGTACCCTGACCAAAAATAAACAAACAAATGAAGCAAAACTATCTGAAAAACTATCTGATAATATAGGTAGCATTCTCCCCTTGTGTCCCCTATTTATTGAAAGGAAGCTTGCTTCTTCATTTATCCTTTATGACCAATATTTTTCTTTACTCTTTTTAGAGGTTTTGTTCACATAATTGTAGTCACTGAAAATATTGTTCTCCTGGTTCTACTATAACATTGTAATAGGTAGTATTATTATTAATGTGATCACCACCAACACTTGCACAGATCTGGCAAACACTTTACGTTTACAATCTCATTTGATCCTCAACTATGGCCCACAAGGAAGATGTTATTATTCCCATTTTATAGATGAAGAAACTGAGGCAAACAGAGGTGCACACAGCGTCACACAGCTAGTAAATATCATGGGCAAGATTTGAATTCAGGTCTTCTTGATTTCTAATTCATCACTCTATCTATTGTGATGTCTACCCATATAACTTCATCACATATAATTTCATATAAAAGATTTCTTTCATGGTACAATGACAGGTGGGGTAGCTAGATGATACAGTGGATAGAGCACCAGGCCTGGAGGCATGAAGATACATCTTTCTGAATTCAAATCTGGCCTCAAACACTTACTAGCTTTGTGATACTTAATCCTGTTTGCCTCAGTTTCCTCATTTGTAAAATGAGCTATAGAAGGAAGTGGCGAACTATTTCAGTGTCTTTGCCAAGAAAACCCCAAATGGGGTCATGGAGAGTTGCCAGTAGCAGGAACACTGGGTTCAGTGTCAGAGAAATTGAATTCAAATCTTGGCCTTGTCACTTACTTATCTGGCCATGACACTTATCTGCATGATCTTGAGCAAAGTGTTTAACTCTTGAGCCTCATTTTCCACATTTGTGAAATGAGAAGTTGGATTTGATGACTTCAAAGCTCCCTTCCAGTTGTAAATCTATGATCCTGATTGTTTCTCTGAACATCTTTTGTGTTTTGTTTCTTATAAGCTAATAGTATTAATTCATTTACAGTATTTTTTCAGCCATTCCACAACTAATGGAAGTTACTTTGTTTCAAGAATTTTTTCCAATCAAAAAAAATGCTACTAGAAATATTTTGGTATATCATAGGGTCTTTTCTTCTGTCTTTGACCTTTTGGGGGAGTTATACATCATGTTACATTTGCTGGGTCATAGGAAAAAATAGCTTATCTATTTTCTTGAATCATTTCAAATTGTTTTTCAGAACTGTTAAACTAATCTACAGCCATACTATCCATGGTATATTAATCTGTTTGTATTCCCAAATACTCTCTCATGTTGGTTTTTTTTTCATTTTTAATATTTCCCCAATTACACATAAAAACAATTTTTAACATTTATTGTTGTTTTGTTTTGAGTTTTGAGTTCCTATGCCGGAAAGGCTATAAAACTGCGCATACCCTTTGATCTAGCAATACCACTGCTAGGTCTATATCCCCAAAATATCCCCCCCCAAAAAAAAAATAAAAAGTGGCTGCTAAGAATTGGAAATCAAAGAATTTCTATTAATTGGGAAATCACTAAACAAGCTGTGGTATATGGTTGTGATATATTACTGTGCTATAAGAAATGATAAGCAGGATGATTTCTGATATACATGGAAAGATTTATATGAACTGATTCAAAGTGAAGTGAGCACAACCAGGAAAACTTTATACACAAGAACAGCAATATTGTTTGATAAAGAATCATGAATGACTTAGCTATTATCAACAATACAATGATCTAAGACAATCCCAAAGGACTAATGATGAGAATCCTATCAACCACCAGAAAGAACTGTTTGAATACAGAATATTGATTTTTCACTTTCTTTCATTCTTTTTATTTTATTTGTTTTCTTCCACAAAATGACTAATATGGAAATGTTTTTACATGCTTGAAAAATATATAAAATATATTTTATTTCTTTTCATCTCAAAGGGGAGGGGAGGAAGGGAGGAAGGACTAGAATTTGGAACTCAAAACTTTTTTTTAAATGTTTAAAAATTGTTTTAATATGTAATTGTAATTTAATATTTATTCATATATTACATATCTCACAGTTTGTTCAGTCATTTCTTAATTGATGGACACCTACTTTGTTAAATTTTCTTTGTTACCACAAAAGGTGCTGCTTTAAATATATAGATTTCTTGTGGACTTTTCTTTCTTTGACATCTTTTGCAGTATGTGTCTCACTATTATTAATTGGTCTATGGTTTTATTTTTCATCTTTGTTTTTAACTGGCTAGGTTATCAAAACTATATTTATCTTGTAAAGAGACTCGGATAGAATGTCTTCTTTCTCAATTATTGAGTATTTTATAGCAAAGGTCTTAATTACTATTTAGACATTTGATAAAATCCACCTGTAAGTTTATTTAGACTAAATTCCTTCCACAATATCCTCTATACCTTTCTTTCTAGTTCATTGATGGCTTCCTTCATTTTTGTTTCTAAGTTTGAGTTGTTTGAGATCTTTAAATCTTGTTCTCTGGGGCAGCTAGGTGGCGCAGTGGATAGAGCACCAGCCCTGGAGTCAGGAGTACCTGAGTTCAAATCTGGCCTCGGACACTTAACACTTACTAGCTGTGTGACCCTGGGCAAATCACTTAACCCCAATTGCCTCACTAAAAAAAAAAGAAAAGAAAAGAAAAAGAAAAAAAAATTTGTTCTCTTTATTTTTATTTTATTCTATTCTTGAAGATAAACATCTATTTCCTTTAAATTTCCAATTGTATTGATATCTAATTGTGGATAGTTGCTTCTCATAAAAAATATTTCCTCTTTGTTTTGATATTCAATTTTCCCTTTGATCATTTTATTTTCTTCTTTTTTGAATCTAATTAGTTATTTTATGCATTTTACTAATATTTTTTAAAAATAAAGAACTGAGTTTGCAAAATGAAAAACTACAAAAATGAACCAAAATGTGCACAAAAGTCATCTCGAAAATTAAAGGATAAAATGGGAAAAAAGGCAATTAAAGTGAGTTAATATAAAGGTAATGACTATTATGAAAGATAGATTGGGATAGCATTAGCAGGTTGGAGGATCAGGAAAGGTTTCATGGAAAGATGGTATACCAAGGAAGAGAGGGAGTAAAGTAAAGGTGAGGAAGGGGCACATTTTGGGCATATGGGACAGTCTGTGCAAAGGAGATAGAGTCTCATGAAGAATAGAGAAAAAAAGTCAATTTTGCTAGATCACAGAATACTAGACAGGGAATAATGCCCAGTGAGGCTTAAAAGATAGGTCATGAACAGCATCTGTAGAGGTTTGGAAACTATACAGAAGAATTTATATTTTATCCTAGGGGCAAAAAAAAAATGCAAGAACAAAAAAAAACAACAAAACCAACTCAATTTGTTTCACTAGGAGAGTGACATGGTCAGATCTGAGCTTGAGGAAAATTATTTTGGCAACAGTATGTAAAATCAGTCTAAGCAGTGATATATGAGCTAGGATAACAATTAGGAAGTTGCAATAAACTAAGTGAGAAATGAAGGCTTGCACTAAAGTGGTAGCTGTGTGAATAAACAGAAGTGATCAGATGTGAGAATCATGCTGGGGTTATGAATCTGGAAGACTACAAAGGTATTGATTCTTTTGACAGAAACAAGGAAGTCTGGAATAGGGGAGGGTTTTTGGGAGGAGGGTATAATTAATTCAGTTTTCGACATGTTGAGGTGGAAACATCTTTGAGACATCCCCTTTCAAATGTTCAGTAGGAATTTTATAATGCAGAACTGGAGGTCATGTGAGAGATAGGATATATATACACACATACACATATACATATACATATATATGTACACACACATACACACGCATGAACATATGTACATGTCATAATATTTAAATCCATGGAAGATGATGAAATTAGAGAAAGAGAGAGATACACTGTCTTTGCCTGAAGCCTTAACTGATCCCCCTAGCTGCTAATGCTCACCCAAACTACCTTGAATTTAACTAATTTGTATATATTTATATTTATCCATTTTATATTTGTGCTATATATTTGTATATCTACTTACCGTAAACTCCATGCAAATAGGGACCATTTTATTCTTTGTTCTTGTATTCTTCTCACCTAGTGCAGTGCCTAGTGCACATTGGGTAATGAATACTTGTTGACTGATTAACTGAAAGCAGAATTCTGAATAAATTGGCATAACACATCTGAGTGATCTACAAACTTTAGGCCACTTTCTTTCTTATTTATGAACCACATTTTCCCTGGCAATAGTCACCCTAACCTTATATCTTTCTAATTAAGCCACTGAGTATCATCAATTTAGAGGATCTTATTGTTATCCATAGAATTTCTCTACCTCTTCCCTCTCTAAAGCAGTTTTTGATACATCAGAGGCAATTATTCTCAAGGTGACATTTTTTTTAAATTATCATGAGACTAACAAGTTTCCTGTGAAAATATATTTATTTTTGCCTTTTCCTCTCCAAGAAAAATTTAGTGGGCTTTCTTTTTCTTCCTTTAGCTACAACTTTGATGTCAATATTGATGAGGTTTGATTCCTTTACAACATCAATTCATTGATCATTGGACAGAGATTTCACTTTTAGAATAGGAATAGGAACAGGAACAGATCTATGATTTTACTGTTAGAGGGAATGCTTAAGTGAGAAAACTTTCTTTGCCAATGTAGTTCAGCACATTCTCTGAATGATACAATCTTAAAAAGCTGTATAGAATACTGAGAGAGAGGTTGCTTACACAGCCAGTATGTATCAGAGGTACACCTTGATCCCTGCCTGATCTTGGCTTTGAAGACATCACGCTAATCACTATATCATAATATCTCTCACATTTAGAAAACTAAAGTCATATTGCTATTTATAGATGGTTTTAAAACAGTGCATAAGTTAGCTGGGGCCTCAGTGGCCAGCATTGTTGCAGTGTTCTGTGCTAAAAAATAATTCTTCAGGAAAGCAGAGGAAGAGAGGAAAAGGAACAGGGCATGTGTCTGGGCTTAAAATAGAGTCCAACTCCACACCTTACAGAGCCTTAGACACCCAAGTTTCAAACCGAAGAAATCAACCCCTATGATAATGCTACTAATGTGACAGCACATGTGACCCTGGGCAAGTCACTTAACCCCAATTGACTCACCCAAAACAAACAAAAAAAAAGAATGAAAATACACAGAAGGAAGAACAATCTACAAAAGTAGAAGCAAAGAATGATAATGTTAAAATAATATATGCTCTTCATACAAGCAAATCATACTGATCGCAAATATAGGATTCATAGTTAAAGCCTAAAGATTATACATATCCCAACAGAAAATAGCAAGTTAAAAAAATCTGAACACCATAATGCAAAAATTATAACATAAAATTTTTCAAGAACTTTTGAATACAGAAAATGAAATTCCAATTGAAAGAATCTATAGATCCCCTCCAGGGTAAAAAAAAAGCAAGGTTGTTAACTCCAGGATACAATGTGGCTAAATTTAATAATTCAATTCATAAACAACAAGCAGTCAGGAGAAAGATCTTTAAATACCAGGAAAAGAAATTTAAATAACACAAGACTATCCTATACCCACAAGAAAGTACAGAAAGGAATGGAATTAAAAAAGCAGTTCTGAGTAAACTATCCTGCAAATCTGAGCTTAATTATAAATGAAAAAATTCAATATCATAGACAATAGGCAATTCAACAACAATAGATATTAAATAATAAGGAAGCATTTGAAACATTCTTTTTTTTCTTTTTGGTGAGGCAATTGGGTTTAAGTGACTTGCCCAGGGTCACACAGCTAGTACGTGTTAAGTGTCTGAGGCCTCTGGATTTGAACTCAGGTCCTCCTGAATCCAGTGCCAGTACTCTATTCACTGCACCACCTAGCTGCCCCTGAAACATTCTTAGAAAGAAAACCAGACAATATTTGCTTCTTGAATACCCCAGACCAGGATGCAAGAGAGATTAATGGATGCAACAGTCAAGGACAGCAACAGCAAGAGTGATAGCAGAAAAACCAGTTAAGAACTTTCTAAATGCACACGAGGATGCTGGGGTTGAAGGCAGAAGTAAGGTAGAGGTAACAGTAACAAGGTGAACCTGTAGCATTATGGACAGAACCTTGTGATACCCTGCCTATAAACAAAAAGCAATGTTTTGTCGAGTTTTGTTTTTGTTTTTTGTAAGACTGCATTACAAAATGCAAGGGTGCATTAAGGGTGAAGAAGGAAGTAGGGCATATATGAGAGTGTGTGATGTGCCTGGGTCAAATCAAGGACTGGCAATGAGGGTGGTGGGTGACCCCTTGGCCTCTCAGGAAGAGGTTTTAGGGGAGGAAGTGATAAGGAGGGGAGAAGGATTGAAAACAGGGAACCCTTTTTTCATGGTTAAAGGTGTTTATACTCATTAATGTTCCTTTTGGTGAAGAGAGCTGTTTTGGAAAGGAAGATGGAGACCTTGTGCTGGGTGTTATCTGGGAGATTTGGTGCTTCAAAAGACCACTTATCCTACCTTTAAGAGGGAGGGAGTTGGAACTTCCAGGAGTATGGGGGAGTGAGAGGACAAGGACCCAGGGAGGAAATTTTGAGACAAATGAGGAAAGTAACTGTAAGGGAGGGTTTAGATGAATGAGGGGCTACATAAAGAGGGATATGGGGAAGTAGTACTACCATGGAGTAGTGTCCTCTCTGTTACCTGCAGGAATTAGTATATTTCTAGGAGTGAGGTGAAATGGAAAAGGGGAGTATGAAGATCAGGGTCTACAAAGCAGTGGCAGAAACTTCTTGGAGGGGAGAACCCAGAATGAAAACTCTCAGTTTTCATTCCATAAAGAAACTTGAGAATAAAGTAGTAGCAGATGGAGGTTTTGAACCAAAGAATAAGGATCTAGATAAGAGAGGGAGAGGGAGAGGGAGAGGGAGAGGGAGAGGGAGAGGGAGAGGGAGAGGGAGAGGGAGAGGGAGAGAGAGAGGGAGAGGGAGAGGGAGAGGGAGAGGGAGAGGGAGAGGGAGAGGGAGAGGGAGAGGGAGAGGGAGAGGGAGAGGGAGGGAGAGAGAGAGGGAGAGAGAGAGAGAGAGAGAGAGAGAGAGAGAGAGAGAGAGAGAGAGAGAGAGAGAGAGAGAGAGAGAGAGGATGTATAATAAAGTGAGAAAATCCTCTCTAAAAAAGGGGAACCAAAATAATGAACTTTAAAAAACTAATGAACAAGGGGGCAGCTAGGTGGCGCAGTGGATAAAGCACTGGCCCTGGATTCAGGAGGACTTGAGTTCAAATCCAGCCTCAGACACTTGACACTTACTAGCTGTGTGACCCTGGGCAAGTCACTTAACCCTCATTGCCCTGACAAAAAACAAAAAACAACAAAAAAATAGGTAATATAAAAAACCAAAAAATTGATAAAAATTTAAAGAAAAACTAATGAACAAGTATCATTGCAGGGAAGAAAGGGAGGGGAAATTTGCCTGAGAGGATAAAAGGGGAGGGAAGAATTATATAACCACACAGAAGAAGGAAAGAAAAAGGAATTAATAAGCAAAACTACAAAGGAAAATTCATAACAAACAGAAGGGGGGTTAGGGTGAGGGGAAGAGCCAGTGGGAATAGCAACACTTTAAATTTAAAAAAACAAAATTAAGCTAAAATAACTGAAGAGACATAGTATTGTGTTTACAGGAAAAAAAGAGGGAAAAACAACTTGAAAAAATATTAGAGACAAATGGTGGAAAATGTAAACCTAATGCTTAATCTTTTAAATGTGAATGAATTAAATAATCCAAAAAATTGAAAAAAGAGTGATATATTGGATAAGAAAAGAAAACCCTATAATTATATGCTTACAAGAAACACATTCAAAAGACAGAATAGACAAAATAAAAATGAGGAGATGGGAGAAATTTTACTCTGCATCAAATTAATCCAAAGAGCAAAAGTTGTAGTTACACTCTCTGAAAAAGTAAAAACAAACCTAAAAGAGAGAGAGAGAGAGGTAAATATGGAAAAGAACCATGGATAATGAACCAATATTAGTAATAAACATTTATGTTCCAAATTCCTTAGCATCAAAATTCAAAAAGGAAACATTAATTTAACTACAAGACATAGACAGTAACCCAAAAGTGAAAGAAAACTTCAAGATCACTTTCTCAGTTTGGGATAAGTATAACAGAAAGATAACAAAATGGAAAAATATGGAGTTGAACACATTATTGAAGTAACTAATTCTAAAAGACTTATGATATCTTCTAAGTGGGAATGCAAATTCATATACATACTTCTCAGCACCACATAGAATTTTTACAAAAATTGACCACATAGTAGGGGACAAACATATTAAAAACAAATGTAAAAAATGAAGAAATAATAAATGCATCCTTTACAGGTCATAACACAACAAAAATAAGTATTGGTTCCAGAACTACAAAGAAAAGACAGACCTAAATGGAGACTTAACAATGAAATCCTAAATAATTAAAGGGACAAAGAAAGGCAGCTAGGTGCCTGAAGTTAGGAAGACTCATTTTCCTGAGTTCAGATCTGACCTCAGACACTTACTAGCTGTGTGAATAGCTGGGCAAGTCACTTAACCCAGTTTCCCTCAGTTCCTCCTCTGTAAAATGAGCTGGAGAGGAAAATGGCAAATCATTACAATATCTTTGCCCGAAGATATTGTCATAAACAGGAGACATGACTGAAGTGACCGAACAATAACAGAGAACAAATCATAGAATCAATACTTAGGTAAAATAAAATTAAAATGATGAAACAACATACCAAAATTTCTGGGATTAAGCTTAAGCAGTATTCAGGGGATGGGGTGGAAGCATATACAAACATACATTAAGAAAATAAAGAAGAAAATATTAATGAATTGAATATGCTTTAAAAAATAAAAGCAAACATAAACCTAAAATAAACACAAACAATATGTTAAAAATTAGAGAAGAAATGCATAAATTGTAAACAAAAAACATTAAAATAATCATTAAAATAAAAAACTAGTTCTTTGAAAAGATTAATAAAAATCTATAGACTTTTTAACTAATCTGATTAAAAAGTAGAAGGGAGAATATAAAATCAATAAAATAGTAAATAAACAAGGTGAAATCACAACAAAAGCAGAAGAAATAAAAAAGAATATTCACAACAGTTATACTAACAAAACTGAGAACACAAAAGAAATAAAGGAATATCTTCAAAAATATAAAACACAAAAACTATCACAAGATCAGATAGAGATATTAAATAAAACAATCTCAGAAAGAAAAATAGATATAACTGTAAAAAGAACAACAACAATAAAAAAAACCACCTAACTACCCAAGGAAAAATCTTCCTAGTCCTGATGGATTCACAATAGAGTTCTATCAAATGTTTAAAGAATAATTAGTATCCATACTTTATAAATTATTCTCAAAAGTTGAGAAAGAAAATATCTCAATCCTTTTATGAGACAAATATAGTCCTAATACCTACACCACAAAAAGATAAAACAATAAAAGGAAAACTATAAGCTAATATCATTAATGCATATTACACAAATTTTTTTTTAAGTTTTAAACAGACTGTAGCAATTTATCCAAGAAATCATTATGACAATGGGGAATTTACACCAGATATATAGAGATGTTTCAGCATTACAAAAACAGTCAACATAATTCATCATAGCCAAAAAATTCAAAACTACATGATTATCTCAGATGTAGAAAAAGCCTTTGACAAAAGTACAGCATTCTTTTATACTTAAAATTCTACAAAATATATGCATAGAGGGACCTTTTTAATATCATAAAAAACATAAATCTACAACCAAAAGCAAGCATCATATGCAATGAGAATATACTTTTCCAATAGATATGGAAGAGAAAATAAGATGCCTACTCTCCCCACTATTATTTAATACAATTCTTAAAATTATAGTAGAAGCAATAAGATGAGAAACAAATTAAAGGAATAAAACTAAATAAAGAGTAGATAAAACCACCCTTACCTATCGATGATATGATGGTATACTTCAGAAAATCCTAGACAATCAACAAAAATGATTGAGACAATTAATAGCTTCAGCAGATTTTCAGTCTACAAAATAAACTCTTAAAAATCAATAGCATTTTGATATATTAAAAACAAAACCTAAATGACTGAATAAGAAGTAACCACAGAAAGGGAAATCCCATTACAGATAACTTAAAAAATACACAAAATATCTGTGGCTTTATCTATGAAAGCATACAAAAATCTTGTATAGATTTAATTATATGGTGCTCCTTAAAGAAAAAAAAATGGCTCAAGGAATATCCCGTGTCCATGACTAAGCCAGGCCAATATAATAAAAATGACAATACTACCAAAATTAATTTTACTTTTATTGATATAGAAATTAAAGTACCAAAAGGAAAGAACCTTTATCAAGTACTGTAGAACTTGATAAAATAACAACAAATTTCATTTGGAAAAAAAATCTTGAATATCAAGGGAAATAATGAAAAACAAGTTGTGATGAAAAAGATAGCACTTTCAGACCTCAAACTTTTTTCTGTTTAGAATTTTATTTTGCAAATTACATGTAAAAACAAATTTTGACATCAATTTTTAAAAACTTTGTGTTCCAACTTCTCTTCCTCCCTCCCTTCCCACCACCACCCCCAAGAACTCAAGTAATTCAATCAGTTCTTTATCTGTAGATGGATTGCAATTTTCATAAATCCCTCAGAGTTATATTGGATCATTGCATTGCTGAAAATAACCACATTCTTCCCACTATTATTCTTACACTATTTCTGTTTTTTTGTATACAGTACATTTCACTCTGCTTCAGTTTATGTAGGTCTTTCTGGGTTTTTCTGATAGCATCCTGTTCATCATCACCTTTATATAGTACCTTAAACATGACAAAGATTTCTTCACAATAGCCCACCAAAGTAGGTACCATACATTTTGCCATTATGATCAATCACCATAACTATTTACCTCCATCCTCTTCCCTTCTAATGAAATTTACTCTATTTTCTGTCTTCTTTTATCCTATTCCTCCTCAAAAGTGTTTTACTTCTGACTGCCCCTTCCCCACTCCACCCTCCCTTCTTTCATGCCTTCTCTCCTTAGCCTCTTCCCGCCCTGCTTTCCTGCAGGGTTAGATAGATTATTCCTCCCAATTGGGTGTGTATGTTATTCCCTCCTTGAGCCAACTCTAATGAAATTAAGGTCTTTGAGATGATTCTGTGTTCTAAATTTTCTTCCTCAATCCCTCCTCAACTTTCCCTATGAAATCAAGCAATTCAATATGTCATAAATGTACAGTTATGCAGAACATCTTCACCTTCCTCAAAAGCATTTTGCTTTTTTCTGCTCCCTACCCCAATCTGCCCTGTCCTACCCTCCCCTCCTCCCCTTATCTCCTTCCCTTCCCACTTTCCCTCAGGGCAAAATATGTTACCATACCCACTTGAGTGTGTTTGTCATTCCCTCTTTGAGCCAGTTCTGATGATAGTAAGGTTCATTTACTCCCCCACTCCTTCCCTCTCTTCCCCTCCCCTCCATAAGCTTTTTCTTATTTCTTTTATGTGAGCTACTTTTCCCCAGTCTACCTCTCCCTTTCCCTTTCTTCCAGTGCATTCCTCTTACTCCTTAACTTTATTTTAAAGGTGTCATCATGGGTTAGCTAGGTGCCACAGTGGATAAAGCACCAGTCCTAGACCCAGGAAGCCCTGAGTTGAAATCTAGCCACAGACATAAGACACCCCACCCTGCCTGCCCCACAAAAAACAAGGATAAACAAAAAATAAATACTTTATAGATATCATCCCTTCATTTTCAGTTCAGACCTGTGTCCTCTAAGTGTATTCCTTTCAGTTGCCCTAGTACTGAGAAAGTTCTTATTAGTTAGAAATATTATCATCCCATGTAGGAATGTAAACAGTTCAATCTTTTTTTTTTTTTTTTTTAGTGAGGCAATTGGGGTTAAGTGATTTGCCCAGGGTCACACAGCTAGTAAGTATTAAGTGTCTGAGGCCGGATTTGAACTCAGGTACTCCTGACTCCAGGGCCCATGCTCTATCCACTGTGCCATCTAGCTGCCCCAGTTCAATCTTTTAATATCTCTCATGATTTCTTTTTCCTGTTCATCTTTTATGCTTCTCCAGGTTCTTGTATTCAAAAGTCAAATTTTCTATTCAGTTCAGGTCTTTTCATCACAAATGCCTGAAAGTCCTCTTTTTAATTGAAGTCCCATTTTTCCCCTGAAAGATTATGATCAGTTTTCTGGGTAGGTGAACTTTGGCTGTAGTCCCAGTTCCTTTGCCCTCTGGAATATCATATTCCATGCTCTCTGATCCTTTAATGTAGATGCTGCTAGATCTTATTTTATCCCTACTGTAGCTCCACAGGATTTTAATTCCTTTTTTCTAGCTGCTTGCAATATTTTCTCCTTGACCTGGGAGCTCTGGAATTTGGCTAGAATATTCCTGGAGGTCTTCCTTTTGGGATCTCTTTCAGAAGGTGATTGGTGGATTCTTTCAATTTCTATTTTACCTTCTGCTTCTAGAATATCAGGGGAATTTGCCCTGACAATCTCTTGGAAGATGCTGTCTAAGTTTTGTTTTGGTCATGGTTTTCAGGTAGTCCAATGATTTTCAAATGATCTCTCCTGGATCTTTTTTCCGGGTCAGCTGTTTTTCCAAGAAGATATTTCACACTGCCCTCTATTTTTTTTATTCATTTGGATTTGCTTTATTGTGTCTTGATTTCTCATAAAGTCACTAGCTTCCATTTGTTCAGTCCTAATTCTTGGGCAATTATTTTCTTCTGAGAGCTTTTGTATCTCCTTTTCCATCTGGCTTTTCAAGCTGTTGACTTTTTTCTCATGACTCTCCTGCATCACTCTCATTTCTCTTTCCATTCTTTCCTCCACCTCTCTAAATCTTCCTTATAGCTCTCCTACTTTCTCTTCAAAGTCCCTTTTGAGCATCCCCATGGCTTGAGACTAGTTCATATTTTTCTTGGAAGCTTTGGATGTAGGGGGCCTGAGGTTGCTATCCTCTTCTCAGAGTGCACCTTGATCTGCCTTGTCACTAAAGAAACTTTCTATAATTCTCAAATTTCTTTGCTTGCTCATCTTGCTTTTACTTGACTTTTAACTTCCTCTTGCAGTGGGCCCCTACTTCCAAGCTACGCTGTCCCAAGCTTCAGAGGGTCCCAGGTGCTTTGGTTTGAGGAATGGCAGGGTTTTTTTCTTACCTGGCCTGTCCTCTGGACCAAAGATAACTTCAAACCAACTTGCTAATTAACCAGTGTGTTGTTAAAAAATCTAAATGTATAGTCACCTTAAATTAGATGCTTTAGCACCAGTCTTTGGGCATTAAGTATTTATTAAAGTATACCAGGTATTATAAAAGAAGAACACGTGGAGTTCAAAAAGTTAAGAAAAGGCCCATCTAGCCTAGAATTCCAGCCTGGTCAGGTTCTTCTTCAAGTTCTCTGCCATGAGCCTGCTTCAATCAGGAATTGCTCTCAAACTGAGCGTGGAAGATTTTTTATAGGTCTGTAGCAGAGGTGGTCCTTACACACGGCTTCAAGTTGATTGGTTGAGAGTGTTCTCCTGTTGATGTCACAGTCCACAGCCTCTGAGAACACACTCTACTTAGCTTTGGCCATGTGTGGTCTCAATTTAATCAACCTTAACTAGGTTCTCAGTCTTTCAGTCTCACCCAATTCAATCAATTCCAAATCAATCTTCAGGTGGGGCTCTTGGGCGTCTGCCAAATCCCATTATTTTATCACACCAGCCAGCAAACCTTTGTGTTCTGTGGTTTTCAGCTCCCACATGTGGGCCTCCCACATAGCTGAATTCCTCCTTAGGTCTTACAGACAACCCTGTATTTTCCACCCCACCCCACCCCCAGCCAGCTGTTTAGTTGTCTCACCTGACCATAACCTTAGTTTTTAGAAGACGCTGATGTTGCAGCTGATTTGGAGGCTCGGGTAAGTTTCTCTGGCACAGCCTGCCTGGGGACTATATCAGTGAGATTGTGGAGTTGGGTTTGTCTTGCAGCTCAGCATGGCCCCCTCTAAGCTGTCTTTGGATAGAAAATAATCTCAGCCATCTTGTTGTGGGGGTTGTTACTCCAGGGGTTGTTTTATGACTCTTTTGGGGGTAATTGTGTCAGGAGCTCTGTGTGTTTAATCCCTCAAACTTTATTATAAAGCAGCAATCAACATAATCATCTACTATTGGTTTGAAAATATATAGTTCAAGGGAAAAGACTAGACAAGGGAGAATAATGATAAAACAATGGAACTCAATAACCAAGTGTTATTAATAAAGTAGAAAATATAAATTATCTAGAAAAATAACTTCATTTCATTAAAAAGTTGTAGGAAAACTGGAAAACAGTTCTGGCAGAAATTAGACTTAGACCAACACCTTATACCATATTCCACAATAATTTTAAATGGATATACAACCTCAACATTAAAGATCATACCATCAAAAAAATTTAGAAGAAAAACCCAGAGATAAAGACAGTTACAGAAAGCAAAGTAGTTATCTTTAAAAAGCTTTCTGCATAGAAAAAACAAAACAAAACAAAACAAATGCACCTAGGATAAGAAGGGAAATGGTTGAATGGGGCAGAGTGGAATGCTTGTATCAAAGTCCTCTGAAAGGCATTTCATAACAGAAGTATATAAATTAACAAACATTTATCACTAATATTAACTCCCTAATAATGTTATCAAAGAATATGAACATTTTTAAAAGAACATTTTATAAGAACATGGGGGGGGGGGATGAGGGTTAAGTGACTTGCCCAGGGTCACACAGCTAGTAAGTGTCAAGTGTCTGAGGCCAGATTTGAACTCAAGTCCTCCTGAATCCAGGACTAGTGCTTTATCCACTGTGCCACCTAGCTGCCCCAGAACATTTTTTTTAAGTATCCAAAACCACAGGGGAAAGTGCTCTAACTCCCTAATAATAAGAGAAATGCAAGTCAAAAACAACCTTAAGGTGTTACCTCATACCCTGACAATTGGCAAAGATGACAAAAAATGTCAATAGATGTGTATGGAATGATGGGCACATGAATAATACTTCTGGAGCTGCAAAATGATATAACCATTTTGGAAAGAACTTTGGAATTATGCAAAGAAAGTAACTAAATTGTCAATAACTTTTGAACCAGGGCTTCTGTAGGGGCCAAATTTATCATGGGGAGAGTTAATTGGATAGTTCACCATAATACTGGGGTTCAGAAAATAATGAGAGACCTCTAGGTCCAAATTTTCCCCCCTTCCAAACTGCCTTTTTTAGTTATTTCTCCCAGGCTAATAAGAAAGGAGATTAACAGCCTCTTTTCCACAAACAAACCAGGTTTTATTAATGGAGCAAAGGTGAAGTTAATAAAGCCAGGGACAAGGGAAGAGGGGAAGAGAAAAATGGATAAGCTCTGACTGACTCAAACCCCAAACTTGCTTCCAGCTTAGCTAACTTGAAGAGCTGGCCTCACTTCTAATAACTCACCAGCTGGGGTCCATAGTTTCAATGGGAGTCAGCTGTGCAGTCCCTCTCTAGTACACTCCCAAAGCTCACCAAAGGGAAAGAAAGCTTCCCAGAGCCAGCATTCTCCCTCTTACTTCCTCTCTCCTTCCCCCAAAGGGGAGGTCCTTCAAGCTGGTTGGCCAAGACTGGTCCCCTGCTGACATCAGTAGTACACCCACACATTACTCAGGGCTGGCCAGGTGTGGCTACAATCTAATTATCCCCAGGTAGGTACTTAGTCAGTTTCTCATTCTCACCCAATTCAAATAATACTAAATTAATCATGTGGGACCCCTGGGCATCTGGTAAATTCCATTATTTTATCACAATTCCATTACTGAACTTATCCTACCTACCTACCTACCTATCAATCAATCTACCTATCTATCTATCCATCTATCTCTTTATCTATCAATGGAAATATAGACAAGAAGATATTCCCCATATATAACAAAACATTTATAGTAGCACTTTTTTGTGGTAGGAAAGAATTAGTAGCAAAGTAGATACCCATTGTCTGGGAATACCTGAACAAACTATTGTGCATGAATGTGATGTAATATTACTTTCCTGTAAGAAATTTATGTATGTGATGAATACAGAAAGACATGGAAAAATCTACATGAACTGATACAGAATGAAGTAGGCAGAGCCAAGAAAACAATACACATAATAACTAGAGCAATATAAATGGAAAGAACCACACATAAAAAATCAAAGATGAATATAATAAATTATACATATAAAGAATGATTTAAATGAAGAGACATGACAAGATATCTCTAACTTTATACCCTTTTGTTGAGGTGGGAGTTCCAAAAGTGTTATGCATTGAACATGTTTTGGGATTTTTAATGTATTTATCAGTTGTGTTCATTTCTTTCCTCTTTTTTTAAGCCCTTATGTGCATGACTCTCTGGGAGAGGAAAAATGAGAGATTCTAGAGATAATCATGATGATGTAAAAAATGGAAAGCATAAATTAAAAAAAAAACATTTAAAAAGAAAAATTGTAATTAAACATATTTGTTTATATTGATATTTGTTGTTGTTTGCAATAAAACATTTACTTTTTAAAGGTAACTAGAAATCTTGGAGAGAGTAGTTTCATTTTGGTGGTGGGAGAAACAAACAAATTGCAAGTGTTTGAGAAATAATTGTAGAGAATGCTAAGTAGAGGCATCAAGAGTAGATGATTCCAGGACTTTTATAGTGATAGGGATTAGAGATAGAGCACAATTTTCTGAGATGATATCAAAGCAAACTGAGCTTGGTTTTAAAGACCTGTGCATGTCTATAGGCAGCAAGGAAAGAACCTATATAGAGAGAAAGATGGAAGATGAGAGAAAGAAGGAAGTGACCAATGAAAAAATTTTGGAGAGGAGATGGGCAATATGGAAAGAAGGGCATAACTAGAGGGGTTATACCTGAAAAGTAAAAATAATACCTAATCCATTCTCAGGAACGAAAGTAAAGGATGGTGAGGATACAAAAAATTTTAATTTGGAGAATTGGAAGTTAACTCTTCTGCTTTCTCATAAAGCTGGAGGCAAGGATATCTTTTGAGGGGTGAGGAACGTTATGAGATATTTAGAACAGCTGCTTAGGAAAGTCAGATAGAGAGTAAATGAAGGAAGAATAAATGGTTTCCATGAAACAGTGAGGGACCTGTGGACATTAGATACCATGTCAAATGAAGGTTAAAAAAAATCTTTTTTTAGTCTTTGCAGGATACATACATAATAAAGGCAGGAATGTGGCTAGGCAAGGGAGAAGATAATGATCTCAGTTAGACTCTGAGCTCAACTTTTTGTATTTTTTTTCCCTGTCCCCTTATTTGCTTGGGAGAGTGGAAGGGTTTTGGCATTGAGGAACTGGGAAAATCAGGATCCTAAGAATTCTTGGAAGTTTGTTAAAAGGGAAAACTCTAAAACACAAGATAACTAGACATAGTCTAGGAATAGTAGATAGGGATGGGAGCTGTAATTTATTTGGCAAACTCCCAGATGAGGAAATTCCCTCTACCAAAGCACTTCAGCATCTTCTCTTTAACTTACAGAGTTGTGTGAAGGATCAGGTTAAGTGACTAGTCTATGGTCATACAGCCAGTAGGAGTTGTATGGGAAGGTCAAATAAAATGACTATGAAAAACCTTTTTCATTTTGACCAAAGATTCAATTCATAACTAGTAGCTAAACTCAACAAGTGAAAATTCACCAGTTAAAGAGGAAATTCTAAATTCTGGCAAACAGACTGAAAAACATACCCAAAGCTACAATGTCCAGGAAGTCTTTCCAGAAAAACTCCTTCTAAAAAGAAATTTCCCTAAACCCCTTCTCCATCTTTTCAGTGCACAACACTCCATCTTATGCCTCACATTAGGTGATGTACCATACTGTGGGATGGTGCTATGAAATGCTGCATAGTTGCTACATATCTAATGCTTCACCACCACATATAACTGTGTAACCAAATGATATGCCCTGAGAAAGCTAACGATGCTTCTAACATGTAGTTTCCTAGTGTGCTAATGAATTCTTTTCTCTTTAGTCTGGTTCATCAATGTATTTGACAATCAGTCAATAGACCAACTAGTGGGTGAAATTGTCCAGGGAGACTTCCCTGTTTAAGAAATTCCCCAAGAGTATGAGAGACCAGATTTTGGACCAGGGTCTTCCTGGCTCCAAGACCAGTTTTCTATTGACTACCATATGCTGTCTCTGATATTTTACCTATAGGAAACTTAAACCAGGAGGTAGAAGAAATACCAATTCTAGTCAGGAGTAAGTTTTACCAAAGATGGACCCAAACACTGGCAACCAGAAAAGACAGTTCTAAAACAGACTTCAGCTTGAAGGCCGTAGCTATTTCACTAGGAGTAACTCTATTCTATGTTACAAAGAGTTTGGGACCTGAGGCAAAGAACCTCCTGCTAGAGATGAAAAGCCTCTTCTATCCAAGACTCCAAAAGGAACAGACATGTTACTTCTTGAGGGGGAAAAAAAGCAAGAAAGATGTTTATCCCTCTAGGTTTCAATAACTTAAGTAACAAGAATTTCAGTTCAAAAAAAAAAAACTTTTTAAAACCTCAAAGCTTTAAACTAAACAATCATGGAAGAGCATACTCTCCTCATGAGGAAGACATAGTACCTCAATCAAAGACTCTTGCTGAAGGCAAAAGCTAGAAGCATACGGAAGCTCCTCAATAATGTGCCTAGTGGAGTTATGCTTGGTATCATCCAGCAGTGATCCCTTAAATAGGGGAACAGTGTCCAGGGGAGACAATGTTGCACCTGGAAGAGACAAGCAAGATGCAAAGCCAGCAAAAGTATCATAATTACACCACCAGAAAACAATAGCAACCCTAACACATAGGAAACATAGGTTTCCCCTCCATTACTATGCCCTGACCATGTTTTTATATGTGTGACTCTCTATGCATGTACCCTGGCTACTCATGCTGCCTATGCATGTAACCCTCAATGCATGTATACCCTTCAATAGGTGTGTCCTTTCTTCCCTTTAAGAGTACATATATTTGTGAGAGACTGTACCTCCATATTAATGGGGAAAATCTTATATTGTTACTTATCTTTTTATGGTATTTCATTAAATACCTTTTCTTCAGTTGTGTCCTTTGAATGATCACTAAAGGTAAACAAATTAGCAGGGGCTCATGTGCTATGTTTTGGGGGAGTTTTTTTTGAGGGTATGACTACAGAGTACCTTGAACCTACAGTAGCCTAACTTCACAGAACCAGCCCCTGGTTCATTAGGAATCACAACAGGCACTACAAATGAATTTGTATTGGACACAGTTCCATCAGAGGATGACTTCCTCCAACTGCATTAAGCAGCTCAAACGTAGGGGTGATCCAAAGAGGGCAGATCGGCAGGACATCAAGAGGGAAAGCAGTGTAGAGCAAAATATGGGATCAAGACTTTGAAGAAAAGAAAGTGACAGTTGAGGTCATTACTTTGTTGACTTATTGCTGTCTATTTGCACATGGCCAGGTGGGACAGGAAGAATACAACCACTAATTAAACAAAGGGAAAGATATGAAAAAATCCACCAGGCACAGAGGATTAGGCCTTGATGAATGTATTTCATCTTTTTCCACATTTAGCTCCTGTTGTCATACAGAAAACATCCAGGGATAATGTAATAAATGAGATAATCAGCCAACAAATATTTATTAAGCAAGATGCTAGGCACTGAGAAAGAAACAAAGAAATATAAGACACAATCCCTTGTCGTTGCAAATACAAAGCGTATATACATGAAAAGATAATTAACAATGGCAATACTACCAAAGGAATGCTGCAGTGATCTAAAAGTAAACAACAACCCAAAAAAATTAGCTTCATCATCTTCCCTATTTTGTTGGTTCACCTGTGTCACTTATTGAAAATGTACTAAAGAAATATGTTGGAAGGAAGGAAAGAAGGAAGGAAGAAAATGAAATACTTCCCACCCACAAGAAACTCACTCAATTTTACTGGAAATTTTTCTGTCACCATTAAACATTTTTTTTAAATGGCAAAATTTCAGAGTTATTGAGAACCTTAAAAATGATTTAATATTCTCCTAATTTTACATGAGGGAAATGAAGCTTGAATTTACTTGTCCAAGATCCAACTAGTTAGTGGCAGCCCCAGATTTAGATCCTATTTCATTTCTATTTCATTCTCTTCAAAACCTATGAATTGGATTTCATCTACTGTAAATTATCTACTTTAACAAAGGTACTAAAGAGACAAATTCTTCCTCATCTAGGCTTCCAATATTGAAAAGCCTACTAAAGTATTTGTCAGGATCTATGTTCCTAACCATTCACAATACTGGTAAAGGAAACACATATACTCAGACAGATATTATATTTATCACATTCAGTGTCAAATAGTAATTTTTCAGTATTAATGGAAAATAATGGCATGAAACAACTAAAACAGCATTGTTAAAGCCCCACATTCTATTGACTATTGTATAATATGTACTTTGAGTCAGAGATCTATTTTCCTAATAATTTCTGTCTTAGGTTGATACTAAAATTCACTTTAACTCCATCTATACATATTAGCTATCAATAGATAACAAGTTAAAATCAGCATGGGGTTAACAATTAGTTAACAAGTTATTAATTCCTAATAACCCACAAAGGACATTATTTACACATAGATAATCAAGATATTACTAACTTTATTTTTTTGTCAACACATACATCATAGGGAAAATACAGATTAAATCAAAACCTCTCCACACTCTCATATTCTTAGATCTTTGAATACAATCTGCACTGCTGAAAATACTCTCTATAAGCATACTTTACCTGACATTGCTAATTGGTTTTACAAAAGCAAAACTTTAGGTAGAACAATGTTGCACTTAGGGGTATGGTACTGAATTTCACATTAACTATGGCTATGCATATAAGATATGATATTGCTTCTAGTAGTTACAAAGGCAGTAGCTCCCAGTCTAACTCTAATCTTTACCTAATTTCCAAATTTCTCAAGCAAATACCTGGGGAATTATAGTATGATTTCATCACATGACAAACCCCACGGTTTGAATATATTATATTTGTGAGATCATTGAAAACAACATTGGTTAGGGCAATGTTATATGGGACACAACTGTATTCTCTCTCACAGTGGGAAATTTATATTGAAGTGAAATGAAGTCAGTCTCTCTTTTTTTAATAAACTCAAGTAATTCATTGTAATCTCCTGTAGCTAAGAAAGAAATTCGTCTGTCTCCACTCATTTTAGAAGAATACCCATTACTACTATTTGGCATTAAAACTAATGGTAGACTATGGGTCCCCAGAATAATTTATTATGTAATTCACTTTAAACCACATACATATGCATTGCTATGGTAGGCAGCAACAACAGAAATGAGAGTTCCTAATATTTACTTCAATGAAAAAGTTAATATGCCGCTTAGACTTCTTCAGGAGCATGAAAAACAAATTGAGCAATGAAACATCCTCGTCTCCTCTTGATAGGGAGGTGGTGGATTATGAGTACAGAGTGTTACATATACTGTTAGACATGGCCACTATTTCTGTTGTTAAAAGGGAAGCTTAGAAATGAGAGATTAAGTAATAGTGTAATTTTAAAAGCACCAATAAATCATTGTAAATGAAAAAAACTGAGAAATATTTTTAAACCAAAGCTAATTTTGATATTTTAAATAAAAGTGAATATTAGTATGTATTTGATGTCTATCAATTGCCATTCTCTGTTAGGAATTCAAATTTTCCACCTATAATCACAACTGTTTCTTTCCTTAAGTTAAAAGCCCAAGATTACTTTTTAAAGACCAGTCCATTAGAACAAATGGGACACACACCATCATTTTCACTAGGACAGGTCCACAATGTAAGACTGAATTGTTTCAAATGCTCTTCCTTTTGCAATCAGGCTCATCAGGTGGTAATAATATCTTCTCCCTACAGAGCTTCACCACACACAATTTCAAAGGCAGGAAGAAGAGAATACCTGAGACTCTAATTACAGAGCTGGGGAGATACCTTATAGAGTATTAAAATAAATGAGATAGATGAATTATCAGCAGAGAGAGTTGGGGCTGATAAACCATATTTAGTACACTAATCCCAAGTGTTTGTTTTGCATTCTTGGAGCCTTTTAAGATGACAGGTTGTGATCAATTGCTTCCCTTAAAGGCTGGCAGCTTTCCTGCACCAGCATTTAATTTCTGTTTGATGTTCACTACTTTGTGTCAATGTATGAACTACTGTTAAGATATATAGCAGTGATTAAAATAATTCATCCATCTGGTTATAATTAAAGACCAAGTTAAATGTAATGACAACTTTATCTAGCAAGCCAGCTCTCATCTGAAAAGTGAACCATGTTCCCCCAACTATTTTTTTAAACTGATGAACTATTATAATGAGACTTTCACATAAGAGGAGTTTGATTCAAACTTCCTTCCAAAAGGAATTTTTGTCAATGATGTAAATGAATAAATAAAAAAGGACAGGAGATATAAATGTCTTAAACATGCTCTTATAATCACTAAAAGCCCACCAAATAGCTTGGGAGGGACTGCTCAATGATGGTGGGAGACAGATGGATTAAGACTGGATCATTTTCAAATGGATGGCCATAAGAAGTTAAGGAGAGGAATTGTTCTAAAGAATAAACAGAATGAAGTCAGCCTTAAAATGAAGTAACTGTTGGCTACCTTGCCATTTCAGGGTGGAGAACAAATACCCCCCAGAGTGTCTCTGGATATAATGTGTATGTAGTTGTGTATATATACACATAGACAAGAGATGCTTTAGGGAGTAATGGATAAAGGTCCAACTTTAGAGTAAAAAAGACTTGCGTTTTAGCACTACCTCTGACACATACTGGCACTGTGAGCATGGATAAGTAAATTATCCACTCAGGGCCTCCAAGAAACTATTTAAGCTTGTAAGTTACAGGTAAGGTGCCAATCTTTATTGGTGGAAGGGTTTCCTAAACTGAGAGGTTAATTGATCTTCACAAAAAGTGTATCTTATAAAATTTATATATATATGTTTATATCACTTTAAGGTTTACAAAGACTTATATACAGAAACTCATCCATATATACATAGATCTACAAATATTTGTTGTATATTTGTATAAATATGTACATATATGCTTTTGTATATTTAAAGCAGACAGTGTACTGGGTGATAATCTTGGTGTCAGTAAGACATGCATTCAAGTTCCATCTCTGAAAGCTAATGGCTAAGTAACCCTAAGAAAATCACCTGGGGCAGCTAGGTGGCACAGTGGATAGAGCACCGGCCCTGGAGTCAGGAGTACCTGAGTTCAAATCCAGCCTCAGACATTTGACACTTACTAGTTGTGTGACCCTGGGCAATTCACTTAACCCCAATTGCCTCACCAAAAAAAACCACCACCAACAACAACAACAACAACAAAAGAAAATCACCCTTAGTATTCTGGGTAACTCTATAATAGAGACTTTAAGTTGCAGGAAAGGGTGTTGACCTGTATTGACAGAGGGCTTTTCCCTGTATGGGAGCTCCCTATAGTGGCAGTTCTCCAAGTGTAATTCAGGGATATCTGAGGGTCCATGAGACTCTCTTAGGGGATTAGTGAGGTCAAAGCTATGTTTAAAATAATACTAAGGTGTTTTAATTTCTAATATAGATATATTTTATATTAACAAAGTTCTTTGGGAATCCTCAATATTTTTTAAGAGTATAAAAGCATCCTGAGACCAAAATGTTTGAGAACTTCTGTCCTATACCAAGGTACTCTCATCTCATCCCTAGTCCTACATATATTGGGGGGGGGGGGGGGTTAACTCCATAGCATCATGTAATAACTAGAACACTCTCACTATCTTCTGAAAATTAAAGAATAATAAAATTTGCATATTAATTTCAAAGTGAAAGTTATCCCCATTCAAATTCACCTTGCATTCCACAAATACTATGCCAAATTGGCTTTGATATTCCAGTTACTTTTCATGATTCACACAACTAAACTGACTACCATAGGAAATAATGACCAGGTTGGAAGTACAATAATTAGCTTCCTAAAGTCGAGTGCTTTTTAACTCTAAATGATTTAGTCAATTTAGTCCAAACATACTTGAAAGAGTAATCTGTTATTTCTCTATCATTCCACCTGAAATTCATAATAAACTGAATTAAAACATATGCAGGTAAATAATTCATACAGTCTCATTTGTAAGAATTTGCCAAATTTCATGGGTATCATTCTTTAGGTCTTCAATTTACTCTTTCATTATTAATTCTGGACCACAGAGATATATTCTGCCAAAACTCATCAAAAGACATTATAAATGAATTCATCTAATAATGTATGAACAAATACTCTCTTCTAGAATGCCCCTAGAGATCTGTGTTGTTCTTCCTAACATTTTATCAGTACCTTAGCAAAAGCATATCTAAAAAAGATTGCTTATCAGATTTGCAGAGCACAGCTTTGACTGGGAGAGATAGCTAACATATGGAATGATAAAGTCAAGATTCCAAAAAGATACCAAGATTAAGAGGGATAAATGTAAAGTCTGGTTGAGGCAGCCTCATATAGTGGTTAGAGTCTTGGAGTTAGCATCAGAAAGATCTGGGCTCATATCCAATCAATCAGCATTTTTGAAGCAAATAGTATGAGATAGGCTTGATTCTAGGTATTGGGATTAAAAAAAAATGAAAGAAATCTCTGCTCTCAAGAAGCTTTCTATCAGAGGAGTAATCTATGTGTATACACATAATAAATATATTCAGGATAAATACAAAATAAATATAGGGTAGTTAGGAAGGGTACTAGTAGTTGAGGAGAGGGAGAATCAGGAAAGGTTCAATGTAGAAGGTGATACTTGCCCTACCTTTTAAAGGAAGTTGGGTTTTCCATGAGGCCAAATATAGAAGGAGTAACAAGTTCTGTGACCTCAGGAAACTAGACACTTGTCTACTGACACATGAGTTTTGTTCTACTTAATGAAGAGGTCCCACAGTGGGGATTCCCTAATCACAGATTGTTCCTGCATTTTTGGAATCAACTTGGGTTGTGTAAAAAACAAATTCTTAAGTCCAAGATGGGTGGGGTATGATCAAAGAACAGCTCCCTAATAAAGAAAAGGTTTTAAATGGATTACAAGCTCAGAAGGAGTAGGTGTGCCAAAACAAGAACAACAATAGCCCTACTGCAATCTGAGTCTCTACAGAGGTGGAGAGTGTCCAAGATAATGAAGTGATGGCTCCTTTGTATTCTCCCTAGGTTGGACCACACCTAGAATTGCTTTAGGTTCTGAGCATCATGTTTAAGAAAATACATTGGGGCAGCTAGGTGGTGCAGTGGATAAAGCACCAGCCCTGGAGTCAGGAGACACTTGACACTAACTAGCTGTGTGACCCTGGGCAAGTCACTTAACCCCAATTGCCTCACTAAAAAAAAAAAAAATACATTGATTATTGAACAGTTGGATAGTACAATGGGTAGAATACTGGTTATTTTTGTTGTTTGTCCTTCCTTCTCTAAGAGGACCATGACATTGGGAAAGTGATATCATGACTTTCAGTGAATTGGAATTAAGTGAGGGAAGGCTGTGCAAAGTCACCAGCTCTCTCCTCCAGAGCCATATGGGTCCAGTGGCAAGATATACACCAGGATGAGATGGCCCTGGATGTTTAAGACAATTGGAGTTAAGTGACTTGCCCAGTGCCTGAGGGGAGATTTTAACTCAGGTGCTGCCAACTTCAGGGGCAGTGATCTATCCAGAGGGCAGCTAGTTGGCACAATGAATAAAGCACTGGCCCTGTAGTTGGGAGGATCTGAGTTCAAATCTCATCTCAGACATTTACTAGCTGTGTGACCATGAAAAAGTCACTTAATTCCAACTGCCTTAAACATTCGGGGTCATCTAAAATTGTCCTGATCCCATATGGATCTGGAGGAGAGAGTGAGGCTGGTGACTTTGCACAGTCCTGCTTCACTTAAATACAATTCACTCCAAGTCATGACATGACATCAGAATGCTGGGCCTGAAGTCACAAAGATTCACCTTCCTGAGTTCAAATTTGGCTTCAGACATTTGATAGCTGCATGACCTTGGGTAAGTCACTTAACCCCGTTTACCTCAGTTTTTCATAAAATGAGCTGGCAAAGGAAATAGCAAATCCCTGAAGCATCATTAGCAAGAAAACCCCAAATGGCATCACAAAGAGTCAGACAAGACTGAACAACAAGAAGAAATTTTTTGGTTTTTGTTTTTTCAGTTCTAAGCATCATGGTTGAGAAAAGATATTGATAAGTTTAAACTAGGAGGGCAATTAGAATGGGGAAAGACTTGGGACCATAAGTGATCTAATTATGACTTATAGGTGATATAATAGCTGTCTTCAAATATCTGAAAGTCATGTGGAAGAAAGATTAGGCTTATTCTGTTTGCCCCAGAGATTAAAACAAGCCAAAATGGTTAGAAATGGGGTGAATTTAATGTAAGGAAAATGTTTAATGTAAGGAAAAATTTGCTAACCCACTTGATCTATCCCAAAGTGGCCTAGATTGCCTCAGGAGGTACTCTGAGTTCCACCTCATTAAAGTTCTTCAGGCAAAGGCCGGAAAGCCACTTGCTGAGTATATGGCAAAAGTTATTTCTTTTCAGGTACCAGTTAGACTGACTGCCTTTGGAGGTCTCTTCCTACTCTTAGAGTTTCTAAGGAACATCACACAGAACTCAAACCTGAGAGGTTATTTAGGCTAAATGTTGCATATCCAGCAGAAAGGTGTTTCCTTCGGCTGACTATATCACACAGTAACACAAAAACCAAATGTGAGAATTATGACACACTATAGTCAAAGAATCTTAAAGTTGGAACTTTATGTCCAATGAAGAAATATGGAGGTGATCCCTTTAAGATTTCCCTAGTGTCATGCAATGATTAGCCCTGTACCATGTCAGGACCTATAAAAAAAGTGCAGCAGAAAAATAATCAATTCATAGTTAGGAGAAAGTTGAGGGAACTAACTAGACCTAAGAAATTAACAGAAGAGTTGATTTTTAACTCGGGAAAACCTGAGTGTAAATCTTAACTTACACTCATAGTAGGTTTGTGACTATAGGTGAGTAGCTTAACCTTTCTCAGTACCAGTTTCCCTACATGTAAAATAGCACCAAATTCGCAAAGTACATATGAGATAATATGTTTTAAATAGATTTATATTGCTATGTGTCGTTTTTACAATCACCTAACTTGCCCCCATATCCTTCCCTTGCCTCTTCCAGATGGCTCTTTGGTCTTATAACAAAGAGGGTTTTAAAAAAAGAAAAGAAAAGAAAGAATTGAAAAATAATGTTTAAAAAACAAAAAATTCAAGTATCTGACATTATTTGCAATGTTTCATACCCATAGACATCCCACCTTGGCAAAGGAGTGAGGGCAATGTATCTTTTCATATAAATGAAATAATATTTACAAAGCACTTTGTAACCTTTAAGATGCTATATTAATATTAGCTATTATTATTATTCATTATAAAGATGGAGCAGTGGGTGGAAACCAAGGAAAGAATCCACATCAAATCACAAAATCACAGCATTTTCAAGTTGGAAAAGACTTAGCAGCCATCTAGTATAACCCATCTCCCCAAAATACTTACCAGTACAACATGGACAACACATGATCCTCAATGTCTGCTTGAAAACTTCATTGATGAGGGAAGCCACTACCTCCCTGAGCAGCCAATCCAATTTTTAGACAGCTCCAATTTTTAGGGAGGGGTTTTTTATTTGTCTTTTTGTTTATTTGTTTTAATTTTTTTTTTCCTGAGAGCAAGCCAAATTTTATTTCTTTGTAGTTTTTACCAATGGCTCCTAGTTCTGCTTTCTGGGGCCAAATAGAATCTGGAGACTAAGACAGAGCAATGGGTCAGAGCCAAGAAAACAGTCAGGAAAACAGAAACAGAAAATAAACCAGGTACAATGGGAAATTGCTAACACAGATAATCTAGCTTCAAACAGAAGTATTTCGTACTCTTTCTACTGTAAAAGAAAACAGTATATGGCTACAAAGGGAATGTCAAGGTTAGAAATGAATTCAATTAGATTTGATAAACATTCATTGAGCTTATGTGTTGATTACAATAGCTAACATTTTAAAAGTGCTTTAAGATTTACAAAACATGGGGCAGCTAGGTGGCACACTGGCCTTGGATTCAAGAGGACCTGAGTTCAAATCCAGCCTCAGACCCTTGACACTTACTAGCTGTGTGACCTTGGGCAAGTCACTTAACCCTCATTGCCCCGCCAAAAAAAAAAAAAAAAAGATTTACAAAACATTTCAAATATTATCTCATTTGATCCTCACAACAACCCTTGGAGATAGGGGCTATAATTATCTCCATTTTACAGATAAGGAAACTGAGGCAGACAGAGGTTAAGTATCTCTTTGTCACCTAGCTGCTTAAAATTACACTGAATGTACAATTATTATAATACATTATGCTATATATTAAAGATACAAATTTTTTTAAATGGTCTTTGCCCTCAAGAATGATAACCCAACAGCACAAGTAACTTACAAATGTGCAAAGAGCATTACTCATAGGCTGATTATGCAATTATCTAGATATTATGATTTTTAAAGTACAAGGATTTCTTATGGTTCCTTTCTCCCCACTAACAAGAAACAAACAAACAAAAAACCTATTTCACTCCCCTGGTTTGTGTCTGAAATTTCATTATCAGAACTTTTCTCAAGCATCCAATACCACAACTTCATCCCTTACTCAACCAAGGATCTTGCCTCTTACTTAAGTGAGAAAATTAAAGTCATTCAACATGGGTTCCCTCTTCCCTGTTCTATAGTCAAAACCTCTTGCATAATTTCCCACGATCTTCTGCCTTCCCTAATTTTTGACTATGAAGTTATCCTCATCATCAAGGCCAACCCCTCTTGATATGCCATTGATCACATCCTGTACTGTTTTCTCCAGCACATTACAACTTCCATCATGTCCTCTCTTCAAAACAGTCAACCTCTCACAGATCCAACCATTCTGTACAGCAATTTGGAAATATGTCCAAAGGGCTATAATACTGTACCTACCCTTTGATGCAGCAATACCACTGCTAGGTTTATATCCCAAAGACATCCCACAAAAGAGAAAAAGACCTATTTGTACAAAAAACATTTATAGCAACTCTTTGTAGTGGCTAAAAATTGGAAATCAAAGGAACGCGCATCAATTGGGGAATGACTAAACAGGCTGTGGCATATGATTGTAATAGAATATTATTGTGCTATAAGAAATGATGAGCAGGATGATTTCAGAAAGGCCTGGAAAGACTTATATGAACTGAGGTATAGTGAAAAGGGCAGAACCAGAAAAATGTTGTGCACAGAAACAGCAATATTATTTAATGAAGAACTGAATGACTTGACTATTCTCAGCAATACAAAGATCCAAAACAATCCCCAAAGACTAATGATGAAGCATACTATCTACCTCCAAAGAAAGAACTGATATTGATGGAACACAGATTGACACATGCTATTTTTTACTTTCTTTCGTTTTTTTTCTTTTATCCAAGTTTTCTCATTCAAAATGATTAATATGGTAATGTTTTACATAATTGTACATGTATAACCTATATCTGCTTGCTACCACAGGGAGGGAGAAAGAAAGGGAGGGAAGGAGGGATAGAATTTAGAATTCAAAACTTTAAATAAAAATGTTTATTATAAACAAAATTCAACCTCTAACAATCTAGTGCTTCTTTCCTTACTACCTTTAAACATAACCAAACCTCCTCCAAAACATAAAAATCCTTCCATAGCTTCTGCCAGTCCACCCCCACCCCAGGCTATTATCCTGTATGTCACCTCAATTCCTCAGTTAAACTTGGGGGGGGGGCTCATTTTTATCTCACTTTCTCTCCTTTCCTTCTTTAACCCTTTGCAGTTTGGTTTTTACCCTTATCACTCAAATGAAATGGCTTTCTCCAAAGTTAACAATCTTAAATCTGTTGGTCTTTTCTCAAAACTCATTCTTCTTGACCTGTCTTCCAAATCTAATACTTGCTGACCACCTTCTCCTCCTGGATACTCAATCCTCTGCATTTTGGTGACATTACTCTCTCCTGGTTTTCTTTCTGGCTGTCTAAGCATTCCTCCTCAGTCTTTTTTACAGGCTTGTAATCCCTACCATGCCCCCTAACTATGGGTGTTCCCAGAGGTGTGGTCGCTCTCTTGTTCTGTCTCTGTCTCTATCTCTCTGTCTGTGTGTGTGTGTGTGTCTGTGTCTGTGTCTTTCTCTGTCTCTCTGTGTGTATGTCTCTGTCTCCCATAACATTAATTATCATTTCTATGCAGATTGCAGATTATTCATAGAATTGCAGCCGCAATCCCTCTCAAGTTTTTGTGCTACATCATCAATTGCCAATTGGACATTTAAAACTAAATTTCAAAATGTCTAAAACAGAACTTCTCTTTTCCCCTAAAACCCACCCCTTTTCTGCACATCCCTATTTCTGTTGAAGACATCACCATTTTTCTAGTCTCACATATTGGTAACCTTCAGGTTATCCTTGACTTCTCTCCCTCTCTCCCTCTTCCTCCCTCTCTCCCTCTTCCTCTCTCTCTCCCCCCACCTCCCTCCCTCTCTCCTCCCTCCCTCTCTCTCTCTCTCTCTCTCTCTCCACATATTCAACTAGTTGCCAAATCTCACTCTTTCAGCCTCCAGTACATCTCTTATGTCCAATACCTCCTCTTTACTCATAAAACCACCACTTTAGTTCAAACACTCATCATCTTTCACCTAGACTATTACAGAAACTTCCTAATTGGTCTATTTGTCTCAAGTTTCTTGTCACTCAAGTCAATCCTCCCTACTACTACCTAAGTGATATTCCTTGAATACAGATCTGACCATGTCATTCCCCTGCTCAGTAAACTCCAATGGCTCCCTATTGCCTTTAGGATAAAATATTAATTCCACAATTTTGATTTTAAAAGCCTTGATAGTTCAGCTCCAAAATACCTTTAAGCAACATTGGATATGACTTCCCTTCCTTTGCTTTGAGATTCAGTCAAACTGTGTTCTCTCTTTTCCCTACACACAACTCCATGCCTTTGCACTGGCCATACCCATGCATAGAATGTACTGTATACACTTTGGCCTTATAGATTTCCTCTCCTCCTTCAAGACACAACTTAAGCACTTCCTTCCACACAAAGTCTTTTCTGATGTCTCTAACTACTAGTGCTCTCTCCCCCAAACTACCTTTTATTTAACTATTTTTTATTATTTGTATTTCTTCTCTTTATATTTATTCAATATATACTTTTATGTGTACTTGTTGGATATTTTTATATTTCAGTGTAAGCTCCTTGAGATGAGAGATTATTTCATTCTTGATAGTTGTAGTCCCAGTATAGTATAGTGCTTAGCTTATAATGTGTTTGCTAAATTCTGAGTAATTGATATAATTCAGTGATTGATTTAACTTCCTTCTTACTCTAAACCCCCATACAAAAATGCAAAGAAATGCAAAATAACACTTTAAGTGATCAAGCATGGCTACTCTCATTTGAAAAAGTAATGTGTATACTCTTGAGAAGAGGGGCAAAATAGAAGTTGAATGATGGTGCTAGGAACCTGGGAAAATAGCAAAGGGAAACACCTCCCCACCAAGGAAAAAGAGAGTGATTCAAGGGAGTCCAACAAAGACAAACTTTTTCAATGTAATATTTAACTAAAAGGTGGCACCAATATTCTCTTTTTTTCATTAGCTTATAATAGAGATTCTGTTTTCTCATTAAGGATACAATGATTTTCAATAAAAAACATAATCTCTCTCATTACACTATAAAGTATTTTGTTCCTGTTCTTAACTTGTTCAAATATTTTATGTAGTTGAATGGAATGCCAAAATATTTTGGAGTGATTTGGGTTAATTATAATTATTGCTCATGCTGAAAGCTTGGAGAGGTTATATTTGCACGATCAAACTTGTTTCAGGTATGACCTGAGCCAGGTTTGAACCAAGGTCTCCAAAGATGAAAGACTAAACTCTCAATTCAGTCTCCATTCCAAAAGTCCTATCTGTGCTAAATCATAAAAGTGCAATGGCACCATTTATAAGAAAATAGTTTTAAACAATTAGCAATATGTGTATATGTATATAGAGACCATGAGTATGTCTCTACATAACCCATCATTTTAGCTATTTACCAAAAAAAAAGGATCCAGTGGAAAAATACATTCTCCTGTTCAAGATTTTTAAGGTGAAAGATAAAGTACAAGGTTCCCTTTTTACTCTCCATAACACATACCAATCTAAAAGACATTTCCCTTCTTTTCCAAGTGCCCACCAAGAGTAATCACAGTGAAAGAAGACAGAAGTGCACCAAATATGAACCCAACTCAAGTCCTCCTCTCACAGGCTGCATCATAATAGTATATTCCATGTATGTGTGCCATCGGGGCTAATGTTCAAAGCAGGAAGGAACAATGAACACAAGTAAAATCCATCTTTTTCTTTAAGGTTATTCCTTTTATTTAAGTCGAGGTTCTGCTAGATCACTGACTTTTCATAAATGAAATCTACTCATATTATGAATCATACAAGTCTGGCATTTCTCATCCAGTATTCAAGTTCTTCAAATATTTTATTCAATACCTCTAATCCAAAAAGAACTCAGCTGAACAATCAAATAACAATCCTTGACAATAATAATAGTTTATAGCATGCAAATTAATTTCACAATTAAATCAATAAATCAAAAACCATTTATTAAGTGCCTATTCTATGCTTAGCACTACAGGCTGTAATTTAAAAGGCAGCAAAAGGACTGGGCTTGGAATCAGAAGACCTGGATTCAAATTTTGACTCTACAACTTACTAGCTGTTTGACCCTCAGGAAAGTATTTTAACCTCTCTGAGTCTCAGGCTCCACATTCATAGAATTTAGCTCTGGAAAGAACCCTAGAAAGCATGTAGAGAAATGGTCTCATTCTCTACATGAGAAAACCAAATTTCATAGAAGAAAAATACCTGAGGCCATATGGATAGCATTTAGGTGAGGCAAGGTGTAAAGCTAGGGTCCATCACTTCAGAAATGGTCCT
The DNA here is from genome assembly GCF_019393635.1 of Dromiciops gliroides. Taxonomy (NCBI): domain Eukaryota; kingdom Metazoa; phylum Chordata; class Mammalia; order Microbiotheria; family Microbiotheriidae; genus Dromiciops; species Dromiciops gliroides. Next base: position 575,958,238 of record NC_057862.1, read on the forward strand.
TTTAAGTGGAGTGAATAAACTTTCCCTACCAATCTTACAAAGATGTTATTAAGTTAAAATATGATGGGGTTATGAAAAGTACTTTGAAAAGCCAGAAGTTCTACATAAATAGAAACTATTAATAGTAGCAATAATGATCATAATAATGATGACAATAATTTCCTTTCTTTCTAAGGCCATTGGTTAGCATCATTAAGTGCAGAATGTATGTGGCCTGCGTAACTTCCATGTCAAACAACAGGAACAATCAGTTTTAGATTTTTTAATTATCATTTTTCTTACCTCAAAAAGCTAAAATTGTTAAATATGTTTTATACTTACATAACACTTATCCTTTAAGGAAACAAAAGAACAAAACATACCATAAATAAGACAGTCCTTACAATTATTTCTAACCTTAATTATGGAGGAAAGCAGAAGTCTGGTGGAAAAAGTCTGATCTTATAAAATTCCCATCTGGATTTCCAGACCAAACAGTTCTAGGTACGTTTAGATAAGTGTCCCGATAAGCAGCTGGATCAGTGGTGGCTAATCCAAACTGAACCTCTGAACTTTATGGCTTCATCCAATTTTGTTGATAAGACTGAGAGTTATATACATAGATACTCAAATGAAAAGTGGTCTAGAAGGTGTTTCCCTGTTGCCTAATGCAGTTTAAGATTACACATTCACCAAAATGAGAGAAAAAAAAAAGATTACCAAAAGGGACACCAAATAAAAATCCCCAGTGTTCAATTCACTACATGGATCTGGAGATGTAGAAAATGAAGAGGGTTTTCATTTGGAAGAAGTCTGGGTGATTAGAAAAAACAGGTTCATTATCACTTATGCACAGAGTAAAAATATATCTTCTCCACTGGAATGCCTCCAAACATGTAAACTGCACATTTCATGTATACTATCATTCATAACACTGTCAAGCTGACTCAAATATTCTGGATTGCGGTTTTATTAGATGAACCAAATCCAATTGGTTGAATCAAATCCAATGTTAGTCTATCTTTTGGGTATTTTTAAGGTCTGATAAGTCTCTAAATTAAAATATGTCATATAAAGTCATTTCTTACAGACCTCTAATGTTCTTTTCCAAATAAAATACCTATTTCATAAATGAAGGAAGAAGACTACCCAAAGATGGGCTATAACTATAAGAAATATCAAATTCCTAAAAGATCTATGATTTTTGTCAGCATATGAAAGTCCCAGTATGAAAATCCCTCTTTCAATGCAGATCACAAGTCTTCTTTGACTTATCTTAAAGTCTTACATAGCTTTGGATATTTGTTGTTGTTCTGTTATTTCAGTCATGTCCCACTCTTTGTGACTCCTTTGGGATTTTCTTGGCAAAGATAGTGGAGTGGTTTGCCATTTCCTTCACCAGCTCATTTTACAGATGAAAAACTGAGGCAAATAGGAATTAAGTGACTTTCCCAGAGTTTCCTCAGCTAATATCTGAGCCTGGATTTTAATTCAGGTTTTCCTGACTCTAGGTCCAGTACTCTATCCACTACACTACCTAGCTGCCATATACAGAGGATAATTTTTCTTTAATTTTATTTTCCTGAATTTGTAACTAGCCAAAGTTTGTTTTAAACTTAGATTTTTCTTACTCCAAGTGCCAACTCTATGCAATTTTAAGAAAACCAAAATAACTTTAAATAACTTAAAAATAGCCAAAAGGAAAAACTATCTACAGCTACCCATTAGATAGATAATGCAATTCATTCAACAAAAATGTATTAAGTACCTAGGATCATAAATTTAGTGTTAGGAGGAAACTTAGAAGTCATTATTAGTTCAATTCCCGCATTTGACAAATAAGGAAAATGAGGCCCAGAGATGTCATTTACCAATACAGACAGTGTTGGAATGATAGAGCATCATATACCAAATTGAGGATTCTTTCCACTGCTGGATCTTGTTTGGAGAAGTCCAACTTTCCACCATAATTCATATCCTTGTTCAAGAAATATAAGCTTACTTTAATACTGACCTAAGGAAAGCAATTGTACATGCAAATCCGTTGCATATGTATACATATTTATATACACATATTGTTTTTCATGTTTCCCAAGGCAAACAAAAATGAATGTTAGATTATCCACTATTTTGTATTTTCCACACACATCCCAGAAATATACTCTTTTTCTATATCAGCACAGTTGTTTAAGAGTTGGCAATCCATAGAAGAGTAGAGTGATATAGTTTGTAAACTCCTCATTAGACTGTAAGCTCCCTAAGGGCAAGGTCTGTCTTTTGCTTCTTTTGTATGCCCAGTGCTTAGTCCAGTTCCTGGAATATAGCAGGAACTTAATAAATGCTTATTGATTGATTTATTCATATAGAGCTCCAAAAGTGATGTTTCATCTTTTAGTATGGCAATGACAAAATAAAACTTCATATCCATAAATATCATTCATCTAAGAACTTGCAAGGATATATTGATAAAGGTTTCCTTCCGACCATCTCTAGCCCAAGTAATAAGGACCCAGCTTACCAGGATACTTTGGTTGTTAGATCCATAAACTGCCCTAGCTGTTATCCACTAAAAGTTATGTTTATGAGGCAATAATTGTCAGGGCAAAGAGGTTAATCACACAATAAAATGGGATTTGAAATAAGAGGTAGAAAAGGGTTGAGAGATGAGAATTCTTATAATAGCTTAATATATTCTTGAAAATTCTCAAGTTTATGAAAACAGGAAAAAACAAAAACTCCAACATTTTTCCTATTTTTACTCACCAAGGAGTTTGGTTTGGGGCATAATTTTTGTGGAAATATGATTGAGAAGCAAAAAGTTGTTAACACAGAAGATCCTCACAATAGAGGCAAATCCACTTTATTTCACCTTACACTATTGTCTAACAGAGGGTACAACTAGGTGGGGCAGTGGATAAAGTACCCAGCCTGAAGTTTGCAAAACCTAAGTTCAAATCCAGCCTCAGACACTAACTAGCTATGTGACCCTGGGCAAGTCGCTTAAGCCTCTTTGCTTCAGTTTCCTCATCAATAAAATGAGAAGTAAATGGCAAACCACTCCAGTATTTTTGCCAAGAAAACCTCAAATGGGTTCAAAAACAGTTGGACAGGACTGAAATAACAGAACTACAAAATACCTAAAAGAGATTCCATCATTAAAGAAACTAACGATGTGCCCTAGATCTTTCCCCTCCTTTCCCCTCAATTCTCTCTTTTACCATCAAGTTTTCTCTTGAAACTAACTTGTGGAGTCAAAATTTGCACCCAAGCCTTCTGTACCCAAGCCTAGTGTTCTTGCTGTCTTTTTAATTACAGCCTCAGTACCAGTCTTTAGGCCAGTCTCCCTCTATTTGAACAGTGAAGATGGAACAATATACAATATACAATACAAATCCTCTCCCTGGAAAACTGTGGATCCTCCTTCAAACTGGGGGTAGGGGGAGGGAGCCGTTCCTGAATTTTTGTCTCTCTACATTGAAATACTGAACCTCCAAACAAACTGCTCTGATGAATAAGCATCTTAATTTGGTGTGCTCTATATCCAACTTCACCCGATATATTAAAACAATGGATAAAAATTAAAAAGCACCACCTAGATAACTGGAAATGGTAAAATTACAAGAGTATTGAACTCATTTTAAAAGTTCTGCACTTTAAAAAATATTTTCATGAATGCTTTGCATAATACCAATTTCAACATCTTTAGTTCAGTTCTCTGGCTTATCAGAATCTCTGCCCTGCCCACAAGGGCTGTGTATCTGTATCTGAGTACAATAAAGGTTTCTCAAACCCATCTCAGTCATACTGTGGGTCTACATTTGGCATGTACAAATGTGCTGGTGTGAAAGAGAGTCCCTATGAATGTTTACCCCCATAATTTACTTTTGGTTCTCATATGCAAAGCTATTACCTGTAGGTGGAGTTACAGATACCCTGCTATGATTCATGGAATTCTTGAAAGACTCTGATGCCTCACCCCCCTCACTGCAAGATGCCTGCATTCCATCTCTTAAGGAAATATTCTCTTAGATTAAGGTTTCAATTCCTACTAAAAGAAAAATACTCCTCAGAGGTGATACTTTGAGCCAACTGCTTTTATGTTAGTGTGAAAAAAAAGATTCTGAGAGCAAGTTTTTATTAGATAATTTTTAATTAGGACCACTTTTTAATAGTGTGTAGTGATGTGAAAGTAAGAGAACACTGGTTTTATGCCAGTGGGGAGGAAACTCTACATGCACTGGTGCTTAACCTGGAATCTGTGAACCTTTCTCAAAATATTTTGATAACTAAATTGCAATGGAATTCATTTCCTTTGTAATCCTATGCATTTATTTTATGCATTCAAAAACATTATTCTAAGAAGAGGTCCATAAACTTAACCTGATTGCCAAAGACATCCATAACACACACACACACACACACACACACACACACACACACACACACATATAGACAAAAACTATACCACCTTTATTATTTTACCTAAACTTGGTTTAATGGTACATTTAGTAAAAGAAATTATAATGTTAAATATGCTTTATTTTATTTTATCAAATGGATGGGACCAACAAGACTCCTAACAAAATAAAATCTCAAGCCTAAATGTCCTGACACCCAAAACTTGATGCTAAAGAGTTTTAAAAGTTACACGGAATTGAACTGGAACCCCATTTCACAGCAATCTCTCTCTCTCTCTCCTCCCTCCCCCTCCCTCCCTCCCTCTCTCTCTCTCTCTCTCTCTGATTTCCAATGAAATCTACAAAATCTACGGAATAATCTCCTTAGCTGAGAAAACATTTGTAAAGCTTTGCAAACTTTAAAGCGAAATATAAATATCAACTAATTCTCATGGTTCTCATCTTTTTCTGATGATATTCAGCTAAAAATCATCCTGAGACAAGTCATTATCCTGTTATTATTTTGTGCTTTATATTCTTCAGATTTGGGAGCAGGTAAATAAAATTACTCCTTTTTGTAGTTGATTGAGAGGTAAATTCATCTTCTGTAGTCTCAATGAAAGCATCTTTGGGACAACCCTAGGAACAGATAGGACTTCAAGGATGATAGATACTTTATCCAGTTTATACATGATTTTGATTTCTCCTAAATCTAAGAGAATTTCAATACATGCAACTTAGAATTTATGAGTATTTGGCAGGACAACATCTTTTTTAAAGTTTTTTTTCTTAAAATCTGTATGAATCGATATTATATCAAGACAGTTATGAAGAACACATTTGTCGGTGGTAAAGCTCCAGTTCCAGAGCAGATTATTTGTTGGATTCTCAAGGCTATTTTCAGTTCTATATCAATAGAATGAAGATTTGTCATCTGTTTATTTATGCCAAAAATAGACCTGATGAATTATTCTTCACTAGTTGATGTTTTATTAGGATTCATTAGGTTGTGATGATGATGATATGATAATTATGATAATGAGAATGACAATGACAATGATGATAATGTCTCTACTATATAAAATAAATCTTTAAAGAGGGCTATGGCCACTTCCAAAGACTACAGAGTATACTCTGAGAAAGTCTGCTTGGGTTTGGCATTGCTTCAGTCATGGCCTCCCACACTTTAGGGTTTAGGGAGTGAGGGGACCCTGGAGCCTTGCTAGTCTCAGTTACATAATAATGCTGGATCCTCTAGCTATGAAAGGTCTCTTCCCCTCCCCTTCTCTTCTCTCCATTCCCCGCCCCCCCCCACCTCCCAGTGGAGACCCAGATGTCAGTGGAGCTTCTGCACAAGATCCACTTAGGATTCTTTGCTAATTCATCACCAGCTTCAGAATGTTCCCTTTTGACATTTTTGTTCTCTCTGCATAACTTCCATAGACCTCCACCATGAAAACCAGAATTTCTATCTAGAGAAACACCCAGATAGTCTTTCATGGTAGTCTTTGATGTCATCCAGAGAGCCAGATGTGCCTGCTATTGAGTAGTGTAAGTGGGTTTCTAGAAAAGATATTCCTTCTGATTGGAATGTACCATCAGGCATTCAGTTATGATGATGCCCATGAGAATACCACACTGATGATCCCACCTTCAACTGATGGTTACAGGAAGGTTCTGTGGGAATAGCCAGTCATTCTAGATCTGATGTACCAATAGCTTTCCAAGGTGAAGGAAGGAGAAACTAGTTTGTACTTTCCTACTATAACTTCTGGTGATGATAGGAACAAGGTCCAGTGATGATGAACAACACTACGCACATCATAAATAGCAGGCAGGGATGAGAGACCTGGTATGTAGTCCCCATAAAGACCCCACCACAGAAGAAACCAAGTACCACTGAGTGGCAGAGACACTCCATAAATTAAAGTTATAAAATTAATAGATGAAAAAAAGAAGTCAGATTGATTACTTCAGCCCATTCGACTCCAAGTAGCACACCTCTTTCTTCTCCCAAGCAAAAATCCAGAGGCTGGTTTATTCATGGCTCTTTTGCTTCCTTATCTGGCCTAGATATTAGCAACATGGATTCAGAAGTGGAGGTAGAGGGGCAGCTAGGTGGTACGGTGGATAAAGCACCAGCCCTGGATTCAGGAGAACCTGAGTTCAAATCCAGCCTCGGACACTTGACATGTACTAGCTGTGTGACCCTAGGCAAGTCACTTAACCCTTGTTGGCCTGCAAAAACAACAGCAACAAAAAACAAAGTGAAGGTAGAGATAGAACTTTACCTGAAAAATGTAGTCTTTTCAGACCAAGAACCCTTCAGAAAACCAACTCAGGGTCCAGTCCTACAGAGGTATGTAGAAGCCATCACCAATGGAGTTCAAACAGTTTCAAGCTACCAGAATTGCAGAGGATTCAACAGCCTTCATGACACCTAAGATGAACCTTCCAGTGATAGAAGAGAAGGGGCATAAATGTGTTGACTTCCACAAGATTCTAAAGCTCCCTTTTCATATGGGCAAAGTTGATTTCCCTGGCAAAGCACTGTTATGTAGAGAGGGCACTTACAAACCAGGGCTTCTTAAACTTTTTCCACCTGCAACCCCTTTTCACCTGAGAAATTTTTATGTGACCCTGAGTATATAGGTATATAAAATAAGTATATAAATCAAACACTTACTGCCAAATTTCTCATGACCCCCACATTCAGTTACATGTATGGGGTCATGGCCCACAGTTTAAAAAGATTTGCTATAAAAAGACTTTTACTTCTTCTCAACCTCCTTGCACTAGACATAAGAAAAATGTCATCCATTCACAGTTCTGCTGAGGATAATATTCCTCAGGAGGTGGTGATTGATTTTTTTAATATTTGTAATGGGGGTAGAGACCAAGATAGTAGATTAGAAGCAGCACCCTAGTTGAACTTTCTCAACCTTCTCTTCCAAATAACTTTAAAATAATGCCTCAAATCAAATTTTGGAGTGGCAGAGCCAATGAAAGGTAAGGGTGAAACATTTTTTCTAGCCTAAGAAAACTTATAAAGTCTACAGGAGAGTTCTGTGACACTGTGGTAGAGTCCTGTCTGGAGCACACACAAGTAGTGACAGCAACAGTGGCTGCACTAGCAGCTTCAGAAGCTCTCAGCTCAGGGATGGTAATAGGATAGGACAACTGGTCAGAGATTTCAGGGAGGCCCTTAATGTCACTGAATACAGCTGGCACTTATTAGAAACTCTATTACTCATACATAGTTCTGGGTCACAGCTCCAGGGTGCAAAAGAGCACTTGTGGCCAGTGACAAGGAAGTACAGGCCTTGGTCACAGTTCCAGGGCCAAGAGCACCATGCTGGTGCTTGTGGCTATAGGGGAGCAGGGACCATTCCTGGATGAAAGCCAAAGCACAGCATCCATCCCTCTCTCCCACATCACCCCAGCTTGAAAGCACCAACAACTTATAGACTCTGCAGAATTAGCTCTGAAAACAGCAGCATGAAAAAGCCTAAAGCTTGAGACAGTACCTCCCCACTTGCAAGTGAGCAGATCCCAACTTTAACATATAGTTCAAAGTCAAGAAATAGACTGGAAATATGAACAAGCAACAAAAAAGAACTTGACCATTAAAAAAAGTTATTATGGTGACAAGGAAGACCAAGACACAAACTCAGAAGAAAATAATGTGAAAACAGCTACAACCAAAGGCTCAAAGAAAAATGTTAATTGTACACAAACCCAACAGGAATTTCTGAAAGAGTTAAAGAAAGAGATGAGTAGTAGAGGAAAAAATGGGAAAAGAAATGAGAGTGATATAAGAATATTAGGAAGAGAGAAAATTAACAGTTTGCTTTATTTAATAAAAAGTCACCAAAAAATGAAAAAACAGCACCTTAAAAAGCTCACTGAAGAAAATAATTTCTTAAAATTTAGAATTAGGCAACTTGAAGCTAACTTGAGACTTCAAGAAACAATAAAACAAAATTTCATTGGAAAAACAACTGACCTGGAAAATAGATCCAGGACAGAGAATTTAAGAATTATTGGACTATCAGAAATCCATTATAAAAAACAAACAGATAGATAGATAAATGAGTGAATAGATAAATAAATGAATAACTCAATAAGGTTACATTCCTATATGGGAAGATAATTCATGTAATTGTTAACTTTGTCATTATTGGGGCAGTTAAGAGGAGTTTACATAGATGGATGGAATGAGTATGAGTCAATTATGTTGGAATGATCTCTAAAAAATATGAAAGGGGAGGCAGTTAGGTGGCACAGTGGATAGAGCACTGGCCCTGGATTCAGGAGTACCTGAGTTCAAATCCAACCTCAGACACTTAACACTTACTAGCTGTGTGACCCTGGGCAAGTCACTTAACCCCAATTGCCTCACTAAAAAAATAAAATTAAAAAAAATATGAAAGGGTAAGTAAAAGGTATACACTGAGTGAAAGGAGAAGGCAGAAGGGAATGGGGGGAATTTTTCAGACAACACAGGCACACAAGGAAGAGCTTTTACAGTGGAGGAGAAAATAAGGAGAGGTGGTAAGAAATACTTGAACCTCATTCTCATCAGAATTGGTTCAAAGAGGGAAGATAGAGATATATAGATAGATAGAGATAGAAATAGAGATAAAATAAATTTATAATTCTAACTGTGATGTTTAAAATCTAATGTGGGTCCTTACCTGCCCCCCCCACCCAGTTTTGGGAGGAAACTGGCTAAGATTTACTGATAAATTCAGCAAGAGGTTAGGCTTTTAAGGATTTATTAAAGATTAAAGACAACACATGGGATCCCGTTATGCCGGAAAAGTCTATCTACTTTCTATCTATTTTCCTCTCTCTGTCTGCCTTTTCTCTGTCTCCCACCAAACCCAAGTCCCAAATGAAAAGAGAGAAATTCAGCAAGCAAGCCTCAGCTTCTTACTTCCTGTCTCCCTCCCTGAAAGGGGAGGTCCTTCAAGCTGATTGGTTGAGGGTGGGTCTCCTGTTGATGTTGTAGTCCACAGCCTCTGAGAACAACACCCCACTCAGGACCAACCAGGTGTGGTCTCAATTTAGTCAATCTTAAGTAGGATCTCAGTCACTTTCTCAGTCTCACCTAATTCAATCAATTCCAAATCAATCTTTAGGTGTGGCCCCTGGGCATCTGCCAAATCCCATTAGTTTATCATATATGTATATGTGTATATACATATACATAAATACGTATATATGTATATACATGTACACACACACACACACACACACACACATATATTGAGAATCAGGGTGCCACTCCCTTGCTGAGAAAGACATTGTGAGAACCAGGGCAGTGCCACCCCAAGGAAAAAGCATGTGACTAGCGTCCAGAAGTTACATCTATTCATAGCATGTTACGTCTACTCATAGAACTCCCATGTCAATCAATGCTATCAGCCAATTAGCTTGGAGCTGTTTTGGGGGACCACGCCTGGGTGGGCCCACAGGGAGCTTCCACTAGGGGAGTACTGGGGATCCTTTTTTCTTTCTTTTGGAGGTCATAATAGGAGCAGCTGCAGGGAGCTAGGGTCTTTCCTTCTGAACTCCATGTGTTTGTTCTCTTTACTAACCCCTATTATACTTTAATAAATGCTTAATGCCCCAAAGACTGGTGCTATGAGTTTCTAATTTAGGGTGACCACACATTAGATTTTAGACCTTGCAATTAGATTTTAAACTTATATATATATATATTTTTTTTAATTTATATTTATATACACATACACACATATATATACATACAGTCAATTGTGTATAGAAATGAATCTTTACCAATAGGGAAACAGGAAGTGAAGGAAAGAGAAAGTGGGGGAAGGGGTGATAAAAGGCAGAGCAGATTAAGGTAGACAGTGGTTATAAGGAAAATGGACTTTTGAGGAGAGACAGGTTAAAAAGAGAGAGAAGAAACAGAAGAAAATGGGATGTAAGGAAATACACAGTAATCACAACTGTGAATGCGAATGGTATAAGCTCATCTATAAATGAAAACAAATAGCAGAATAAATTAGAAACCATAATCCAGTAAATGTGTTGTTTACAAAAGACACATGAAACAGAAAGTCACACAGAGTTAAAATGAAGGGCTAGAGCAGAATCTAATATGCTTCAGCAGAAGTTAAAAAAAAAGGCAGGGGTAGCAATCATGATCTCAGATAAAGCAAAAGAAAAAATTAAACTAATTTTTAAAAGAAAATCAGGGAAATGTTGTTCAGCCTTGTCCAATTCTTCATGACCCAATTTGGTTTCTTTTGGGCAAAAATACTGGAATGGTTTGCCATTTCCTTCTTCAGCTCATTTTACAAAAGAGAAAACTTAACAAACAGGGTTAAGTGACCTGTCCAGGGTCACATAGCTAGTAAGTATTTGAGGTCAGATTTGAATTCAAATCTTCCTGACTCCAGGCCTAGTGCTATGTTCACTGTTTGACCTAGCTGTCTCAGGGAAACTACATTTTGTTAAAGATACCATAGAAAATGAAATAATACAGAAATTTTTACAGAAAGTTTCTCTGATGAACGCCTTATTTCTCAAGTATATAGAGAATTGAGTGAAATTTATAAAATAAGAGCCATTCCCCAACTGATAAATGGTCAAAATGTATGAAAGACAGTTTTTAGAAGAAGTCAAAGCTTTCTAGTCATATAAAAATGCTCTAAATCACTATTAACTAGAGAAACAAAATTAAAACAGCTCTGAGGTACTACTTTACACCTATCAGAAATGATGAGATGAGGGGGAAATAGGTGTAGTAATGAATTACTGGTGGAGCAGTAAACTGGACCAACCATTCTGGAGAACACTTTGGAACCATGCCCAAAGGGCTATAAAACTGTGCATACCCTTTGATTCAGCAATATTATTACTAGGTCTATATCTCAAAGAAATCAAACTAAAATGAAAAGTACTTATATATACAAAAATGTTACAGCAGCTCTTTTTGTTGTGGCAAAGAATTAAAGACTGGGGGGGCAGTGCTCATCAATTGGGGAATGGCTAAACAAGTTTCAGGATATTATTGTGAAGGAATACTGTTATGCTATAAGAAATGACAAGAAAGATGGTTTCAGAAAAACATGGCAAGACGTACTTGCAGTTTTACAAAGTAAAGTGAGGACAGGGCAATCATTGTGCACAGTAACAGCAATGTTATAATGAGTATCAACAGTGAAAAACCTGACTACTCTGATCAATACAATGCTCTAATATAATTCCAAAGGACTCATGATGGAAAAAATGCTATCTATGTCCAGAGAAGAAATAATGAACTCTGAATACAAATTAAAGTATAATTTTCTCACTTCCTTTTTAATTTTTGTTCAATATTGATTGTATGAAAACATTTTTTGCATGATTGCACATGTATAATTGATACCATATTGCTTGTTGTATTAGTGGGTGGAGGAGGAGTGGGAGGGAAGGAGAACATTTGGAACTTACAATTTAAAAAGAAAAAATGTTAAAAATTAATATTTTTAAAAATATATTTGTAGAGTACCTGAGTTCAAATCCGGCCTCAGACACTTAACACTTACTAGCTGTGTGACCCTAGGCAAGTCACTTAACCCCAATTGCCTCACTAAAATATATATATATATATATATATATATATATATATTTGTAACAAAGGTAGAATCTTTCTAATTAGGAAGAAGTATTCTGTAATGATCCAAAGTTGATCTGACTAATTTCTCAAAATATACTCAACTACAGACAACTACTAATCTATATAACTAGATTGCAGGGAGTTAAGAGGATAAATTTAAATCTAAGTAGACTTTGTTTTGCATATTTATCCAAGTGGTTTTTTTTTTTTAATACAAAAAAATAAAAAACACTGCAAAAGACAGCCTTGTTCAGTCAGGTACATAGCATAGTAAAATAGAGATATAACCTGGTAGGCAAAAGACCCTTGTTTTGGTACCAAATCTTTTCACCAATTTGTTGTATGGTTATGAGTACATCACTTAGCCTTTCTCAAGACTTAGTTGCCTCATCTGGAAAAAGTAGGCAGTTGGACTAGTTATTCTCCAAGATGCCTTTCAGTTCTAAAATGCTTATGATTTAGGGATTCTACCAATCAATATTCCAAAGAGTAAGACTTTATATGGGTGTAGTATATATCTCTTATTCCAAAATAGGTTCTACCAAGTTCAGATATCCCACACTAGCCACTTACTTGAAATGGTTTACAATCTGTTGTGGGGAAATAGGGTAGGGGGTTTGGGATAGGGATAGGGGTAGGGGTTGAGGTAAGGGTCCTTAGGAATTTCTCTTCAAAGAATTATACCCTCTTGCACACAAATCCAATAGAATAAGATAATTTATTTAGGGGCTGGAGAAGGGAAACCAAGAGAGAAATCCTTGGACTTCTCAAGGGGAGAAGGCATGGCATGGAGCATGGCTCTGAGATACCAATCTCCTCAAGCAGGAGACAGACAGATACTTTTATAGAGGTCCAATGGTGGTCTGATGAGGTGATCCTCTGACTGTGGAAAGTTCCCCTACTGAGGGAGGACCATCCATCCCCCACTGGTGGTGGCTGGGGGAATTGAGTGAGGGGTGGCTTCCGATTTCTCAAGCCATCTCTCTCTTCCTCCCAACACAAAAGCAGCAGCCACACCTAATCTTATCTCCCCAGGGATGAGGGAGACTGGAATCAAGGGTGGTGATCCTTCAGCTAGCTCAGTACTGATCAGGTTCCACTTAACTCTTTAGGTGTGTCTATCCTTTGGTTTAGTTTCTCAAGGAGAAGGTTCTTTGATGTACCCCAGAGAACTACTGGGGTGCTAGGCCCTATAACAAATCTTTCCCTAAATTGAACAGTGGAAAAGTCTATAGAAGTACAGATGTATTTCATATGCTTGTTATTACTATAAGTATATATGCAAAGGCAGAGATATTTAGAGAAATCACAAAATCATTACTAGAAAAAAAGTCAAAAAAGGAAGGTCATTTGCTATCTCATCATTGAGTAAACAAACAAATATATGGAGTTAATAAATTTTAAAAATATAAAACTGTCAACATACAAAACCCAAAACTTCTTGTAAAAGATTCAAAATGAGTCAGGATAATAATGAAATGCATTGTTTCTTAAAAGTCTCGTCTTTCTTCAACCACTTTTAAATAGCTATAATTGGTCTAAAAAAAATGTCATGTGAAGTCCTTGGGAGAAACCAATTAGTTCTACTTTAAAAAGAATAATTTTTAAAGTGTTTTGTAAAACTCTAACAACTAAAAAAAAAAATATGCATATGTAAATCACAAAAAAGTGATTTCTGTATGTAAATTCATTCCAACTTCTGATATAACTTTAATCATGGTATGCAAAGTGGTTATCATGCAGACAATTGTAATTTTCCCATTTCTTTTTATCAACTTTAGTATTCTAAGAAAGTGTTTCTCTCGGATTTCCAATTGGCTTAAAATTCCCATGAGATTGCAAGCATTCCCTATCCTTAGCAAAGCCAAAAATAATGCCATTTACCCTCTTGTGGTATGTGTCTGTTTTAGGATCCCACCAAAATCTGAAAACAGAGGCAGATGCCTTGAAGTGAAATATAGTTTCCTTCAAACCTCAAAAGAAATTTTTTTAATGCTGGGTTCCTTTTTCCTTGGGTTATTTCTTATTTCACTTAACTTGATTATTTCTCATTAATAATTTCTAAAATGTAGAAAGAACTGAACTTGAGGAGGACTAAATGAATTCCAGAGCTGGTTACTCCCAGGAGAATGGCATTCAAAAGACCTCTTACTTAGTCCCATAACAACCTAAATAAATTATTTCCCCAAGAAATTCACTGTTAAACCTTTTTCCTTTCTAAGGAGAATAAGAAACAACTTAGACAATCTCTAGATAAATGGAGGTACTTAACCAGGCTGTGGAACCTATTTAAACACATTCCTTGATCAATTGCTCATGCTCAATGGAAGGTCATAGCAACTTCTCTGAAGTTCTCTCAGCTTTGGAATTATAAGGGAACATTTGCCCAGGGCTATGTGTGGGAGTGGCAAGTCATGGGATTGGGTTCCAGAGGGTTTTTGTTTGGCTTTCTTCCCCCTGTGTTAAACCTTTTCTAAAAGAAACCTCTGATAAATAAGAAAATCATTTTATGTTTTCATCCAAAATACCCATACATTTTCCCTGAGATAAAAGTGTACTTTTTTCTATCAAAATATATTAGTTTTGGGCAGCTAGGTGGCGCAGTGATTAAAGCACCAGCCCTGGATTCAGGAGTACCTGAGTTCAAATCCGGCCTCAGACACTTGACACATACTAGCTGTGTGACCCTGGGCAAGTCACTTAACCCCCTTTGCCTGCAAAAAAAAAATATATTAGTTTTATTTCTCCAACAAATAATGGAAGAAAGAAAAAAGGAACAATATGTTGCAGAAACTGTACATATATCTGTTGATTGTCACAAAAACTCTCTGAGGTAGGTATTATTGTGATCTTTATCATATTAGTACTTGAAGTAGTTGAATGAACACTTGGAGAAATTGAAGCAGAAAAAAGTTAAGTGTCTTTCCCAATGTCACACAGTAAAGGCATGTATGAAGCTGGCTTTGAATTCATGTCTTCCTGACTTCAGGACCAGCTCTCTTTTCATTGTACAAACTTATTACTTCTGAAGACATTTGACCCTAATGAACTGAAAACACAAAATCTAGTTTTAAAAATCCTATATCCAAAAAATGTATAATTAACTAATGGACTAGCAGCTTTTAAAGTGGAAACACACTACACAAAAAGTGTTTGTTTGACTGGGGGAGTGGTGTTTCTGTTTTAGTTTTTAAGGCGAGTGAAACAGGTACATTGGAAGTGCTGGTTGGCTCAGACTACACAAAATTTTATAAAACTTGCCTAACTTAAATTGTTCAAAAAAACCATCATTTCATTTGTATGGGTCCATAGTAATAGTAATGATGATGATAATATTTATATAGGACCTACTATGTGCCAAGCATTGTGCTTTCAAATATCTCATTTGATGTTCACAACAATCCTGGGAAGATAGTACTATTATTACCCCAATTTTACAGACAGGAAACTAAGGTAAACAGTGCTTAATTGATTTGTCCAGGACCAGACAGCTAGTAAGTGGCTGAATCAGGATTTGAACTCAGGTTTTCTTAATCCGGGCCCAACTCTCTATCCACTGAGCCTCTTAGCTACCCCCATCAAAATATATTACAAACCCTCCATGCTTTTGTAGTAAGTTCACAACTTACTTATAGGGCCAAAAGAAAAAACATCATCTGGTGAACAGACTTCTGATAATGATCTAGACCAAACTTAGTCATATTGGTACTTATGTAGCAATAGAGCACTAAAGAGTACTCAAAGCTCTTTCAGCTTGTTAATATTTTCCTGGGTTTATGCTCCCCTGGCATAACTGTTGAAGATTCCTGGTCACCTCCATCCCCTACTGAGACATCAAAGTAAGACATTAGCAGAGAGCAAATATCACTTGCTGTCTCAATACACTCATAAATCATAACATTAATCTTCAGATTATTCTAAAATAGCATGTTTTTGAATGATGGACTGCTTTAACAATTTTAAATAATTTTTATTATGTTAGTAGTAAAAACCAACCTGAAAATAAGCACTTTAGGCATTTCCATTTTCTCTTTTTCTACAATCAAAGACACATGAAGAAAAAATCGTATTTGTCAAAGGAAGGTGACAAAATATGCCCTAATATTTAAAAGCATTAACTATGAGTGACTACCTGCAAACTGTTAAATTCCAAATATTTTACAATATCAGATTGGGTATCAAAGACAAAGAAATATTAAGCAGATAATAGTATAATCAAATCCCCAGGGATGAGTAAGAGTAACGGGGTATGAAAATTAAGCAAAATATATAGAATAGCCTCTTATTCTTAAGTATACCAAGAGAGTCATAGGGACAGTAGAACCCTCCTACACAAAGGAAAGGAAGCATGGATACTCAACAAACATCCAGGTAGTTTATCACCCTGTCAAATTCTTCCTTATTGCATTAATATACATTTCAATTTATCAGTGGTCTGGATGATGAAAACCCAGATTCATCAAATGAAAATTTGACAGTCTTGGACACAACATTTCGATCCAACCAGACCACTGTTTCATTTTAATGAGTTTTCTAACTCCCACTCACCATTTGCAAAACTGTAGCAAAGTCTGTAATCAGTAAGTCCATGTGTTATCCATAATTCTTGCCATGTGATCTGCTGGTTTTTTACATGATAAACAGACTTCCCATACCTTCTGCAGACCTCCTTATTTGTCATGTAATCACCTAGAAAAATAAAGTAGATGCTTCCTTCCACTCCATTGCAGTTAAACACAAACTTCTCTTCATTTATTATTATAAAGCCACACTCTGATATGCATATTCTAGACAGCACTGTGGAGTTGACTATATTTCTATTCTCATCAGCACAGGCAATTCAAGATCAATCAACATTGTATGGATCCAAGTGACAATAATGAAAGTTAACTTACTGATGTGTGTCTTATAGATATAGATATAGATATAGATATTCATACAAAATTTTTCCAAACAAGTTTAGGACCAATTGCATGCTTTATCTTCAAACTAGGAAGAATTTTAAGAGTAAGAAGATCTGAATAAAAAAGAAGGTGGTATATTGTCTATTTTTAGAGATCATAGAACTATTTGGGAATAATTTAGGATAAAAGAAAGCAATCTCCATCCATTGGGACCATAAAAAAATATAGAGCAACAGAAATATTCATGGAAATTAGGTAACAAACTGGCTTCAATAGCAGTTTAGAGAGATATCACTAATAATTATTTTAATTTAAAGTCCCAATTTGATCAGGTAACATTTATGTAAATTACATTTACATAATGTAGTTTCCATGAAGGAAGAATACACAGCATTTATCACAGTGCCTGGCACATAGTGTTCATCCTTTGTTTTCGAAGAGGACCAGTGATATCACAAGGTGATGTCTTGACTTGCACATGAATTGGATTTAAGTGAGGCAGAATTGCACAAAGTCATCAGCATCACTCTCTCTTCCAGAGTCATCGAAGTCCAATGGCAGGACAAAAATCAAGACAACTGCTATTGGCCCGGGATGCAGTGGATGACCTTGGCATTTTCGATGTCTGACCAAGCACTAAGTGCTCCACAGCACCTACTTCAGCCACTTTTCATGGCCATTGGAACAAATTGTTCTTATCCACCCATTCTGCCAGGGGAAGTCTTCCCATGCTTGAGGTAGACATTTCCCTAACTCACTGACCAGTTTGTGGCCTGTCAGTTACCTTCAACCTGGTTTTGCATGTCTGCTGAAACAGTTTTACCAGGGTATGTGGTTTAGGGTATATGGGATGTTCAGAGAGGACTAACACCTCTGGTCTGAGGGCTTGCTGAGCCCTTCTCAGGGCTGTTCATCCATCTCTGGTGTTTAACTTTCACCCATCTCTCACCTCTGGCTCCAAGAAGCTGGCACATAGTAGGTATTTAAGAAATGCTTATTGACCATTGACTTCCTTTGTCCCTCAAATCAAACTTCATTAGTAGCTGCCTGGTCACCCTACTATAGGCCTGGCAAAAACTGCAGAGTATTTATAAAAGTCAGGGCCCAGGGGCATACTACATGAAAGAGGTGAGAGGAGAAGTACTTACTTTTCTTCACCAGAGGTAAACTACATAATAATTATGCCTACAGTGAGAAAGGAGGTGATAAACATGTCACAGCATCTGCTAAATGAAGAAGGGGAAGTTAGAAGTCTTTGAGAAAGGGGAAGGATACTTTTAGTCAGTTATTACAAAAATGTTTCTTCTATCAGTGGCTAGCTAAGTTGTTTAGGGCAGACACAACCTCTATCCTTTTTTCTGTGTATCTCTCTACAATACTCAGTATAGTAATCTGCAGGTAGAATGCATTTAAAATTCTGAAGAACTTACTGAAAATTGCTATGGAAATATGAGCTATTATTACTGGCATTTGCCAAAGGGTAGTCCTGGAATCACTGAAAAAAAGCTATTCACACTTCATGATGAAATCTGTAAAGTGAACCATCTCTTAAAAAAATGGCTATGAATTCTTTCACTAACTGCTAGTTTAATGTATTTTACTGTTCTAAGTGCTGGAAATAGACACTATCATGTGGCTAGAGCACTGGGATTAGTGTCATGAAGATTTGGGTTTAAATCCTGTCTCAGAGTTATAGCAATTTACATGACCTCTAGCAAAAATAAATATTCTAGACACAGATATGTGTGTATGTCTATTATGTATATTATATGTATATATATGTGTATACAGATGTGCATATATCTATATAAAGATAGACATATAGATATACCACTTTTTCATATCACTTTGAGGTCTATAAAGTCCTTTATATAAGTTTGAGCTTTACAACAATCCTATAAGTTATATACAACTTTTATTCTGAGAAAGGATTTAAACCCAAATCTTCATGATACCAATCTCAGTGCTATATCCACCATGCCAAATTACCTGCTACCCTCAGGAGATGTGCCTCAGGTTACACACATAATAAGTAGTAGATAGAGCTGGGATCTTAACCCAGCTCCTCAGACTCCAAATTGAACATTCTTTCCTGCTGCCTCATGAAGAGCATTCCCACTTCAGGAGTACAGAAGTGTCAAACTCATAGCGCTAGGGCCAGAGGTCCACAAAACTGTCTAGTTCAGTGAACCAGATTAAAATGTAATTGGGAAATATATAACAAAATAAATAAAAATTCAATACAACATAGATAATGTTGATCTGTGGTTTTCTAAATCAATATGAAACCAAAAAAATCCCTTTCTATTTGTGTTTGACATCACTGATCTACACTAACGAAATCAAATTTTCTCAAATCATCTGTAACTGCTAGAAATGAGATATCTGTACCTTCAATTTTTTTAGCAAGAGGAGACTTAGAGATCAATTTTTTTCAATCCACACAACTTAGAGATGAAGAAACCAAGATCACAATATTTGTCTACAGCCAACCTAGAAGGTGCCCTTACATCTACATGAAGATATAACATATATTCCTTGATTTGGGTTTAAAACAGACCAGGAAAAACAGTAGACTCTTTTTTGACAACTCTTTCCCTGTAAAGGTTAAGATTTCATTTTATCACAACAGTAGAAGGAATGTCTCATCCCAATACTCTCAAACCATATTATTTTGTAAATGCACTGAAATATTTAAGACATTTAAAAAAACATAGGATTGTAGAGGTGGAGGAGAGCATAGAAATCATGGTACTGTGGAAATAATAAATGCTCGATTTGAGGGAGGTTGTTGTTTAGTCATTTCAGCCAAGCCCCAACCATCCATGACCCCCCACCAGAGGGAGAAATCAAGACATCATGTTCTCTGATACACAGAAAACACAGTGCCTCCTATAGGGAGGATAAAGAAGCAAGGCAAAGGAACACTAATTTTTTCCTTGCCCCAACAAAGCTACCTTCTGAATTTTTACTACTGTTATTGTTATTATTAGTTCATTTATTTTTCAAGGGAGTGGTCTCCACTGAAACTGAGAGAACCAGGCTTTTGGCATCATCCTATTAAAAGTGAGAATACATGTCCTTACCTGTCTTTGAAGAGATTTGGACTAGGATTCATACTTCTGTAATAGGAAAAAGGGAAGAAAGAAGTAAGTTTGGGGGTAACAGTCTAAGAGGCAGGGCTGCCAGAAAATCAAACAAGAAAACAGATAATTGGACTGGCAGTCACATGAAATTAGAAACACTTGGTGACAACAGTCATATCTCATAGAGTAGTAACCTTCACTTGGTTCACTCAGGATCAAAGCTAGTTCTTGGTAGAACAAGATTCTCTCTCCTTCAATATATTTCTGACTAAAGGAGTTAATTTCTGGGAATGACAAATTGGATAACCCAAGGCCAATACCTGGGCAACCATGTAACTTTATTTGAAGTAGGTATGGAAGTTCTGACCTTCTCTGCAACCACCTTTCCCCTCCTCATCCCTTAAATCAACCAGACAGTTCAGGAAAGGATTGGAAATTAGAAAAAAAAAAAAAAGATTAAATAAGGCTAGCTAGGTATGACATTTGCCCAAGACTATTGCTTTAAGAAAAGAAATCAGAATTCAGGCAATCAGCAAGCATAATAATAATAATAATAATAATAATAATAGGTGTCTACAGTCATATTATGCTGTTTCAGGAGAAGTTCATTGCCTTCACAGGTATCATCACTATAACACTCAAAGTATACACAGTAAGCCAGTGATTATTTCCTAGACCTTAAATGTAGAACTGAAATTTTAGTATTATTTTTAACTTCTCTCCAAGGAAGTAAACCCTTGTATCCTACAAGAATAACTCCAAAGGGATGGTGGACCACACAGCATTTAGTTGATGCTAATATATTCAGGTTTTCTTTTAGTCCTATTATTTTCTCTGGTTTATGTTATTCCTGATTTTTTTTCTTTTTTTTTTCTTTTTTCTTTGTGCATGTTTGTGTGTGTGTGTGTGTTAGCAAGAGTAGAAATTTTTAAACTGTTGTTACCATTATTTACTGTTGGAAAAAGAATCTTAAAACAGAATTTCTAAAAGCCATGGTGCCATCTATTGGCAGCCTCCAGTATTGCCTTAGATAATTATGAACAAATAGATTTACCTTTTAAAGGAAATTTTTCATTAATTTTCTATATTCCAAGATATCCAAATGAATTTTATTTCAACAATATCCTAATGGATTTATAACAGTATGCTTATCATTAGAGGCAAATCATTATTATTTTCTTAATATGATTAATAAATCAAGGATCTGTAATCATTAATAACTTAGCAAATAAGTCATAGGAAGTTCTGCCTGAGGCTCAGAGAAGAAGGGTCTTGTCCATGGCTTAGTATATTATCCTTTGATTATAGATAGTATTATTATCATAGTAATAGAGACTCAGAGGTCAACTCCCTACTCCATGACCATGAGATCAGCCTATAATATCCCTGATGGTGGCCATCCAAGTCTTTTCTTGAAGACCTCCAAGGATGAGAACCTACATATCTTTCAAATAACACACATTTCTATTAGTATAAATTGGTATCTATAATATCATTAACACATGCTTTGTATCAGCCAGTTATGCTACTAATAGGAGAAGCACCTTATATCATTGCTCATTAGAGTTTAAAAAGTGTCCTCATAGACATTTAATTCTCATTTTGTTTGATATTCCCAGAAACCTTATGGGATAAGGAGGACAAATATTTATAAACCGTAAGGCATTATATAAATGTATAATATAATTTTAATTACCACAACAAATTAATAAATTAGTAAACTAAGACAGTTTAACTGACTTGGTCCAAGGTCACACAATGAAATAAAGTAACTGGTACTAATATTCAGGTATTTGTTTTAATGAGGCAATTGGGGTTAAGTGACTTGCCCAGGGTTACACAGCTAGTAAGTGTTAAGTGTCTGAGGCCGGATTTGAACTCAGGTACTCCTGACTCCAGGGCTGATGCTCTATCCACTGTGCCTCCTAGCTGCCCCATTCAGGTATGTTTTGCTCCAATTTCTTCTTCCTTCATATTTATCTTTAAGTCTCTTAACCAACCCCAATTAGAAAAGGAAGAGATGGGGTTGATTTCATTTGGGAAAAAATTCTTCGGTGCATTCAACAGTTCCAAACTGCTCTTTGTTGCAAAAATCTGTTTCTTTAACATAAATATTCTCTCAATGATGCTATCAGCTAGAGATGATGGAACATCATGGTCTAAGAAAAATCATTAGAAATAAGTAAAAGGGCAGTGCAAAGATACATGGTAGACATAATTGGGCTGTAACATGTTATCAATGATATTCACACAATGACTGGCATAAAGAGATTACTGAAGATACATATGATGAGAAAAAAAAGAGAGATAGACTCATCATCCTTCAAGAATGGGATGAACATAATACAATGTTATCCACAACCTTGCCTGACATTGGACAAGCATAAAAGTAAGACCTTCAGTGTTTGCAATGATAAATGGAGTATCCAGCACAATAAAATTCATGGTTCTATCACACTATTAAAATGTTATCTCACATAATGTTTAATTTATAAGTTGTTAGTTCAAGTACTTTCAGAAATATCCGAGAGCATAAAACCTAATTATGTGTGTGCATGTGTGTATGAATGAGTGTGTATATGTGTATATGTAATAGAAATGTTAGTAACAATGAAACTACAGGGACATGTTTTCTTCTTTGTTTTAAACATACCAAAGAGATTTGTTTATTCTATCTTAAAGCTATAGGACTTGAAATTCAAGTTGAAGAACAGAGAACAATATTTAATGGAAAAATAATTATTATGATAAATGAATAAGGTTAACACCAAAGGAAAGATATCAACACCTAAGTGATTAGCTAATTATTCCATGAGCTACCTCACCCTCATAAATTGGTTGCAACTAAGTGAGCTTCTCCTTTGTAATTTCATACAAGATCTCACAGGAGTATATTTCTGGGTACTATGACTCACACACCAAGACTTATTCCATAAGCCCAGTACTGGTCTTCAGCTGGGCTTCCTACCTTTTGCTGTCTTATAATTTTGTTCACACAAGGAGACTATTAAAAGTGGATTAGATGTTCTGATTTCAAGCAGACTTCTTTATTTGCAAAGTATCATCTGGTTTCACAAAATTCCATACCCTTGGAGCATATGGTGACTGTTCATTTCATTGGATATGCCCCAGGTTTAAAAACATCTCGGATGGTCAAAATACATGCTAAAGGTTGACTTTTGGGGATAAAAGCATGGTCTATTGGATAGACCATTGGCTTAGGAGTGAAGAAACTAGGGTTTTGGTCTCAACTCTAAAACTACTTGACAAATATTAATTTGTTACTTTTTTGTGAGGCAATTGGGGTTAAGTGACTTGCCCAGGGTCACACAGCTAGTAAGTGTTAAGTGTCTGAGGCCGGATTTGAACTCAGGTCCTCCGGAATCCAGGACCGGTACTCTATCCACTCCGCCACCTAGCTGCCCCCAATTTGTTTCTTTTAAAAAATGCTTCCTTGGTGCCTTTTGTCTAAAGCCATTTTACCATTTTCTGCTTTTAAGAGGATCAAGTGTTGTAATACAAGATAATATAATGAAGCATAATTAGATGTATGTGTTGTGAGGGAAAAGATATTAATGGTCTTTAGTCGATGAAACTTGAAACAAGGCTTCTATCTTTGGTATAGTACACTGAATAGAGTACTCCAGTATTTATATTACTCAACCATTTATTTCCTTAACTCATTCATTCAAAATCATTTATTGACTATTTACTATTCTGCTGTGAAAGTCTTTATTTACCACCCAGTTGAACTCCTACAGATTTCATCATGTATCCCAGGAACCTCATCATCCTGTAGGATCACATCAACCCTGAAATTTACATTCCAGCAATACCCCTGTCCCTAAGGCCCTTCCCTCCCTTTTGTTGGAGAGGGTGAAGAGTGGAGAGCTAAAAGATCCTCCATTTAAGGAAGGTGCCTAAGCTAGCCATCTATTAATTTCCCCACTGCGGTCCACTGGATACCATCATGTCACCATGCAGGGTACCTTGCCTTCCTTTCCTCCTGCCCTATTTTCAGTCATTTTTAAAGGTGTTGTTTTTTTCCATTAGCTTGTGAGTCTCTTGAAAAAGAGGATTGCCTCTTGCCATTCTTTGCATCCCTAGTGCTTAACACATTACCTGGAACATAATATGCACTTAATAAATGTTTATTGAATGTATTAATTTTGCAAATAATATTTTTCTTCCTTATACTTTTTTCTTTTTCACACCATTGGCATTTTTTTCCCTTTACACTTACTTTGTGTCTGTACATTTAAAATTGAAGAGTCACATAATACTCCTCTAGGATCATGGGCATTGCTGCCATACTTATCATCTTCAATTAGGTGCAAATATATATGGCTACCCCCTTCTCATAATATGGGCCAACACAATCAGTTAGATGCCAAGAGACACTAACACCTCCTTATACAATGAAGAGTACATGAATAAAGTCAACTATCAGAGACAAGTAAAAATGTTGACAACACTGAAATTACTTTGATTACTCTATACTCAGAGAGAATGAGTGAGTAAGTATAATACAGGCCTAACAGATGCAACATTTATGAAAAATGAAAATTCACCTGTCATTGATTTTCCCTTATAAAATGAGGCTTTGAGGAATCAACAAAGTAGAAACCCTCCAGAAAATATTCATAGCTCAACTGATGCAGAGCAAAGAAAAGAGAAATAGAGGGACAAAATAAACAATAATTTACAACATAAATGAAAACAATCAAAATCAGATTAAGTACAAAGAATACACTTTCTCCTAGGAGAGGAGCTAGCCAGGGGGTTGTGAATTTGTTTTTTAAAACATTTTGATAACTATATTTCAGTATAATTGTTTTACTTTTAATTCTATATATTTATGTTATGTATCTTAAAACATTCTGAGGAAGAATCGATCGGGTTTGCCAGACTGCTAAAGGGGTGCTTGACACCCTTCAAAAAAGGTTAGAAACCCTAAAGATTCAATAATAAAATATCCTTCCTCTCAGTAGAAATATGGTAAATTATAGGTACTAAATAGATCATACACTGTTAAGATGCAACTAATACTACATTGGTTGGTTTCGCTTAATTGTTTTTCTTTGTTTTCTTTGTTTTCTTTGTTCTCTGAAAGAGAAGAGAGAGATATTGAAAAGTAACTGAGAAGTAAATAGCAAAAAGCATCAATGAAAGATTTTTAGAAATGCACATCTCTAGAAAGAAAAAAAAAAAGTAAATCCATTCATTTAGAAGTTATGACATAAGGTTTACCATGCCAAAAAACTGAAGCTGGAATGAAATCCAGCTGGCTGGTTGGCTGTGTGCAAAGTCCCAAATGGATGCACATTGCATGATTTCACATTTTGCCACAGGGGTTTTGCACAACCCTGGAGATCCCCCTTAGATCTTGATGTACCCTGTTTACTCAGTGGGGGTTCCACTTTCACAGCTGGAAATGAAAAGAAGGATGGAATTCTTAGAAAAAGAGTCAGAGGGAAAAAGAAAGATTGAGCTCATTCCGGGCTTTTTCCGACAGGCACACTTCACTAGGTTTCATTGAGTATTCACATTGCACAGATGCTACAGAGGGTGGAAACTGAAATAAGGCTGAACATATTAGAGTAATCACTTTGCAAAATTATTCATAATCATCCCATTCTTATGGTAATAGGTTTCATATGGATCAATCTTTATCTTCTATGGTTAACTAAAGTGACATTTGGCTTTGACAAGTCAAAATGAAATCAAAATGTGAATAAAAATATTGACTTCTAGAGTGCTCTGATTTTCTGCTGCTCTTGACTTATTAGCCCGCATTTAAATAGGACCAGTCCTAAGCAAAATTAAGAGTCTGAGGTCAAATTTCAACTCAGAACTTCCTGTAGATAGAGTGCCAGGCCTGGAGTCAGGAACACCTGAGTTCAAATCCAGTCTCAGACACTTTCCAGCTGTGTGACCCTGAGCAAGTCTCATAATCATGTTTGCCTCAGTTTCCCCACCTGCAAAATGAGCAGGAGAAGAAAATGGCAAACCACTCCAGTATCTTTGCTAAAAACAAACAATCAAAAAGGCGTCATGAAGTGTCAGACAGGGCTGAAAACAACTAAACAACAACTTCCTGACTTCAGACCCAGTGCTCCACTGTGCCACCCAGCTACCCTAACCTCAAGTAATTACCTTTAAATACTAGAAGACAACTATGATCTCCCTTCCCTGAAGCTAAATATCCCAGTTCCTTCAATCAATCCTCATGTGACATAATCTCTTTATATGTGATGCAGGATATAGAGATGATTCTTATACAGATTTGAGAGACTAGATGGCTTCTGAGGTTCCTTTTAGCAGTTAGACTCTATGATTCTTGGCTCTTATTCGAGCCTTTCTATTCTAATGTTCTGATGTCCTTCTTACCAATGAAGCTGAGATGCATAGAGTCTGAGGGACTTGCCTCAGGTCACAAGCTTCTAAGTGGCAGGTCTAGGACTCAAACCTAAATTTTCAGACAGTCATTCCCATCAAGCATTATGAAAACTAACTCCACCGTGCCTAGGAAAAGTATGTCAGGGCCTGAGAAAGATTCATATAACAACAAAATTCACCTAGTCAGACTCAGTAGAAGTAATACAATTCGAGAACACTTGATTGAAAAAAACGTTTCAGAAAAAGGTTAGTCTTTAGAATAATCCCATTCCTCCCAGAGTAATTCAAAACTTGCAAGTTCACTGCCATTCAGATTGTTACTACAGGTTTTTGTTTTCCTGGCCGGGAGGGGGGGGGGCAGGATGTAGTAAGTATGGATGGATGATCTGGATCACCATCAAGAATACTCAGTACGGAGGCAGCTAGGTGGCGCAGTGGGTAGAACATCGGCACTGGAGTCAGGAGGACCTGAGTTCAAATCCAGCCTCAGACACTTGACACTTACTAGCTGTGTGACCCTGGGCAAGTCACTTAGCCCCAGTTGCCTCACCCAAAAAAAAAAGAAAAAAAAATGCTCAGTACAAAAACTACTTTTGCTGGTGCTCATGTCTAATTTAGGGTCTTAGCTGTCTGAGGGCACCAAGTTAAATGACTTGTGCATGAACACAGAGCCTATATGAGCAGGACTTGAACCCAAATCTTTCTGACTCAAAATTCCAGTTTCTAACCACTATAGCACATGGAATGAAGCCTTTACACAGGCTAGATCACCTGACATGGAGGCTCCCTACTCCTGGGAAAAGCCATCGCACATCTCCCTCCCACATGTGTGGCATCAGCCTTTTCTCCATTCAGCTGTGTAACCAAAAGATGGCTGCATCTTTCAAACAATTCAGATTGGGACACTCACCCTCTTTTGTTGTTGTTGTTGTTGTTGTTGTTGTTTGTATTGTTGTTTTTGTTGTGTTTTGGTTTTTTGTGGGGTCAATGGGGGTTAAGTGGACTTGCCAGAGTCACACAGCTAGTGTCAAGTGTCTGAGGTCGGATTTGAACTCAGGTACTCCTGAATCCAGGGCCAGTGCTTTATTCACTATACCATCTAGCTGCCCCCTTGCCCACTTTTACATGTCCAGAGAAAGTGAAGATTTAAGGTCACACATAGTTTCGTGAATTAGCTGGTGAAAGGGGAAGAGATACCCTCCCCTTTTCTCCTCTTTTACTACCTGGTGCTGAGAAATGGGCTTGGGGTCTTTGTCTACTTTGTTTCACTTGTCCTTTTCATTGCTATGACCATTCTGAAGTAATATTTCTGTATTTCTAGGAAGGAAATTGTAAGCAAAAAAAAAAAGTCACTCTGGAGAAAATGATAACACTGGGGAATCCATGTTTCAGTTCTAGCAACAATTTTATAATAAACCCTTTCTGGGTTGTTTGGTTGGTTCTCAATTGTCAGTATCACTGCCTCCAACCTGGAGCTGGAATTTTAAGTTGTAGTCCTCTTCAAGAAGGCAAATGAAAGATGGCAAGGACTTTGTAATCCAAGTCACGAAAAGAGCAAACATTGTGTTCTCAGAGGCTATGTGGCACAAAGGATAGAACCATGGACCTGGAACCAAGAAAGACCTGAGTTCAAATATGACCTCCAACACTAGCTGTACAACCCTCGTC
This sequence comes from Dromiciops gliroides, assembly GCF_019393635.1. Classification (NCBI taxonomy): domain Eukaryota; kingdom Metazoa; phylum Chordata; class Mammalia; order Microbiotheria; family Microbiotheriidae; genus Dromiciops; species Dromiciops gliroides. The sequence continues at coordinate 575,986,307 of NC_057862.1, forward strand.
AAGTCACTTAACCTCTGCTTGCCTCAGTTTCCTCAACTGTCAAATGGTTATGATAATAATAGCACCTATATGCATAGATGGTGTGAAGATCAAATGAGGTATCTGATCTAGGTACTTAGCTTAGTAGCTGGAACAGAGTAGGTGCTTAATAAATGCCTCCTTTCCTTCCTTCCTGGAAAGTTATTCAGGGCATCCCTAAGTTGAACTCAAGTCCTTTGATGTTGGTTTTCTTTGGAGCAGCATATGTTCTCATATACCCCAGCAAATAAAGAGAACTGGGGGGGGGGAGGGATGGAATAACAGGCCAGAAAATCATGAATATGCCTCACAGAGTTTGCTTTTTTAATCCCAGAACTATGGATTGTCAGAGCTGAAAGGCATCATGGATCTCATTATTATCCACATTTGACAGTTGAGGAAAATGAGGTGAACAGAGGTTAAGTGACTTTCCAAGGGTCACATAGCTAGTAAATATCTGAGGGTGGATTTGAACTCAAGTCTTCATGATACTGGGCCCAGCACTCTATCCACTGCCCCACCAGCTGCCTCAGTGGAAAGAACACCAGATTTGGAGTAATAGAAAATGGTTTGAATCCTGGCTCTACAACTCTACCGTGTGATTTTAGAGAAGTCATTTCACCTTCTGAGCTTCGGGTTCCCTCACCTGTAAATTAGGAGGGTAGGAGGGGAATGATCCTAGATGCCCTCCAAGCTCCCCATCAAGCCCCAAATACTGTGAAGCTGCATATAGTTACCTGTGCATGTTATCCTTTAAACTGGTCCATAGGTCTATTTATCTGAGGAAAGGTATCACATTACTTCATTCCTAAGCCAGGTAAATGAATCTACCTAGAAGTAACAGACAGCCTTTGCATTTATATCCACCCTGGTTTTTCTTGTGACTTGGATACCCATTCAAAAATGGGAGGAAGATCTCAACTAATCTTTCCTGGCCCAAAATCATGCCTCAAGTCTCAGTCAGTTAATAAACATTAATTAAGAACCTACTCAATTCCGGGCACTCTGTTAGCCCCAGGGTACATTAAAAAAAAAAAAAGTAAAAGATGGTCCCTGCTCTCCAGGAACTCACAACATGCAAATAACTATGTACAAGCAAGATATATACATCATAAATTGGCAATAATCTCACAAGAAAGGCATTAGAATTAAGAATGATCAGGAAAGGCTTTCTGTAGAAGGTAGGATTTTAGCTTGAACTTGAAAGAACTCAGGAGTTGAGATGAAGAAGAGAATTCCAGACATGGAGGACAGCCAATGAAAATGTCCAGCCTCAACCCACAAAGGAACCAAAAATCTCTTTCTCCTCTGGCCCCCCACCCCAAGTATGTCTTTCCTAATGTGAAAGTAATCTCATTTGGCTTTGTACCCATGCATACACATTCATCTTGTTTATTCACTAATGTAATTTAGAATATCAAGTAATTAATTGCCAAGCTGAATAGAAATTTTAACCTAATTCTCTGACATCCTGGGAAGCTGGAGAAAGGCAGTTTGAATCCAAAAGTGACATCAAGACACTGACCTCTTATGAAATGCAGGAGTAAAGCAAAAGGATCATGTTTATCTAGCATCAGTTTCCTGTCTACATTGTTTATTTTTAAGCAGTAAACACACTTGCTGTGTGACGATGCAGCCTGTAGAAAAGTTATTAGGAAATCAGACCCAGTTTCTGTAAATCTTCCTAGGGCTATTGATGTGAAATTCTAAACATGGGTACAGGCTTAGCATACATTTGTTCTGAGATATGTGAATACTTCTGTGAATATTTGTGAGTGTTTCTGGCCACAGATTTGTAGTCTGTGTCTGACACTTCCACTTACCTCAGCCAAAATATTGAGATTCTGTTTAATTTTAACTAAACATATCTCAAACTATTTTAATGCATGACCCTTGGGCCTCATTTTGGTCAAAACCAATTCATTGTGTGGTTAGAATCTTGCAAGAATGTTTTCATCCATTTCCCCTCTTTTCTCTGGCCGTTTTGCATTATGAGACTATGCCATTGCATGGGGTGTTATCTGGGGCTTTCCCCAAGGGGTACAAAACAATCTAATAACTCGAACTCAAGCAATTCTTACCCAAATCATGAGACCATTTTGAACATCTCACATAACAGTCTGTTGCCAAATACTCACATATTGGGCCCTAAGGCTCTTGTGTTATAGAAGCAGCCGACTTCAGTAAAAAGAGCACCTGTTTAGGATTTAGAACATTTGGGTTGTTATCCAGTTCTTGCTCTACTACAAATATACCTTGTTGTCTTTGGAGGACTTATTTATAACTTGGATGAACCTCAGTTTCTAGAACTATAAGATGCAGATGATAATTATCATAGTTCATACATATAGGCCAATTTCAAATTTACAACAAGCTTTCCTCATAACAATCCTGAGGTAGGTAGTACAAGTATTGCTAACACCATTTCATAGATGAGATCATTGAAGCTAGAAGAGACAAAGAAACTTAGCCATCATCATCTTAGCAAATAAATGTGAGAAGAGGGATTTGAACGTGGGTCTTAACTCAAACTTCCAAATTCTTTTCACTACATTGTGCTCCCCTTCTAATAATATATGCCAGCTAGGTGGTGCAGTGGATAAAGCACTGGCCCTGGATTCAGGAGGACCTGAGTTCAATTCTGGTCTCAGACACTTGACACTTACTAGCTGTGTGACCCTGGGCAAATCACTTAACTCTCATTGCCCCACAAAACATAATAATAATAATAATAATAATAATAATAATAATAGTAATAATAATAATAAATGCCACATGTAAAAATAAAATAAGCAAGTTGATGGCACTGTTTTGAAAAAAAGTAAAAGTGATGGTTTTCAAGAAGTCCTCCTCCAATGCCTCATTGTGTCAGTGAGATGACCCTGGGTTCTTAAAGGTTCTGCAAGCAGATGGCAAGCTCTGGCTGGTCCCACAGTGCTAGAGAAGCTTCAGGTATGACCCCTGCAAGAGAATGAAACTTTTCTGAGGACCAGCCTACCTACAGAGAAATACATCACCATTAGGCTGACCACCTGGTGATGATTTGTTCTTTGGCCATAGTAAGCCATTAAACAAAGAAGAAAAATTAATGTCTACCTGAAGTGACGGTAACAGAATGGTGGGAAAGAGGGCTAAAAACCTTAATTTTTAGAACATCTATACACAATGACTATTTATATCCTTGTACAATGACTGTTGGATGGAAAGGTTGAATTACATCAATTATGACATTCTTAGTTTAGACCAAAGGTTCTTAACCTTTTTGCATGTCATGAACCTCATAAGCAGACTATTGAAGCTTATGGCCCCCTTCCAAGAATAAAGTTTTTAAATATATTACACAAAATATATAAGATTGCAAGAGAAACCAATTATAATTGATATACAATTATAAGTTGTTGGGTTGGGTTTTTTTTTTTAAGTTCATGGACCCCAGGTTAAAAACCCTTCTATAAACAAATTTAGAAGAAAGAAGGAAGTTGCAGCTAAGTAGAAGAATGGCTCAAAGGTATTTCTTGTTATTGATATGGGAATTCTCCCTGAGTCAGCTTTCTGGGTAGAGTCAGACCACAACTTGTCAGAGCTAAGATCAAAATTAGTCGGGGTGGGGGGGCGGGAAGAAGAAGAAAAAATGACATATAATTTAGACAACTTAACCCTGAACTATTTAAACAAGGAATTGAACATCAAAAATAGGAAATGAACAAGAGAAATAACATCAACAATGACTAAAGTAATTTCATCCTAAATTTAACCAGTGTAAATTAATTACCACAACAAGAAGACCAAAAGAACCCAGAAAGTACTTTACTCATCAAACATCTGACTTAGTTGCCAAATGAAGAGAGAGAGATGCCAAAAGCAATGATGGGTTAGAATATAAATTTGGTTGTAAAACTTTACAAAGTAGGATGATGGACAATTATGTGTAGCAGCATCTCATAAAGCAAAGAGAAGTAGTTGCGGGTAAAACCAGTTTAAAGAAAGCTTGACAACATATTCGGCTAAGTAAAGTCATCCAAGGACATTCAAGGATGGAAAAGGAAAGAATTCAGCCATTCAGAAAACAGAAAAAGATTTGCAAAAAGCATTTTAACAAATGCTTTCTCCATCAAAGACAGCAAAACCACAACACTTGGACTCTAACATCGTAGTCCAAGATATACTTATTGAGCAAATAAAAAAGGCACAAGAGAAAAAAAAGACAAGTAGCCAGATGGGATCAATTGTATGTAGAGGAGTCTCATGTTTGAGGTAAAATTGTGAATGCATTGAGGGACCAACATACAAGATATTGGAAAGCAGATAAGATAACAAAGGCATGTGGAAAAAATTCCCCACAAAGATCAGAAAGAAACTCAGTAGCTACTGACCTCTATGTCTACTCTACAATCAATACATAATTTTTGTGAAAGTATGCACAAATAGAAAGCAATCTCAATGAGAGTATTAGTGGGAAACACATAACTTTTACATCTTAGATGTAGCAATGGAGCATATTTTTGCCATCTCACAATTAACTAACAAATGTAGAAAATAGAATATTCCATTGTATTTATTTTTATTATAAAAAAGCATTTGACTTTGTAGAATAAAAATCCATTTATAACAGTCTCCCATTCATATATTAAAATTATAAAAAGGGCAAATATATATTCACCAAAGGTATTCAACACTGTGATCGAGGAGATCCATCTTAGGATCCAAGTTGAAGAGGGATTTCCTATGGATAGTGAGGGCCCCCAGATGCTTCTGTTTGCAGATTTCAAGTGTTGATTGCATCAAGCCTCAGAACATAGAAAAAACCTCCTGGAAGAGATCTGTAATCACTCAAGGGAATTTGGTTTCTTCATTTATAATAAAGAGTAAGTGAATAAAGAATGTCTCTTGCTATTTCATCATGCATTTAGATGGGCATCCTATAGAGCTTGTCTATCAGAAGGTATGGTTTATCTAGAACAGATGGTACAGATGGACAACGAATTGGGCCCAGATTTGAAGAGGAGGGAAGAAGACAGGTTAGACTGCCCTTGAAAGTTTTTTTTAATTCCTTTATTGACCTCAAGCTTTTCATGAAATAAAAAGCCCATCTTTTTAATTTTCTTCAGTTGTTCAGTCATGTCTGACTCTTTATGACCCATGGACCATACTGTCATGGGGTTTTCTTGGCAAAGATACAAGAATGGTTTACCATTTCCTTCTCCACATCTTTTTAATACTAACATTCCATTGGAATTATATGATAGAAAGACATGAAACAAACTGCCTCTGTAAAATGAAAAATTAGTAGCACAGAAGGCAATAGTGAGTATGAACAGATTGTAGCAAATAACTAAAGATGGACTTTAAGGAAAATCAGGAATAAAAGATGTCGTCAAGGAACTACACAATAGGAAGAGAAGATGGACTGGTCATGTGACAAGAAGACAGGATGAAAAGTGGACAGAAGCTCTGGTTCTGACTCTCTGGGCTTTACCATTTTGCCTCATCTGCACAGGGCTTTATCACCCTGGAACTTCTCTCAGTACTCTCACCACGGAACATCCATCCACAATTCAGACTCATTTCTCCCATTAGTGAGTTCCTCCTGGGGCCTCCAATTTGGGCAAAGATCCTAGGCTAGCCATCTTTCATTCCCTTCCTGCTCTACTTCTGACTCTCCAGACTTACCCAACCTATCCCTACTCAAGTAGTCCCTTCCTACTCCTCTTTTCAGGTTCCTTTTGTGTGTTGTCTTCCCCCGGTAAAATGTAACATCCTTGAGGGTTGGGATAATTTTTCTTTTGTTTTCATTTATATCTCCCATGCATAGCAGAATGCTTAGCCTAAAAAATAGTAAGTGCTTAATAAATGGTTGAAGCTTCACCTGGCCTAGAGAGTTGAGAGCTCCATTGATATCCTCCCAGTTTTAAGAGAAAGCAAAAAAGAGAAAGCCTCTGGCATGTTCGATAGTCACTGTATGTTGATCTTATCAAATGAGATGGACAAGAGTTCTGCAGGATAGGCAGTCATGGATGTGTTGTAATCGGCATCATTGGATGTAACTATTGAATGCTGAGATCACAGAACTATGTGAATAAAATTATAAGACATACAAGATGGTATCATAATTGAAGAGAATGTTGAATAGACATTTATTAAGTATGCATGTTAGGGACACTGGGAAATAAAAAGAAGCATGAGACAGTCTTTTTATTCAAGGAGTTTACAAGCTAGTTGAGAAGATGAAAATTACATTAGCATGTAAAATCAGTAAAATGAAGGGTTTTAATGAGATGTTTTCTAAAGTGCCTTCTCATGGAACAATCCTAAGGTACAGAGAGGGTGATTTCTGCTCATTAAGAGAAAATAAAGTTCCTGATAATTAGAGCTATTGTGAAGTAGAATGAGCTGCCATAGAAGGTAAAGAATCCTCTCAAAATGGAGGTCTACCAGCAAATCCTTGATAATGATTCCTTGTCAGAAACTTTTATAGAGGAAGCTTCCTGTTCAGAAAAGCTTAAGACTCAAAATTCATTGCATCTTTAAGCTTTTGTGATTCTGTGGGGAAATGACCAGTGAGATTCTCTAAAAGTATTCTGAACTAGAGGGGCAGGAAAGTGTTTGTGGGTAGAGGTGAAGTCAGGTGGTTGGGAATGAGGTATAAAGCATATTCCTCTAATGACTGATTAGCATAATTGGTTATAGCACTAGATTAATAAGGCCAAAACCAAGAATTCAATTCCTTCATCAGTTTGCTCTGTTTCACAGCTAGCAATAGCTTTCTTAACCCTACCCAATAGTTCCATAAATAAGATAGTATCAAGGAAGAATTCCTAAGGTTTTGTTTGGTTTTGTTTTGTTTTTATTAAACTAGTGATTTCACTGCTATAAGGAATTCTCAACTAGAAAACTTCCCCTTACCAATAGAATAGTACCTACTTTTAAATATCAAATCTGTGAGAGTTGCCTGGAACACTGAGAGGTTAACTAACTTGACCAAGGTCATGAAGCCCCAATGTTTCAGAAATGGGACTTGAACCCAGGTCTTCCTGATTCTCTATCTGCTATATCACACTGCCTCTCACCAAGAATTCAATGGAAATGCATCCCTACCACTGGCAAACAACTCAAAATACACACCCTAAATAGAAGTAGGTCAGAAACTTCATCTTTGTTCATTCAGCAAATTTTTATTGAATACCTATTATATACTAGACACTGTGGAACTATAAAGTCAGGCCATTTAAGAGTTTAGGGTAAATTTAAAGAAATAAGATATATACAACATGACCAACAGAGAGCAATGTATGATATGCAATATAGGAACCAAATAGACAAGAAGTACTTAAAGGACAGAGAAGAGAGAGCTCTTTATATATAGAAGAGAATAACATTACTCTTCTCATGACATGACCAGCCAGTTAATAATGCTGGGGAAAAGGCCAGAAATCTAAGAATGCAAGGTCGGTTTTCTTATATGTTTTATAGATAATGTCTTCTTCATTCAGGGTTATGCTTTCATGACACAGAACCAAGGAGAATTTCTCAACTATCAGGAAGGTCCTAGTAGACATCGTCATCTCACAATGGAAGATAGAAACACATAGTGCTTTAGCGAAGATGTTATCCACTCAGCTCAATGTGCATGCTTAACCTAATCACCCATCTACCCTTCATCCTCCAGAAGCAGCTATTTTGTTAAACAACTGCCTCCTCTAATCTGTCAACACTAAAAAACTGACCACTTATACCTTTTGAGATTCCAGACCTGACTGAAGGTGATGGGAATTGAACTTTGGTACTGGAGAGCTCCTCATAACAGTAAGCTATCTCTGGACCAGAGGAAGTTTCAGGCCGACTCAATGCACACCATGTCCTGACACTTGACTCACAAAGTGGGCCTGATGCTGGCTCACCTCCAAGCCAGAGATAAAGGCCTCAGGGACCAAAGTCATCAGAAGACAACTAGAATAGACATTGTAACAGACTTATGGGGGGTGGGGTGCAGATAATTGTGGTTTATAGCCACCTCTTTTAGTAACAATCCATAGTCTTCTATAAAGGATCAGCTGACAAATTAATTTTCCATATCCCCTCTTTCTTCTCCAAAGAGGTTTTCTCCACTATCCTGGCTATTCTTGGGTAGTATTCCAGAAAGCTCATTTTTATATAGTCCTTTCCCAGAAACACTGAAATTTCAGAGAGCCCCAAAACTGACACTACCCAAAATCCCCCACCTTGACCTTTGGATCATCCTCAGCATAACTCCCAGTGTTTCTAGATTAAAACAGGTACCTCGGGGCAGCTAAGTGGTGCAGTGGATAAGCACCGGCCCTGGAGTCAGGAGTACCTGAGTTCAAATCCAGCCTCAGACACTTAACACTTACTAGCTGTGTGACCTTGGGCAAGTCACTTAACCCCAACTGCCTGCCTTAAAAAAAAAAAAAAAAACAGGTACCTCAACCTTCACCCAGTATAGAGCCAGACTTTAAGGTAGCCTCAAGGATTCCAGAAATCCACAAGCTATCATAGAGATCAAGAATCTCCTCCTACCTAGGTCCCCATCCTTGGAGCAATGTCTTCTATAAACTGGCTTCATAACAGGATACCTGGTACTCCAAAAATATCAACATAGAAATATAATAAAAAAAATTTTGCACACATGTCTTATAATAGATAACAGTCCAGGTTTTTTACATTTCTTTTCCATAAGTAGTGTCCTTTTCAATTGTGAAAAAGTCTGAAAAGATAATTTGAAAAACACTGACCAAGCCGACCATTTATGTGTCAAAGCCACATAGTATATTAGAAAGAGTGCTGAGCAAGGGGACAAAATCTGTGATCCAAGCTCAATTCTGTTACTGGGTGAATTCTCTATGCAACTTACAAGTCAACTAACCTCTCTGAGTCTCCTTTACTTCATCTGTGAAATGGAGATGATCCGGCCCTAACAACCTCACCCATATTCAGAAATCAACATAAACATACTCTGAAAACTATAAACTCAATATGAATATAAAATATCACTATTATCATTTCAGTTATGAGGAAGGCAGATAACCAGCAGTGGCACCCTATAATCATAAACTGAGAATTTAAAGGTCCCTTGGAGGCAAAATAGTAAAATGAAGATTGGCTCTAGAGTCTGAGGGTCTGGGTTCAAATCCTACCCCCTGAAACTACCTGTGTGACCTTGGGCAAGTTAATTAATCTCCTTTGTCCTCAGTTTCCTTATCTGGTAAATAAAGGCTAGGGTTACGTGGCCTATGAGGGCCTTTCCAGCTCTAGATATATCATCCTGTTATCCATCTAGTCCAACTCTCATCATTATGCAAACAGATAAACTGAGGCCCAAGGAAGATTAAGTGACTTGCCCAAGCTCGCACATTAAGTTTCAAAGGTAGGATTTTTTAATTCAGATCTTATGACTCCAAAGCCAGGGATTCTTTGCATTATATCATGAAATGTACTCAGAGAAGAATGGACTCATTCCTTTCTATAAAAACTCAACATCTTATGTCCCACCAGTCCCCCTGATTTTGAATCAGTTTTCATAGTGCCATTGGATTCAATCATAGGTTTATAGAGCTGAAAGGAACCTTAGTTTTCATTTAATCCAACCCTTACTTTCCTACCCCCACCCCGTTTTACCAAAGGGAAACAAAAAAAACCTGAAGCTCATAAAATTTAAATGATTCACTTAAAAGTCATGGAGCTCATTAGCGGAAGAGCCAGAACCAGAATATAGGTATCCTGGAAGCTTCACAGCAATGATGATTCAGAAAAAGTCGGGTGTGGAGCAAAGGAATCTATGGTTTCACGTGTGGTTAATCTTTTCTTGAGGCCAAGGTGGCTGTTATTGCTAACAGGCAGATTAACTGTGTATTTATGGTCCTGACCAGATAGTCCAAACCAAAAGTCATAAACAGTTACAAACAGCACAGTCAGATCCTGTTGGGGGCCTGATTTTTCTGTATATATAAGAACAACTGGTTATAAACTTTAAAAGGGAGATGTGCACCAAAAGACGCCCCCCCCCCTCACCAGGGGATATATTGCCTGAGTGATAAGGTGATCTGGCTCCAGGGTGGAAAGCAGATGCAATCTCTGTTCTTAGCATAGGACAAAAAGAGGAATGTTCATGAGAGAAGATGAGATTGGCTTCAGGGAGACATAAGATAACAAAGGAGAAAGCAGCTGTTCTGAACAACCTTGAGAGCACCCAGCATGATGAAAGCATTTCCAGTCTGTTCTTTTATCATTTGCAGCTGCAAGTGACACATTTATCCTCCAAGTGGTCTGCTTTTCTTAACAGTGGATTTGAAGATGAAAAAAGCAAGAAACGAAACCCTACAAATCTTTTCCCTCTCTTCTACCTACAACTCTACCCCAGTCCCAATATCCACCCTGCTTTGTGTGGAAGAGACCCTAAAGTGCCTTAAAATACCAAAATCAGACTTCTCTCTTATCAGGTAATTCTGCATTTCTGATAACACCACTTGCCAACATGGTGATTAGGTGACAGGAGAATACCCACACGTTTCTCTATCAGATGCAGTTTCAGGGACCAATTTAGCTAAAGGTCAAACACCCTCCCCTTCTCGACCCTCTGAAGATAGCTGCTCTCCGGAAGAGTCATAAGTTTTATAGTCATCCGAACAAACACTTGAAGTGCTGGGGCCACCCTGACACTGAATCCGATAAGATTACTTCCTGATCTCCCTCTTCTTACATCTCTGACTTTGCTGTCCCATTGAGCATTCTGCTCAGTTTCCTTTAAAGCCTCCCACTGAGTTGAAAGTTACTCTCGGCTTCCATGACTGGTCTCCTTAACCTTCACCAATAACATTCTTTTTTCCCACATGCTGCAGAAAGGAATGGGTTTCCCCAGATTTGTTTATATGCTGGTAAGAGGAAGTGTTTGTGTTCAAGCCATTAGAGTCCTACATTCTTGCTCTCTTCCCAAGTTTCATTAGTCATAACTATTTAGTTGCTTTTTTCCTGGCTACTTTTCTTTTTTGAAAAGGTGGTGGAATTCTTCCTTATTTATTAAAATGAAATAAGGGAGAAATAGTTATGGACAGAATGGGTGGAATCCTTCCTTATTTATTAAAATTAAATAGGGGGAAATAGTTATGGACAGAATGCAAAATCAAATTAAATGCCACTATGGACTTAAACAGAATGAGATGTTGGAAAAAAAAATCCTGCCAATTTCCCTGAATGAACATTCTTGAGAAGGCCGAGAGAAGATGTGTACTACAGATAGGAGACTCAAAAATCATTGTTCTTTTAGTCCAGCAAGTGACTGAGGAACGTGTCTTTTTAAGGAATGTAGTCAGTTTTCTATTTTTTTAAAAAGTGTGTTTTTCCACACATTTCCCAAAAAGCATTTAAACTCCCTTAAAAAGCTTATTTCCCTCAAAACAATAAATCATCAAATATTGGCAAAAAGATGAATCTTTGCTTTGATATCCATATAAGCCTATTGTAACGTTGAAGAGATATTCTGCAGAATGTCATGATTAAGGAAATATTATATATCATTACACATGATGGCCATCTGAATATATTTAACCATTTGATACTTGTATTTGGCTATAGATTTGTTGCCTCCTTATATTGATGTTATTTTCATTCTGCATATTATTTTCTTGGCTGTGATTTATTTACTCTGTATCACATCATAAATCTTCCCACATTTCTTTCTGATTTTTCATATTCAGCATGACTTACAGCATAATATTTCATTACAGTCCTATACTAAAATTTGTTTAGTTATTTCCCAACTCGGAGCACATATTTTTCCCACTTTCTTGTTATCACAAATAATGCTATGAAACCATTTTGTTTATATGGGAGTTTCCTTGCTGTCAGTAACCTCCTAAGAATGGAGTCCCCACAAAGTATCTGGTTCAAAGAACAGTAACTCTTGGAACCAAACGTAGAAACAGCACGGAATTTGAATCAGAGGATCTTGTTTCATACCCTGGTTTTGCTGCTAACTACCTATTTATTTAGGAAACTCACTTTATCTCTATATAACTCAGCTTCCTCATCTATGAAATGGAGTGGCTTGGATTTGATGACTTCTAAAACCCTTATAGCTCTAAATCTATGATCCTATTGTAAGGGAAGAGATAACCACCAAATTCCACTTAAAGTAATTGTGCCCTAATACCTTAGCTGGACCTAATGCCTCTATTGAATCAATTAACCAAAAGCTTTTGCCTTTTTGCACCAGTCTCAAAAATTCTTTAAGCAATTTAGAAGTTTCCCAAGCAAATGAATGACAGGGGGTGACATTGCAAAGGAACTATGCTTGAATTGGTCAAGGATACTTGGTCATGCAAAGGAGGAGGGCAAAAAGATAGGAAAGGAAGGAAGGAAAGAAGGAAGGAAGGAAGGAAGGAAGGAAGGAAGGAAGGAAGGAAGGAAGGAAGGAAGGAAGGAAGGAAGGAAGGAAGGAAGGAAGGAAGGAAGGAAGGAAGGAAGGAAGGAAGGAAGGAAGGAAGGAAGGGAGGGAGGGAGGGAGGGAGGGAGGGAGGAAGGAAGGGAGGGAGGGAGGGAGGGAGAGAAGGAAAGGGAAGGAAAAGGGAAGAGAGGAGAAGGAAAGGGAAGCTAAGAAAGAGAGGAAGAAAAGGAGGTAGATATACATGTATAAGGGAGATGTATATGCAGAAAAGGAATTGATCTGGTCCTATAGAGAGAGAGAGAAATAACTAATGGAAAGTCCTTATGCTCCACTAGTCAGTTTCAAGAGAACTAGAAGGAGGCATCTAAAATGTTAGATGGAGACTTTATGATGTAAAACCCACATAAGCTTTGAAGATCATTATCCCACTCCTACTTCTAAGGATGTATCTTGGGTCCTAAAGTATATATTTTCTTCCTTAGCAGTGCCCCCATAACTCTAACAAGAGTGATTCTCTAATGTCACTGGTTTAGAGCAACTCTCACTTGGTGTGCTTCACCCTAAGATTATCAGTTGAGAACCAATTTAGTCAGTCAGCCATAAATAGCTTTTTTAATATGGTCTTGTGATATTTAAAATCTAAATTGTGTGGTCGCCTTAAATTAGAAGCTTTGGCACCAGTCTTTGGGCATTAAGCATTTATTAAAGCATACCAGGTATTCACGTGGAGTTCAGAAAGTTAAGAAAAGGCCTATCTAGCCTAGAGTTCCAGTTCTTCTTTAAGTCCTCTGCCTCAAGCCTGCTTCAATCATGAACTCCCAACAAACTAAGTGTAGAAGCTTTTTATAGGTCCAGAGCATAGGAGGTCCTTACACACTGCTTCAAGCTGATTGGTTAGCGTCATCCAAATCCATTGGTTCACTGGACTTGGAAGGTGGTCTCCAGTTAAGTTCAAAGTCTTCTGAGAACAATACCTTCTTAAGGGCTAGCCAGGTGTGCTTACAATCTAGTTAACCTGAAGTAGGCTAATCAGCAGTCAATCACTCTCACTTAATTCAATCAGTTTAGATTAATCTCCAGGTGGGCCTTTGAGTATCTGCTAAATCCCATTATTTTATCACAGTATTTACTACAATGATACAATAAGAACAACTGTTATAAAACATCCCCCAAAAGCCTGTGACTCATTCTCCCATAAGAACATTCAGAGTCCAGGGAAAAGTGGGTATAAACTTATCGAGCACATATGGCAGTCAGGAGTCATAGCTCCTGATTGGTGGAAATCCTGTTTTCTTACCCATAAGTTAATCAAGAAGTTCTCCTTCAGCATGGTAAATCTGTTTCCATGTATGTTGTCTTTTGGTCCTGTGCAGATACTGTTGTCAACTTATCCAGAGGTACCACTAAGACAACAATAAGATGTTGGGAAATCCAATATCCTCCACACCTTTGGGCAATATCAGGCAGTGTAATAGATTAGGCAACCCACACCTGAGCTCCAGCAGGACATAGGAGTAGACCAGCCCCCAGGCAGCCTGTACTTTCCCTAGAGGCCAGGAAGTCTTTGTTGAAACTACAGAAAGAGATAGAGTCAGTCTAGAGCCCAGGAATCCAATGCCCAAACCACAGCAAGAACCATAGCAGGAGAAAGGCCTAAGGCAGCAACTGCAAAGCAAAGCACTTCTGGTCTTGTAGGCGGCTTGCTATTAGAGAAAACAACTCTGGTTGGGGCCTGGCAAGGTCACAGGGAAGGATGAAGTAAACTACAGTTTTGGAATTGTGCAAAGCACAGGAGCCAGGGTCACAACCTGAGCTGATCCAGCAGGAGACTAAGCCAAACCCCAAGAATTCTTACAGAGTTTCATGCCTAGTGTTAACTATCACATACAAGACCAATCAGGGACATCAACCACATCATCGTAGAGTAGAGTACATCATAGAGTCTGACCCAAACACAACACTTCAATCCAACAGCTAAGGGTAGATACATGAGTAAACAGAAAAAAATGCCAACTATAATGAAGAAATACTATGGACTGACAAAAGCCCAAGAGGTAATCCCAGAAGAGGAATAACTCCAGAAATCCAAACAGAGACTCAGCAGGAAAAAAATTACCTAGCCCCAAGGACAAGAATATCTAGAAGAAATTAATCCAGAGATTTTTTAAAATGTAATATTATATTAAATGAGAGTTAGGAAGGAAAGGGAAGCTTAGAACAGAAATTGTTAATCATCACCCAAGAAATGAACTCCCTGAAAATTAAAATAGACCAAACAATGACTCCATAAGAAGATGAGAAATAGCTAAGCCAAATTAAAGGAAAGAAGAAAAGCAGTAGAGAATATGAGGTATATACAATCAGAAACAACTGACCTGGAAAATATGCAAAGGAGAGATAATCTAAGGTTCATCAGACTACCTGAAAGTCATTTCCAAAAACAAAGAAACTAAGAAAATGTGGATGTCGTATTTTTGGCACTTATAAAAGAAAACTGCCTAGATGGATCAAAAACAGAGGGCAAAGTCAAAAGAGTATTTATCTACCAGCCACTTTCTTGAAGAAATGTCAAAATGAAAACTTCCAGGAATGTTCTACCATATATACATATACACACACATCATAGTATATATGTGTGTATATGTGTATATATCTGTACATATATATCAGTGGGCAGAAAGAGTTTAAACACCAAGGAACCACAATAAGTATTACTCAAGATTTGACAGCCACCACTACAAAGGAAAGGATATTTTAGAATATTATATTCTAAAAGATAAAGTCTTTCAATCAAGAGTCACTTAATTTGAAAAATCACAATTCTACAGGGAGAAAGTGAACATTTAATTTAATAAAAATTCCAGATGTAAAGATCCATGCTAAATAGAAGCTTTGAAATGCAAACATGAAAGTCAAGAGAAAACTAGAAAGGTAAGTATATTGTTAAAAGCTATTTGGGGCAGCTAGGTGGCACAGTGGATAAAGCACCAGCCCTGGATTCAGGAGTACCTGAGTTCAAATCTGGCCTCAGACACTTGACAATTACTAGCTGTATGACCCTGGGCAAGTCACTTAATCCCCATTTCCCCATTAAAAAAAAAAAGCTATTCAATGATGAAGTGTTTAAATTATAATAGAAGATAAAAACAAGTGTCTCTTCAGAATCCTAATGTTTTCAGGGGTTATAGAAAGAGTTAAATAGGACAAAAAGAGAGCCTGGGAACAGTTTTGTTCTAATTAGATAGTTTTAAGAAAAGAAAAAAGGAGGAAATGGGGATATTCTGGAGAATAAATGAAGAAAAAGATAAGATAATTTAGTAACACATAACTGAGGTGTACAAGGTGAAGAATACACAGATGTGGAAGCAGAAATGGAAAAATGGGTATCACATGAACTTCAGTAAAGAGAGGAGTAGGAATATATTAAACTCAAGTAGGAATATATTAAACTCAATAAATAAAAAGGTAGAGATAAAGAGAGAGGAGTGGGAAGTATAAGAGAAAGAATAGAGAAATAAGAGGAGTGGGGGGTTATAAGTGGAGGGTGGGATCAAAAAGATTTATCATAAGCAAAAATATAAAGGCGAGGTGCGATTGAAAGGAAAGAAAGTAAAAGCTCAGGATGAAGACATGACAAAGGGAAGAGAAGAAAGACAATAAAGCAGAAACAGCTCATATCAATCACATACCACTAATATGAAGAAAGCAAAAAGTACAAGAGGACAGAATAAAAGGACATTCACAATTAGTGACAATAATTGTGAACATAACTGAGATGAACTCATCCATAAGACAGAAACAGAATAGCAAAATGGTTTAGAAACAATCCAACAAGATATTTACAGGAAACATGCTTTACACAAAGTTAAGAGGCTGTAGCAAAACCTATTATGTTTCAAGTTACTTCAAAAAGTTAGGGGTAGCAATCATAATTGAAAATAAATTCTTAAATTTATAATACAAGTTTTAATATAAAAATAGACACAATTAAAAATAATAGACAAATAAACTACATTATGCTTAGATGCACCATAATGAATAAATATCAATTCTTAAGGTATATGCACCAAATTACAGAGTATGTGAATACTTAAATTAAAAGTTAAATTGTAGGGAGAAGTAGAATGTAAAATTGTGATAGTCATGGCCTCAATTAAACTTTTTCTGACCTTGACAAATTTAACAAAAAGATAAACAAGAAAGAATTAAGGATGTGAATAGGAATTTTAGAAAAGTTAAATATAATAGATTTCTGGTGATAACTAAATGGGAATAGAAAGGTGTAGAAATATTTCTCAGCTGTCTGCCACCTTTACAAAAACTGACTATACATTAAAGAAACAAATATTGAGAACCAGATTTATTAAACGTATCCTTTACTAGTCACAATTAAGTAAAGTCTATGTTTAATAAGTTCTTTGATAGAAAGATTAAAAATTATAGGAATACTATTTTAATGCTAAAGAACACATGGGTTAAAGAAAAAAATCATTGAACCAATAGGAAATTTCAGCAAAAATCAATGAGACAATATTCCAAAACTTTGGGCATTCTTTAAGAAAAAAATCAAAACAGTTTTCATCAATAAAAGAGCGAAGTAACAAAAGAATAAATTGGGCATGCAATTAAAGAAAAGCAACAAATTTTTAAGCACCAAATGAGAAATTTTGAAAATCAAAGAGGAAACTAATTAAACTGAAAGCAAAAAGCAATTAAATTGGTAAATGAAAGTAGAGTTTTTTAAAGCTAGTAAATTTTCAAATTATTAGCAAGTTTATTTTTAAAAAGAAATAGAAAACCACATTGTCCATATCCAAAATAAAAAGAAAATTCAAAACAATTGAAGCCATAAAATAAACTATCAGAAACTATTTTTCACAATATGCCAACAAAACTTAGATGAAATGAATTTGTATTTATAAAAACAAAATAAATAAATAGAATAAGAAATAAATTATTTAAATAACCCATTGTTAGAAAAAGTTTTGAGGAATTGCACACAATTTGTTATGCAGATAAACCTATCTATTTTTGAGTGCCAAATAATTTAAATGATTACTAATATGAGACATTTTTAATCTCATACTTTGAAATCTCATACTGCTAAGACCCTTCCCTTGCCATGTAACAAAATTATTTCCCTTGAGAGTCTTGATCTTTTGTTCCTTTGTCTTTTTTATTATATTGCTATTTCTTTAAAGAGTGCTTTGTAATTATATTAATATAGTTGTACATTTGGTAGGAAGATTTCCACATATTTTATATATTCTGTGATTATTTTGAATGAAATTTCTCTTTTGCACTTGGATTTTTAGATAACATACAAATTGTGTACAAAACATACAAAAGCAAATACACATAGTAGCTTTGTGTCAGATAAACACAAAGATTCCAAATACTGGGGTAAGGAGTCACTATATCTCAAAATATTCTGTGAAAATTAGAAAGTGTAGCAGAAACAATTCATACCATGTACCAGGATAAGGTCCAAATTGATACTTCACAAATATAAAAAATCAAATTATAAATTATAAGGCAAGAAGGAACTTCCACAACTATGGATAGAAGTGTACATGACCAAACAAAGAATAAAGAGGTTTACAGAAGGTAAAATGGATAATTTCCATTACACAAAATGGGTTAAAAGCAGACGAAAAACAGTTGACTAGGAAAAAATACTTAAAGCAAGTTTCTCTGATAAAGGTCTCACATTTGAGATACTTAAAAAATTGATTCAGATGTAAGAGAACAAGAAACATTCCCCAGTAGATAAAGGAGCAAAGGAGATGCACAGGCAGCTGTCAAGAAAAGAAAGCTATCAATAACTACAAGAGCCTCTTACCACCCTCACCCCTTCTCCAAATGGGTTAACAGATTCGCCAGAGTCATGCCCACTTATTAAAGGAAGAGATTGAAGGCTCCCAGACAGGAGGCATGAGATCAGGCTAGGCCGAGGTGGTCAGTGCTCAGCCCTAGACATTTATTCCCGGCACGTTTCCTTTGCTCCAGGGAATCTCACAGCATAGTGTTGAATGTGCCTCTTTCTGTGTGGGATGAGGTCTAACGAAATGGGATTTGGGGAGAAAATGCTCAAAATGTTCACAGAGATTATTCAATGGACTGGTCTCTTGGGCAGTGAGATCAAGATCAGGAAAAATGAAGTGTTACATGGGACAAACGAAGTACAAGCTATGAAGGACAAGTGAACAAGACTCAGCCCTACCTTGTCTCCAGTGTCTTTAAGCTTCTGGATGTTGACCCCAGTGACCAAGAAGAAGATGGTACAAACATTGACTCCCAGAGTTAGGGCAAATGTGCTGTGGTCAAAACTACTACCTGAAAAATAAAGAGATAGATAGATAGATATACAGATGGATGGATGGATGGATGGGTAGATGGATGGATGGATGGATGAATAAAATTTTTAAAAAACACTACTTGACAGATCTATTTCCTGCCAGTGATTGGTTTGGTTGATGCAAAGAAGTTGAAGCCTGGAGACCTAGTGGAAGTAAATAAAGACTCCTCCTACTTGATCCTGGAGACCCTGCCCACCCAGGATGATTCCCAAATGAAGGTCATGGAGGTGACTGAGAGGCCGACAGAGCAGTACAAGTGACATCGGAGGGGGATAAGCAAATCCAGGAGCTGGTGGAGGCTGTTGTATTTCCAATGAATCATAAAGAGAAATTTGAGAATTAGGGGATTCAGCCTCCAAAGGGAGTATTCATGTATGGACCCCCAGGTACTGAAAAGACCCTGCTAACCCACACATGTGCTGCCTAGACCAGGGCTACCTTCCTAAATTGGGTGGATCCCAGCTGCTACAGATGTTCACTGGGGATGGAGCAAAGCTTGTCTGAAATGCCGTTGCATTGGCCAAAGAGAAAGTCCCCTTCATTATCTTCACTGATGAACTGGATGCCATTGGATGTAGTGCTTTGAAAATGAGAAGGCAGGGGATCGAGAATTTCAGAGAACACTGCTGAAACTCCTAGACCAGCTGGATGGATTTCAGCCTAACATCCAAGTCAAGGTGATTGCCGCTACAAACAGGATGGACATCTAGGACCCCACCTTGCTCTACTCCAATCATCTGGACCACCAGATTGAGTTCCCAATGCTCAATAAGGAAGGCAGAGCCAAGATCATGCAGATCCTTTTCCTGAAAGATGAATGTGAATCCCTATGTGAACTATGAGGAGCTGGCATTGCAACAACTTCAGTAGGGTCCAATGCAGGACTGTGTGCATGGAAGCAGGAATGATTGCACTTTGATGGGGAGTCACTGAACTCATCCAAGAATACTACATGGAGGGGATCCTGGAGGTTCAGTCCAAGAAGAAAGCCAATTTGCAATACCATGCTTCTGACTTGCTGGTAAAAGTTCTAACAATAAAGGTGGCTGGGGTTGCCCCCCTCCAATTTTTTTAATTAAAAAAAAATTACATGAAAATGCTCCAAATTAGAGAAATTAAAATTAAAATAAGTGTGAGGTTCTACCCTATATCCGTCTGGTTGGCAAAGATAACAAAAGGAGCAATTTATAATTGTTGGGGGAAATGTGGGAGGATAGGCACACTAACTTCCTGTTGGTGGAGTTATGAATTAATTGGTCAAGCCATTCTGGAAAACAATTTGCAACTATGCCCAATTTTAACCAGTTAATACTACTACTAAGTTTCTATCCCAAGGAAATAAAAGAAAGAAGAAAAAGAACTCATCTGTACAAAAATATTTATTGTTGCTCTTTCTCTCATAGCCAAGAACTATACTTTTGTTCACCATCTATCCCATATCTAAACAATGGTCAAGTCCTATTATTTCTACCTTCTTAGCATCTCCATCTCCACTTCTTTCCTCTGATACTACAATCACCTAGATGCAAATTCTCATCTTTTCACATCTACTCTATTTCTATAGGCTACTGGTTAGTCTCTGTACATCATCTCTCTCCACTCCAATCTATCCTCCAGGCTGACAAAAGGATCTCCCTTCCTTGTTGTGCAGTCATTTCAATCATGTCTGACACTTCGTGACCCCCAACTGGGGTCAGAAATACATAAGTGGTTTGTCATTTCCTTCTCCAGCTCATTTGACAGACAAGGAACTGAGACAAATGGGGTTAAGTGACTTGCCCAGGGTCACACAGCTAATAAGCATTTTAGGACAGATTTGAATTCACAAAGATGAGTCTTCCTAACTACAGGCCTGGTGCTCTATCCACTGCACCACCTAGTTTCCCTCCCTCCTTGTAAGTAGTTCTTAACCATTTCACCATTTAACAAATCAGTGGTTCTCTGCTATATTCAGAATCAAATATAAAATCCTCTGTTTGGCCTGCTAAGCCCTTTATAACCTGTCCCTTTTCTACCTCTCTAGCCTTTTTACACCTTACTCCCCTCCACATATGCTATGATCCACACAAAACTCCATCTCCTGACAATGTATTTTCACCGGCTGTCTTCCATTACAAAAGTGTTCTATCCTCATCTCTGCCTCCTAGCTTTTGTGGCTTCCTTCCAATCTCAGCAAAAGTCTCACTTTCTGCAAGATTACCTCCCCAGTTATCCTGTGTGTATGTAAATATATACGCATATACACAGGCAGGCATATATTGTTATGTATACATATATATGAGTGTATATGTCATGTGTATATGCATCTTGTTTGTATCTAAAGGTTTTTTGCATATTGTCGAACCATGAGATGGTGAGCTACTTAAGAACAAGGATTTTTTTTTTTTTGCCTTTCTTTGTATCCCTTATGCTTAGCAGAATACCTGGCACATAATAGGCACTGTTAGGTGTTATTTAACTAAGTGACCTATCAATTGTAGAATGGCATAGCAAATTATGACACATTAATATAATGGAATATGTAAGAAATGATGAAAGGGATGGTTTCAGAGAAACCTGAGAAGACTAGAATGAATAGAAGCAGAGTAAAAAAGTAAACAAAATCAGGAAACATTTCATGCAGGAATAACAATATCATAAAGAAAAGCAACTTTGAAAGACTTAAGAATTCTTATCAATGAAATAGCCAACTATGATTACAAAGGATCTATCATGAACTATGCTTCTAAACTACTGACAGGGGATTAATAAAATAAATTTTTGACATGGCCAATGTGGCAATTATTTTTCCTTGATTATACATATTTATGACAAGGTTTTTGTTTTTCTTTCTCTTTTTTAATGACAGAGTGGGAAAGGCAAGGGGAAGGTAGTGATAGGATTGCTCTCCAAAAAAGGGAAAAAAGAAAACAGGGTCATGAAAATATATTTAAATGCAGAGAAATGGACAGACAAAAACCAAAGGGAAACAGACAAGTAGGATAACTTTGAAAATTACATATCTAATTTACTTGAAAATTGCATATTGAATTTATTATATTTATGAAGAAAGTAAACTCTATGTAGTATTCACAGTTTCATACTTAATCCTTTTCTTCTGTTCTATTTTGCATATGAAAATGTTTGTTTTATTTGGCATTAAGTTCAGAATAAAAAAAGAACAAAATTTTAAAAGGAAGAGAGATTTCAGAGATAGATTGTGATGGGTTTTGAATGCAAGGCTAAGGAGTTTAAAGTTTATTTTGTAGACAATAGAGAGAGGAACCACTGAATGTTTGTTAGCACAAGATTTGCCATGATAACTCTTACATATAAGCAAGATTACTTTGGCAGTAGTATGAAGGATAGATTAGAGAGGGAGAGAGACTGGAGATGGAGAAATTAGCCTGGAAGCTATTCCTATAGAAAAGTAAGCCTAAGTGTCTCTATAGGTTCTGTCCTTGGCTCTCTCCTCTTTTTTCTCTTTGTTTTCTCTCTTGGAGATTTCATCTGCTCCCATGGATTTGAATACTGTCTTTAGAAAGATAACTTCTATCTAACCCTAATCTCACCACTGAATGTCAATCCTACATTGCCAACTGGCTACCAAATACCTACACACGGATGTCCCCCTGGCAGTGAAAATTTGACATGTCCAAATTAAAAGTATTATTTCCCCCCCAAAAAACCCACTATTTCCCCCAATATTTACTAATCATTTTGATTGTACCATCTATCAACAGGTTAAAAACTTTGAAGTTACCTTTGTCTTTTCTTTCACTCTTGGCTATTCTATCCAAATAGTTTCCTAGTTCTGTAAATTACATATCTAAAATAACTTTTGCATTCATCTACTTCCTTCTATTCACCCTTTCTTATGCCTTATCATCACTCTCCAAAGAAAGGCAAAAAACCATCCTTGCTCTTAAGTAGCTCATTGAAGCTCATTGAAGTAGCTTCATTGAAATGTGGTTCTAATTGGTCTTAATGCCTATAATCTCTCCATTCTCTGATCCATACTTTACAATATCAGCCAAAATAATCTTTCTAAGATGCGTCTTCTCATGTTATTCCTCTACTAAAAAGCTTTCAGCAGTTCCCTATTAATTCTACTATAAAATACAAACCCTTTAATCCATCACTTAAGGAACTCTAGAATATGACTAACCCACCTTTCCAGCCTCGGGTCCCATTTTCCCCTTCTATGACCCAGCCAAATTGGACTAGTTCATGTTTCCTAGTCTAGGCAAAACATCCCCTGACTGTATATTCACATTGTACACTCCCTTGCCTGAAATGTCCTTCTTTCTTAATTCTGCCTTTCAGAAGCCTTAGCTTCCTTTAAGACTCAAATGCCAGCCTCTGCTTGTAATCTTTGATAGTACTATATGCTGGGAAGCCCAAGTTTACGGGGAACCAGGTGGTATAGTGGATACACAGTTGATCTAGGAGCCAGAAAGACTTGGATTCAAATCCCACTTCTCTCTCTCTCTCTCTCTCTCTCTCTCTCTCTCTCTCTCTCTCTCTCTCTCTCTCTCTCTCTCTCTCTCTCTATATATATATATATATATATATATATATATATATAACAACTATGTGAGCCTGGCTATATAATTTTAATCATCTTGGTGATCTAGGCAGGCATCTGAGACTATTAGATATAGAAAAGTGTGGAGATCAAATTTTAATTGGGGAGTGCTAGCTAAGCGGCTTGCCGCAATATTGGGGCAAGGAAGGAGACCGGCAGCCTCCCTCAAAACAAAACAGGATTTATTTTAACATTTATTTTAACAAGAACGAACTTAAAACACACACACACACACACACACACAGGATCAGCAGGATCAAGGGAAAGGAAATAAAATGGGGAAAGGGAAATTATGCAACCTGAGAAAATATCATAGCCCGGGAATCAGCTGAGAAGATGCCACAGACCTCCTGTCACCTTCCAGCATCCTGCTAGAATGCCCAATTCTCCTCCCCCAATCCCAGAAAAACCCCACACAGCCCCAGCCAATGGGATGGCCGCTCTGACAGTCACATGACTGCCCTCACTAGGCTTCCAATCATTATAATTTTGCCAGGTCCATGTAAGTGTCAGCGAGTGGTGATGACGTGAGGTGCCAGCACCATGGCAACGGCTACAACCAGTGGGTGGAGAACAACGGGTTTGCGGAGCCCCAGGCCAGTGCCCACCGAGGCATTAAAAACCTCAAATAACAATTAATTCTTTACAAAAGTGTTGACCTGTACCAGTAGAGAGATTTTCCTCATCTGAGAGTTCTTTATACCAATGAAATCACAAGTCCAGGTCCTATTTGTATAGGAATACTAAGTGAGACAGTGGGTAAGAATACTGGACTTGAGTCAGGAAAAACCATGTTCAAATCTTGTCTTAGAGAGTGACTAGCTGTATGGGCCTGGGCAGGACACTCCCTCACTTAGTTTCAATTTCCTCACCTGTAAAATGAGGGCGATAATAATAACACCTACATCACAGGGTTGTTGTGAGGATTATATGAAATAACACTGATTGCACTTTACAAACCTTACAGAGGTATATAAGTGCTTGCTATTATTCAAATTTAGCAGAAGAGAATATAGGATCTGTCTAGTTGGTTAATATGTGACTCAAGCATGTCCATCTGTTATAGGTACTGTAATTTCCTTGGACCAAATACATTTGTTATATGACTCAAAATACTAGGCTAATTGTTGGTCTAACCAATGCAGCTGTGAGCTGAAAAAACACCCAAGTCCACATGGAACAGCTAAAGAAAAATACAAAAACTATAGTATTAGTAACTGGCAAAAGTGACTAACTTTACCCCCCTGGGAAAAATCAAGGATATTACTGTTTTTCCCAATGAAAAACACTTATTCTTGGGACATGACTAAGTCTTCAGCATTTGGTGGATGTATACTTTCTTATGCAACTTTCTGGCTGTACTTATAGTACCAAAGAAAAGTAAATAAATGAGGTTATTAATGGGGGGAGGGAATGGGGAGAAATGGGAGATAATATATGCCTCCATTACACAATGAGTTTGGAGCTTACATTATTTAAATCATTTCTTCGATTTCTCCATCTGCTTTGACAATAGAAATTTGATTTAGGAGAGGATTCTCAAAACTTAACCTTATGCAAGTTTTGCATTGATTTGAGAAGGTACAAAAAGAATTTATTTTAATTTAGGAAAAAAAATGTTGTACTAGTCCAAATTAAGTATGTCTTAAAATTCCTGTTCATTTTTCCCAACCCCACAAAAAAAATTCTTCAAGGAGCATAGTTATTGTGCAAAGCCTTATATAATCACCAAACATTTACTGAGAACCCATTAATCATAGAGCTCTTTTATAAGGTATTTCAAAGCCACTGAATATTGATATGGGGGTGGGAGAAACAAAAAGTAGCTATGAAAACCCAGAGAGGAATAGCATTTTTAGGGCACTATTTACCATGTACATATGTCACTCTCACCAGAAATCCTCAAAGAGTTCCTCCAACCTATAGTGCTTCTAGGTGGATAAAGCACCAGTCCTAGAGTCAGGAAGACTCATCTTCCTGAGTTCAAATCTCTGACATTTACTAGCTATATGACCTTGGGCAAGCCACTTGACCCTGTTTTCCTCAGCTTCCTCATAAGTAAAATGAGCTGGAAAAGAAAATGGCAAACCACTCTAGAATCTTTGCCAAGAAAGACTCAAATGGGGTCATGAAGAGTTAGAAATGACTGAACAACAACAACAGGACTGTCATTCCCTTCTATAACCAATGTTTAATTTCCTTTCCATTGTCAATAAAGTCTTAGATTCTATACATGAGAATGGTCTACAGATGTTTTTGTAAGCTTTAGACATTAAATTCATTTTTCCATGTAGAAAAAACATTCTCACTGGTGGCTAGGATTGCCAGTACCTCATAGGATCATAGATTAGATAAAGCTAGAATAGTGTTTTTTCAGAATAACTAAAATGTGTTTCTCATGAAAATGGAGAATAGTTGAAAATCGGATGTTATCAACTGCAACCCCCTCATTTAAAGAGGAACTAAGGCCTAGAGAAATTAACTGACTTGTCTAGTTCCACACAGCTATGTGTCTGAGACAGTATTTAAATTCAGATTTTCCTGACTCCCAAGTACATTTCTTTATCCACTATGATATCTAGATGCCTAGGTTGACAAAAACCTACCAACATTTATTTTTTCTGTTTTTAGAATAATGTATAATGTTATAGTATAATTGTTGTTTAATTGTTGTTGTTTTTGTTATTCTTCAGCTGTTTTCAGTCCCATCCAACTTTTCATGACCCCATTTTGGGTTTTCTTGGCAAAGATTCTGGAATGGTTTGTCCTTTTCTTCTCCAGCTCATTTTACTTACGAGGAAGCTGAGGCAAACAGGGTAAAGCAACTTGCCCAGAGTTACATAGCTAGTAAGTATCTGAGGCCAGAGTTAAACTCAGAAAGATAAGTCTTCTTGACTTCATTCATTCATTCATTAATTCATTCATATATAAATATATATGTGTGTATACGTGTATATATGTGAATACACATATGTATATATAAACCCAAACATGCATATATAGATATGTGTATATGCATACATAATATACAGAAAGAAAGTATTATAATTACTAACAACTCAGTAGGCTAGAGTCCTAAATTACTACCTTTTTCCAGTTGGTTTTGAGAGTAGAGATCTAAACTTCAATAGTATTCCCACTGAGTATATAGGAATCTCATCTAAATTGATACAATATTTTAAATTATTATTATTAATAATAAAACAATAACACATATTTATATAGTATTTAAGGTTTATTAAACAGATTAGGCAACTAGGTGATTACAGGACTAAATTCAGGCACATACAAGATAGATGTGTGGCCATGGGCAAATCACTTAATCTTCCAGAATGTTTCCTCATCTATAAAATGAAGGTTTGAAGATGAAATTAAATACTATTTATAAAACACTTTGTGAACCTCAAAGAAATATGTAAATACTATTATTGTGACGGGCAGCTAGGTGGGACAGTGGACAGAGTGCTAGGCCTGAAGTCAGGGAGACCTAAGTTCAAATATGGTCTTAAACACTTACTATCTGTGTGAACCTGGCCAAGTCACTTCACCCTCTTTGCCTCAGTTTCCTCATCTGTAAAAGGAACTGGAAAGGAAATGGCAAACCATTCCAGTATCTTTGCCAAGAAAACTGCAGATGGGGTCACACAGAATCAGATATAACTGAGCAGCTACAACAACAAATTATCATGATACATTTTTCTTTGGCTCATATAATTAGATCTGGAAAAGACCTTTGAGTTCATTTAGTTCAATCTTCTCATTTTATAGATAAAATAAACTGAAATTCAGAAAATTGAAGTCAGTTGACCCAGATCATATAGGTAGTTAAGTGGAAAAGAAGGGATTCAAACTCAGGCCTTCTGACACCAGATCCAACATTCTTTTGTCAGTTGAGTATCAAAAGCAACCCTGAGAGTTTGGTGCAACAGATATTTTTCCCAATTTCCAAAGGAACAGGTGCTCACAAAGGTCAAAATTCAACAGCTTATGTGTAAGCTATGGTTAGATCTCAAACCTTCTAATCTGTACCCCACTAAATCATCATGTCAAGCCAGCATTTATTTTTTTTTTAATTTTGTGAGGCAATTGGGGTTAAGTGACTTGCCTAGGGTCACACAGCCAGTTAACTGAGGCCGGATTTGAACTCAGGTACTCCTTACTCCGGGGCCAGTGCTCTGTCCACTGTGTCATCTAGCTACCCCCAAGCCAGCATTTATAATTGATAAAGAGAATGAAGTCATACATAAGTGGATTCATGCCCTAGATTTGGGGAGAACAGATTTTAGAATTCAGAACAAGGCCAGGTAGTACAAAAATAGCCCAAATTTTTTTTTATTATTTTTTTTGGTTGGGCAATGAGGGTTAAGTGACTTGCCCAGGGTCACACAGCTAGTAAGTGTCAAGTATCTGAAGCCGGATTTGAACTCAGGTCCTCCTGAATCCAGCGGTGGTGCTTTATCCACTGTGCCACCTAGCTGCCCCCCAAAATTTTACAAGAGAAATTAGACCAGGAGGGAAATGAAGCTATCATGAATGAAATTTTTGAGACACAAATACAAATCATTCCAAAAGGAAGAAACAAGAAAAACATTTAAAGAAAACTCATCCACCAACTCAGATTTTTTTTAAAGGATACATATGTAAGATGGAAGCAAAAACAGGTAATTAAAGAAGAACACAAAGTGTGGCATAGTCCTAAAAGAATGAGGTCTAGAAGGCTAAGGCCTTCTGTATACCTCTATTGATGTAGTCAAAGACCAAATTAACAGAATTTGACTGCTAACCTGGCAGCAAACATTGATTAAGTGTTGAATTAAACCCAATACATAATAGGGCCTGGTGCTATACACTGGCGATACAAAGAAAAAGCAAAGACAGAACCTACCCTCAATAGCTTACATTTCAAGGGTGGAAAATAACAGGTACATAAATAGTTATGTGCAAAGTACATAGAGTAGTTGGAAAGTAATCTTAGAGGGGAAGGTAATAAGTGCATCTGGAGAGAGGCAGGAAAATCCTCCCACAAAAAGTGGGGCTTGAGCTCAATTTGAAGTAGGCCAAAGATTTCAAGAGACAAAAGGTGAGGAAGAAAAAAAAAAGAAAAAAAAAAGGTGAGGAAAGAGAACATTCCAGGGATGGAGGAAATTCAGTTACAGTAGTCTTCCCTGGTCAGAAGACATTTGAAGGAACATATTTGGTTCTAAATGTAACTTTTTTTAAAAAGGGATGTCCATTAGTCATTGCAAGAGGAAAAGTAATACAATAGAAAGACACTGATTTTGGAGAGAGAAAAACCTGGATTCACAACCTAGATCTAGTACTTACCAGTTTTATAACCTTGAACTCTCTGGTCCTTAGTTTCTTCATTTGTAAAATGTATAAGTTGGACTTGATCTCTTAGGTACCTTTCAGCTTTAAATATTATAATGTTACAATAAATTTTAGAATATTCAGAGGAAGATAACCGCCATAATGAAGGAAATAAAAAATATGCTATTAAATAATTAATGTTGGGGAGCTTGTAGAAAGATGGACATATTAATGGATTATTTTAAAAATAAAAGTATTTTATTATTTTCCAGCTACATGTCAAGATAGTTTTCAACATTTGTTTATATAAGATTTCCAATTTCAAATTTTTCTCCCTCCCTCCCCTAGACAGCAGAGCAAAAAGGAAAAACCTCAAAAAAGAAAAACAACAGCACCAAAAACAAAAGAAATAGTATGGTCCAATCAGCATCCATATTCCACAGTTCTTTTTTTCCTGGATTTGGAGAGCCTTTTCCATCATGAGTCCTTTGGAACTTTCTTGTACCATTGGATTGGTGAGAAAAATCTACTCTATCACAGTTGATCAACACATAATGTTGATGATACTGTGTATAATGTTCTTCTGGTTCTGCTCATCTCACTCATCATCAGTTCATGCAAATCCTTATACTAATGGATTATTGGTGGAGCTCTGAGTTAGCACAATGACTCTGGAAAGTAATTTGTAATTATGCAAATAAAGGGACTGAAATGCCATGTTCTTTTATCCAGAGATTCAAATTGTAAGGTATAAACCCCAAGGAGGACTTTGACAGAAAGAAAGACTCTATATACACCAAAATGTTTATAGTAGCACTTTTTGTGGTAGCAAAGATTTGGAAATAAATTAGATGCCCATCAGTTGGGGAATGACCAAGTATTGTGATAAGTTAACACAATGAAATATTACTGTGAAGTAATAAGTGACAAACTTTATAGATATGGAGAAACAGGGAAAGATTTGCATGAACTGATGAAAAGTATAGTAAGCAGAGCCAGAAAAAAAAATGTGCATAATGGCTACGACTATGTAAGCGGAAAGAACAACTACCATACAATGAAAAATAGATGTTGCAAAATCACAAAAAGCAAGGTTGGTGCCAAAGAAGAAAAGACCTTGCTTTTACAGAGATGGAGGGTCTACAGGTATGGAACATTGGATATAATTTTGGAGTTTTTCAATGTACTGATTGATTTTGCTTATATTTTTTCTCTTTCTCTTTTGCTTTCTTTAAAAAAATATGTATTATGAGTGAAAGTTTTCTAGGAAAAATGATGGGAGGGATATGGGAAGAAATCTAGGCAATGTAATAAAATATATTAGCAAAATATATTTTAAAACATATCAAAAAGGATCAGTTGAGGGAACTGGGGACTATTAGCACGATGAAGAGAATGCTTGGGAGAAGATAGCTGTCATGATTAACCTCAAAGGACAGGACTTGGAGCGATGAGTGGAAATTGTAAAGAAAAAAAATTCAGCTCAATATAAAAAAACTTCCTAACAATTAAATTTTTTTCAAAAGTAGTGTGAAATAAATAAATGGGGGGACAATTAATTTTTTTAAAGAAGGATGAATTATATTTGTAGGAGTCTGTTTCCCTTTACAAGGTACACCTCAAGTTGAAGCTGGATGACCCTTTGTAAGGAATACTGCAGGATTTTTGTTCTAATACAGGTTGAACTAAATGACATCAGTCAAAACTTTTTTCTCACTCCTCAAAACCTTAAACTTCAGGTTTACATAACACTTACTTGGCATTCCAGTTCACTGAGAATATTGAATCCATCAAAATGCTTCTATATACTGTTATTCTTTCCTTTTTTCATATACCCTAGATCATCTCCTCAATTCCTCCAAGACTTTGCTGTAGGAGTCATTTCCTCTCCCTCCTGTATTTTTATCAACTCCTACACTCCCAAGAGATCCTCTCTAATGAAGGTTTTTCTTCAAACAAAAAAGCAATAGAGAAAAAAATTATGGATTGATGAACACATAAAAAAAATAAATCTGGCATTAGATGCAATGTTCCACGCCTATGGATGCTGACCTCAGAAAAGGAGAGGAGAAATATTTTATTTCTTTTTTGGATTTAAGCTTGTTATTTATGATTTTCAACATTCAGTTGCTCCGTAGTAACTGGTTTTTTCCATTTACATTGTTTTAGACATTGTATATGTATTTCTCTCTGCTTACTTTATGTACCTTTGATCTATTTTTAATCTATCCCTCTCTATTCTCTCCTTCCCATCTGTCTATAAACTTTTTCAATTATCCTAAATCTAAATAATAATAATAATCATTCCTATAACCTGGCTACCTATACAACTACCACCCCATCTCTCTCCTCCCATTCACTGTTAAATTTGAAAAAGTTTCCTCTAAGATATCTCAAGTCCATCACTACCAACTCTCTCCTTAAACCTTTGTAATTTGGCTTCTCTCTATGCTCTTTCTTCTTGGAAATCTCATTCACTCCCACAGATTCAACTGTCTCCTTTTTAGAACAGATTCCCAAATCAATATCTACAGGTCTGACCTCTCTTCTGAGCTCCAAATGTCAACAATGAATATTCACCTCAGTATCATTCCCACTGACATCCCAAAATGGACCTTATTCTCTTGTCCTCTAACCCCAGCCCTTCTTCTAAATTCATTATTTCTTTCACTGTCCTTTATCATTCACCACTATCCCACATTTGAAACCTTAATATGATCTTTACCTTATAGGATGTCAGAGTTATAAAGGACCACAGAGACCATATTTTTAATCAATTAATTTTTTTATTTTTTAATTTACAGAATAAAATGAGCATTTCCATAACATAATACAATTTTTTAAAAGATTGAACATGAAACTGCAAATCTATTATATGCAACTTACATATGGGAAAAGTATGCATCATTTAATTTTTTAAAGTATTTATTTTATTCTGAACTTAAATGAAACAAACATTTCCATAATACGGTAGAATAGTGTTAGAGAATAATTCCTCCCTTCCTCCCTCCCCAAGGCGGCAAACAATCTGATATGGGTCATACATGTATGATGATGTAAAACATCACCATACTTGTCACTGCGTACAAGCAAACTTAATCACACACAAAAATTGTAACAATGTGAAAAATAGGGGCAGCGAGATGGTGCAGTAGGTAAAGCACTGGCCCTGGATTCAGGAGGACCTGAGTTCAAATCCAGCCTCAGACACTTGACACTTACTGTGTGACCTTGAGCAATTCATATAACCCTCATTGCCCTGCAAAAAAAAAAAAAAAGTGAAAAATAACATGCTTCAGTCTGTTCCATCAATATCAGTTCTTTCTTTGGATGTGGATAGTATATTTCATCAATAGTCCTTTGAGATTGTCTTGGATCATTGCATTGGTGAGAAAAGTCAAGTCATTCACAGTTCTTCATCAAACATTATTGTTGTCTCTGTGTACAGTGCTCTCTCTCTCTTGGTTTTGCTCACTTCTCAATACATCATATGATACATGTCTTGCCAAGCTTTTCTAAAGTCATCCTGCTTGTCATTTTTTATTGCACAATAATATTCCATCACCTTCATATATCACAGTTAGTTTAGCCATTCCCCAATTGATGGGCGTTCCTTTGATTTCCAATTCTTAGCCACCACAAAAAGAGCTGCTATAAATCTTGGTACAAATAGGTCTTTTTTTCTTTTAGAGATGTCTTTGGGTATTGCTGGATCAAAGGGTATGCACAATTCTACAGCCCTTTGGGCATAGCTCCAAACTGCTTTCCAGAATGGTTGGATATTTTCACAACTCCACCAACAGTGGATTAGCAAAATATTGGTTGTTGCTATTCCTTTTAAAGATATAATAAAGTTATCCCGTATTTTTTCCTTTTTCTCCTTCCCTCCCCACTCTAGAGATGGCTACTATTAGACACAAATATGTGTATGTCTGTTTGTGCATGTGTGTGTGTAAAATAATTCTATATATACTTCTATTCATCAGTTCTTTCTCTGGATACAGATAGTGTCTTCTTTCATATGTCCTTTGTAGTTACTTTGGGTATCTATAATAGTCAAAATTACTTATTTGCTCAAAGTTGTTCT
The DNA here is from genome assembly GCF_019393635.1 of Dromiciops gliroides. Classification (NCBI taxonomy): domain Eukaryota; kingdom Metazoa; phylum Chordata; class Mammalia; order Microbiotheria; family Microbiotheriidae; genus Dromiciops; species Dromiciops gliroides. The sequence continues at coordinate 576,019,045 of NC_057862.1, forward strand.
TACAATAATATTGCTGCTATTGTATACAAAATTTTCTTGGTTCTTTCTCATTTCACTCTTCATTATTTTGTGCAAGTCTTTCCATGTCTTTCTAAGATCATTAAGCTCATCATTTCTTATAGAACAGTAGTATTACAATTTATCATACACGACAACTTGTTTAGCCCTTCCCCAATTGACAGGCATCAGCACAGTTTCCAATTCCTCAACACCACAGAGAACTGGTATAAATATTTTAGAACATATAGATTCTTTTCCTTTTCCCCTCATCATCTCTGGAAATAGACCTAGTAGTAGTATTGCTGGACCAAAGGGTATAGGCAATTTAAGAACTCTTTGGCATAATTCCAGACTGTTCTCCAAAAAGTCTTGATCAGTTCAAAATTCTGCCAACAATGAATGTCTCCCAATTTTTTCACTTCCCTTCCGATATTGTTTTCCCCTTCAAACATTTTACCAATCTGATAGGTATAAAATGATATCTCAAGGTTGTTTTAATTTGCATTTCTCTAATAAATAATGATTTATAGCATTTTATATGACTATGAATTTTTTTTAATCTATTTCAACCCATATTCCCTTTCCCGCAGCTGGAAATACAACTGTCAAGTCATCATTTACCCTAGTTCTGGAGAGAATACTCTTTTTTTAATCTTAAAAATATTTTATTATTTTCCAGTTACATGTAAAGATAGTTTTCAACATTTGTTTTCATAAGATTTTTAGTTCCAAAATGTTCTCCCTTTCTCCCTCCCCTCCCCGCTCCCCAAGATAGAAAGCAATCTGATATAGCTTATATACGTATAATCACATTCAAAATATTTCTGCATTAGTTATGTTGTGAAAGAGGAATCAAAACATAAGGGCAAAACCTCAAAAAAAAATTAAAAAACAGACATAAAAATAGAAAAAGTACAGTTCAATGTGTATTCAGAATCTACAGTTCCCTTTTTCTGGATGTGGAGAACATTTTCTATCATGAGTTCTTTAGAATTGTCTTGGATCATTACAGTGCTAAGAAGAGCCAAGTCTATCACAGTTGATCATACAATGTTGCTGCTACTGTGCACAATGTTCCCCGGTTCTGCTCACGTCACTCAGTGATATAATACTCTTTTAATGCAAATGACTAAGATCACAAGAGTTTTGTTGTTTTTTTCCTGCCAAAATATATTATTGATTCATATTGACTTTGCAATCCTCTAAAACATCCAAGTATTTTCCAAACTGTTATCCAGCTGTACTTCCACTATCTTTTATTTATGAAACTTATTTTTCCAAAATAAAGGTGTAGGACATTAAATCATCCCTATTTAATTTTCCTTTATGAAGGGTAACCCAACATTCTAGACTTTTAATATCTTTTGATATTTTCCCTGTCACTCAATGTATTACTTATCACACCCAGGTTTGTGTCATCTATGAATTTAATATTCTATCTATGCTTTCATCCAAATTATTAATAAAAATGTTAAAATGCCCATGGACAATGACAGATTTAATAATAACAGGTCTTAAGCCAATCAGCATAATATCTTCTGAAAACACAACCATCTTTAAGACTTAACCATAGACAAAGAATGCCTTTTAAACTTGAACTCATCCATCATGGTACCGAGGACCTTTGATGAGCATGCATTTCCATTTTATGTGTCATCTGATGACTATGTTCAGAGTTTTTGAACAAGGTTTTTTCCGTTGTTTTCAAGGAATATTGGGGATTTTAATTTATGCATGCAGAAACCTTGTTGGAAAAGATCCTTTAAGGTAACATTTGGGGGCAGCTAGATGGCGCAGTGGATAGAGCACCAGCCCTAGAGTCAGGAGTACCTGAGTTCAAATCCGGCCTCAGACACTTAACACTTACTAGCTGTGTGACCCTGGGCAAGTCACTTAACCCCAATTGCCTCACTAAAAAAAAACAAAAAAAAAGGTAACATTTGGCTCTAATCAACCAAATGCTGTATCACGGTCAACAAACAATAAACAAAGTGGTATCCTATAGCCTATGCAATCTCCTTGTGATCCCTTACAGAATACCACTTTCAAAAGCCTGTTTTTTTAATGCAAATACCCTCACTAAGAGTGCTCTTACTTCATGTTTGGTGGATTCATGCTCATTTGGTATAAATTGAAAAATAGATCTATCACTCAGCAGCTATTGATGCTATATTTTTAATATTAGGTTGCTATATTTTTAATATTAATATGACCTGAGATTTTTATCCATGATTTTGGTACATTCCTCTCCCTCAGATACCTTGTAAAAATATGGCATAAGTGGAAACTATTAGTACACCATTTTTAGTCAACTTGGTGACCTTGAAAAGTTGGGAAACAGATATTCAAGTTAATCAAATATTCTGATTAACAAGAATATGTGTGTGTATTCCATATATGATTGCCTATTTTAAAAGAATTAGAATCCAAACAAATCCACTTATAACTAAAACTAGACAGAATGTAATATTTTAATGACTCAGAAAGACAATGCCTTCCAGAGCTCCATAGGATTAACATTACAAATATCATCAAAATATTGTAAACTAAGAAGAGTTCAGGGTAATAGATATGTAGTAGTAGTAGGCCTCCACCAGTCGCGGATGACCATGGATCAGCACCTTGAAGAGCCACAGGCCACAGTGTGGCTGTGCAGTCCAATGTAGGAGCCGCAGCTCCTGAGTGACTTATAATTGGTAACTGCCGCATCCCGTGTTGTATCTACCCCATGAGGAGTAGCCAGAGTGTCCTCTCCAGGGCGCTGGCCTGGGTGGATCAATATGGAAAACAAGCTGTTGCCCATGCAGCAGGTTTTCCCTCTCCACAACATTGGTGGATCCAAAGGAGAGGCAGAGCCAATACAGTTTGGCACCAGTGCCTCCGCAGGAGTTGCCAGAGGGATGTGATGTCCAACATCCAACTGCCTAAGGGACTCCGACTCCTGATTTTTCCTCGGGGTTAACTCCCGAAGCCTTTCCCATATATGGGTATAGCCACAAGGCAGTGGAGGTTTAAAATCAGGGTTCCTTCCCCTAGGCGGGTTGCCTGCCAAGACTAACGAGCCCCACCTGCCTGAAGCGACTGGTTTTAAGGTGCCAGTGACTCACCTTCTCCCCTTCTCCTGTTAGTGGAAACAGTTCTGCCAAGAGAAGGCCAGGAGTTGGGCTTCGGTTGTCAGAGGCTCTTTGAGACTCATGCCATTGGAGCATTTTATAGAGAGTGAGAGTTTATCCCCACGCCTACCTCGGCATGACAAACCTTTTGGAACCAATATATGATATTAGATATATGTTAATGGATATGTAATTAATAGATTACTAGTTAATAAAGATTTCCCTGGACATATATAATTTTAAAACTCTTTTCTATAATATTTATTCCTCTGGGGTTTTTTTTCTTTTCTTCTGCCCTATTAAGTTTCCCCTTCCATTGTACCCTTTATGTATCATCTGCCCTCATTATAGTGTAAGTCCTTTGAGGGCAAGGCCTATCATTCTTGCTTTTATTTGTATCCCCAGTGCTAAACACATTCCCTAGCACATAGTAAGCACTTACTAAATGCTTATCATCCATTTGTACTTCATTCATTTTTTTAAAAAGCTTAGAGGAAAATCCAAGTGTGGATAGGATTGGGACAGGTCTTCTAACTGGCCATCAAGGGTTTGGCTCATTCTGGTGCTTTTATGCTGACAACAGGATGCCCAGGTCATAGTGGTGGAGTCAAAAGAATGTTTGGGTAACCAAGTAGAAGAACAGAGAAATGAATTTGTTTCAACAAACACTGAGTTTTGGCAGTTTGTGGAGAACTCATACTTTCTCTCCCTCCTTTGCACTCTCTTACACACACACACACACACACACCTCTCACACTGAAACCATGAAAATTACAAAGACAGGATTTTGTTGATACTATAGCATATGAGGTAGTGAAGAGAAATCTTACCAGCTCCACCAAGACAACACAAGCAGTGTTAGGGTACCATATTTAGACAAGCACTTGAGCCTACAGAGAGCAAGAAAAACATACCACCATCAACACACCCAGTGGATGCACCCAATTTCCCAAACAACAATTTTCCCCCCAATATAACTAACAGAAATGTTGATTTAAATTATTCGTGCTAATGTGAGTGCAGGATAAGGTTATGTGATTCTTGGCTTGGTGACAGCAAGTTGTGAATGATGTAGTAATGAAATGAAAAAATCTCTTCCCCGGGTGCATGGAGAAGAAAGGTTGGACTGTCAAATCACTGGTGGGTTGTACCATTTGCTCACTTTCAAGCTCCTCATACACACATGGCACTGTGTCTAGGTGTGTCAGAGATGTAACCGAACAAGCCCCAACAAGTCCCAAAAAACCTCAAGTCAAAAAAGTGTGTTTGTGTTGTGTGTGTGTGTGTGTGTGTGTGTGTATGGGGTGGGGGAGGAACAGCATAAGGGAGAAGAGAAATTTCAGCTTCTTTTTATTTTTAAATTTCAAGTGAAAGCAAATCATTAACCAGAAGGAACCTTGGGGCAGCGGTCACCACTTGGGAGCTGGTCAGAATCTGTGGGCTCCCACCTTTGCCACTAACTTTCTGTGTGGCCTGGCAGAGTGGGTCCCTCTCTCATTCTGGGTTTCCCTTTCAGCACAATACGGCAGATACTCAAATTTGTCCTTTTTCTTAAGACCTTTATATACTTCACCTAAATCTTCCTAATGGAAGTCATAAAGTTGATCAGGCCCATTAAATAAATCTATGATGCAGAGACCAGTTCACAGAGACCTAAGGAAAATGAATGAATCCAATCTCATCTACTTCTCAGTGGTAAGATGTTTAAAAATGGAATTTTTAAAACTTATCTGAAAAAGTCACCACTCAAAATGCATTATTTCCTTCAGAAAGGAACTCAATTACAGATATAGAATGGTACAAGAATATTTCCACCTAATCTCACAGATGTAATCATGAGATGGAACATCTTCCTGTGGAAGTATTTACATATCTTGATCTGTTCAGGCTCATTTTAGTGGATGTATCTAGAGATAGATGTATGGCTACAAGTCACTAAATACCACAGTCTCTAAACAGTTCAAGTTAGCCATCACCTAAAGGCAATGGAGGTGTACATAGTAGAGTACAAATAGGGTTATGACAGATTACCGATTAGAAATGATGCAAGAAAAGCAGCATAAAGGATGCTATTAAAAGACTATATAATCAGAAAAGGAGGTAGATTGATAATGTGGCAAAACCAACAAAAAGCCTATATGTTCCCATGGCATCTATGCAATGTCAAGAGAATTAAAGGAAGACTGCTAGCAGGTTCAGGGAGAAAACCCCACTACCACCACCATAGGCAAGAATGGCAGGTGTAACCATTGACAGGAGTAACTAAATGATGAAATCATAGATCCATCAAAATATAGGGCCAGGACTGGATGACTTAAAATGATAGAATGGTAGAACATAGAATGGTAGAAGGAATTCTCCATGATTCTTTCAGTCTTTGAGTTCTTTGGCTCTATGCCCCACCCCCCTCGTTGTTTCTAGCCAACTGCAACACCTGTCATATCCTAGAATGGTTACGCAACAGAAGTAGTGGTTTTAAAAGCTTAACTTTCCATGGCTTATATAATGAGCACATAGCTTGATAACATACCCATCTGTAGCCACAATATTGCTATACAAGGACTTTAAATATCTGAGAGGGACCAAGTTACTCTAATCTATCCTCAGCAGGTCAAAAGTCTGAGTAAGATTTTCCAGCTTCTGACTACACTTCATCAAACATTCCTTAAAATGTTTCTGCTATAGAACTTGTTTGCTTTGAGGTTAACAGAGGCCCTTGTGCATGTGAAGGGGGCCCCCTGACCATCTGTGGATTCTTCCCTATTTTTATCCCTGCCCTTCAGCTGAGGACATTAGGTGGATGGTTTAGTCACCCAACATGGAAGCTACTAAAATGCTATCTTTATTAGTAAGTCTGATGCTTACCCTCAGCATTACTTTTCTCTGGGTGTGTTTATGGTTCTCCATGCCCCTGCCCTCCTCCTTTAACCTCAGAGCTGAACTCAATCCAGTGGGATTTAAGTGGATCCAAGATCAGAAAACTATGGGGTCAAGTCTGGTGCCCGCTTTGTTTAAGAGGAAAAGAAAGAATAAGGAGAGAAATTTCCCCTACTACTTGGCTTTAAGAGAAGGAAAAATCCACTCCCTATTGTTGGGGGATTATTCTTAATCATTTAAGTCTGTGCAGCCCTAGACCCCTCCCCCATATTCAAACTCTTAAGGAATCTAATGAGAACTTTGTACAGGTAGCAGCATGTATGAAACCCTTGACCAAGGCCCTCATATTTTCTAAAAGTACTGATTTAGTTCAGGCAGTGAAGGAGAAAACTGCATTAAACTATATCTCAAAATGAGGTTTTAGGGGAAGATGGTTTAAAAAAAACAAATCCCTATGGGTTGAATTAACTTTGGCAATTTTTTAAAATTAGTTGAATCATTTATAATTTATATGTGAGCAAACAAATTAATCGTGTTGTAATCCCAGAATACTCCTTCCTAATTTTAAGGGAAAGTGGTGACCATATTTTACAATCTAGGATGTAATAGCCATAAGTCTTAGGCACTCAATAATTCCTTGGCATTTTTTCATATGTATATTGTTGGGGGGGTTCCTCCAACTATGAAAATGTTGGAAATTAGACTACAAACTCCTTATTTGGGAACCTTAAATTGGTTGCAATAGAAACTTCTCTTTTCTTAAATTTCTGCCCTCAACCATTGCTTCCCTGCCTGCAACCCTAATGCTAGCCCATGAAGCCTGGCACCCACAGTTGAATTTGAGTCCAGACACCATATTTTGGTGAACTGACTAAAAATACCAGGTTGCCTATTTTTAGCATAGGGAATAAACATTATCTGTGTGTTTCTTTGGCTCCCAAGAGATTGTTTTTAGTCATAAAGTTGAGCACCCCTCCTTCCCGCCATGGATTATTTTTAACATGTGGGCTGAGAATAACCCACATAAAGAACACTGAAAACCTGGCCACCCTCAAAACTGGAAATATACTGTCCAGAATCAAAGCTGATGCACTAGCTAGGGGGACAGAAGAAGTCTGAAAGCCCTAGAAAAGATGGGATGAAACAGCCTCTGTACCCTCACCTGGTCTCTTTAGAGGAAAGAGGCTACGTCGACTGTTAAGCAATTTATATATTTATTTGTTTAAGATATAACATTCTACATCTCTGGCCTCAAAGAAAGTAATTTTTGACTGAGTTGGGGTGGAAGGGAGGAGTCTAGTTTAGGAAAGAGGAAGCTGACATCTTGATGCTTCAATGGGGCCCCAAGGAAGGCCTCACTTCAAACACATGTAGTACCAAATCCAACCTCAGAAAATGTATGCTAAAAGTGAAATTTATTTTGCCATCTACCTCAAACTAATTTCTGTCTTCAGATTCCCCATCCCCACTCTCTACCTTAGCTGCCTAAGACCCACATCTCTGGTGTCCAATCTCTCTCTAGTGTCCTTAGCAGAATCCTGTGACACAGATCTTTCCCTTTTCTCTTTCACCCATGAGTATTCACCTGCTTTGTGTCCCATTCTCTAATGAATCTAAACTTATAAGTTAATTCAGTAAATTAGCTAAATTTAATCTTGTAATAATTAAGTGTGGCTTATATATGGCACTGTTTGATTAATACTTACCAATCAGTGAATCAACATTCATTGTTATATTTGATCTTTACTTCACTAAAGTCTTCATAAAGATACGAAGTTAATCCTGTCTCTTTGAAAACTATTACTTTTGTGGTTCAAAGGCCAGACTCTATTTGAGGGAAGTCATCACCTTTTGAGCCATAGCAACTCCCAAGGACCATATATTAAAAATGTAAATGGATCACAACCTTCATCAGAGGAAGAAGTATCCACATTGAAACAATTACAAATCTGGAATAATATCAGCTGATATTTATAAAATGCTCCCAGATTTTCAAAGTGCTTATGTATTAACACTTATTTTGGTTCTATGGAATAAAACTACAGGTATTATTGTCCTAAATTTTTAGAGAGGAAACAAAAGTTCAGAGGTGTTTAGTGACCTGTCCAGGTAGTAAGTTTGTTGTTTAGTCATTTCAGTTGTCCAACTCTTTGCGATCCCATTTGGAGTTTTCTTGGCAAAGTTTATTGGAGTGGTTTGAATTTCCTTTTCCAGCTCATTTTACAGATGAAGAACTGAGGCAAACAGGGTTAAGGGATTTACCCATGGTCACACAGCTAGTGTCTAATGCCAGATTTGAATTCAGGAAGATGAGTCTTCCTGACTTTAGGCCTGGAGCTCTATCCACTGTGCCACCTAGATACCTACAGGAAGTGGCCGGGGTAAGGTTTAAACCTAAGTATCTCCTGAATACAAGACAAACATTCTCTTCACTGCCACACTATGTGTACACATTACAGGTTTACATGTTAATAGGAGTATTCTGAAAAATGAAGAAATTATAGTGCCACTCTATTCTGCCCTGGTAAGACTACATCTGAGTCACACACTGACAAAATTTCAGAGCTAGAAAGGGTTTCCAGCTGGCCATTTAATCCAATCCATACTTGAAAAAGAATTCTCTCTGTTCCAATTCTCTCTGTACAACTGCTCCTCCAGCTCTTATTTTAAACCCACTATCTTCCAACATAGGCCATTTTTACTTTTGGATATATTTTAACCGTCATTCAGAAGTATTGTAAATCAGTTCTGAGAGCCATATTTTAGGAATGGCATTGATAAACTGGAGAGTTTACAGAGTTGAGCAAAGAGGATATTGAAAGTCCTTAAAGTGCATGTCATATGAGGACTGATGGAAAAAATAATGGGGATATTCTGTCTGAAAAAATGAAAACGTAAGAAAAAGGTGATAGCTGTGTTCAGGTATTTGAAAGGGTATAACATGGAAGAGAAATTAGACTTGTTCTATTTGGCCCCAGAGGGCAGAACTAAGAACCATGGGTAGGAATTACAAAAAGGAAGGTTTAGGTTAGATAAAAGGAAAAAAATTCTAACAATTAGAACATCTGAAAGCAAAATGGATTACCTCAGAAAGTAGTGGGTTCCCCCTCACTGAAGGTCTTCAAGCAATGACTTGTTGGGAACATTATAATGAGGATTTTTGTTGTTGTTGTTGTTGTTGTTCAGTCATTTTAGTCATATCCCACTCTTTGTGACCCCTTTTGGAGTTTTCTTGGCAGAGATAGAGTGGTTTCCCATTCTCTTCTCTGGCTCATTTTACAAATGAGGAAACTGGGGAAAACAGGGTTAAATGACTTGCCCAGGGTCACACAGCTAGTGTCTAAGTGTTTAAGGCCAGATTTGAACTCACAAAGATGAGTTTTCTTGACTTCAGGCCCAGAACTCTATCCACTGTGCCACCTAGCATCTTTTATAGATATGGCCAATAACATTCCTTCAGACTGATTCTGTAGGGAAAAGACCTTAACATAAAGGACTACCAATTTCAAGCACCAAAACATGATACAGGGGTACATATCTGGAAACAAAAATACTTCTCTAATCAGTGTTTAGGGGGTCACTTTTATCAAAATGACTTTGACAATCAACTCAAAATGGCCCCAATCCATCATCCTGTGAAATTATTGGGGAAGAATATGAGCCTTTCTAGTCTGTACCTTGAATTCTGCCATTAACTTTTTTCCCATTCTGTTTAAGAACTAGGTTTCTAATTGAGGCATTTAATCTAATCAATAAGTATTTATTGACTACTTCCTATGTACCCAGTGTTGTTCTCATTGCCAGTGTTTTAATCTTCTACAGCCACTCATAGTAAAATAAATTTAATTTATTACAAATCCAGGCCAAAAGGACATGGTATAGTGGAAAGAGTGTTGGACTTGTGTTAGTAGAGAACTGGGTTCACATCTTACCTTTGGTATTGACCAGATGTGTGACCATCAACAAGTCACTTAACTTGTCTTCCAGACTTTCCTCAGTTTCCTCACCTATAAAATGGTAATGATGGTAATTATGGTATTTGCCTCACGGTTTTTTGTTTGTTTTTGTGAAAATCAAAAGAGATTTTAAAGAGAGAGAGAGATAAAGAACTTTCCAAATCTTATTATTAGTCAGAAGGGGGCCGTCAACCAAGGCCCATGCAAATGATAGGTGGGACAGGAGATAGAGTGCTGGGAGACTCATCTTCATGAGTTTGAATCTGGCCTTATACCAGCTGTATGACCCCAGGCAAGTCACTTCACCCTGTTTACCTCAGTTTCCTCAACTGTAAAATGAGTGGAAGGAAATGCAAAAACCATTCCAGTAACTTTGCCAAGAAAACTCCAAACTGGATCATGACAAGAACAACTGTAAAATGACAATTACAAATTTTTGAGAAGGGGTGGGAAGTATTGGTTTGCAGGCCTAAATTTATCTATGTAATAACTCCCATTGTGGAAATTTTGCAGATCAGGAATTTTCTGTCACTTATTTAAAGTATTGCCTTAGATACTGAGAGGGGAAATGGATTCCCTGTGGTCATGTTACTAATGTATGTCAGAGCCAGGACCTGAACTCAGGTCTCCTTTACTCCACACCTTATTGATCTATCCACCATGATATATTGCCTCTTGATAAAGATGACACCTCACATTAAAAATTAATTAAAAATAACAGAATTTATGCATTAATAAAAATTAATTAATTGAAAGTAAAAAATAATAAATCTACCTTTTGTTACCTATGTATTTGAAAACTCAACAGCCTCCCATATAAGTAGCAGAGTCTGGTTTTATTTTAATCCAAAAATATTTTAATTTTAATTTATTAAGGCCAAAGTCCTCAAATAACATGTTTGTAGAAAAATAATAACAATAATCCTACAACCATATTAAAGCCTGGTATATTAAGGACTGGTAAGGTCTAAAGACAAAAAATAAAATAAAATAAAACACATCCTTGTGAAGAAGGCACAGCTGGAGACTACAAAGAAAGTTTCATGGGGCCACCTAACTTCTTTGACTTCCAGCCCCTTCGAATAAAAGCTTAGGACCACCCAAACTCCATTTCAGAGACCTGCCCTCATCTTGCCCAATTCTAATTTTACAGGAACAAAGATCTGACAGGTCGAGACAATTTGTGACAACAGCTGTATTTACATTTCAGTCTAAGTGAAAAATCATGTTAGAGGGCAAAGTATAAACATACATTAAATGATACAGTGGCCTGAGATTTGGAAAACTAGAGGGAAACATCTAGAACATACAAATCTCACGCATCCTTTCCAAACAGAGGAAGCAAGCTACAATGCTGCTGGATAACTAGATGACTTATTCTTTTATTTTTTTTTCCAGAGACTTGTAGATCTGATTTTAATAAAAAGCAACAAAGGCAGAGTGACTCCAGAAACAAGAAACTCAGAAATGTCTTGAGAGGAACAGCACAAATAGGTCTGAGTGGTTAAGTAAATTAGCGAAATAAGTAACAACCATTATTTGATCACTCATTAAAGGAACATGAAAATTTCAGTAATTGTATGACCTCGGTATTTTTTGTAGTATGAGTTACAATGTGCTACCAAAATTAATGCCAGAGGAACTGAATTTGAATTCTGCTTCTGTCACTAACAACCTATTATGGGTCCTTGGTTAAGTTATTTCACCTCCATAGGCCTCAGTGCCTTGTCTGTAAAATGAAGGGGTTGGGATATCTAGAGTCTTTTCCAGGTATAAAGCCATGATCCTATTAACATTCTTAGTCATTATTTGAAGCAAATTGACAATGAATTAAGTATCAGATGTTAAGGGCTAAAATTCTAGCTAGACTGTCTAAAATATCTAATGAGTGGTCGCCAATAAATTATAAGCTTTAGCAAGAGTTAGACTTTTAGGCATTTATTAAGGAGAATAAGAATTTGGTAAAGAGAGAGAAAGGCCTACATTCATCTATCTATTAAAGGGAGAGCAGGTTTCTAGCTCCACTCTCCACCAGAGTCCCCAGGAAAGAGCCTGAGATGGAGCGCCAGTCTCTTCCTTCCTCCTCCCACTAGCCCACATCACTTCCTGACGCCAAAGAAAAGACTCCTGGTCTTGCCCTCAAAGACCTTTGCTTCATGGGCAGAACTCTTCTACAGTAAGTCTCCAGCAGGTGGCATTATTCCAATCGTTACACAGATAAGGCAGAGACACTATCTGGCCTCAAACATTAGTTGTGTGACCCTGGACAATCACTTAAACCTATATACCTCAGTTTCCTTATCTGCAAAATGATCTGGAGAGGGAAATGGCAAACTACTTCAGCATTTTTGCTAAGAAAACTCCAAATGGGGTCATGAAGAGTCGACCATGACTGAAAAACTACTGAACAACAACAACAAAAGGGCCGGTCCCAAGAGTTCTATAAGTTGCAATTCTGGAAAATGGGGATTTGTGGAGATGTTTTCTGGTTACTCTAATCAGAGACCTCCCAACCCTACCATTAGCATTTCAACAAGGGGGTTTTACTCTGTTCCCTAGAAAACAGGTAACCCAAGCTCAGGACATAAAATGTATGTGAGTGTGCGCATGCTAAAGGGCTGAATTCTATCAGATTACACATTTTTGACTTTTCCCCCTTGATTCTGTTTTGCTGACCTAGCGGCACGGGCCCATGTGTAGTCTGCACAACTACCTAGAAAAGCAGGAAATGGTTAATAAAAAAGCAGGCAGGCAGGTTCATAAAAGCAGCCAACAGACTCAGACACCTCATATTCTCACTACTTTTCCTTATAAAATAATAGAAAAAGTGTAATAAAATCAATATTAACTTACTTAAGTAGCTGTAAAAATGCTCTCTGGTCATTTAGCTCAACTGTAAAATTATCTCACCATCTGAGTAAACTTTTTATTCTTTGAGAAAAGTCTACCATTAGTGTCTATTAGTACTCACAGAAAATAATCATACTGTTACCAACATATCCTTCATGGGCTCCAAGTGGGAAGTTAATGCAAATAGGTTAGATTTTGAAATCTAACTATTTGAAGATATCAAATGTTCCATATATCCACATGAACACAGTAAAAAGCATATAAAATTCTCACAACATTTTCCCAAATAAAATATCAATGTTGCAGTCCCTGTTTGTTCCATGTTTCTACCACTCACCCTGATAATTTTCTTGGTTCTCTGAAAAACATGTGGATTGCCTCACCAAAAAATGCATGTTCCCTTAAAAAAAAAAAAGTACAGACTAATGCATTTACTATTGTCCTTGTGATACTTCCTGGTTTTTATATTTCATTTTGCTTTGGAAAATGAAAATCTAATCAATCACCTTGGTTGGATTGTCACTCAAAGAATTTTTATTGCCTACTTTTATGTAGTATCCTATATGACCTTTGCCCTCTCCTGAGAATGATTTTCCTTCCAATCTCAGTCTTTTTCCCCATCACAGAGCTCTTCTTTTCCAGAAACCTTTCCAGATAACCTGACACCAGATAAACTGTTCATTCGCTCATCCTTTGTCCTTTCCACATTAAAGATTACTTATTATCTATGAATGCAACAAAGTCAGTGTGATAGCGAATAAAATAATGGGCTTAGAAGCAGGAAGATTTGAGTTCAAATTCTGTCTCTGACATGTAATAGCTATGTAACTGTGGGTAAAATAAATCACGGGGAGGGAAGTTCCCGATACTAATATTCAAGTTTGAATAAGCATCCTAACAGTGTACCTCTTTCTACTGCTACACTTCACCATGTATATCTCATTTTATTTCTGTCATGCTTATTTATAATTACTATACTGAGCTTCTTTTCCCCATGACATAGCAAATTCCTTGAGAACTGTGCCTCTTCTCAATAACTGCTGACTAATTGTTCATAAACTCAAAGGATTTAACACTGGAAGGGACCTTAGACATCATTTTGTCTAATCTCAATCATTTTAATGAGGAAAATAGGTCCCAGAAAAATGTCTCCCACTTGCTTTATAGCTTCCCACGACTAGTCCAGTGCTCTGCACACAGTAAGCAGAAAGTAACATGTTTTAGCTCATCAATAGACCTGCTTTTTAAGATAGGATCCTCAGGCTGACAATCTCATAGATGGAATTGAGCTGAGCAACAAAATCAAAGACACTCAACTGGGTGGAAATTTCAGGTGTAATGAAACACAGTGATGAGTGCTAGTGAGTTGGCATTATTACATGGCCCTTTTTTGGATGTGGCTTTAGTCAAGTTCCATATCCATCACTAATATGGTCATTTTGATCAATCGACAGCTATGTTTTAAGGACCTATAAGTGGAAAATAAACCCAAATCTTTGGGGGTCCCAGGTGCTACAAGAGCCAGAATTCTTGTTAGGAATCCAACTGAAAAAACAAGAAAAAATATTGTCCTCTCTTTGTTCCTCCAGAGGAATATGAAAAAGATTGTAATGCTCCTCTCCATGTGCACAGCCTTTTCCTCTAGCATCATCACATTATCTAAAAATCATTTAGTATTTATAAGACCCTTAGGAACAAGAACACAGCCTTGATTTTGTATACTCCAATAACCCCTAAAATAGAGTGATGTGTACCATAGCTGCTCTAAAGGAATTACATGAAGGAATAGCACTCACTATAAAACTCCCCTTGTCTTGGGAGTCAACTACTCAAAGATCCAAAAACAGAAAACTAGTATTAATACCAGGGTGTGGAAAGAGTCATGGACCCATTTTCAGTCCTAGAAGGGAATGTTTTATTTCTTTGCCAGTGTTTTTTCCCCACAGTGCAGGAGAGAAGAAACACTGAGAAAGAATGTTAAGGAGTATCCTCAATGCATTCTATCTATTTAAATTTGCTTAGAATGAGATGTAATTTTGGCGGGGGTGAGGCAACTGGGTTTTTTTTGGGGGGGGGCAATGAGGGTTAAGTGACTAGCCCAGGGTCACACAGCTGGTAAGTGTCAAGTGTCTGAGGCCGGATTTGAACTCAGGTCCTCCTGAATCCAGGGTCGGTGCTTTAATCCATTATGCCACCTAGCTGCCCCTGGTGCAATAATTCTTAACGTGTTATCCCTCCTTTCAAAATAGACAAGGCATTCAAATCCAAAGGCAAACTGACCAAGAAGCGTTTATCAAATTTCTACTATGTCCCCCATCCAGAACTAGGAGCTATAGAGAATGCAAAAGAATATAAAACACACTTCTACACTAAAGGAACTTATTATCCATGGGGAGACATACTTGAATAATCAGGAAGCATATGGAGGAAGGGACACTGGAGCTGAGTCTTTATGGATTGGTAGGATTTAGCTGTTTCCCCCATATAATATCAAACAAAGAGAAGCAGTGTGTTCTGGTGGCCAGAGAAGGTCATGAACATGCTTGCATTCAAAGAGAAACGAAGAGATATGACTGATAAAGCGATCGTAACGACTAGCATACTAGGAAATTCTTTGTGAAATGGTAGATTTTCTATGAGGCAGATTTTTAACAGGGCCTTCAGGAAAACTGAAACAAAGAAGTTGGCCTGCAACAGCATGATATAGTAGGAAGAACACAGACTTGTAAGTCAGAATTGCCCCACTACAACATCTAGACAATAGAAATAATATCAACTCTAGGGGAGACTTGTAAAGAAATCTACCTGGATTTCTATGAGCATCAAATGGAGA
This sequence comes from Dromiciops gliroides, assembly GCF_019393635.1. Lineage (NCBI taxonomy): Eukaryota > Metazoa > Chordata > Mammalia > Microbiotheria > Microbiotheriidae > Dromiciops > Dromiciops gliroides. The sequence goes on from NC_057862.1 coordinate 576,034,674, forward strand.
TAGCATATAGAAGCACTTGGTCAACTATAAAGTCAGTGGCATGCTGATAAATGTTTAACAACTGGTCCTCCAGCAAGAGCCCTTGCCAGAAAGAAAATGTGTGGATTTGGGGAGAGCAAAGGGGTCCTCTTAGAACTCTGGAATCACGCTACCTAAAAGCCCATGGTTCAGTTCTACAAAGGGTCGTATGCAGCACGCTTAAGGGCCAAACATAGAGTACACTTGTAATTTTTTTGTTATAATAAATCTCCAAAACCTGCTTGACCGTTCCCCAGGCCCATGAAAGAAAGCATTTGTATGGGACAGAGACACATAGAAACATAAGCATGGACACTGCCTAAGCAGCTGTATCTACAGCTTTGCGACTCCCTTCTCACCCAATCACCACTTATTCCTTCACTCCACCCCTCACCTACAAGCAAAGGATGTTTTTTAGGATAAAACATTAGGTAGGATCTCCTCTGCAAATTTTTTGTTAGAGAACCAGAGTTTAAATTTATACCACAGCCAAAGGGGCTGTGACTGAGTACATTAAATCACTGAGATAATCTTCTAATTAGATTTAGAGTGATTTGAAAAAGCCAAGTGCATTCAGTTGATTTATCATGAATCCTAGTATTGACTAAAATGACTCCAAGTGACTCTGAAACCACAAAAGGCACCCAAGATCACCACGAATTACTACCTTGCTAATTTTGTCTAATCTCCCCCAGGTTGTACTTGAAAGCACAGGTGGGTAGATGGCTCCAGTCCCAAATTTTGTGTTACAAATTCTATAGGTATACTTTTTATGGCATTTTTTGTTTGTTTGTTTAAGGTATCAACAACAACCCAAAAAACCCATTTTGTTTATTGTACTAAAAAATTCCCATTTTAATTTTTTTTCCATTTGAGTTTAACAAAATTGTTGTTTTTATGTCATTATCAAAATTTCCTTCCACTATTCTTTAAGTTGTATGTCTTTGCTGACTACCCCCAAGTACCCTCTAAAATCCTATTTTCTGCAGGAAGCCTATCTAATCCTCCATAATTCTACTTCCTTTACTTTGTTGATTATTTCCAATTTATCCTATATATGGCTTGAATGTACATAGTTGTCTGAATATGGGCTCCCCATTAGACTGTGAACTCCATGAGAATAAAGACTGTCACTTTTATCTTTCTTTGTATCCCCAGCATTTAGCACAGTGGCTGACACTTAGTAGGTACTTAATAAATGTTTATTAACTGACTGTCTCCTTTGAACTCTTATAGAGTTCTGGCTCTGGCTCATTTACATTCTCCTTTGTACCAGTTACTTGTATATTTGTCTTATCTCTCCTACCAAATTTTAAGCTATTTAAAGACAGTGACTTTCTTATTTACTAGTGTATCCCCAACAGTGTCTTGTACATGGTAACCACTTAAAAATATTTCTTGAATGAATAAATGAACATCAAAGATGAAGGACTTCTCAAATAAAGAAGATAATAAAAACAACAGCTGAATTTATGGAACTAGGTTTTTAAATGTCAAGTCAAATGGATTGATGAGTGAAGACTGAGAATAAACCCTACTCTTAAAGACACATAATTTTTTGAAAAAGGGACTATGAAGTTCTAAATAGGATCAAAGGTACAGGATGGTTCCACTGCTCACAGATCTATTTTAAAAGGGCTGGCCTTAGTATCTTGAAGGTTGAGAAATTATCTATGCAAATTATCTATTAAAATGCAAACATGCATCTGATAGGGTAGCATGCACTCCATAGTGAACATAAACTACTTTACCAGCTTTACTGTTACCCACTATAGATCAAAACCTTGAGGCAATAAGACACAGAACAATACATTTAATTAAGGGAAAGAAGGAAAAAGTTCAGTGCTTGAGATACTATCAAAGAAGCTAGGGGTATCACTGGATATAGGGGTGGGGTATCACTGTGTACAGTCAGGGGAAAGACAGTATGAAGACACTGGATATTAGACTTTAAGGTATTTAACTACAATGAATGTTTTATTTCTTTGCCAGTGTTTTCCCCACAGTGTAAGAGAGAAGAAACACTGAGAAAGAACGTGAGTGTCCTAAATGCATTCTATCTATTTAAATTTGCTATGTAATTTGGGGGGGGGAGGGAGGAGGCAACTGGGGTTAAGTGACTTGCCCACGGTCACACAGCTAGTAAGTGTGAAGTGTCTGAAGCTGAATTTGAACTCAGGTCCTCCTGAATCCAGGGCTGGTGCACTATCCATTGTGCCACCTAGCTGCCCAACATGTAATTTTAAATAACCTTTGATGTTTTTCTCTGTATCTTTAAGCAGAACATATGTAATATTATTGGAAGAGTCAGAGGGACTATTGGTTGTTTGGGTTTTTGTTTTTGTTTTTTTTTTTATAATCTGAAACTTTCCTTCCAAACCTTTTCAGAGATAACATTAATGATAAAAAGAAGTAAAATGGAAAAGAGTTGGAGCATTACCTGTATGTCACATATAAGGTATGTCTCCCATACCTAAGAGCATTAAAAGAATAAGAGAAATAAAATAAGGGACATATACTACCTTTAGTATATTAAAGGCAACTAAGAAAGGACATGAAAACTCTAGAAATAGTTGATTGGAAAGGCATAAAGAGAATACCCTCCTGAGACAACCCTCCTAATCAACCGTGTAGTCCAAGGCTTTCTCCTGAGTCTTCTTTTTCTATGCTCTCAGTGATTTCATTATTTCCCATAGACTTAGCTATCTCTGCAGATGACTCTCAGATCTACATATCTAGCCCTCATCTCTCTTCTGAACACTGGTTCTACACTACTTTTTTGCCTCTAGTCCCTTTCCTCTACAGTCAACCCCATGTATACCCACAAATTTAATATTTCTAAATCTCAGGTTTAATCATGTCAATTCCCCTACCAAACAATCCTCAGTGGTTCCCCATTGTCATTAGGATAAAATAAAAAATTCTCAGTTTGGCATTTAAAGTTTTTTATACCAAGAATCCAACCTACCTCGGCAGATTGATAGTATATCATTCCTCCTCAAGCATACTATGCTCCAGAGAAACTGACCTGCCTGCATTTCTAGCACATGCCATTTCATACCTTGCCTCTATGATTTCACACAGGCTTGAATTGACCATCAAGCTCTATGCTTGAATTGACCATCTTCCTTTTCTCTGTCTCTTGGAATCCCTCCCTGGCATCTACTTTGGGAATATCGCACATATGTCTATTTAAAGCACTAGTCCTGGATTCTGGAGGACCTGAATTCAAATCTGGCCTCAGACACTTGACACTTACTAGCTTGTGACCCTGGGCAAGTCACTTAACCCTCATTGCCCTGCAAAACAACAACAACAAAACAAAAAAAAGAATATTAGCTTCTTGAAGGCACTATTTTCACTTTTTCTTAATACCCCTAGAACTACATTGGCCCCCCATTACCTCCAGGACCAAATACAAAACCCTATACTTGGCTTTTAAAACCCTTTTAAAACACTGATGTTATAGTAAGTGGCCTATACCAAATTACTTACTTTTCACCTTTCTGTAAATCTAGAACCTGGTAGGCCATAATTAGTATTTATTGAATGAATGAATGAATGAATGAATGAAAAAATAAATGGTTGTTAAATTTAATTATTGATACAAAGGGACAAGAAAAGTTTTCCTTTTTGTTCTTAGTTCTATCTAAAAAGACAAGATTTTTTTCTTTATTCTGATAATAAAATAGCATTTTAAAAAATAATCCCTAAAACACAAATCTGAACTACTTCTCAAATAGTGAAACAGCCTAGCCATTTCACTCATAACAGATTAAGGTGATAAAAACCTTTGCTCTAAGAAACAGGAAAATATAAACTGATTAGATTTTTATGATTGCATATGCCCTTTGAAATTCTAATTAGCTTGCTCACCACCTTTTTTTAAGGAGGACTTTTTCTTAAAGGTGCTGAGAGCTATGAAACCTGAGAAGATGAAAATTATCTTTCCAGCTGTCAGATTAGCCAGCTTTCAGCCCTGTCAGAGTAACATCATCATGTAATTTGCCTCCCTTTCTATCCTATCATTTTCACAGAACAGTATTGATTAAGGAAGAGGGTGAAATACACACATGAATATCATATGAAAGATGCTCTTGGATTGTCTCTTGCCTGGAATCTTGACTCCATGTCAGATAAATAAAATTCATAGCCCCAGGGTCCAAATTCTCCTTCTGATGCTTACTCCCAGTGTGACCTTGCCCAAGAAACATGGGTAGTGATGGCAGAGCTGAGAACACAGGTTCCCAGTCTCCAAAGCCACTGTTATTCGTTCTCCACCACATGTCATAACATCAAGATAATCTGTTCAAGAAACATTACTAAATATTGAATATTGCCTTCGATATACTGCTTTCCTACTGGCAAGAAACACAATAAACTCTAACCGATGTCTGATTCATGAACTAACACTACTCGTGCAGTAGTGGTGTAAGAAAATGCAGGTGAGACCTAGAAACTCTTTCTGCCCACTATCTTGCCTCCTTTCTTTCCTTCTACATTTCTAACATTGAAGCTCTCCTTGAAGATGATTCTCAGATCTATTTATCCAGTCTCAAGATCTGTCCTGGCCTCCAACCTCATATCGACAATTGCCTCTTAGATATCTTCAATTGAATGTTGCATCGACGGCTCGAACTCAACATGTCCAAAACAGAACTCATTATTACCCCTAAACCCTTCCTCTTCACAACTTCCCTATTACTGTCAAGGGCACCATCATTTTTCCAGTTATCCACTCTCATAACTTCAGGGTCATCCTCAATTCCTCTTTCAAACTCATCCCCTATGGATACACATATACAATCTGTTGTCAAGTCCTGTCATTCATACCTTCACAATATTTTCCATGCATGTCTCCTTCTCTCCTCTGACACAGCCACCACCCTAATAGAAATTCTCATCACCTCATGCCTGAATTATTGAAACAAGACTTCTGGTTGGTCTCCTTTGTTCAAGTCTCTCCCCATTCTAGTCCACCTTCCATTGAATTATATAAGTGATCTTCCTAAAGGTCATGTCTGACCATGTCTCTGCCTGTTCAATAAACTACAATGGCTCCCTATTAGCCCCAGGATCAAATATAAAACCTTGTACTTGGCTTTTAAAGTCCTTCACAGCCGGGCTCCTTTGGCTTCCTTTCCAATCTTACCCTAGAATTCCATGTACTCAAGATCCAGAAAGATTGGCTTTCTTCTTGTTCCTTCCTTGCACACAACACTCCATTAACTGACTCTTGGTCTTTTCACTGACTTCCCTGCTATGCCTAGGATGCTCTCCCACCTCACCTCTGCCCCCAGGATTATTAGGTTTCAGTTCAAACACCATCTTCTGCAAGAAACCTTTCTGGGTCACCCCTACTATTAGTGCCTTGCCTTTGAGATTACCTGATATATACTCTGTGTATATCTTATATGGGGTTTTTTTGCATATTATCTCCCCACTAGAATGTTAGGTTCTTAAGGGCAGACACAGTTTTTGCCTTTCTTTGTATCCTCAACACTCTTGACAAGATCTGACACATGGTAAACACTTCATAAATGTTTGTTGACTGCTTGACTGGCTAACTTGAACCCTTCAGTTCAAATTTCTGGTGGTGGAAAGATTTTTTCCATCCATCCTCAGTCTTTGTCTTTGGCTTTGCTTGAAGCACGTCCCCTGGTACCCTGTATTGGTGACTTCTGATTACAGACTTCCTCTCTCTCTCTGCCAGCAACCAAAAACCCCACCACTGTACACAGTAAAGCAGACAGATAAGAGGCGCTAATGTCTTATAAAAAGAAATCAATAACTCCTCACAAACTTATTTCAGTGACAAAGCAGCAGAAAGGAAAAAAGGATCTAGACAATAATGCACTATATTTTTGATGTACATCATCTCTAAATTTATACCCTCATAATTTAACTTGAAAATGAGAAAGTAAAGTCATAATTGAGAAGGAAGGAAAAAAGAAGCATTTGTTAAGTGCCATGGGTGCTACCATGTGCCAGACATACTAAGTGCTTTACAAATATCATTTGATCCTCACAACAACCCTGGGAGAAAAATGCAATTTCTTATTCCCATGTTGTAGTTAAGATAGCTGAGACAGGACAGAGGTTTAAATGACCTCCCAGGGTCACACATCTAGCAATACCTGAGGCTATATTAGAATTCAGGTCTATGTTGGACATATTTCACACAAATAGATATGTTGTAGTGGAAAGACAAGCTTCAGAATATAGAAATTCAAATACTGATTGTTTAATAATTGTGTGACCTTGGACCAGTCATTGAACATCATTCTTCTCCTCTTCAAATTGTACTGCATTTTTCTATATAGCTTATCAATATTGCAATCAAAGAAATGGATTTCCTAGAGGTATATTGTAAATTGAGTGATCCCCTGTCTTCCTACCTTTCTTTGAGCAGACTGCCACTCGAGCATGCATGCTCTATCCTCACCTCCAACTTCTAGAATCCATGGCTTCTTTAAAGTATCAGTTGGGTGCTACTTCCTACTGGAAGCCTTGTCTGATCCCCACAGCCATTAATGCTCCCTAGCACGCATGCTCGCTCACTCTCTCTCTCTCCTACTCTCTCTCTCTCTCTCTCTCTCTCTCTTCTCTCTCTCCTCTCCTCTCCCCTCTCTCTCTCCTCTCTACTCCCTCTCTCCTCCTCTCTCTCTCCACTCTCTCCCTCTCTCCTCTCTCCCTCTCTCTCTCTCCCTCTCTCCCTCTCTCTCTCTCCTTTTCTCTCCCTCTCTCTCTCTCCTCCCCCTCTCTCTCCCCCCCTCTCTTTTTCCCGCTCTCTCTTTCTCCTTCTCCCTCCCCCTCTCCCTCTCTTATCTTCCTATTATCATGTTGACACTGGACTAAGTAATTTTACCTCAGAACTTAGCTGCTGGGTACAATCATATTCAACTACCATGAACTGAGAGGCGCATGGCATCAGTGTGGTTGGAGAGCCTGTGTCAGAATCCAGAAGATCTGAGTTCATGTCCTGACTCTAACACATAATGATTTCATAAACCTGAGCAAGTCATTGAATCACTCAGGGCCCTGGAACAACCCTCTACACTATAAGGTACAACAATATTTGTCAATTTAAGTTGGCAGAAGGAATATCTTCACCCACACCCATAAAAACATAGGCTGGACAAAAAAAAAGCCACTGAATATTCACAAGCTACACATCCAGTATTTCCCCACAAAGAAGCTCTCTTTTATTTTCAAGTTCAACTAATAATCAGGAAGCACCCCATTATAAATGAAACTGTAATGGGAAAAGCTAAGGAATCCAACGGTCATAAAAGAAAAAACAAATGAAAATAACAAAAGCCCTCTCAGCCTTTCAAGGAGTTATATCATAGTTGAGGAGAAATGGCCTCACCACTCAGCTCTCTGAAAAGAATCATCTACTATAAGAGCGTGATATTCTTGTTGTCTCAAGTCACTTAACCTAGTTCACCTTTCTGTGATTCTAAAAAGGTAGTAACCACAGTTTGGGGCCTCAAAAAGGTATCTTGAGAGGGGAAATGAGGAGGTCCTCAGAGTTCTGACGCAGATGGAAAAGACCTTTTACCACCCCCGCCACCGCCTTCTCTCTGGGCCCCTTAGCCACCTGGAAAAAAAATTGTGAAAGAACTACCTCTCTGTGTGTATGTGTGTCTGTCTGTCTCTCTTCCTCCTTCCCCCTCCCCCTAGCATCCACCACCTTTGCTACCCCCTCTCCCCCATTTCACCCCCAGCCCCAAATATAGGGCATCCTGCAAACTTTTTTCCCCTTCTGAATGATTTTGTATGGAATATCTGTAGTACTTGCAAAGGGGTGATTATGAATGACTAAACAGTCTTGCATATATTTCTGGAATACTTGGAAATGCCTCTGTTATTTTTGGAAATGTATACTTGCTCAGGTTAAACAGGCAATGGGTGACAACTGTACTTTTTTCATGATAAAAAGTCTGTAGCTCCACCTACTGCTTCCCAAAGGAAGACAACAGGATTAGCACAGTAAAAATAAAAGAGTGAGAACTACTGAAATAAAAGATAGAGGCAAAGGGCTGGGGATGAAGGAATTATTTTTTAGGATCAAGCTCAGGAAATAAGATCAGTTATCTAACTGCTTTAAGTAAAATGCATCTAGTATATCCCTACTACCCACAAAACAAACAGAATCTATACTTTTTGAAAAGTAAAAAATAAGAAAGATGGCAATGCCCAAGGGAGTGGTGAAGTTGGCTATTTCCTGAAGCTCCTTTATTGATCTCTACTGAAATGCCCTTAGGATGTATCATTCATTGTAGAGTTGGTTTCAATAGTATAATCGTGTGATACTCTCCAGAAATTAAGACATAAATAATTAAGTGGAAAGCAATTCATTGCTCCTGGTTGGGTCATGCCAATACAGTAAAAGATGACCAGCCTTCTTAATTTAATTTACTTCTTCAGTACCATACCAATCAAAATACTAAAGGATTGCATTGTAGAGATAGAAAAATAATAACAGAAGTTATCCGGAGAAACAAAAGGGAAATCTTGGAAAAAGGAGGGGCAGAGGAAGGGGGCCTGACAGTGCCGGATCTCCAGCTACAAAGTAGTAAACATAAAAACTATTCCGTTTTGGTGAAAGAATAGAGAAATCAATTAGTGACATAAATTACATACATAACATAAGGAAGGAAACAAACACAGCATAGTGTTGGATAAACTTCAAAGCCATAAATACTGGGGCAAGGACTCCACTATTCAACAAAAACTGCTGAGAAAACTGGAAAGCAATTTGGCAGAAACTAGGTTTGGACTAAGAACACAGGCCACATACCTTAATAAGCTCCAAATAGATTCAACATCTAGAAATAAAATATAACATCATAAACAAATTAGGAGTGCTGAGGGATAACTTTCACAAGTATGAAGAGGGTAAGATTAGGTACCATAGCGTATAGAGTGCTAGGCTCGAAGTAAGGAAGACATGAGTTCAAATCTTACTTCAGACAAGTATTATCTATGTGAGTCATTTAACCTCACCTGGCATCATTTTTCTCATTTATAAAATAAGGAGGCCTCTAAGTTCCCCCTCAGTTCCCAATTTTGATCCCACAAAGACCAAGGGAGATCACAGAAGATAAAATGCACAATTTTTATTATATAAAGTCAAAAAACTTTTGCATAAACAAAATTAACTGTTAAAATTAGAATAGAAATAAAAAAGTTGGGGAAAATCTTTCAAGAAAACTTTTTCTGATAAAGATCAACTATCAAAGACATAAAGAGATCTGAAACAAATACGTAAAAAACAAGAACAATTATCTAATAGATAAATGGTCAACATACATAAATGGAAAAATTTTAAGAGAAGAAAAACAGGCTATCAACAATCATATGAAAAAATGCTCCTAACCATTAATAATTAGAAAAATGCAAAATAAATTGGGCTAGCCATTCCATAAAGTAATTTGAACTATGTCTAAAAAGTCATTAAACTGCATATACCCTTTGGCCCAGGGATACCAGGCCCAAAGCCCAAAGAGATCAAAGAAAAGGTGTGTGTGTGTGTGTGTGTGTGTGTGTGTGTGTGTGTGTGTGTACACACAAACATAGATGAATACATATATACATACATATACATATATATGTGTGTACATATATATTCATAGCAGGGCTTTGGTTTTTTAAAAAATTAATAATAAGCTGATATTTAAGGTAGTGTCTATCATTCAGATGTTTGAACAAAATATGATATATGGATATAATGGAAAATCGTACAATAAGAATTAATGAAAAGGATGGCAGAAAAACTTGAAAAACATGAATTAATCCAGAACTAATTCAGCAGAACCAGAACAATTTCTACAATGACTACAACATTGTAAAGACAAGGCAATTTTGGAAAACTTAAGAACAACAATCAATGCAGTTGCCAACAATCCAGCAATACTTTGTATTAAAGATGGGTGTTTGAAAATTACCCAGAAGTTTGCCATGGGACATGGCATTGGTAATGGACAAAGTTACATCACTCCTCAAATGAACTGGCTAAGTTAAGTCAGCCAGGTGGCATAGCAAATAGATCACTGGGCCTGAAATCAGGAAGACTCATCTTCCTGAGTTCAAATTTGGCCTCAGACACCAGCCATGTGATCCTGGGCCAGTTACTTAGCCCTGTTTGGCTCAGTTTTCTCATCTGTAAAATGAGCTAGAAATAGGAAATGGCAAACCACTCCAGTATCTTTTCAAGAAAACCTCAAATGGGGTCACAAAGCGGGATTGAAAGTCTGTGTCAAGCAGGTCACTCAGCTACTGAGTTAGCTCATCACTAGACAAGGCTGCTACTTGGTTAGAACAGGAATGGTCCTAGATGTAGCTGTTACTAAGGATCAGGGAGATCATTTAGCTACTGAACTACCAGATTGGGTCAGGTAGATCACTCTGCCACTAGCCCACCAACTTGGCTGGGTGATACTGTGTACTCGTTAGGTAGAGTAGTACAGTGCTCTTTTCAGTTGTAGCACTACTCTGTACTTTCACCAAGTGCAACCCTTAACCAAGGATTGGTAGAAGCCTCTATTTTATCACACCCTTGGAGCCTGAACTCAGATTTGTCACCTCCCCCCTACCCAGGAGGTGACAGGATCTAGCCTCGCCTGTTCGATAATCTTTATCCCTTAGTAAAGGACTACACCCTTGCTTATGGTGATCAACCACAATTAAGCCAGTTATAATTCCAAGACTTCTTGCTGTTTGTTGCCCTTCGTCGCCCAACTCTGGGCATTTTCACTGGCTGTCCCCTATGCCTGGAATTCCTACCTCTTCATCTCCATCTCCTTGATAGGAAATGAATAAAGTTTTTGTGTGTTTGTTTTTTGTTTTGTTTTGGTTTTTTTGGTGGGGCAATGAGGGTTAAGTAACTTGTCCAGGGTCATGCAGCTAATAAATATCAAATGTCTGAGGTCAGATTTGAACTCAGGTCTTCCTGAATCCAGGGCCAGTGCTTTATCCACTGCATCACCTAGCTGTCCCCTGAATAAAGTTTTTTGACAATGAGAGTGATGAAGTAAGACTTCAGATAATCTCTAAAATATCTCCTATCTCTAGAACTATTATCTTAGAATCAATTAATTTTTCAACATTTCCTTTTTTAGAGGACCTTATTCCTAGTGCCTGTAAAATGGAACTATCAAAAGATTACCTTTTTAGTGTCAACTTCACAAAGTTGTGAGTTTCAGAAGATAATATCTGCAGAGCATTTTGAAAACTTAAAATAATACATAAATGTCAGTTATCATTTATGCTTCAGAACAGTTTTTATTGCTGAGTTCTATTTTCCCTTATAAACTCTATGCTATAGCCTTCCCATTTCCTCTGCTGCCAAAGGAGACCAGGCTCTCTTCATTTTGCACCTGAATTATTAACTGTACTTGTTTCCTATTTCACCTCACTCCGTGCTTCCAATATATCTATACACAATTTGGAATATAATCTTCAAACATCTTGTCCCTTAGTAAAAAAAGTAGAAATGGAAAACAAAGAGACAGCTCATTTATTGTTTTGATTTCCAATAACATCAACCTGAAGAATTCACACTTTTCACCTTCCAAAGTATGAATGAAAACTACAAGAGATTAATTCTGTCTCATAGCTTTTTTCCTCTGAGTAGCGCCAATTCTCAGATTACTTAATTCATCTTCCCAGCAGTATGGTAGAGTAGAGAAATACTAAGATTATAGGGTTTTTAATGGGAAAACTGATGGTAAATGTAATGAGTTCATTTTTTAGGCAAAAGAGGAGAAAACCCAAATCTAACAATCCAGGGATCCTTTTGCTTGCCTTTTAGTCCAAAGTATGTGTTCTTAATTTAATAAGCTGGGGCATAGCATATTTCTGTATCCCTAGGAAAGAGTTACATGACTAAAGCATTCCTCTTTTAAAGCATATGCTGCTTCAGCTGGAAGGTCATGACAATAATATCTTGAATTCATACAGCACCACTTTTATTTCCAAAGCGCTTTTGCATCCATAGGGTTATCTCATTTCAAAAGCAGCTGCCAGCTGGTAATTGAAACAGAAGCATTTTAGCAAAGTCTCCATCTGGTGGTTGATTTCAATATGTGCTCCTGGGAAGCTTATGGTTCCTCAAAACCTGACAACAAAGGTGGAAATGCAGGCCTCCAAGAGGACAGACTCAGGAAAACAAAATATAACCTTAAAGAAAGTTAGAAATCATCAAAGCGTAAAATTCCCACTTACAAATAAAGCTGACTTGATGGTGTAACTGAAATAAAATGTTCATTTAATATGAAACTCTATTTTTTAAAAATCCCAGATTTACAAGTTGAAAAAAGTCAATTTTCTCTAAAATGCTAGCCAGCCAAAGGATTAAAAGGGTAGAACAGCTTGTGTTTTTGCCATTGGTCTTATAAAACAAGGGATTTATTCTTAGGGTGGAGTTGATTGGGGACCTTGTTCATAAATTAGAAACTTGTTACTAGAAGCACCTGAAAGGTTAAATAAATTTCTACCACTCTTATCTAGAAGAAGGTAGGTGGGTCCAACATCTGGAGCATCTGCTGCCCTGCCTGGTTTCAACACCACAGAACAAGATACTCCCATGATGGATACCCTATTTTGTGTGTTGTCTCCCCCCATTAGACTGTAAGCTTCTTGAGGGTAGGGACTGTCTTTTTATTAATTGTATCCCTGGCACTTAGCATAGTACCCAGCACATAGTAGGCACTTTATATATGTTTATTGGACTGGAAAACTGAAGTTCAAATTTGGCCTCAGACATTTACTAACTGTGCAACAATAGGCAAGTCATTTGACATCTGCATGCCTCAATTTCCTCAAGTGTAAAAGGGAGATGATAATATAGCACCAAATAATTAAGCACGGGTGCTTAATAAATGCTTGTTTCATTCTCTTTCTCCCTTGTTTCTTCCCACTTTTCCTCTCCTTTCCATCAAAGGTCTTAACCCTAAACCAACCAATCTAAATGAGAATCCTATTTTTAAATCCTTTAAAGAAATATGTATTCTATAGCCTACTTCAAAACCTATCCCAAGCTTGAATAACTTAATAATTAGGAAACCTCTACCTGCTCAAATCTTTCATACCACTTTCCCATGACTCCTTAGGGTGGATAGTAAAATCATAGATTTCTATATGGAAGGAACCTTAATGGTCCAGGAATCAGCAAACTAGGCCCTGTTAGCCAAATCTGGCTACCACCTGTTTTTGTATGACCAGGAGCTGAGAATTATTTTTGCATTTTTATTTTATTGTATTTTAAAATGTCAAAACCATTCTTAGCTTGTGAGCCAGCCAGTGAACTGAATTTAGCCCTCAAGCTATAGTTTATTAATTCCTGCTCCTGTCCAACCCATCATTTTACAGATAAGGAAACTGAGGTCTAAAAGGTTAAGTGATTTGCCGAAGGTATCTGAGCAGTAAAAAGTAGAGCAGAGATTCAAACCTAGGTCCTCTGGATCCAAGTCCAATGATCTTTCCACCACATCATACTGCCTTTCATTTCTCTAGATAACAATTGGTGAAAAAGTTTATTTGCATAAAAATAATTCCTACCTTTAATAAATCATTATTAAATTCTTCCCCTTTCCTTCAACAAGTTAAATAAGCCCAAGCCCAATTTGGGGCAGCTAGGTGGCACAGTGGATAGAGCACCAGCCCTGGAGTCAGGAGGTCCTGAGTTCAGATCCAGCCTCAGACACGTAACACTTACTAGCTCTGTGACCCTGGGCAAGTCACTTAACCCCAACTGCCTCACTAAAAAAAAAAAAAAAAAAAAAAAGCCCAATTCTATTTATGGCCATTTGTGGGGATTTTGTACAAATGTATTTCCAGAAATTGTTATGGTATATATTAAGATTTTACTATCATTTTAGTAACTTGAAGAGAAAGGATCTGGTTGTGGGAATTTGACATTCTTAATGGGACAATACCCTGGCAAAGTCTCTAATATGGATAAGATCCTGGTTATAGCTAACCTTTTCCTCATAAACTCCAAATTTTTCCACCTCAACCATCTGGATCCTTCTCTTCTCAGCTATCTTTGTAAGAAATTACAGAGATACCTTGGTGAGTGATATACAATGCTTCTTCTGGAGCTGCCAGCCATCTGAGCTATTAACTATTTTGATTAATATACTCATCCTGTAGTACTTCATGGGACTAGACATGCAAGGTTACATGAGGTAAAACTCTAAACCATTTGTTTATGTAGAATATAATTACTCCAATGGAATAATATGGGGAGTGCCTTGAATTTGTATGATACCTTACAATTTTCAAAGTGCCTTCACATTTATTATCTCATTTAAGCTTTACAACAACTCTATGAGGTGTCAAGGCAGGTATTATTATCCCTATTTGATTAATGATGACAATTAGTAAGGCTCAGATAAATTATAAGGCAAGTTAGTGGGCTCAGCAACCTGAGAGAACTTAGACCTTTATGCAAATACCTTTCGTGGAATAACTTTGCACTTTTGTGCTCATCTGAGAGATGGCCTGTGAGGAACAATAGCTTGTCATACATAGAACCTCTCCCTGGTCATCCAAGCCTCCTCTGCCTAGCACCACAGGACTTTGCCTTGCCTGGTTGATATAAGACGTCCCTTGGCAAGACATTAATATCAATGCTCTCACTCACTAGATTTCTAGTGAGATTAAATGATCAGTATCCCCATTTCACCCATCACCCGAAACTTAAAAGCATTTAGTCCATTTCTCCCCTTCCCATTTCCCCACAGTTGGTTGGTAGTGTCAGTTAAAAAGCATTAATTAAGCACGATTACACATAGTTGAGTGGTTTAATAAATACTTTTTGACGGATCATGCCAAGAGTTGGGGGTACAAAGAAAGGCAAAAAACAGTCTCTGCTCCTAAGAAGCTCATATTCTATGGAGTCCATAATATGTAAATAACTAGGTACATACAAGACACATACAGGGTAAATGAAAAGTGATTTCTGAGGGGAAGCACTAGCAGCAGAGGAGATTTGGAAATGTCACTGCAGAAAATAGTATTTGAGCCAAGTCTTAAAGAAAACCTGGGAATCAAAGGTAGGGATAACAAGGAAGAGCAGTACAAGGATGGGGGATAGTCATTTCTGTAAGAGGATGTGAAAATTTTGGGAGAAGAAGGTTCTAGGGGAAAGATAGTAAGTTCTGTTTTAGATATTTTGAGTTTCCATTGCCTGTAAGACATAGATTCATTTAATGAAAGGGGTGACATTGCAAAGGAAATATGCTTGAATTGGCTGAGGAGACTTTGTCATGGAAACCAGGAGGGCAGAAACCAGGAAGGGCTTTTATATAATTGAACATGTATAACCTATATCTGATTGCTTACCACCAAAGGGAGGGGGAGGAGAGGAGAAGGAGGAAGGAATAAAACTTGGAACACAAAACTTTAAACAAAATTGATCATTAAAAAAAGAAAGCAGGAAGGAAGGAAGGAAGGAAAGAAGAAAAGAAGAAAAGGTCTTATCAGTCCTTGAAAATTTATAAGGGGAGGGAAATATACTTGATCTCATAGATTCCTTTTGGACTCATGATTTTACAGATTTATATTGACAACATGGCACATACAAGCTAATAAAGATATAGGCAATGGGTTTAATTCTTGACAAAGTTGGGAGATAGCTAATTATAATGGTAAGATGAGGTGCTTTGGGGTCTGAGGACCCAGATTCTAATCCTGGCACGACCAGTCACAAACTTTATAGCCTTAGACAAGATATTTAACCTCCATTGACATCCAGTTGCTCATCTGTAAAATAAGGAATGTGGACCAGATAACCTCTAAAGTGGCTAGGTGATACTACTATACAGTAGGTACAATGCTAGACTTTGATTCAGGAAGAACTGAGTTTGAATCTTGCCCTACACATGTACTAGTTGTGTAACCCCAGGCAAATAGTTTAACCTCTCTAAGCCTCAATTTCTTCATCTGCAAAATAGAGATAACAATATCACATATATGTTGACTTTAAAATGAATAACAGTGAACCTGCCTCTTTAAAAGTGTTTCTTAGAGGAAAAAGTCACCATTGTGTAAGGGACGGAGCACAGAAGTGGAAGTGCACAGTGGATAGAGTATACTAGACCTGGAATAAGAAAGACCTGGATTCAAATCTGGGTCTGTGATATTTAACAGCTATATGACCCTAAGTGAGTCACTTAACCTCTGTTGGTTTCATTTTCCCAATCTTTAACATAAGGGATAATAATAGCACCCAACTCCCAGGGTGGTTTTGAGGATAAATGAAATAATAGCAATAAATGCCACCTATTATGAACTTAATAAGAACCCTGGATTCTAGTCCTGTCACTGGCCAGGTGTGTAACTGTGGACAAGGTACATCTCATCTCTCAGCTGATTTTCTTTACTATAAATGAGGAGCTTAGAATAATGATCTCAAAGATCCCCTCCATTTCTAAAATTCTATGAATCTTTGCAGCATTTTATTCAGCCAGTGGAAATAGAGCCTTGTATAAGTAATTTCCCTTTTCCCTGTATCAAATTGTAAACTGCCATCTAACTCATGTGGAGATTAGGAGTTTAAAAGATCCTATTATTGTGGTGAAAAAAAATATTCATGTAACACATTTTTATTAGAAAGGACCCACACACAATGTTTATTCTCATTGCTCATTGTTAAAGTTTCTTAGTAGAGAATAGAGCTACTTGAACACAGATTTTTGGAACATAGCAGCAATTTACAGCAGGCAGGCAGACTTTCAAGAGTACAGTATCAATTTGCTAAATTTAGACAGTGTCCATGGTTTCAGTGGTGACTATAAAGGATCTGTCTTTGAACCCATATTTAATAGTTAGCCAAATTTTCCATATCCTGTTCTAGGCAGCTTCAAAAACATCTGTTTTGATTAAGAAGGAATCAGCAAAGTGCTCTCACATCTTGGAGGAAATGAGTTTCGTTTAATATGAATTGTTAAAACTATAAACTGCCTGCCCTCATTTCAAATGGGTAGCTATCACCGAAGTCAGGGAACCCTCACAGTATGTGTCCTATTAGTCTGAAACGGTAGACGGCAACATGTTGACTATTTACTCTGGTAAATAAGTTATGGAAAGAAGAATTGTGCTTAAAACAAGTTATGGGCAAAGCTAAAAGATTTTACAGGTCTGTGTGACCCAAGGTGGAGCATGTACAAGTGTGAGAACAGGATGCTGAGAGGTTTGCTCTGGAGGAACAGAATCATTGGCATGGGCTTGGAATTGAGACCCTGTAAGATACAGTCCCCAAGAAATATGGCATGGTTTTATGCCCATTCATCCAGCATTAATTACAGGATTCCTACCTTGTATATCATATGCAAGGCATATCAAGGATAGGAAAAAGCATAAGATGTAATCACTGTCCTAACTTTAGTCAATTAAGAAACAGAAAAACTAGAAAACTGCCACACAAACTCAAGAAACACAGTAATCTGAGGTCATTTAGCAAAGGACAAACAGATCAATACGTGCTCATTTCTTTTTATTGTCAGTGTTCCCTAAAACAAGGGTAGAAGTCTACTGAGGGGGCAGTAACCTCACTCCAAAGCATAGATCATCAACCCGAAGAAGGAAAGAAGGGTCACATCTCATCCTCAATTAGTCATGGTGCTTATTTCTAAGATAACTACATCTGTCCTTTTCTCCCAAGACTCTCCCATTCTCAGCCCTTTCCACTGTGTAAACTACCAACCTGTCTCCTTTCCTCTACCTCAGGTGTCCACATATTGACCCCTAAAATTCCACTACCCAGGCACCAACAGCAGCAGTCATGCAGGTACCACTGAGAAGATTCTAACCACCCACCATCACCACGACGTAGAATTTATAACAACTTTCTACCCCTCAGTTCTTGTGGCTGTTACCTAAGGCCCTTGAAGGGTGGGCTTTGCTGTCCAAGGTTGGTAACTAGTGAGTAAGAGCCCTTCCTTACCCCTTTTCCTTTGAAATGAGACAATGAGTCAAACATAGTAAGCAGGTATGAATGGGTTACAAAATATTACAGATTTCATTACATCATCTTTTTTCCCCAACTCATTCAGTTTCTAAACTTTACTCCTAATTTCAGGATACCCTCATCCCATCCGGTCCCCCAGCTTCATACTCTCAATGTCATCTTCACCTTTTCAATACCACTTGCCCCATATATCCAGTTACCAAAGTGTATTGTTTCTGTTTCTATATCTTTCTCATATGACTCTCTTTACTCACATAGGCATAAGCTCAGTTCAGACTTCCATAACTTCTCATCTAGACCCCTGAAATAGTCTCCTAACTGGTCCCCCTGCCTCAAGTCTTTCCATTAAACTGCCAAAATTAATTTTCCTAAAGTATAAGCAAGTCTAATGGCTCCCTATCAACTCTAGGATCAAATATTATTCATCTTTATTCCATCATTTTTAATTTCTGATTTTTGTGTCAGTTTTAATGTACATAATAAATGACAAAGTACATGTACTTTATTTTAAGTAAATATATATAATTGGGAGAATATACTAAAAAATCTATACTAATAGGAGCATGTGAGTAAAAAAAGTTTAAATATCACTATATTATAGTGCAATGTGATCATTGGGCTTCAAAATGATCATAGATTTAGAGCTGAAAGGAATGTCAGAGGCCATCATTCAAACCCCTTTGTTTTATAGACAAAAAATTAAAAATCACTGTATAATCACTTCTAAAAAAAGTAAATAAATTTGAGTCAATTTCTCTAGGATCCTACAAACTAGGGTATCCAGAAATAAGACTCAAATAAAGAATATCACTTATGATCTCCAGAAATGTGAAGGGTCTAATTTTATCATAGACAAGGCCCCACTTGCTAACTAGTCCACTGTAACCATCCCAGAGGCCACCATCCCAGAGCCCTCTTCAGGATTCCAAGTTTGGTGTGTCCCTTCTCTAATGACATCAGCATGAGCACTCACTCATCTGTTGTTTTCTCCACTGTTGGCCACCAGTGTCCAACTTGATCCCTTAGTTCCATTCAACCATTTATCATCAATTAGCTTTTATAAAGGGATATTTACTTCAAAGATATATCAATAACAAAGGTACATTTTCCTTCTACACCTCAAGAGCATATTTTTCCCTCTCCCATTTTGATTTCTGTAGATAATGGGATTAGACTTAATTCAGTTTAACATTAGTGCTCCCACCAAGTGCATGTCCAAGTTCACATGAAAATAAGGATTTCTGCAAGATGAATTCTCATCTCATCCACTCCCAAAGGTCACTCTTTGTTCCTCAGGGAATTGATACTGAGCTAACTGTAAAACCTAAAAGCTGAAATACTGGAATGCCCAGAGGCTTAGAGAATTACGCTATTGGCCTTCCAAAACTCACAAAGTCAAAGTCTCCAATCCCTTTACCTAAGACAGAAAAGAACAAATGCAGACACAGAGGACTAAGGCCCATTTCATCAACTTTCATGTTGGCCTCAACATGGAAGAAGGCACAAGGCCTCTCTCCTTATAGCATCATCTGTCACAGCAAGGAAAGAAAGGGATAATTTTCACCTATTTCTCAATTGTGTTATTTTTTTTTAAATCCTTTCCTCTACCCTTGGTAAGTCCCATATCCTCTACAGTTTGTAAATAAATCCAATACTATAGAATATCATATTGCACGTCTCTTTCTGTTTCTATTAACAATTAAGTGTTAACATTTAGTAAACAACCCAGATATATTAAATGCTAATAAAAACATACAAAAGAACCTGGTCCTTAATCTTAGCAGTTTACAATGTCAAGGTAAAACAGTGAAAAGAATAATAATCAGTGAATTCTTGGCCAAAACATGACTCTTCTCTTGATTTTTTCACTCCACATGAGAGGAGGAAGTAGGATCAACCAGAGCTATATTGCTATTGTACTGAGTGGTTAAGTGACTGTATGGGAGAGCCGGAGGGGAGAAGGACTTGAGGCAAGGTTCTTGCTAGTAGAAGCTAAATATATAAACCTATGACCCTCCTGCTACCTCTTTCAGTAAGCAAAGCCAAGCTTGGGCAGAAATGAGTGGAGACAAAGAAGGATGTGACATAGTCCATGGAAAAAGTGAGGAAGCCAATACCAAAAAAAGAAAACCCCTATCCAGGTCAGCCAGGGATGCTCTTGGCTCTACCTCTGGAGTTGTCTGGGTTAGTTACATGTAAGGAACAAACAGAGAAGAACAAGGCCACCTGTTGTACGTGGGAAAGGAGACTGTTGGGCCAAAGCTGTATAAGCAGTGCCTTCTTTCTCTTCTTTCCAGGTTAGTCCCACACCTGTGCCCTCCTTTGTATTACAGTGTATATGTATGTCCCCATCATATAAGCCTCTGGGCACTTTTATCCAATTAAAAACAGGTTTCTGGCCTCTTGTGCAGCCAAGCACACCTGGCTTCCCATTCTGTTCCTGTTGAGAGTCCTGACAACAGCCTTAAGTTACTCTGCTCACATGGATGGTCTGAAAGTAGAGGTAGCGGGAGTGGTTGCACAATTGTGTAGCTGCTCTGGTCCCAATACTGTTTCTATGAACATTTCTTCTGCTCCACATTATCCCAAGCTAGTCTCCTTTTCAGCCCCACCCATGGGGAATGAAACACCTGTAATTTTTCTCCCCAGTGTATTCTTCTTATAGAAGAAAAGGAATAGTGAAAAGGGATCTGTAGTTAGGGAATATGAGTTCAAATCCCACCAACTCACTTAACTTTTTCACCTGTTTTCTCACCTATAAAAAAGGAATGCTAGATTAGACAGATTTCAATGGCTCTCCTTACAAAAATCTTATTATCCCATAGCTAGATGAACTCAAAGGTCTCCCTCAGCGGTAAATCATATGACTGCCTCTGACCATTTTACCCCTACACAGATTATCTGTTGGAACCATGAACAAGCTTCAGAGAGAAGAGAACCTGGACATGGGAAATGGAGCAAAGTGGTCAGGAAATAGGATCACCTCACCTCAGCCAAGGGGCTGGTCTGGGATTGAAACCTAACTGAGCATAGGGATCAATGATTTTGTATCTTGCTGCTTGGTGCCAGTTTCCCTTTTAATTAATTGATGGAGATAACTTAGCATGCCATGCTATTGGGTATTTTGGGTTGGTTTTTAGGGTAGAACATGATAGGCCTGAATCACCACCTCTTTTACTTGAAATAAATACCTTTGTGCTTTTATGTTCTAACCTGCTACATTCAATAAATCTGTGGATGAGTACAATTGATTAAATAGGAAAGAAACAAACCAAAAACCTCTGGTGAAATTCAGAATTTCCTGCAAGTTCATTTTTACTCTTCCCTAGTATTCCATGAGTCAAAGACACCTAAAGAAAGATCAGGAGTATCAAACCAGGCTAGTAACAATAGAGCACTGTAGTAGCACCAGAAAGTCAAAAAATACTTGGTATTTTCATCAGAAAACACTTTAAACAAGTCTATTTCATTATCATTACTTGAGCACCAAATTTTTCTTTGGGGAAGAAGGGGAGTGTGATGGTGGCTACTCACCTGGCATAATTTTTGGGATCCCGAAAAGGTCACTTTCACTTAAACCTCTTTCATTTGCAATCTGGTGTCTGAAATTCCTTTAGGGGGTAGGAGGAAGGAATCCTTGCATTTCACAATTAGAAATAAGGATTAAAAAGCAACTACACCAGGGGCAGCTAGATGGTGCAGTAGATAGAGCACCAGCCCTGGAGTCAGGAGTACCTGAGTTCAAATCTGGCCTCAGACACTTGACACTTGCTAGCTGTGTGACCCTGTGCAAGTCACTTAACCCCCATTGCCCCACAAAAAAAAAAAGCAACTACACCAGGCTAAAATTCACACTCTCTTGTAAATAGCTAATAACAAATATTTTTAGAGAACAGATTTTGATGCAAGGGAATATGTTAGGACCAATAACTATCAGGGATGTTCCTTCTCCCTAATACACATGGGTTAGGCCCTAAAAGGATACAAAGTTGAGACCTGATTTGTCCAGCGATGAAAGAAGGCTCAAATGTATCTCCCTTAATGCAACTTTCTGGTAGCTTCTGACTACAGAGAAGTGGCTTCCAGAACACCCAAGGGCATAAAAAGTTTCCCTTGAGTGCACTCTTCAGACTTGGTAGATGTCCTTGAGTCACCTATTGGCCAGACCCGTTTCCATATAGAGACTACAGGGGACATATCTACCAGAGCCAGGTGTTACTATATCCTTGTTAAATATTGTTCTTATATTAAGCCTAAGTAAACTGCTTTTTGTTGATTGTTCAATGAGCTATGAGTCCTTTAGTTCAGCCCAACATCAAATCTGAACTAACAACGTGCAGGTGTCATGCTCACCCCAAGAGAGAAAAATCAAACACTAGACCCCTCAGGGAAAGTAGAGAGACCCTTTATGGTAAAGGAAAGGGTTCAAAAACAGAAGATTGTAGGCATCAAAAGCAGATTTTACCTACTTCACTATTTTCCAAGAGCTTGCCCTTTTTTCCTCCTCTTCTCTATACCCATATCTTATAAAGCGAGCAACTGAACAATAAATGAAACACCAACAAGGAACATAAAAATACACAGCAAATAAATTATTGGAGTAACCCAATGTAACTGCAATATCACACCATGTCTTAGGTCCCTAACAAATAATGCATCAACCTATATGCTAACAAAATCATGTTCCACTCAGTGTTGGCAGTACCTTACCAGTAGAGACAGCAACCACATACCACTGTACCTCATCCTAAGAAGTTTTTATCCATATCTTTCCATCAATCCTCCATAAAGGATCTATCCAACATACTGGAGATTTTCCTTAGATATTTCTACTCTCTCGAGGAAAACAATCATTCTGGTTGTCCAGAATCTTTCTTCATCCTTCTGACCATCCATCTCTTCCTAATATGCGTCTTCAATATTTTTATACATTTCTCCTATATAAGTCATTGTTGGAAATATGCTACATCTGATTTGCATCTACCATGTATCTTTCATTGCCCTTTGGATTATTTAGAATTCTGATTCCTCTGAGCCCCTGATATTCCAAGATTTGAAATCATGCACTATTATTTGAAGAGCACTAATATTAAGGAGACAACTTTTGTATGGCTAAATGCTTTGGGATTACTGAAATTTCCCAGATTTGCAATTTCCCCAAAGTGAACCACTATTTGGGCATACTACACACATTAATAAGAACTGCTATCTCTATCAAAGTAATAGAATTGTGGATCCAAGTTGATTTATGGAAAAATGCAGACAAGAATCACATAGGATAAGAAAGTATGGAGAAGTTGCAATCTAAATACACTGATGAAATCATGGATGAAAGCAAAGTTGTACAAAAACTGAGTGGCTCAGTGGATAGAGTGCTGGACCTAGAGTTAAGAAGACCTGAGTTCAGGGGCAGCTAGGTGGCACAGTGGATAAAGCACCAGCCTTGGATTCAGGAAGACTGGAATACAAATCCTGCCTTAGACACTTGACACTTACTATCTGTGTGACCCTTGGAAAGTCATTTAACCCTCATTGCCCCTCAAAAAAGAAGAAGAAGATGAAGAAGAAGAAGAAGAAGAAGAAGAAGAAAGAAGGAAGAAGACCTGAGTTAAAATTCAGCCTTAGACTTTTATTAGCTGTGTGATCCTCAGTAAGTTACTTAGCTGCTTTCTGACTCAGTTTCTTCATCTGCAAAATGGGGAGAATTATAGCACTTACCTCATAGAGCTGTTGGGAGGATAAAATGACATCATATTTGTGAAGTCTTTGTCAAGATTAAAGTACTTCATCAATGCAGCTATTATTATTATATTGTAAAAGCTCAGAGAGATCAGAATCACAGAATTTTAGGACTGAAACAGATCAACTTGTAATAGTAACACGAACACCAGGGATATGATAATATGATAAACAATAACATGTCATTAGGTTTGACTAAAAGCTTGATTCAGGATCTGAGATAATTCCAGTATAAACAGTTTTCAAATGGCAACCTGATTCTGAGTGAACTCCAGTGTCTCACCCTCAAAGGGAGTGGAACTAACTTTTGTTCTGTGCTCATCTTTTGAGGTTTGGAACTGTCAGGACTGGTCTCTA
Organism: Dromiciops gliroides; assembly: GCF_019393635.1. Taxonomy (NCBI): domain Eukaryota; kingdom Metazoa; phylum Chordata; class Mammalia; order Microbiotheria; family Microbiotheriidae; genus Dromiciops; species Dromiciops gliroides. Next base: position 576,058,768 of record NC_057862.1, read on the forward strand.
GATCAACTACACTTGGGTAATCTTCTGAGGTTTGTTTGATTGTGTGTATGTGTATGTGTGTGTACATGCCTATCCCTCCCAATCTGTATCCTTATTAAAAGGTGGCTGCCAAGAGACCCCAAGGGACCATCACAAAAGAAATACATATGAATGTGAGTAGGACTGTAGCCCAAGAGAAACCTCCACACACTTTTTAACATATCTTGGGAAAGATCAGACGTTTCCTACCCACAGATTTGAATCAGCCTGAACCTAAAGTATTTGATTTCCATATTTATAGCACTGGTTGCCATTGGTATATAATACAAACCATCACATGCAGCTGTGATTCAGCCATACACTGATTACAGTTAAACTACCCAGAATTCTAGCTCAATTTCAGAAGACAGAAATGTGCTTTTTTTTTTTCTTCTTTTGGTCATAAAAGATCACCCAAGGAAGTAGCATGACAAAATGCTTCCTGATGCTATTACAGGCATACAGCTGAAATTCAACCTCATACACATCTGTACAAAAACTGAGTAACCCACAAATATCTGAGCTTTCTGGCAGCATTAACACCCCTGGCATCAGTAAGCCTTCTGTTGCTAATTGTTTGAGACATCTGCAGGTTTGTTTCTATAACATTCCGAGCTGTTTATTAAAGAGGTTATAACATGAGAAAGTATTTGTGCCTTCTTTAATAAAGAAAAAAAAATTGGGGGATGGGGAGGAAAGGGAAGGAGAAATACTGTTGCAATCTAACAACAATCCAAATCATGTCTATAAGGTACTTTAAATCTTTAGAAGAAAAGATCTATAGTTGAGCAGCACAAAGCAGCATTATTCCTGTTGTTATAAAAACTCTCTGTAATAGTTTGTACTAATGTAATATACCTCATCCAAGGATCTCAAAGCTTATTATAAACAAACAAGAAACACCATTTTGTTCATCGGAGAGGCTGGCAAAGATACTGCCATCTTAATGAAACCAATTATTTGAGAATGTTTCCCATTTTCTCTAAATTTTGTAAACAAAGAGGCTTCTGGTTTTGTTTTATTTTGTTTTGTTTTTATTACTAAAGGAAAAGAGATGCCAAGGAGAAAGGTGACCTTAAACTCTATTCTCAGGACAAGAAACTTCTAAAGTCAAATTCTGATTTGGTAACAATTCTTTTTATCCATGCCTTAAGTGACTAAGCAAAGTCTTTGTCTTACCAAAAAAAATGGAAAATAAACATGTTCTATAAGAGTTTTATGGATTTTTTTTAATAATTCATGCCCATGTATGAAATAAAATAAATATACTTTAAAGAAACATTTCACAGCTGAGGATTCAACAACAGATAACATCAGAGTTAGCTACTAATATAAATGAAGAACAATTGACTAATTGAAGCAATGTTGTAACTAACTCAATTATATTTTGGGGCTCCAGTGGATTTACCTACCTAGGTGTTGGAAGCCTCAGAGCACAGAGCTAACTGCACTAGACATTCAATCTTGGAAAGATTGTCATTATGCCAGTTACATCAATGTTTGGATTAGCCAACTGCTCTTTCCTTGTTCTTGATTTAAATGGGATCTCATTGGCTAAAAAAATGGAGCTTGGTCTTTAGCTGTCATGTGTTTCCAGGCATTCTGAATAGTTAGGGTAACCATATAAACTGGTCTATAAAGAACACATAGGAATCATTACCCTGTTTGTCAAGGGTGTTTTTTTGGCTCACCTGAAAAATTATTGTAATTTTAATGTATTTGTGTGGAAAATACCAGGAGTATTGAGATTTGCTACACTGAGAGAGACGTTGCCTCCAGGAAGTAGGAAGCTATAGTTTCATCGTATTCTTCCCTCATCATACCTCATCCAGAAAATCATGTTCAGTTCTGGGCACCAACATTTAAGTAATTCATTGTTAAACTATGGAGGGTCCAAAATGGAGCAACTAGGATAATGTTAAGTCCATAACATATGAGACTAATTTTATAAATCTGGGCATAGTGAGCACAGAAATAAGAAGACTAAAAGGGCTATCAAGTGGAAGAGGAATTGAATTTTGACCCCAATGGTAGAATTTGCAAAGAGGAAAAATTTGGCTTAATGTCAAGAAAAACTCCCTAACAATTTGAGCCATCCAAAAGTGGAATGGGATGATTAGAGGGTTTATGGGTTCCCCTTAAATGGAGGCTGGATGATCTCTTTTCGAATATGTTATAATGAGAATTGCTTTTGTGTAGAGGTTGATTTAGAAGGCTGCTGAGGTACCTTCTGACTCTCAAATTCTGTGATTCTGATTGAATAAAGATCACACTTTCCTCCAAAATTGGATTTGCATAAGACAATAATAGTTCTAATGTTTTTCATCCTTTGTTTCCAAAAAGGACCAGTGGCTTCACAGGATTATGTTCTGACTTGTGCAAGAATTGGATTTTAAGTGCATCAGAGTTGCACCAAGTCATCAGCTTCACTCTCTTTTCCAGAGCCATCAAAGTTCAGTGACAAGATAAAAAGTCAGGATAACTGACAACGGCCTTGGATGCAGTGGATCACCTTGGCATCTTTGATCTCTGGCCAATCTCTAAGTGCACCACAGCACCTGCTTCAGCTCCTTTCATGGCCAATGGAACAAATTTGTTGTCAATGATATTAATAAATAATGATAATAATCATTGTTTTGATTGTTGTTGTTCAGTCTTTCAATCATGTCTGACTCTTGGTGACCCCTTGGATTACAGCATGCCAATACTGTCCATGGCATTTTCTTGGCAAAGATATGGTAGGGGGAAAAAGATACTGGGGGTGGTTTGCCATTGCTTCTCCAGCAAATGAAGGCAAACAAACAGAGGTTAAGGGATTTGTTCAGGGTCACACAGTTAGTAAGAGTCTGAGGCTGGAATTGAACTTAGGTCTTCCTGACTACAGACCCAGTTGAGCCACCTATCTGCTTCCAACATTTAGACAGCACTTACTATGTAACTGTTAGTTATTACCATCATTTCTATTATCATTATTCTTTTCTTTTCTTTTTTTAGTGAGGCAATTGGGGTTAAGTGACTTGCCCAAGGTCACACAGCTAGTAAGTGTTAAGTGTCTGAGGCCGGATTTGAACTCAGGTACTCCTGACTCCAGGGCCGGTGCTCTAGCCACTGCACCACCTAGCTGCCCCTCTTATCATTATTCTTAAGAACAGTATGTAAGAGGTATTATTTTTCAAACCAATCATATTGCAGCTGTATCTGAGATAATATATGTAAAACTCTTTGCATGCCTTAAAGTACCATATATAATTGTTAGCTATATCTATCACAATAGAAATGAGGGGCCTGTAGCTATAGATATAAATATCTGAGAGCTTTTTCAGAACTTACCAACATAGAAAGGCTTTGAGGACAGGTCAGGTGGCAGACAGACTTTGCTGACTGTTCAAGGAGCAGCCTGGTTACATTTTAAGAAATCTACCACCAGGTTATCCAAAGGATGATGAAATGTTCAGCCACGGTAGTTCTTGAAAATTACCTACTTCATTCATAGGATTATAGAATTAGAGCAAGAAGGGATTTTAGGAGTCATCTCATCCAACTCCTTTTTTTTTTCAGGTCAATGAGGGCTAAGTGACTTGCCCAGCATCATATAGCTAGTAAGTGTCAAGTGGTTGAGGTCAAATTTGAACTCAGGTCCTCCTGAATACAGAGCCAGTGCTTTATCCACTGCACCACCTAGCTTCCCCTCCAAGTCGTTCATTTTAAAGATGAATAAAATGAGTTCCAGAAAAGTGAAAGCTCCATAGGTAGTAAAAGTAAGAACCAGAATTTGAACTCAGGCCCGCTGTCCTCAAATCCAGCTTGCTTTTATTTTGATATTAGTGGAGGGAGCACCCATGCCACCTGTTTGCAGCTTGATGACATAATGGCTTGAGTGCAGAGCAGCTAGGTGGTGCAGTGGATAAAGCACCAGCCCTGAATTCAGGAGGACCTGAGTTCAAATCCAGCCTCAATCACTTGACATTTACTAGCTGTATGACCCTGGGCAAGTCACTTAGCCCTCATTGCCCCGAAAAAAAAAAGAAAAGAAAAGAAAAAAGAAGCCAAATAATGGATAGAGTGCAGAGCCTAGACTCAGGAAGACCTATATACAAATCTAAGCTCAGACACTTACTAGCTGTGTGACCCTAGACAAGTTATTTAACCTCTGCCTGCCTCAGCTATCTCAACTGTAAAATAAATACAATAGGGGCAGCTAGCTGGTGCAGTGGATAAAGCAGTGGGCCTGGATTAAGTAGGACCTGAGTTCAAATCCGAATTCAGACACTTTACACCTAATAGATGTGTGACCCTGGGCTAGTCACTTAACCCTCATTGCCCTGAAAAAAAAAAAAAGAAGTATAATAATATATCCTAGGGTTGTTGTGAAGATTAAATGAGATAATAATTGTGAAGCACTTAGCACAGGACCTGTCACATATTAAGTGCTATATAAATGTTTATTATCAATATTGTTATGAAGATACTTAGATGTGTGGCTTCTATTTAAAGGTAAAAATTCTTTTATCTTTTGCTTTTAAATAAACCATTTTGGGAATAACATGGGTATATCTCTTACTAATGGCATAATTACTTATAGGTTATGCCAAGACTATTAGGATTTATGTAAGAGTCATCCTTTATTGGAAAGTTGGGTTAAATACTTGTGAAGGATAGTTCAGTGTTTCTCTTCAAAGTCTTCAATCAAGGATTAGAAATCTTTGAAGTCATAAACTACTGGTCACAGCCTTATTTTTATCTCCTTAAAGGATTGAAAGGCATTATTCTATAATAATTCAATAGATGGTAGAAAAGAATGAGCATTGGATCTGCGGTCAAAGGAACTCAATTCAAGTTGTAGCTCAGCCTCTTACTACCACATGAATTTGGGCAAGTCACAACATCTCTTGGCCTCATTTTCTCCATCTTTAAAAATAAAATATTGAACTATATGACCTCTAAACTTCCTTCCAGGTCTATAAATATGATCTTAAGATTTTAGGAACTTGAGTTGTCAGTGGTATGGATATTCTCACCACTAATGCACATCACAATGGAGTTTCTTAATCTAGAATTTTTTAACATTTTAATAACTATTTTAGAATAATTAGTTCACTTTATAACCCTGTGTTTTATTTTTTCACTTGAAAATGCTTTATACAAAAGAGGTACATAGACTCCACAAGATTGTAAAACAGGTCCATTACACAAAAAAATCCTTGTTCTACAAGTTGGCAGATTGTCTGCATAGGTTGTTGCTGTGGCCAAAAAATTTGCCACCTTAAGGGCAACATGGTTAGGAGCCTCTCCAAACCAGGAAGATACTCAAAGCCTCCATGTGGTAGAACTTAAAAGGAGGTTATGCTTCCCTAGCATGGCCTTCTCTGAATACCAGGGGAGACCTCCATGCCTGATGAGACATTAATTGGAAGAGGCCTTTAATAGAAATATTTCATAAATAAACTTTAAATGTCCAATATATTTAAATCCTAGAAAATTCACTTATGCCTTAAATCAGGACCAAAAAGATACAGGCATGAGGGTTTTCTTGCCTAGCCGCTCATAAAATGCTAGAAGTAAAATTTAGGTCGCAATCTCTAGTTCTTCATCTATCTAAATCAGTGTTGTTAGCCTCCAGAAACATCACTAAAGAAAAAAAAAGGTAAAAGTTTATAAATGGTGTGAGCAACTGACATTTTAGCAGGAATCTGCCTCTGCCCCTACCCCCAAACAGCCACCAAGTCAAATTATTCCAGTAAAAAAAAATCTACTATTTACCATTCATGTTACCATTCAGAATGATCATGAGTTTATGTAATTTTTAAACTTTTGGATGTTTTATTAATCCCAGCAATTTCCTCAGAGAATTTATTCCCTGCTAAATGATGTCAATTTTCCCCCCGAACTTTTTAATCATTTCCATGGCTCTCTTCGGAAGTTTCTCCAAGTTCTTCATTTCCCTGTCAACCTGTGGAACCCAGAACTGGAAATAGTTCTAAACACAATGGGATGATTACCACCCCCCCACCCCCGCCATGGTTATTCTATGTTCCACTCCTGTACTAATCCCCAAATTATGCTTGCTAATTCATGTTCTGCTGTTTGTCCACTCAGACCTAGAGTTCTTTTTCCTGACCTGAGACAAACATTCCATATTGTATATCTGAACAATTTTATCTTTGTCATTATGAATGCAGGACTTTAAATTAACTGCATAGCCAATTAATAATTACATAATGTAGATTACTATTGCACAAACCGTGATTATGGAGGAGTCCATGGAAGACATATTTTAGGAAATATATTTTGGATAAGTACTACAGAAGGACAGGGAATTCAGATGAGGATTGAATAAAAAGAAGAAAATAGGTTGTATTGGAGTACTTTAAAATGCTTTTAATGGTGTCAAACTTCTCCTTGGTATAATTTTTAACACCTTTTCCCATCAATACCATAGAAATAATGATAAGGACATGACCTGTTCTTTCATTAGTATAGGGAACTCATCTACTAATGGAGTATGGCAATTTTTCTAACTTTTGTAGTATTAGATAACTGCCTAGAACAAGTTAAGTAAATGTGCAGGGTTACATAGCCAATATATATCAGAGGTGAAACTTAAACTCGGGTGTTCCTGGCTTCAAAGTTGACTCTATTTAGTATACCACATTGGCTCACAGCAAGATTATATAGCTAAAAATAATGGAACATCACAATCTTCAAAAAATCAAAGTTGCAGATGATCCATAGGACAATGGGGAAATGCCTGGATAGTATAAGAAGAGAATAGTACATTTCCATTGATGACCTAGGATCTGAAACTGGACTGAAGACTATCAATGAGGCAGTGTTTGTTTGGAAAATAGGTGGGCTGGTCACATAATAAGAGCAAAGAATTACAGATAGAGAGCAAGAGTTCTTTACTGGTATCCATAAAATGTAAAAATACGTTAATGAAGATCTCTAACAAGTTGGTAAGATCCACAGAGAATATAAATGGGAATCATAAAAGATAAGAAGATAAAACCCACATCTGATGAGTTTTTTTAATTTAAAAATTTTAAGTTAAGTTTTATTGATGCCTTTTATTTATTTTATTATATTATAAATTATATGTATATAAACATATATCCCTTCTAATCAATATATTTATTGATTAAATCAAATGCTATAATGTACTTTTCAATTTTCCTGAACCTACCAAAACATGATATCACTCAGTCCTGTGAAGACCATTTGAAGAGGTGCTTTACATGTAGGTCATCTACTTTCACTTCTCAAAGACAACCATATCAACCATGACAAACTATGAATCATTTTGTGAACCAAGAAAACATTTTGAGATTAAAAATTATCCCAGAACATTATCAATTTATCTCATATGAAGACAAATGAAATGGAAAGAGCAAATTATCACAACTCTCTAAGTATGGGATAGATGTCAAAAACTTTTAGTCTTTTAAAAGATCCAATGAATGTAGGTTCTGCTCCCAACAGTGCATGACTCAATTCATTCATACCTTCTTATCCTTGACAAATCCTATCCATGTTCTCCCACAAAACCTCCAAATGTTATCTATCCAGACCCCCCAAAACAGCCATAAAACAACCCCTGGAGCAGCGAAACCTACAAAAAGACAGTCTGAGATTATTTTCTATCCAAAGACAGCTTAGAGGGGGCTGTGCTGGGCTGCAAAAAAGAGTCCAACCCTTGCGATCACACCAATACAGTCCCCAGGCAGGCTGTGCCAGAGAAAGTTTCCCCCAAGCCTCTGAATCAGCTGCAGCACCAGCATCTTCTGGAACTAAGCTTACAGTTGGGTGAGAGGGCTGAATGGCTGGCCAGGTTGGGGCGTGGAAAATACAGGGGTGTTTGTGAGACCTAAAGAGGAATTCAGCTATCCCACCACAGCAGGGAGCCAGGAAGAAATCTTGAGTGGTGGGAGTCCCAGGTGTGGGAGGGGAGCAGGCTAATTAGAGCTAAGAACCACAACACACAAAGTTCTGCTGGTGGGTTAATTAGCAAGTTGGCTTGAGGTTATCTTTGCTCCAGAGAACAGGCCAGGCAAGAGAAAAAACTGCCCTTCCTCAAACCAAAACACCTGGGACCCTCTGAAGCTTGGGACAGTGTAGCTTGGAAGTAGGGCTCCACTGTAAGAGGGAGTTAAAAGTCAAGTAAAAGACAGCAAGATAAACGAGCAAAGAAAGTTGAGAACTATAGAAAGTTTCTTTAGTGACCAGGAAGATCGAGGTACACCCTGAGAAGAGGATAGCAACCTCAGGTCCCCTACATCCAAAGTTTCCAAGAAAAATATGAATTGGTCTCAGGCTATGTAAGCACTCAAAAGGGAATTTGAAGAGAAAGTAGGACAGATAGAAGGAAGATTTAGAGAGGTAGAGGAAAGAATGGAAAGAGAAATGAAAGTGATGCAGGACAGTCATGAGAAAAAAGTCAACAGCTTGAAAAGCCAAATGGAAAAGGAGATACGAAAACTCTCAGAAGAAAATAATTGCCTAAGAATTGGTATTGAACAAATGGAAGCTAGTGACTTTATGAGAAACCAAATCCAAATGATTAAAAAAAAATAGAGGGCAATATGAAATATCTCCTTGGAAAAAAAACAGCTGACCTGGAAAATAGATCCAGGAGAGGTAATTTGAAAATCACTGGACTGCCTAAAAACCATGACCAAAATACGAGGTTAGACAGAATCTTCTGTAAGTAATTAATTGTGATTTGAGGTTTCTATGACCCCATCTTTGGCTAAAATTAGAAGCCCCAGCATGCCCCAGGCACTGCCCATTCTGCATCAGCATGGTACTCCATCCACCGGCTGCGGCCACCACCATGGCACTAAAGCTCATGTCATCACCACGAACTGACACCTACATAGACTGGGCCAAATTACCATGACTAGAAGCCTGGTGAGGGCAGTCAGGTGAACTTTGGCGACTGGAAGCTGGAGGGGGGTGGGTGGGGAGAACTGGCATTTTTAGTAGCCACATGTTAGTTCTGTCAATCAGGGTTGCCAGCCAATTAGCTTGGGGCTGTGTGTGGATGGCCCGGTTTCCTGTTGGGAAGGGGGTTTCTGGGAAGGAGAAAGGAAGAGATTTTTCATTCTAGTGTGAGAGAGGGAGAGATATGGGATGCAGCTGTTTGCTCTTTGGGAACTGCTGAGTCTGGGAGGTGATGTGATTGCAGGTCATATAATTTTCCTTCTCCTATTCCCTTTCCCTTTGTCCCTCATTCTTAATTGTGTTTTAAATTTGTTCCCATCAATAAACCCTGTTTTGTTTTTTTCTGAAAGAGGCTGTTAATCTCCTTTCTTACTCCAATATTATGGCCAGCCACCCAATTAATTCTCCCATATTAAATTTGGCCCTTACACTTCCAAGAAATTGTCAGGAAAAATTACCCTGATATTCTAGAAGCAGAAGGCAAAATAGAAATTGAAAGAATCCACCAATCACCTCCAGAAAAAGATCCCAAAAGGAAAACCTCCAGGAATATTATAGCCAAATTCCAGAGCTCCCAGGTCAAGGAGAAAATATTGCAAGCAGCTAGAAAAAAGGAATTCAAATACTGTAGAGCTACAGTAAAGATAAAACAAGATCTAGCAGCATCCATATTAAAGAACTAGAGGGCGTGGAATATGATATTCCAGAGGACAAAGGAACTGGGACTACAGCCAAAAATCACCTACCCAGCAAAACTGTTCATAATCTTTGAGGGGGAAAAATGGGATTTCAATGAAAAAGAGGACTTTCTGGCATTTGTGATGAAAAGACCTGAACTTAATAGAAAATTTGACTTTCAAATACAAGACCCTGGAGAATTATAAAAAGGTAAATGGGAAAAAAGAAATCATAAGAGATATTAAAAGATTGAACTGTTTACATTCCTACATGGGAAGATAATATTCCTAACTCATAAGAACTTTCTCAGTATTAGGGCAACTAAAAGGAATACACTTAGAGGACACAGGTCTGAACTGAAAATGAAGGGATGATATCTATAAAGTATTTATTTTTTGTTTATCCTTGTTTTTGTGGGGCAGGCATAGTGGGGTGTCTTATGTCTGGGGCTGGATTTGGGCTCAGAGCCTCCTGGGTCCAGGGCTAGTGCTTTGTCCACAGTGCCACCTAGCTAACCCATGATGACATCTTTAAAATAAAGTTAAGGAGTAATAGGAATGCAATGGAAGAAAGGGAAAGGGAAAGGTAGACTGGGGAAAAGTAGCTCACATAAAAGAAACAAGAGAAAGCTTATGGAAGGGAGGGTAAGAGAGGAAAAGAGTGGGGGAGTGAGTGAAGCTTACTATCATCAGAATTGGCTCAAAGAGGGAATAACATACATATTCAAGTGGGTATAGTAATATATTATGCCCTGATGTAAAGTGGGAGGGGAAGGAGATGGGGGGGGAGAGGGGAAGGAAGGGCAGATTGGGGAGAGAGCAGTAAAAAGCAAAACACTTTCAAGGAAGGTGAAGATGTTCTGCATTACTGCACATGTATGACATTGAATTACTTGATTTCATAGGGCGGGTTGAGGAGGGAGGGAGGGAGGAAGAAAATTTAGAATTAGCTCAAATACCTTAATTTCATTAGTGTTGGCTCAAGGAGAGAATAACATACACACCCAATTGGAAGGAATAATCTATCTAACCCTGCAGGAAATTAGATGGGGAAGAGAATAAGGAGGGAGGGGTGAAAGAAGGAAAGGCAGAGCAAGGGAGGGGGAAGTCAGAAGCAAAACACTTCTGAGGGGGAATATGGTAAATGAAGATAGAAAATAAAGTAAATATCATGGGAAGGGAAGAGGATGGAGGAAAATAGTTATGATGATTGATCATAATGGCAAAATGTATAGTACCTACTTTGCTGGGCTATTGTGAAGAAAAATTTTTACCAAGTTTAAGGTACTATATAAAGGTTATGATGAACAGGATGCTATCAGAAAAACCCAGAAAGACCTACATGAACTGAAGCAGAGTGAAATGTACTGTATACAAAAGAAGAGCAGTAGTGTAAGATGTTCTGCTAGGAAATATGAGGTTATTTTCAGCAATATGATGATCCAATATAACTCTGAAGGACTTATGAAAATTACAATCCATCTACAGAGAAAGAACTGATGGTATCTGAAAACAGATTCAAGTATAATTTTTTTTGATACTTCCTTAACCTGAAGTTTTTTTTCTGTCTGTTTTCTCTCACAACCTGGCTAACGTGGAGATGTTTTCCATGACTGCTCATGTATAACTTATATTGAATTACTTGAGTTCTTGGGGGTGGGGTGTGGGAAGGGAGGGAGGAAGAAAAGTTGGAACACAAAGTTTTTTTTTTAATTTATGTCAAAATTTGTTTTTACGTGTAATTTGGAAAATAAAATTCTAAACAAAAAAAATAAGATTTGTAAAAAAAAAAAAAAAAAGGATATCTATCCAACATGCTGCAAGCCTTCCTCTAGATCTCTTGGCACTGTATGTGCATCAATGGCACAGTGAGCTGTCCTTAACTTCCTCATCCTTTCTACATTTCTTCCAATCACATGAGGTTATATAAAGGATGCCTTATGATATCAGTACACCATTTCATCAACTCAGTTTTTCAGTGGTAGTATGTGTGTGCGTATGTGTATAACCTTTCCATGCACAGAAACAGAAGAAATGAGCTTCTCCATTAGCATTTTGCTGACTGAACCTTTTATTTTTGGAGACTTTGACATTTTACAACTTAAAACCATACAGTTACAATACTAATGCTAAAAAAAAAAAATACACTTTTATTTTGTGAAGAAGCTCAGGGTACTTAAGAGAACTGTCCCATTTCCCAAAGGCATTTCATCAGCCTCTCTTCTTTCTGTTCAGATTTGGGTGGAGTTCATTGCATAAGTTGGTAAGAATTTAAATGTCAATGGGAGAAAAGTTGAACACAAGGCCAATATTTGGTCCATAAGAGGAAAGTCAATCAATAGTTATAGACAGAATGTGGGTTTGATGGGTAACCACATCTAAAAACAAGAGATCAGGACTTGATCCCTTCTATTTTACCAAGTCAATGTGAGTTTTGTCTCTTTAAGAAATGCAGAACTTACCCATCAAGCTGATATTCCTATTGAAGAGAAATTGTTTTATGCACTCTCTTCATATTTCAAAATGACTGTACAAGTGGTATGAGTTACAAGTGATATTCCTTGCATTTTTCATCCATATTCTCCCGATATTGACATTTGAGATATAACCAGGGACTCCACATCACATGGATGAAGTGGTGTGTGCTGATTAATTTCCTTTCAGTTCTGATATGAAACATATGGATTGTATTAGAGATATGATGAATGAATTGATACATTGGAAACTGCCTTCCTATTAGAGGAACATGACTTACTAAAGCCAAGAATGTCCTAATGATTAAATCCTATCCTTGTATGGGAATCAAGAGATTTCTTTCTGGAAGAAGTCCATTGAAACAGACTATATATATGATGGACTGCCACCAGTATTTGTCAAGGCAAAGATCTTTATGTTCATTGAACAGAAATAAGCATTTACTTGTGCAACTTTGGAAGCGAGAGATTAAGTTAGCTGACAATGCAACAATAAATTGAGATAATTTGCCTCCTTGATCATTTTAATTTCGATTCTAGTTCAAATATGAAGGAAGTTTAGAAATACTAAATACAAACCAAAGCCTTGTTTTTATGGTTATTAACTTTCCAAATGAAATGATGACCACTTTTTTCCAGCTTAAGGGAGACTTTTGGGGGTGTCAAGTGAGCATAAGATAGGCTCTTATCATTAAATCAACATTTTAAATTTCTCTGTTGGTAAAAATCTATCTATAGACATACAGTAACAACAAATTAACCTCAATCTGACATGAATGAAAAGAGTTTCTAAGTGGTTATAGTTTCTAAAACAGAATCTATATACAATAAATGTAATTATTTCACTGAAATTGTTTGCACATGTTTCTTTTCTGCAACAGACATGTTCCCTGTACCATCTTTGTGGCATTCATCTGTTACTTAGCAGACCTTTCTTTGCCTGTATCCTTGATTTAAATTTATCATGACACATTTTTAAACAATAGCAGGAAACCTCACTTATGACTTTAATTATAAAATGGTGTTATAAAATTATATCCACATTTTCCTTTTGGCAGTCAGCAATCCTCATTTAACATGAATAACCCTTCTTGGCCCCTGTAGTTCTCTTTGGTTGATTTCAATGCTTACTGTATGTAATTGATATAAAAACACAAGGTTTAGGAAGCACTTATTGGAACTTGTTAAAAGAAGTAGCCAAGTTCATAAATGCATTCATTTTGCTATGGAACATGCCAAGAGAATTAATAACACACTTGTGGGAATACAGGGAAAATTCTGGCTTTTTAAAAGAAAAACTGATTGTAGCTACAGTATTCCACTCCTATGTTAATTGTTTGGCTCGAAAGTCTAGAGCTTTGTTTCTCTGCAAATCACAGCTGCTTTCAATATGAAAGGGAAAAAGTGACATATATAAATAATGCAGCTGTGATTATAAATACCTGTTAATACCTTAAATAATTCTGTTGTCCTGTATTAAGGAAAGCAAACACAAATATGTCAGTCTTCTGGCATATACAACAGAAAATAATAGAGGAAAGACTATCCCCAGAAGGGTACGGTTTAATTCAGCTCAAGATTAAGATTCAATGATTTTCTAAAATAGCATTTATAGGGAACAAAAATTAGTGATTCATTTCCATTAACCTACTTAGGCAATTTCAAATATTCTTAAGGCTTAAGATTCAATTTATCCCTTAATCATAACAAGAAGAAATGGAAAAATTCAGGGGGCTTTTTCTTCTTGGCTTAAAAGACATAAATAATATGGGGAAGTGCAACAGAGAAAGAACAAGGGAAAAATAGTAGAGAAATAAAGAAAAGGAAAATAAGAAAAGGAAAGGCTTTTTATCATCATAAAGCAAAAACTCTATGTCTATTCAAACTCCTTTGCATACACTAATCTTTAAAAAATTCCAGTATGTTCCCAAGAAAGACTGTCAGCTGCCTATATGCTCTGGTATCGATCAACCAACCAACAGTTATTGAGTGTCTACTATGGTACAGGCACTCTGCTAGGCAATGAGAATACAAAGACAAAAACCAAACAGTCTTTGCCCTCAAGAAACTTACATTCTACCTGGGAATTTAGAAGGGAGTTCCCATAAAAGGGACAGATCATATTCCCAAATAATATCTCAACAATTGTTGGGCTAATATATGCAGTGCCTGAAGAGTCATTCTATAAACCATCAGCCTGAATCTATTGAGACTTATTATATACTCCATGTTGTGCTAGGTTCTTTGAAAAATTCAAACAACAACAACAAAAAAACACATTCCCTGGCTCCAGGAGTTTTAAGTCTAACATACATGATATCTGAGAGAACCATATTACAATAAATAGTGTGATATTAACAATAAATGCAATAGAAATGATAATGGGAGGGATTAAGCTGGAAGAAGTAAAATAATACTTAAGAGATGAGGTAGGAATTGACCCATGACAAAAGCATGACAAAAATTTAGATAAGCAGAGAAAGAATGAGAGTATTTCAAGAAAGGTGTTACACCATGAGCAAAAGTACAGAGTGACTACCTTGGAATAACATAGAACACAAAAGGATTCTCAAATGACATATGATTATTAGCACACTTTCACAAAGAAACAACATCAACAAAAACTAAAAAAACTTCTGTTGAAAATTAGCCTGTGATCAAACTATATGAAACCGTTCTCAAAATAATCATTCTAAACTACTAACCATAAGAAAAAATTGCTCCAAATCACTAAGAATAAAAGAAAGGCACATAAAAACAATTCTAAGGGTTTCACCTCATACCCAAAAACTTGGTGAAGATTACAGAAAAAAAGGAAGAGTTAATGTTGGAGGGGGACTATAAGAATACAGGCACAGTGATGTGATGTTAGTAAAGTTGTGAGTTGGTCCAAGAATTCTGGAAAGCAATTTGGAATTTTGATAAGAAAATGACTAAAGATATTCCTCTGATAGAAATATAGCCCTCTAAAAAGGTCAACAACAAGAGCATATGCTGAAAATATATTTAGCTGTAAGGCAGCTAGGTAGCACAGTAGGTAGAGCACCAGGCCTGGAGTGAAGAAGACCTGAGTTCAAATCCAGCCTTAAACACTTACTAGCTATGTAACCCTGGACATGTTATTTAATTTTGTTTGCCTCCATTTCCTCATCTGTAAAATGAGCTAGAGGAGATAGCAAACCATTCCAATATCTTTGCCAACAAAGGGGGTCATGATGAGTCAGACATAATTGAAAATGACTAAACAACATTCTTAACTACAATTTTTGTGGTAGGAAAGAAATGAAAACAAAGTAAATACTCATTTCTTGGGCATGAATGTAATAACATTTTACCATTTCATAAGAAATGATGAATATGAAAAATGCAAAGAAGGATATAAAGACATATGAATAGATGGATAGTAAAATAAGCAAACCCAGGGAAACCATATATATAATGACTACAGCAATGTAATCCCCCCCAAAAATGAATGCTATAAAATTATGATTACTAAGTTTGTTTCCAGAGAAGAGTTGAGAAAATGCACATCCTTATCTTACTGCATAGGTGGAATATTGCATAAACCATCAGACACTGTCAGTGTGATGGTTGGTTTTGTTGAATTGCTTGTATTACAAAGATGACTTTATTTGGGTTGGGGAGATATATGAGGAAATTAAGGTGATATAAAAACAAAAGCTACCAAAAAGATTATTTTAAAATACATTGTTCTAGTAGATATCCAAGTTGAAAAGATCGTCTGACAAAGTGGGAGCTGTGTTTGAAAGGAAACAAACACAAAACATAAAAATAAATCTCTTTCATCAATTACTTCCTTTCTACTCCCAATGCCCCAAAGCAGCTAGCTTTGGCAGCTGGGTTATATAGTGAATAGAACACTGGCTCTGGATTCAGGAAGACCTGAATTCAAATCCAGCCCTAGACATTTATTAGCTGCATGACCCTGGACAAACAATGGTCTGTTTGCCTCAATTTCTTCATCTAAAAAAAAAATGAGATAGTAGTAGCACCTACCTCCCAGGATTGTTGTTAAAATCAAATGAGACAATATTTATTTGTAAAGTGCTTTGCAAGAATCTTAAAGCATTTTATCAATGCTATTGTTATTATTAATCATTATTCAGGTCACCATTACCCTTCACCTGGAGTACTTAATAGTTCCTGGCTCCTGGAACTATTTTTCCCTCTCCTATCCTTAACACTATTGCAGCTTTGGGGCAGCTAGGTGGCACAATGGATAAAGCACTGGCCCTGAATTCAGGAGGACCCGAGTTCAAATCCAGCCTCAGACACTTGACACTTACTAGCTGTGTGACCCTAGGCAAGTCACTTAACCCCCATTGCCCCACCAAAAAAACAAACAAAAAAACAATATTGCAGCTTTATACTTGCAGTTAATTATCCTTGGGCTTAAATGTTTCCTTTAGTATTTTCTAGCTATATAACATGGATAAATTGCCTAACCTTTTAAAACCTCAGTTCATCTAGCTTTAAAAAGAGGATAAGCATATTTCAAATGAGATAATGCATATAAAGCATTTTGTATAGTTTGTATAATAGTGCTGGCATTATAGTACTATATATTACATATATACAATATATAGCTATATAAGATAGTGATATAATAATAACTATTATTGTTAATATCTTAATTTCTAAATCCCAGATATAATTTCATTATATTCTTATGCTCAAAAACCTTCAGGGGAAGCTAGGTGGCGCAGTGGATAGAACGCTGGCTCTGAATTCAGGAGGACTTGAGTTCAAATCCAGCCTCAGACACTTAACATTTACTAGCTATGTGACCCTGAGCAAGTCACTTAACCCCAATTGCCCCGCCAAAAAAAAAAAAAAAGAATGTAAAAAACCTTCAGAGACTCCTTTGTATCATGACATCCATAATAAAATGTAAAATACTAGCCATGAAATTCAGGGACTTTCACTACTTGCCTTTTTCCAGGCTTATTCCATACTACTATTCTCTTTCATTCAATCTACACTCCAGACAAATTGAAAAAATGTGAATTGTCCAAGATCATGTAGAGAATTATAGAAGGAATTAAAACTTCTGTCATTGACTCTGAGCATCTAGTATTCATTCATACCACAGAAACTTTGTAATTGATCTGGATTAAAAAAAAACCCTCCATCTTTAGTAGTAGTTAGGAATTTTGAGATACTGAGAAATATAAAGAACACTGTATCATGAAGATGTTTTCTGAGTTCAAAGGCTGAATTCCTAAAGATTATAAAGCTAATGATTTTAACATTTCATCAGAACAGTACTAAGTTATTAGGGACATAATAGATCATAACCCTGAAAAAATTCTTTCATGTGCACTCATCATGGATCTGACCCAGCAGTGTGCTAATAAATGATTAACTGGCTAGGGAAGGGAAGGGAAGGGGAGGGGAGGGGAGGGGAGGGGAGGGGAGGGGAGGAAAGAAGGAAGGAAGGAAGGAAGGAAGGAAGGAAGGAAGGAAGGAAGGAAGGAAGGAAGGAAGGAAGGAAGGAAGGAAGGAAGGAAGGAAGGAAGGAAGGAAGGAAGGAAGGAAGGAAGGAAGGAAGGAAGGAAGGAAGGAAGGAAGGAAGGAAGGAAGGAAAATGAAATTTAAGGCAAAAAAATACTTCTAAGTTTAATCATTTTCTCCATCACTTTTATAAGTCTAGACAATAAACAAAACAATAAATCAAATCCTGGTTTGTAGCATTTGTTGATTTCCGAGGGGTAAATGCTCACACTGAAAATTCAATAATTGACTGGTTCCAACACAGTCCTGCTCAGACCCTAACTCTTCTATCTAGGAGTAAATCAATCAGCTAACCAACCAAGTAATTAAGAAATGCTGAGAACTTATTAAGGACCAAAAAATAGATAAGTAAATAAAAGCTAATGGCAAAGGAGAAAAAGAATTGGAATTCTTTCTCATGAAGAAGTGACTGTTTAGAGGTAGTAAAGAGCCATTTCTCAGGTATTATGTTTTGTTTTGGATCAGACCTATGATTTCTCAGTAAGGAAATTTCCTCTACCAAGACTGATCTGCTAATAATCTAAAACTGGCCATCTTAGAGAGTTTTCTAGGACACAAAGAAGTAAAATGACATTTCCAGGGTCACATAGCCTGAATGTATCAGGAACATGAATCCAGCTCATCCTGAATCTGAGACTGTCCCCTTTACCACAATGCCTCTAATTCTTCAAATACATGAAAAGTTATTTTTGGATTGAATATGGTGGCCAGCTGTTCTCTATCTCCTTTGCAAAGGTCAGAAAAGGAAATAGGCTAACAATGTAGCATGAAGCTAAGGCATAAAGAATTTAGCCTAAATGTAAGGAAGACTGTCCTGATAGTAAGAGTTTCCAAATTCTGGAAAAAAAATAAATTTCCAATTTACTGAAACAGGTTTGGGGTTCTCCTTTAGAACTCATTCTGACAGGGTTTATGTATTATCCCATCCAAAGCAGGGCTTCCCAATAATATTTTTCCAATAAATAGTGTACTATTGTACACTACAACCTGAGCCATAACTAACAAGTGTGGTTCATGGGGAGAGCAATACAAATCATACTTCAAGGAAAACAGAAAGATGCCCTCAAATGAACTTTTTGCTTCTTTTTTTTTTCTTTTCTTTTTTTTTCAGATCAATGAGGGTTAAGTGACTTGCCCAGGGTCACACAGCTAGTAAGTGTCAAGTGTCTGAGGCCGAATTTGAACTCAGGTCCTCCTGACTCCAGGGCCAGTGCTTTATCCACTGCACCACCTAGCTGCCCCTCAAATCAACTTTTTAAGACAATTTAGTAGGAAGTGAGAGAGGAAGACACCCCCAACCTGGATGGAACACCTCTTTTCCAGAGGTGGAAAAGAAAGTCTGATGCACTACTTTGTAGATGGAAGTCAAAGAGACCTTCTGGTCACTCCAAGGCCACTACCAGGGAGGCCACTGACAGGGAAGGGAACAAGACAAGGCAAAAGAAGGAGAACACCTGGGATATGGCCCACAGGGCGAAAAGGAAGAAAGCATGTCATCCAGTGGAAGCTTCCAATTTTAATGAGTTATACTTACTAACGGTATTAAACTCAGTTATTCCCAGCTTCTAAGGGAATACAGGTACTCTTAGTAACCTCTAAATTCTGGTGCCTTTGTTGGGGAAGGAAGTCCCACTTGCCTCACCCTAGTTAGGGCTCTGACTAGACCATACTTATGCAAACTATCACTTACTTCATGGCTGGGTAAGCTTCTTTAACAACAGCTCATACCTTGAATAAACCTCTGCTAAAACCCTAACACTCATCACCTTCCTACCTGCTTTGATTCTCTTCTCTCATTCTCAATATTCTTTCTTTTCTCTATTCATCATCAAAGTCAAGTGTACATTTTGCAAAGTATATATACTTTGAGTATATAAATCAATTTCACAGCTTTAGGTTTTAGATAAGAGTGTTTGACTGGGAAACAGGGAAGGGAGAAGTGTTAGAAGATTAAATTACAATTAACTTCACCTCTAATTGCTGTGGCTCTTTGAGTGAGTCAGTTTTCATTAATAAATGAGGATAAAAAGAAATGAAAATGTCCTAAAGATTGATGAGGGTTACTAGCAACAGGCCTGTGACAACCCATCTTGGCAGCCAGATGTTTACATATTTCCCTTATTTGAGTGAAAAATACCAGAGAAAAGGGGGAGGGAGAAATAATTATTTAAGTAAATAAACTATTACCTACCCTTTGAAAAGAAGGTCTCTTTTTCAGTTTTGCCACATTTCAAATCACATAGTTGAGCTGTTTCTACACCAGGAAACGTGGGTAAATTAGAACCAAAATTTCAGATTTGTCCCAATCAGTTTTTCCCATCTGTATATTATCATTCTAAATCAAGTAAGAACTTTTAACGGCCAAAAAATATCATGAACCAAAACAAACTGGAAGTTTAATTTCATGTTTCAGGGGAAATTATTGAATAAATTCAAGCAGAATAAGTTTAGCATCTCAAACATCTCTACCACCACCCCCCAAAAAACCATTAGCACCATAATACAGCTTTCTTGATTTCAAAAACAAAAAACAAAAACCTGGAAGTAAAGACTGGCCTTGGGACTTAACTATTAAAAGGATCCCCCAAACAAGAAAACTCCCTCAACCAATATGTCAGCACCTTCTGTGCCATTTGTCACCTTTGTGAGTTGCCCAGGACACTGAATTTGTGTCCAGATCATGTTAGTATATGTCACAGATATGACTTGAACCCATCTTCCTGGCTCAGAGAACAGCTCTCCATGCAAACCACCAAACTGCTTCTCCTGAGAAATGAATGAATTCAGGTTACAGGGCCATGAAACATAGTATTTTTTTCTTTGGATGAAATTAACTGGTCTGTATAGAGGTCAAAGTTAAAAAACTTGGCCTTATTAACATAATGTAACCTACTGACCTGACTAATCTTTACAAACAAATATTTTAGTATCATGCAGAACCGTAACTAGGGCAGGACAACGGGGACTTTGTGTTCAGGAAACTAAAATTTGGAAAGCTGACAATTCTTCAAGAGTAGAAACAACTAAGTTTAGCAACTAGTTAGTAAAAACAATTAACTAAAATAGATGACCATACTTCCTCCAGTGACAGCACCCAAGGCGAGCCGTTCCACAATCAGGTACAACTCTGTTCCTCCTCTAGCAATAACGTCCATGTGTTTTGGGATATTCACCCATGGAGTCTTTGCCTCCTCACATTAGTGGGGTCTACACAAACCCTTCCTCACATATGACCTTATATCCAATGTCTGCATTCTTTCCTTGGCCATTCTACTAAATTTGTCTTAAAAGGTTGATTTGAGTGGGGCAGCTAGGTGGTGCAGTAGATAAAGCACCGGCCCTGGATTCAGGAATATCTGAGTTCAAATCTGATCTCAGGCACTTGACACTTACTAGTTGTGTGACCCTGGGCAAGTTGCTTAACCCCCAATGCCCTGCCGCCAAAAATAAAATAAAAGGTTGATTTGAGAGTATATTTTATTGTACTTGCCCCAGGTACAAGAATTTCTAGTTATGGCTCTGATGTTATAAGCATAGTTACTGTGGGCACCATACATTGAAAAAGATGATTAAGAAAAAAATCATTTGGGGCAGCTAGGTGGCACAGTGGATAGAGCACCGGCCCTGGAGTCAGGAGTACCTGAGTTCAAATCCGGCCTCAGACACTTAACACTTACTAGCTGTGTGACCCTGGGCAAGTCACTTAACCCCAATTGCCTCACTTAAAAAAAAATTATTTGAAAAATATTTAACCATTATCCTAAAATAGAACGATGTCCAACAAATATATATTAAACACATGCTAAGTTCTATGCTAGGTGTTGGGGATACAAAGACAAAAAAGGAAAAATATTTTCTACCCTCAAGGAGCTTACAGTCAACTTACAAAAATGTGCATATGTGCATATATACATACATATTTATTAAACAGAATGCAATTTGAGTTGGAAGTGCTAACAACTTGAGAAATTTGAGAAATCTTTACAGAGGAGGTAGCACCTGAAATGAAAGAGCTACATGTATCAAAGACAATGAAGACTGAGAAAATGCTATGGACAGAGAGGAATCAAAACAATATGTCGGGGGCAGCTAGGTGGCGCAGTGGATAGAGCACCAGCCCTGGAGTCAGGAGGACCTGAGTTCAAATGCAGCCTCAGACACTTAACACTTACTAGCTGTGTGACCCTGGGCAAGTCACTTAACCCCAATTGCCTCACTAAAAAAAACAACAATATGTCCCCCTTCAAGGGACGGGCAAGAAGACAGAGGGTATATGAGTTACACAAGAAGCACCATGCAGAAAGTTCTTTTGTGTATGACTCAGGTGAGACAAAAAACCAGCTAGTGGAATCACATGTACCAAAAACGGGTCCAGCATCACCATATGCTATTGGTTTCTCTTCATCCCCTAGTGGGTGGGGCTGGGGGTTGGTAGGTGAGGAGTTTAGGGGAAGATGCTCCATCAGACAGCAATGGCATCGTCACTCAGGATCATGCCCCTCCCCTTCCTAGATACTGACTGTGTCCTAAGTTAATAGAATGGAAGCAAGGGAGTAGCTGCTGACCCCTAGAGATATTAAGTATCTGCATAATTCCAGGGGCCTTATCTATAAGGGAATTAAACTAGATAACATCTAAGGTCTTGGTCAAATCTAATATGCCTTCTGTCCTGGAGACTGGATGCCTTGGCTCACCATAATTCTCTAGGCCCTGGAGCTATATCCAGGCTTCCCAGGTCTTAGGTGACCTTAAATGAGAATGGCCTTATCCAATGTCACTTCTTGTTTTTGAGACATGCCAAGAAGGTCGGTTTCCCCCTTCTTGGGAAATAAAAACCCATCTACTCCCCTTAGATTCCAAAGCATAAAGGATCTACTAAGGTACCAATTCTTCTAAAGTAGATTTCCTTGGGGAATCTTGATCCTAAAGAGCATTTAAAGGCAACCAATGTCATTTATCTGTAACCACTCAGAATATACCACAGTGACTTCAGTAACATCCCTAGAAAGCAGTATCCCAGATGGTATTTTTGGAATCTGTAACCCTTTCAAAGTGCGCTTGAGATGCAAAGGGCACATAAATCTGAGTTTAATTTCTATGTTTTGGTAGTTCAATGATTCCTGTTCTCTTCTGGCAATGTAGAGCATTTGTAAGTGTTCACACGAAACCAAGAAGCCGTCATGGAATACACACAACACTCCCCTGCCAGCCAGGCTGTTCATTTGCCATGGAGGCCACACATACGTCTTTCTTTCTCCAACAGATGTTGCAGTGTTTCTGGATAAACAGAAGGCTGGCTGCACCTAGGCAATGGAAGAAATGACTACAGAAGCCTCTGATACCCGGGGGACATTTGTGCTTCCTAACGCCAATTTTGATTTTGCTATTTGGGTTGGGGGCTAGTCAAGAAAAAGTTTTTCTTTCCTTAAAAGTAACTATTGCTAGCAATATTTAGTGGGGTTTCTGTCATATTATTGCTTAGCATTGTAAATCCCTAAGATCAATTCCACCTTCACCAAAAAGATTATTACATACTTTTGTTCTTCCTCAAAGCAAACCTTTCCTCCTAGATTGCTAATTTCTAACACAACTTGAGAAGAGCTCAAAGTAAAATAAAGAACAAGGATCTTTCATCAGACTTGCAGTCAGGAAAGCATTGGTGAGAAAACCAAGGTAGACTGCTTCAAACAGTTATTCTCTACCTGGGGCTCTGGAACTTCTGTGGGAGAAGCTCTGTCCTTGGCTCTTTTCCCAAGATAGAGGGAAATGTTGTGAGAGGTCGTCTCTTGACAAATTCAGTCTTGGTCCTGGGAAAATGGAAACTTTAAACAAAGGAAGGGTGAGACCACAGAGATACGTGGGTGGTGGTAACACCACCTGAGCCAAATATCTCCAAATTGGTGACAAGTGTGGGATCCCAGAGAAAGCCCTGCAAAATATAGCCAATGGAATATTACTCTTCCCTTGGTGGTTCTGAGGCATCCTCTTCACAATGACACTGTTATACAAATCATTCCACACCAGTATGAGGCAGGGCTTCCACGTGCTGAATGCCACTGGCCTGAGTAATTCTGCTGCTTGGTACATGGTGAGGTTTGGCATTGAAAAATATCCGAGGTAAGCTTCCATTAAGTTAGAGGCTGGTTTGGTCCCTATGTCTTTCCTCTGACAATGCTGTCATTTGAAGTGACAACCTTATATGATGCTCATTTCATTATTGGCCTACATTTAAAGAGGAAATGGGTTTGGTCAAAAAAGGAAAGGCAAAAGTGGCATGTAAAGGAGATGTTCTCAACTATCCACATGGCCTTGGCACAGTGGGAAAGAAAAAAAGGGGAGTAAGGAGTAAGGGGATAAGTAATATAGACAGAAGGCAAAACTGATCTTACATTTTGATCTAATCATCTCATTCATGGGATAAAAAATCCTAAGGATGTTATAGCAGGCAGGCAGACAATAGGCATTTATTGAATGCTTACTATGTGACAAATATTATGCTAAGATAGTCCCTACCCTAGAGGAGTTTACATTCTAATCCTGGAGGTGAAGGGGAAAAGTACTGATGGGGATGGGGGGGGGTGAGATGATGGCAAAGACCCAAGAGTCTGAATCACAACTGGGAGAGGGATGAAACATGACCATCCTGGGCCCATTCCAAAAATGAAGGCCCCTCCAGAAGGAATTCACCAATGGGATAAGGGAGACAAGAGGATGAAAGGAGGTTTCAGGGTAAGAAGGGCGGGGACACAGAGGAATCCCAGGATGAGAAGGTGGCTGAGTCATGGTGGTAAATTTTGGAGGAGTAAAAAGCACAGCCATGAAGATAATGAAAAGGAAAGAAGCACCTTTGTGTACAACAATGTCACAGCTTTATTTATAAAAGTGAAACATAATAGACAACCTATAATTGGGAAATAATTGAAAGAATTGTGATCTAGAAATAAAATGATATTACTGAATCATAAAATAGGACAAAGATGAATGGTATAAGAAAGACTCACAGAAATTGTTACAGGGAGAAAGAAAGTAGCATTAGAAATGAGATATGTTGGAGCAGCTAGGTGGTGCAGTGGATAAAGCACGGGCCCTGGATTCAAATCTGGCCTCAGACACTTGACACTTACGTGCTTTGTGACCCTGGGCAAGTCACTTAACCCTCATTGCCCCGGAAAAAAAAATAATAAAAGCATTATTAAAGAAGTGAGATATGTTGACTACACAAGAAAAAGGGATAGGAGAGCAACACAAGTAAGAAGTTATTGTTATATTTTGTTAAAACTTATAATCTTTCTCTTCTAATTTTACATTCTTCATGAAGGGGTTGGACTAAGTAATCTCAGGTCACTTTCATCTCTAAATCTAAAATCTTATGATAAAATACTGAAGGTGCCAACAATATAGGTAGTCCTCCCTGAAAACATTTACAAGAAGATAATTATCAGTTCTGAATTCAAGGTTGCCGAGGTATAATAGATGATCTTAGAAAAACATGGATAGATTGTATGAAATAGAGCAAAATGAGCAGAACCAAGAGAACATTGTGTAAAGTAATGGCAATAGTGTTTTAAGAACAAATTCAAACAAATAAGTAATTTTTGACTATTATAAAAACCCAAATTAACTACAAAAGGCCTATGAAGGAAGATGCTATCTGCATACAGAGAAAGAACTTATAAATAGAAGTATGTATGGAATGATTTTACATGTATATGTATACATATATGTATCGTATATATACACACACATTTGTGTCTATTGGTAGCTATGTCTAGGGTAAAGGTGGGAGGAGAGAAGAAAAAAGGGAAAAAGTTATATAACTTTAATATATATTTAAAATAAAAAACAAGTTGTACATGATAGATTTGCAGTTTCATGTGCAAACATCTTTTTTTCTATTCTACAATGTTATAGAAATGATTACTTATTTCTTAAGTTCAGAAAAATAAAACTTTTCTAAAAAATATAACAAGTTAGAAGATCTGGGTTCAAGATTCACATATATAAATTAAATGGATGTAAAACTTGTATGTCTATTATCTATGTATTATGCATGTAATATATAGTGTGTAATTTGTATATGATATTTATATGTAATATATATGTATGTTGTACATTTATAGACATGTGAGTATGCAAAGGTTTTTCTCTGCTGCCTACAAACTCACTCAAGTCTCTTCTATCCTTAAAAAAAAAAAAGGGGCACCTAGGTGGCACAGTGTATAAAGCACTGGCTTTGGATTCAGGAGGACCTGAGTTCAAATCCAGCCTCAGACACTTGACACTTACTAGCTGTGTGACCCTGGGCAAGTCACTTAACCCTCATTGCCCTGGGAAAAAAAACCTTCATTAGACCCACCAACACCTCAAGCATTTATTCTATATCTCTCTTCTCTTTCTCAACCAAATTCCTAGCAGGGGTTGGGGCACTTTCTATACCCATTACCTCTTCTTCCTTTTCTCTCTCTCTTACTCTTTGCTATTTGGCTTCTTGCTTCATCACTCAACTTAAACTGTTTTCTCCAAAGTTACCAACGATCACTTAATTGTCACATCTGATGGTCTTTTCTCAGTCTTCATCCTTCTTGACCTCTCTGTAGCTTTTGATACTTGACCATCCTCTCATCCTGGATTCTGCCTCTTATGAGTCATAGCAGCACTGCTCTTCATTGGTTCCCCTCCTACCTATGTGACATTTTCTTACTGTCTTTTGCTAAATCATCAATATCGCATGCCTTAACTTGAATGTTTTCCCCTAAGGCTCTGTCCTAGGCCTACTTTTCTTGATACACTCTCTTTTTTGATGACCTCATTGGCTCACATGAGCTCCATTATAGTTTTTGTGTAGATAAATCCAAAATTAAGATCCACTCTTTCATGAGTTCTATTTCTGACATACCAACTGACCATTAGACACTTCCAACTACATATCACATAGGAATTACAAATTCAACATGTCCAATACAAGGTTCATTATCTTCCTCTCCCATTATTCTCACCTCCTACAGAAATCTACCTCTCCTCCAAACTTCCTTATTGTTGTCAAGGATACCATTATACTTCCAGTGACTCAAATTCACAGCCTTGGTGCCTGAAATCATTGCCCACTCCATATATCCAATCAGTTGCCAAATCTTCCATTTCCACCTCCATAATTTCTCTATTATCCATCCCCTTCACACATAAGTATAATGCTAATTCAGGATTATCATAAGAGCTACATGGAGCTTCTTCCCTCTCTAAGCCATCCTTGATGAATCTGCCAAAATGAGCTTCTAAAAGTATAGGTACAACCATGCCTCAACTTTGCTCAATAAAGTCCAGTGAATCACTTTAATCTTGAGGGACAAAATTGAAATTTCACTAGCTATTCAATGTCCTTTACAAGCTGTCCCCCCAACCTACATTCACAATATTATAACATGATACTCCCCTTCATGCACACTGTGGTCTAGCCAAACTGCTCTTATTACTGTTCCTCATATATGGCACTATATCTTTCATACATGTGCCTTTTTATTGACTGTCCCCCATTCTTTGAATGCACTCTTTCTTCACATCTGCTTTTTTTTTGCAGGGCAATGAAAGTTAAGTGACTTGCCCAGGGTCACACAGCTAGTAAGTGTCAAGTGTCTGAGGCAGGACTTGAACTCAGGTCCTCCTGAATCCTGGGCCAGTGCTTTATCCACTGCACCACCTAGCTTCCCCTTTCACATCTGCCTCTTAATAAGGCCTAATTTCCCTCACGTGCTATCTTCTTTACTGTAGTTGTTGCTCAGTCCTTTCAGTTGTATCCAATTCTTTGTGACCCCATTTGGGTTTTCTTTGCAAAGATATTGAAGTGGTTTGCCCTTTCCTTCTCCAGCTCAACATGTCAGTATCTTTTCCTGCTATTATTTTCTCATTTTTTGCATTAATACCTTATGTAAATAGTTTAGGGTAAGAATATTAGTAACTATACACACTCTTCTCATCTGCAGCCTTTTTTTTTTTTACTAATTTTGTGTTGATTTAGACTTTTCCTCCAACAAATTGATGGTCTGACTAGAAACAGCTAATTCTTAGGTGACTCACATTAGTAATCAGTGGTTACCTACCTGTTATGTTTGTTTGTTTGTTTTTTTAAGGCAGGCAATTGGGGTTAAGTGACTTGCCCAAGGTCACACAGCTAGTAAGTGTTAAGTGTCTGAGGCCAGATTTGAACTCAGGTACTCCTGACTCCAGGGCCAGTGCTTATCCACTGCGCCACCTAGCTGCCCCCCTACCTGTTCTGAAGTAACTAAGTACACTTTTTGCAATAAAGTTTTTCACCTGCCATGCCTAGCACCTGCCAGCTCTCTTCTTGGAGGAAAATGGTCATGATATATAGGTGTCACACTTTGGAGTAGTGTCTACATCATTGACCTCCTTCATTTCTTAATCTTGGGCCACATATTCCAACATATTTCATAGTCCTCACTTTGCTCACCTCTATATCAAATTAACTGAGTATCCAAATATACATTGGTTTGATTTGGTGGATCTGCTTGAGTTCTTCACAGTTTGTTTACCTCTTCATTCTGTGCAATAAATGTTCTGTTTTGCTTTGATTCATGATGCTCAATGCATGGTGTAGTGACAAAGGATTCCGTGAAATTATGGTTCTTGGTGCACAAATATTACCCACCTTCTTTTTATCCCTCTCCCTAAGAAAGACTTGGGAGTCATACTTTAATTAGCTGAAGTTTCCTTATATCTTCTGACTTCATTTAGAGTAAAACTGTTGATATCAATCTGATTCTGCTCCTCACTGTCCATCAACAAGCCTAGTGGACAAACATTTATTAAGCATTTACAATGTACTAAACCTGGAGAAACAAAGAGAGGCCCCCCCAAAAATCCCTACCCTCCAAGAGATTAAATATCTAATGGAGTAGACAACATTCAAAAAACTATGTAAATACAAGATATATACAGGATAAATTGGAGGTAATCTCTGAGGGAAGGTATTAGCTTCTGGTTGGGGATAGGGAGGAAGTATGTCAAGGGAAGGCCTCTTACGGAAGGAAGAATTTGAAATGAATTTTGAAGGAAGCCGGGAGGTCCATACAAGGAGAGTGAACATTCCAGGAATGAGGGACAGTCAGTGAAAAGACATGGGGTTGTTGCTATTTAAGGATTTAGGCACTGAACAAGAACGGTGCATTTAGAGTACTAACACTTAATTTATAGACAATCAGCACCTTCCATCCCTTTTTTCTACTACTTTTCTACCATCACAGGGCCACAAAGAAATGAGGGTCACTTTGTGGTTTTCATTCACAGATGGCCATGGCCAAAATATTCATCACCTAGCAACCTATCTCCATGATGAATAAAAGCAAAATAAAACCAAAAAGGACAACAGTTTGTCTTTGGAGCCACATTCAAAACTTCCCAGTTTCATAGAACCTGCCAGAGTTTCTATTGCATTGTACTGGCTTTAAGAAATTTGGATCACCTCCATGTCACAATGAGACTTTGTAGTAGGGCTTTTGGAGGAAAATCTGAAATATGTAAACAATTTAAAGCAAAGCATATATCTGGATAATATGCACATGTGAAGAATCAGTAAGACAGTTAATTAACAAGCCTTTGTTTATTAAATACTTACTATATAATAGATTCTGTGCTAAGAGCTGGGCATACAAAGAGGAAAAAACACTTTCCTGCCCTAAGGAGCTCACGTTCTAATAAGGGAAAGCTAAAATGAAATAAATGAATGAATGGATGGATGGATGGATGAATAATTAAATAAATTTATGTATAAATAGATAAATCAATAAACACATAATATATATGTGTGTATACATATGTGTATATATACATTTAAGCTAAAAATATTGTAAATGGAAAGTAATCTCATAGGGAAGGCACTAGCATTGGACAGCTGAGGAGAAATGGACCGAATTTTTGTGACCTGATCTTTAAAGAAAATATCTTTGAAAGAATGTGCTAGGCTATTATAATACCCTGTGCTTATAATAATAATATTAATAGTAGCATTTAAATAGTATTATAATGCTCTATGCTTGCAGTAATAGTAATGATTATAATAATAGCATTTGTATAGTACTTTAAGGATGAAAGGTAGGTGCTATTAGTATCCCCATTTTACTGATGTGGAAAATGAGGCACATAAAGGTCAAGTGACTTGCCCAATGTCACACAGCTAGTAAGTATCTAAGATAGCATTTGAACTCCGGTCTTCCTGACTCCAAGTCTTACACTGTAGGACTGCACCACCCAGCTGAATCCAAAATAATCAGGTTGCATCAAGGGATATGTTTGAATTATGGGCCTCTAAGTAAAATTGTCTTACATTTTAGGCAACCATCCCCAAGAAATAGCCTTGCTCCCCTTTCAATAGACTCCTAAACATTTCAAGACCTGTTGGAGTGGCAGCTGCACCTGAAATTACATTTCCTCCTAAAATTCCTGATGTCTAGGTTCAGCCAGATCTCCAGTGATTGACAGTTCTATAGCCAGAGAGCTTCAATTGAGAAATTTCTTCCTTTAATCCTTTGCATGGTTATTACTAGGTATGGCAGACAGATGTATGTCAAAAGACTAGTAGTGTGTCTGATGATCCCTTGCAATAGAATCAATAGAATTCAGTCTCTCATTTGGGAGAAAGGGAAGAATTTTGATCAACAGAATTCTGTAAGTTACTATAAAAAATGAGAAACATGAGCAAAGAAAATATGAACAGACAGGTGGAGAAAGCATGGGGACCACAAATAGCTTCTCTTCCTATCAAATAAACATTTCTTTTTAAACTCCAGAAAGGTATAAATACAAACTAGGAAATGAGATATAGACTGCCATATCTCAAAAGACATTAATCCAACAAGACATAAAGCAGGATTTAATCCTTTTGGTAGAGAGACAAGAGTAAGGCAGTATTCCCTATGTGCCTTTGTAAAGCCTATGAAAGTCTAGTAGAAATGTTTTATTTTAATCTGGCTGGGGTAGAGGGGGAGGCAGGGAATAGCTACTATCAATTTAAGCCCCCAAGTAGACTTTAACATCTTGGAAGGACCCAAATCTTATTGTATTTTCTTCTTCAGCTCTTGGAAAAAGTCCTATACCTCTCATCAGAATAAGAAAAATTAAACCCTAATTATCCACATGTTAATTATCTATTTCAGGAGGTATCTAAAGACTTAAATAATACTATATTGCATTTGTTTTTTGTTTTTAAAGTTCTTCTATATTTTATATTAAATGAATTGCTCATAAATTCACCCTTTCAGGAATAAATATGTTTCATATCATGAGGTTTATCATTAAGGATTGTTTCCATGTATAAGAATTATCTTGATAGATTATATATTTGTATTCAACTAAGAATTTCCTTGATGATTCATGTTCTCATTCGTCTTTATTAAATCTCTATCCCAACTCTTGAGTAAATCTTCCTGTTTATTTAGTGGCATTCAGCTCATCAAACATTATAATGGCCATCGTTAGAACGACCCTTATAGCATTCATCCTTAACATATCTGGAGTGCTGTCATCTTATTAACAGGCTTTTGTTGGGTAAGAGTGGGCAGGGGAAGCCAGGTGGCACAGTGTATAAAGCACTGGCCCTAGATTCAGGATGACCTGAGTTCAAATCCAGCCTCAAACACTAAACACTTACTAGCTGTGTGACCCTGGGCAAGTCACTTAACCCTAATTGCCCTGCAAAAAAAAAAAAAAAGAGTGGGCAAAGTATCACCCAAAGTCCATGTACTCACAGCATCCTTCAAGTTATTCTCTAACATCTCTCTTCTCTGTCCCTGCTAAATTTCTAGAAATAGTTCTACTCTATAATCATTGCTTTCGCTTATTTACCACCCACTCAGTCCTCAAGCCCCTGTAATCTAGTTTCTGTACCTACCAGAACCATCCTAACTTTTCAATCTTATTTCAGACTACACTCCTTCAAATACAACCTGGGGTTCAGAACACAGTCCATAAACTTTCAAAACAACCCCCTTACCTCACAGCCCCAACATGACAGGATAGTTTAGTATTAGAGACACAGATCTACTGTGAGACAAAGATCCTGAAAGGAAGAATGAGTTATTTCAGCCTAGAGACATGAAGGGGGGAAAGGATTGGCATTATTACTGGGATCTGAGTCCTGTGGAATGGGTTGGTCCTGATTCAGGAAGATGGGATCTACCAGAAGAGAGGGTTGCCTTTCTGGTAATTCTAATTTCTCAGGCAAAAAGGGATAGGAAGTGGAAAAAGTTTAAGAAATCCTGCTCTAGACAACTATGTTGTTGCAATAACCTCTTTTCTGGCAATCAAGTCTGTGTCTATGTGTAGCCCCCATTCTCTCTGTTGCTATCTCTCTTCAACTCTCTTAAGTCTGCATTCAATCGCCTTTGAAAAGCTAAGTCCAAGCAGACAAGGGCATGAACTAGCTATGAGTTATAGCTTTAAACTGAATAGAATGGAGACAGATCTCTCCAACAGCAGGATGAGGACACTAAAGGCATGGGAACCCTATCAATGTCATGTTCCTACATTGAGTGCCTCTTTCTTTTTTCTTTTTTTTTTTTTTTTAGTGAGGCAATTGGGGTTAAGTGACTTGCCCAGGGTCATACAGCTAGTAAGTGTTAAGTGTCTAAGGCCGAATTTGAACTCAGGTACTCCTGACTCCAGGGCCGGTGCTCTATCCACTGCGCCACCTAGCTGCCCCTGCCTCTTTCTATCACACTCCCAAATGCCATGAGATTGAACCAAGTATACAGTGGAAACATTTTTTTAAACAAACATATATTAAGCGCCTACTACGTGCCAGGTACACTGCAAAACACTTTACAAATATTATTTCATTTGATCCTCACAACAAACTTTAGGAGGTAGGTGCTATTATTATCCCCATTTTACAGATGAGGAAACTTGAGACAGACAGATATCATATGACTTGCCTGGTGTCACATAGCTAGTAAGTGTCTGAAACAGGATTTGAACTCAGGTCTTTCTGACTCCAGGCCCAGCTCTCTATCCACTGTTAATACCTTCCTGCCTAGTATATGGCTTTCATATCTGAAAATGTTTTTATCAACAATTGAACAGGAAGTTCTACTTGATTTCATTTTCTTAAAATTATAATTTTAATATATTTTTATATTGAATAAGAAGTAATTACTATTATTTTAATTTCAAGAATGACAGTCATTGTATGTGAAGTTTCCAAAAATGTTACTATGAAATGCCCAATCATCATTCCACTCTGTTTTATTTAGACTGTCGACACAACAAAAAATGAAATAATGATTTAAAATAACAATTTAGTGTAAGATGTAACAACAATATCTTTAAAAACATCTATTTCATGAAAACCAATATTATCAGGGCCTTTTTTTTCATGAAAAATGTACCAAAACAGAATTCCAATCTATGATTAGAAGGTTTTAGTTACTGTTTTATTCTTAACACATGCTTTTGAAAAAAGAGCAATGCTTTTATTTTTCTTGCAATGTGTATTATTGGCTGTTTGATATAGTATAACTTGCAGTTATCAGCTACTGGATGGTGTTGAAAGTACTTTCTGAAAATGTGACTATATCAGAT
This sequence comes from Dromiciops gliroides, assembly GCF_019393635.1. Classification (NCBI taxonomy): domain Eukaryota; kingdom Metazoa; phylum Chordata; class Mammalia; order Microbiotheria; family Microbiotheriidae; genus Dromiciops; species Dromiciops gliroides. The sequence continues at coordinate 576,092,000 of NC_057862.1, forward strand.
AACTGTGTCATGTCGAGGAACTGTGGGCAGAGTAGGAAATAGGTGAACTGTCATGGCGTAAACTATTTTTTTTCATAATATCTGATGGATAGTGTGGTACATAGCCAGGAGGGTGGTTGGGAAGATTTACTCTTTCATGGTCAGTGGTCCTACATGCTGCAAAGTGTAACCTGAGTGGCTGAGTGAATTACAATCGTAATCCAAATTTAAATGGTTATTTCAGCTCTGCACAGTTTAGTGTTTTAAATCACAGTATCTCTTATGAAAAGGTAAATGTTTTAAACTAAATTATTCTAAATCTTCACTAATAAATCAGTCAGCATGCCAGATGGCTCTAGGATTTTTGTTATAGGTTTTTCTAATCTACCCCCACAAAAAATATTTTGCTAGATCCCCAAATACCCTAAGGATAGCCCGGAGAATTGATCTTCAATAATTTTACTATTTATTCATATCATTCACAAAGATTTGAACATATAGTCTCTCTATGTGTAGATTTCTCCATAAATTATATGTATACATACATATACCTTATAGCTCAGTTATTTTACACACACACACACACACAACTGAGCTATAAGGTTTGAAAAATTTAATATGTAATTATTTTCAAAAAAAATCTTTAAAGTATGAGCTAAAAGTAAAATATATAACAATCCAAAAATAATATTTGTTAATGGTACAAAAATTATTTTTGCTCTAACTGAATAATAGTATTGTGAGAACAAAGTGATTTAATATACTTGAGTATTTTTGAAATATTTTGTAGAATAGTTTGTGATGGGGCAGCTAGGTGGCACAGTGAATAAAGCACCGATCCTGGATTCAGGAGGACCTGAGTTCAAATCCGGCCTCAGACACTTGACACTTACTAGCTGGGTGACCCTGGGCAAGTCACTTAACCCTCATTGCTCCACCAAAAAAAAAAAAGAAGAATATTTTGTGATGCAATGATCTGAAGGTCAGCTTCTAAGTTCAGTTTATTTCAATGTTTAGTTTTAATGGCTTTCATATCTGAAAAAGATGCCTCAGAAAGATATGTAGAATCAAATGGAAGAATTTCATTAGTGAAGCAGCTTGCCAATAGTCAATGCAGCTATAAGTGTTTGATGCTGGATTTAAACTCAGGATTTCCAGAATCCTGGGTCTATGTTCTATCTACTATACTATTCTATTATCGTAGTTGCCTGAACTAGAGTGGAGGCAGTGGGAGTGAAAAGTAAGTAATTAATGCAAGAGATCTTGTATAATTTAATGGTCTGTGTCCTCTATATTTGTGTCCCCATCATGCATGTTCCCTATGTGTGTCTACTTGTCCCACTAATGATGAATGTACTTGTAGGACTGCATGACCTCAGTTTATTATTTACTATTAGTATTTGTTTATTAAATGCTTTGCATTTAATACATGACTATAATAACTGTCAAGCTATCAATAATTAATCAACAGACACATATTGAGTACATGCATACGAGACACTGTGCAAGCTATTTATTTTATAAGAACAAAGGAAGAAATTAAAAGTAAAAGTCAGCATTCCAGAGGGTCTTGAATCTGGGTAACTTCTTTGAGATCCTCTTGTGTAAGTAGGGATGCCCTAGGTGCTACAAAAAGTCATTTAAGATCATGTTTTATTACTAGTTATCCTCAGTGTTAATAAATGATCAAAAGACATCTGTGATCCTAAAGAAAATATATTTTCAATGAGAATTAAGTTCACTATTTGGTTAATTAGAAGAATATGAACTTAGAACATTTTAGAATTGAAAAAGACTTTACAAACCAATCTATCCATGAATGAAAATCCCCTCCACAACATTGCCAGCAATTATTCCTATAATACCTACTTTTGAAGACCATTAGTGAGAGGGAATCCACTATCTTCTAGGATTCATTCCATTTGGAAAACCTGTTTGGAAGTCTTTCCTTGTTCAAAACACAGAAATCTGCTTCTCTCCAACTCCCACATGTTATTCTTTGTCCCAGTCTCAAGGACCAAGCTTCAGAATATCTATATCCTTTTCCCAGTGATAGTCTTTTACATACTTAAAGTCAGCTATCATGTCACGTCTAAGCTCCAGTGTGCCAAGGGCTAATTGGTCTACTCCAGGTTTAAAAACAGGACTGTGGGGGGGCAGCTAAGTGGTGCAGTGGATAAAATGGATAAAGCACTGGCCCTGGATTCAGGAGTTCCTGAGTTCAAATCCAGACTCAGACACTTGACACTTAATGGCTGTGTGACCCTGGGCAAGTCACTTAACCCCCATTGCCCCACAAAAAAACAAAACAAAACAAAACAAAAAAACCCCAGGACTGTGAAGGTCAGTGGCTAGGGGAAGGCCAACAGAAGAAGAAAAGACTTAAAGGAATTGGGAAGTTTACATATGAACAAATTAGTCAGAGAAATCCTGAACTGGACCATTTATCTTGGCAAACGGGCCAGCTTAGAGATATACATAGATCCATAGATCAGTTGTAAGTAGCTTAGAGGCAAGGAGGGAAACATGGGTTTCCCCAACTATATTTAGAAGGCTTCATGATAGTTCCATGTTTCCAAGGCCAATTAGGCTTAGAAGAAAAAACATAGCCAAAGAAATGAAGGAATTAAAGACACACTATAAGGGGGAAACAGCATGACTTAGAGAATGGTAAAATTTACAAAGTGATACAGCCAAGTACCCCATGCCAGGAAGTGATCTGAGGGTCTCAGGAGCCATGAATTTGGAAAGTTCCCATTTTCCTTTAAACAACCCCATCAGTTTAACTTCCTTGATACATTCTCAGTCCCAGTTCTTGCCTTTTAGCCAAATCCTAGAGCACATGGAACCAAAAAATAGGCAAGTTACCATTTTACCTGCTCTGTACCCCTCTCTTTCTACTCCAAAGTTCTGAAAAGCCAGACAATCATAGAAAAGTTAGTTTCAAAAACATGTGGTTCAGATTCAAGTGGTTTGGGGAAGATTTTGGAGGGTTTCAGTTTTTTTGTTTTTTGTTTAGGGCAAATGTATTGACTAATTTAACCCAAATAGTCATATTCATCCCTGAGATGGAGAAAGTAACTGACAGATATCAACCTTCAGCCAGGTCTGTCATCAGTTAAGTTGTAGTAGATACCACTGGTCTTGGTGATAACAAACCTGAGTCATTGAGTACTGGGTTCCTGGCTGCCACAAGAAAAAATAGTCCACAGGGCATAGCTATTGCTACTATGAGCATCTAGGATGAAGCAGTAGCTCTGCCTATCACAACTGAGATAGAGGCAAATAAAAACTAAAAGAACCAACAGAGAAGTCCTATCATTGCTGGTTATCATATATTGTTTCTCACCACTCTATACACCCAATATAAACTTTCTGACAATATAGAACTCTGACACAGGGCAGATCGTTCCAAGATTTGTTCTGCTGAAAAGTCTACCCCAGAATATCTAATGGTTCGATCCTTCATCAAAGGCACTGTTCGTCCCATATATCCTGTTCTTAGGCTGGGGCAGATGTCCAGGGCAAATCTATCATGTCTTCTCCTAGGCTCATGTCCATAGGGCAAATATTTTTGTTTAATGGCCCACATTTATAATAATTCTGCCTTTGGAAGTGTACTTACATGATGACTCATGCTTATTCTCAAATTTAGAGAACAAAACTACAAGAATGGGTTGGAGGGCTGAACTCCCAGCCTTGTCTTAGGAAAGGCCACTCTCTCCTGTGGGGACTTTGGAACTCTCCCATGCCCTCTTGCCAAAAACAAAGGGACACCAGGTAAAGTAAGGAAAGGATCAATCATGGAGGTTTATGGGAATTTTTTAAATCCAGCAAAAGTATCCTGTAGCAGAATAAATTTTAAGAACTCGATTAAGCAGAAGTAAGTTAGGAGAAGGGTAAAGACCACCTATTCCTGCTGTCTGGTTTTCACTCAGTATTCCCTCTTTCTGCTGGAGTGAGGGCAGTGATTATGGGCATTTCTCTCCCATTGTCCATTTAAAGGTAATCTCTTGTGGTCTTGAAAAGGGAATTGCAAATATCACAGATATCAGCTGCCAAGGTTGGGCTGCTGCCATGGAATGACTACTCCCCCTCCCTCTCCCATCTCCTATCTCCATTCTCCCGGAGAGTTCCTTCAGTGTTGCATTATATCCTGTACCAGTGATAAACCTCTATCCTCCCATCTAAGGACTCATCTGGCATTAGTTTCTTCTCAACTCCCAGGGTCTTTGTGGCCAAACCACACCTTGCCAGAAGCTGTGACATTTGGCTCCTTAATGTCAGAGTTTTGTCAGGTCCTGGAAGATATGGAGAGATGAAATTTGACCTTAATTCTGAGTCAATTGAACCACTGATGGGTCAGAGGTCCTGAAAGGTGGCTTGCAATCTAGTCCATCTCTAAACTCCTGCCCAATAAAATATGACACAGTAGATAAAGCACTGGACCTGGAGTCCGGAAAACTTACACTAAAATCCAGCCTCAGACACTTAATTGTTGAGTGATCCTGGGACAAGTCACTTAACCTCTGTCTCAGCTTTCTCATCTGTAAAATCAGGATAATAATGGCCACCTCCCAGCGTTAATATTGTAATATTTATATTACAGAGATAATATTTGTAAAATGCCTTGGGGCAGCTAGGTGGTATAGTGGATAGAGTACCAGCCCTGGATTCAGGAGGACCCGAGTTCAAATCCGGCCTCAGACACTTGACACTTACTAGCTGTGTGACCCTGGGCAAGTCACTTAACCTTCATTGCCCCACCAAAAAAAAATGCTTTGCAAATCTTGAAGCACTATATAAATGCAAACTATTATTATTATGAGTTTCTATACTTGCCCACCAGTACAGGGAATGGGAAGTAGGGGAAGCTCCAAGTCTCTCTAAATCAAAATGAGTCATTTGGAAATTGTGAAGCTAATCCCAGGCCTGGGGTTTATCAACTAATCCACATTCTTTCGCAAAAATTTGTGTCACCAGGTGAACTGAGGCTTTGATAATATAAGGGTGGAGATTGATGGAGTAAATTGATAAAATACCATACCCAAAAGTCTTAACAAGGTAAAAAGATGCTTCACTCAATCAGCCATAGGCTTTAGATTAAGCATGAAAAAATCTTGTGACACTGCAAAGGAAATGTGTTTAGACTGGCTAAGGAAACCTGGCAATGCCCATGGGCCCTTTAAGCTTTGAGCAAGTGGAGAGAGAAGAGTTTTGCAGCTAAACTTACCTGGAGAAGGAATCTTTTGGAGGCAGAGAAGAAAGAGCAGAGTCCTAGGCCATGGTCAGAGTTTCAATCTCTCCCTCCTAAGGATGATCCTAACATCAAAGGTGTGGAGGACTTCCCAGCAGTGACCTCAGATCAACTAATGGCAGCATCTGCATTTGGAGTCAAGAACAGACTGATAGACATTCACAACTCTTTTCAGAGCCCAGCAGAAAATGTTATGTTACCTAAGGGGAGCATCTTGAGGATGCCAGAAAAGGGACTTCCAGAAGCTGAGGTGTTCCTTTGTCACATGTGTTCTGCAACTTAGAGCCCACTTTCCCCTGAACTCTGTATATGCCTGTGGAGAAGTATGTTCAAGACTTGTGAAGGGAACATTTTGTACCAATGATAACATTGTAGTAAATATCCCTTCCTAAAAGCTAATTAAATCTGGCTGAATAACTGATATCAACTAATGCCCAGTGCAGCTAGATGACTTAGTTCATAGAGTGCTGGGCCTGGAGTCACAAAGACTTCAATTCAATCCAGCCTCAGATACTTACTAGCTTTGTGACCCTGAGCAAGTCATTAACAACTCTTTGCTTTAATGTACTGGAGAAGGAAATGGCAAACCACTCCAGTATCTTTGCCAAGAAAACCCCATGGACAGTATGGTCCACAGAGTCACAAAGAATCTGACACAACTAAACAATAGCAATGACCATAACAGGAAACGCACCTGTGGGGGGCTCATTAGCTTTTTGAGTTATATAACACTAGACAAACAAAACTCCCCAAATCCTTAGAACAGTAGGAAGACATGAGAGACAACTATTCCAAGTCCTACTTATACTGATGAGTCAGGTGTAAGTATGATTTAAGCTAGTTGCCTCATAGCATGTTCAACAATGGAAAAAAGGGGAAAATGCTCTTATCTAGTAATCGTGAGCCTTTTGAATTGAAGTCATGTCTTAACTAGGACTTGGTAGCATCTATTTATAATCTTTTTTCCCCAGTAGAAATAGACAAGTTAAAAGCAGTCAGAAAAACAGGTCTTTCCAGACAATTGTATGTGGGGGGGGCAGGGCGGGGGGGGGGGGAACCTACGAAAAAGCAAAAGCAAGATACAGATTCTTTTGCCCTTAAAATACAGTTGAATTTCAAAACTAGTATGAAATAAGCCTTGGCAAAAATCAGTTTTAGCAGGAGCCAAAACATTTTTAAAACTACTTGAAGATTTCAGACACATTTACAAATGGAAAATGAAAGAATGGTGAGGCACCTAAGGTAACAAGAAAACTTCATTTTTAAAAAACAGAGTTGACTAATCCCAAGCACCATTCCTTCTACATAGTAGATATTGAATAAATGTCAACCTAAGTGAATCCATTCCCCAGTTCCTAGTACTCTCTTCCTCAAATTACCCAGTATTATGTTTACCTGTGGATATTATCTCCTTCCCCCTAAATAGAACCTAAGTTCCTTAAAGGTAAAGACAATGTATCAGTCTTCTGTTTCCCCAGTGCCTAGTATAAATAATGTCTTGCACATAGTAGACTTTTAATAAAAATCTGTTGAATCCATTTGAAGTCTAACAAATATTAACTTAAAGCCAAGAATGTCCTAATCAAGCCACTTTTCTAGCTCTGCTAGTTAGAAAGAGAACAGGAAGGGGGTAGCTAGGCGGCATAGTGGAAAAAATACTGGCCCTGAGGACCTGAGTTCAAATCTTGTCTCAGACACTTACACTTACTATTTGTGTGACCCTGGGCAAGTCACTTAACCCTCATTGCCCTGAAAAAAGGGGGGGAAAAGGAAAGGGAACAGGAACAATGGAAGGACTTGGATTTTGTTTGAATCTGAGCTCTGCTTTGACCCTGGATGAAATCACATAGCCTCTCTATGCCTTGATTCCCTCATCTGTAAAAGAGGGGTTAGACTAGCTCTCTCTTTTGAACTCCTAATCCTATTAATGTATATCTCTCAGCCTACTTTGAGATCTTAGCATTGAGAGCTGGAAACAACTTTGGAGGCCATCTAGTCTAACATCTCTATTTTACAGATGAGGAAATTGAGGCCCAGGAAGATTATGACTTTCCCAAGATATGAGTGTCTATATTTGCCCACCAGTATAGGGAATGGGAAGTAGGAGAAGCTCCAAGCCTCTCCTTGTAAGTAAAGAACAGTTCTGGTATTCAAACCAAGGTTCTATTGCACAGAATGTCAGAGTGGTCGACTTGTCTGACAATCCATCTCTCCAAAGCGTTATTTTTTTTACTATGTCTGAGTGAGTTTCCCATGCCAAGTACTGATACGCCACAGCCTGGGCCTGAGGTACCACCTTCTGACTCAGATACATGAGTAAAGTTTAGGCTGAGACACTCTTGAACCCACCCTAAGATGCTGAACTAGGGAAGTGTGACACAATGGAAAATTGTTGGATTTGGAATCAGGGGACCTAGGTTCAAATCCTGCCTCAGATACTTATAACCTGTGTGACTGAGCAATTCACTTAACCTCTATAAGACTCAGTTCCTTCATCTGTACTATAGGAGCTCGACTAGATGGCATACAAGATGTCTTCTAACTCTAATGGAAGGACACATGATATGGTAGAGAAGGTACTACATTAGATGTCAGACCTGGATTCAAATTTTAGTCCTGCCTCTTAACTTACTACCAGTCAGACTTCTGTAGGTCTCAATTTCCTCATCTTTAAAATAAAGAGGTTGAACCAGACATGGGGTTCTCAATCTTGAGTCCATGATGAGATTTCACAGGGTCTGAACCTGAAATGGGAAGGAAATTACATTTTTATTTTCATTAACTTCCAGTTGAAATGCAGCATTTCCTTCAATTATGAATGTAGGTAGAAAACATTATTCTGAAAAAGGGTCCATACACTTCACCAGATTCCTAATTAATGACACAAAAAACAACTAAGAACTCTAAAGGTTAAGAATCTTATTCATCTTTGTTCCCTCCAGAGTGCCTAACAGCAGTTCTATACCTAGCAGGCATGCAATAAATATTTATTGAATAAATGAATTCATTAATTAATGGACGTTGAAGCCAAAATAAATTTGGTTGCAGCATTTTTATTACTTACTATCAACACAAACAGGCCAGATTACCATATAATCAGCTAACAAAATGGTGTTGGAATAAATATCATTAGAATTTTAACACCATTTAACACCTGGTTGAAAAACAAGCTTGACCATTTTTTTAAAACAGTTTTTGGCACTTAAAGTTAATTCACTAAATGTACTTAGAGGTAAATAACTTCAAAAGACTAAGAAATTTGTTAAATAATACTGCCCTCTGCTGGAATAAGTTTTCTTTTCTACTATAGAAATAAGGGTCTGTTCCTTCAGTTAACACACCAAAGTAGGTGAAAAAAATGAAGGGGATTTGAATGCGATGCTAGGCATATAGGCACTGAGAAATGTTTAAATAGAACTGCCTTTTACCCATACTAGTTGGGTGACCCTAGAAAAATCATTTAACCTCTCGGCAATTGTCTAAGTTTATAAATTACATAGAAGGTACCAAGCTGCATTGGAAAATGGATTTTCCTCAATTGGAAATTCCCTCTACTAATGAAATCACAGGTCCAATTTCTGACCCTAAGTTAGTAACTTTAAGAATCATTTCACACCAAAGCACAGGTTAGAGTACATTCTTAAAGACAGCAAACCTAGGTATGGAAAGATACTGAGACCAACTTGTGGTCCCGAGCGCAAAGGAAATTTTAAAATTTTCCTGGGCTTATTCATCAATTCCATTTTAGAATACCTAATTTTTTTTAAAATCTGTTTTAGGAATAAAAGCATTAAGCATAGTCCCTGGCTGAATTCCATTTTGGATAATTACATTCTGCTAAATAAATACATTTTCCCTGAAAATTCAACCAAAAGCAGTATTACTCACTTCCTGTCCTATCCTGATTCATAGCAACCAGTGGATATATTTTAGCCTACAGGGGCTTTATATTGTATAATATGATCAAATATCTGCTTCCTATAGGGATTTTTTTTTTAGCCTTATGCCCCCCCCCTCAGGAAAGGCATCCCTAAAAGGCTCCCTTTGGAGAATCTTTATGCTATATTTCTCTGCCCTATCACTGGGCCCTGTGAGACTACATAGGAATTTTCCTATTGACTACTGGGACTGGGAACACAACTTGGGGAAGACAAGTAAGGTGTCTGGCCTAGAATATGTGTCAAAATAAAGACATATAGGCCCAAGAAGATGGTTATTCTAGCAACCTTTGCTTTCTTGTCTATTTTTCATCTCTCCCCCGTCCCCTTACTGGCTTCCTTCCCTTTTATATATAAAAATGTTCAGGTCTTCTTTGTCCTGAAAATAAAACTTAACTGGAACCTGCCACTTTCTCTAGCTGTTGTCTCATTTGTTCCTCCATTCCACTGGAAAAAAAAAATATATAGGAAAACAAAAGTCTATAATCACTGTCCAATAGATAGACTCCAGAGCAACCTCTCCATTGTACTGAAACTACTCTCCCAAAGATTACCAACGACACCAATAACCTTCTGTGATGTTTAAAATCTAAATCGTGTGGTCGCCTTAAATTAGAAGCTTTAGCACCAATCTTTGGGCATTAAGCACATATTAAAGCATACCAGGTATTCACATGGAGTTAAGAAAAGGCCTATCTAGCCTAGAGTTCCAGCCTGGTCGGGTTCTTCCTCAAGTCCTCTGCATCAAGCCTTCTTCAATCACGAACTCCCCACAAACTGAGTGTAGAAGCTTTTTATAGGTCCAGAGCATAGGTGGTGCTTACACACTGCTTCAAGCTGATTGGTTAGCATCATCCAAATCCATTGGTTCACTGGACTTGAAGGTGGTCTCCAGTTAAATTCAAAGTCCTTAGCTTCTGAGAACAATACCTTCGTAAGGGCTAGCCAGGTGTGCTTAAGATCTAGTTAACCTGAAGTAGTTTAATCAGCAGTCAATCACTCTCACTTAATTCAATCAGTTTAGATTAATCTCCAGGTGGGCCTTTGAGTATCTGCTAAATCCCATTATTTTATCACACTTCTAATTTTCTAAGTAATGGCATTTACTCATTTTAATTCTATGAATATCCATTGTGTCCAATGTGTGCCATTCATTCAACTCAACAAAGAACTTACATGGAGGGAGTGGGCTTATAATTAGAGCCCAAATCAATAATAATAAAAACAAGATAATATTGAAAGGCAACTGGACAATAGGGAAACCTGAGTTTCTGTCTGTACTTTTATTAAAAGGACATTTACTCCAGAACATACAAAGGGAAAGCCATTTTGACCAGGTAGTTCTCTCTGGGTTTAGGAGGCCACTAGGTGGCACCATAGTGCCCAGAGCACCAGGCTTGGAGTCAGGAAGCCCCAAATTCCATTCAGCCTCTTACATTTACTATGGGCAAGTCAAACCTCTTTTAGTCTCAATCCTCTCAACCAAAAATTCTCTCAACCACACCCCAGAAATGCTGGGAACATCAAGTGATATAACATTTGTGAATCACTTTGCACACTTCCTAGCATATAGTAGGCATTTAATAAATGTTCATTTCCTTCCCTACAGGCCTATAACAGTCTATGCTCCACCTGTAACTATTGCAGTGAGACTATCCATTACTATATTGGGGTATCATAGTGTCGCTCAAAGAGAGACAGAATACATTTATCTAGCTTCTTCTCCTCCAAACCTTCTCCAAGAGACTTTAATCCCTGCCAGGAAGGGAAGCAGGCCGTTGGAGGCCAGATGTTTGGCCACTCTACTCTCCTCAGAGAGAGGGGGTAATGGGCTAGAATTATTTCTATCCACCCCCCTTAATATTGTCAGTATACAGAATTGGGTGTTTAGGTTCAAGCTAAACTTCTGATAACTGTTCATGAAAGAGAAAGGGAAGATTCAAGCTTTATATCCAAAGCATGCCTCCCTTCCCACCAAATACCGATTCCACAATGAACACACATAAGTAGCAAAGAAACACATTTGTCTGAGTCAGTAGCAAAAGAGAATTCAGAGAAGGTATACACAGGAGAATATACACCAGACAATACAGAATGAAGGAACTCTCCTGTTGGGAGCAAGGCTACTCAGTCTGACCAAGAAAGAGAATCCCAGATCTCACCCAAGAGGAAATTTCCTAAAGTCTCTAGCGTAGCAAGCTAGGGAAAGGAGTATGATGGAGACTGCTGACTCCTCTCACGTCAGCTTCTTCCCAAATGTCAGCAAATGGAATGTCATATGTGAAAAATAAGCAGAAGTCCATTTTTACAGGAACAAAATGTGAAGAAAGGGGAATAGCAATTGATGGGCTAGGTATTAGATGGGAGCATGGTTGTAAAGGTTTTTAAATGCCAAATAAAGGAGTTTGCATTTAATCCTAAATCGAATAGGGAGCCACTGGAGCTTAATTGAACCAGGGAGGAACATAAGCAGAACTATGGTTTAGGAGCTGCTATTACTTTAGCTACTATGTGGAGGGTGGATGGGAGAGATCATGATTTCCATTTTGGATGTTTCAAGATTGATATGCCTCCAGGACATCCGGCTGAAAATGTCCAACATGCAGTTGGCAAACAGCACTGGAACTTGGGCGAAAAAATGGAGCTACACACAGAGATCTTGAAGTTATCTGCATAAAAATTGAATTGAACTAATAGGGTCTGATGTGGTTACCAAGAAAACATAGAGAAAGAAAAGAAGAGGGCCCAGGGTCGGGCTTTAGGATACACCCAGAATTAGGAAGTAGAGTATGAATAATAGGTGACATAGTATATAAAGCACTAGACTTGGAATCAGGAAGACATCTTCATGAGTTCAAATCTGTCCTCAGATACATATTAGCTCTATGACCTTGGGCAAGTCACTTAACCCTGTTTGCCTCAGTTCCTCATCTATAAAATGAGATGGAGAAGGAAATCACAAACCAATCTAGTATCTCAACCAAGAAAACCCCAAATGGGGTCACAAAGAGTTTAGACACAACTGAAGGCTATTTTGATGTAATCAGTTTCCTTTGTATTTCTAAGTATTTTATTTATATATTAAAAAAATATGAATCTGAGAAGGGGCCCACAGGCTTCACCAGGTTGCCAAAGGAGTTCATGACACAAGGAAGGTGAGGAATCCCTCTGATCCTCACCTCCTGACAGAGAGACAATGGACTAAATTTGAAAAAAAGAAACATACAATTTTAGACATGGCTAATATGGGGATTTGTTTTTACTTGACTGTGCAAATCTCTTCTAGGTTTTTGGCTTTTCTCTTCCTTTTTCCCAGAGGGGGAAGGGAGAGGTTGAAGGGAGAGAAAATCAATGCTTGTTAGCTGAAAAAACTTAATTTAAAAAATGAACCTCTGCTATAAGTGATCAGATTCTACAGATGTTCTTGTTGGCAGATGACATTATGCTAATTGTAACCAGTCCCAAAACATTTCAGATCCTCCTTACATCTAGATCCATGACCACCCACAAGGGATTGCCCCCCCCAAAAAAAAGATTGATGAAGAATAATTATTGAGCCGACTATGACATGAAGCTCATAAAGCAAGTCCTTCAGTATGCACATATTGGACAGTGTGCCTAGACAATAAACTAGATCCAAAATTAAATAGAAGAGTGAGCTTTGGGAAATTACATAGTACTTTTAATGACATGAAGCTTTTGACTTAAAAGCCAGTGGTTTTAACTGTAATATTAGTCCAGTTATGCTGTATGACTTTTGAGTCAAAGAATATCTCAATCTCTGAAGAACTCGATCTTCATTCAGAGAAGGGAGAAGCATATGGTGGACATGAGTAGAAATATTACTACCAGTATTATATAATACTTGGAGGTAAGAGAATGTTAATATTTAATAATCTTTTCAGCACAATACCAAATTTCTTTCCAAAATGAACGAAACAATTCACACCACCAACAACGGTGCATTAACACAAATATCTTTCCTCAACATTTTCAACATGGAGTCATTAGTAAAATTAATCTGGGTAGGAAGGGACACCTCAGAGTTCTTTTTATTTACACTTTTCTATTATTAGTGATGTGGAACAATATGCTAATGGGTGTTAATAGTTTTTAATTCTTTGAAAAACATTTCTTCATGTCATTTTACAACTTATCCATTGGGGATGGCTTTTGATCTATCCATCTATCTATCATAGAAACCTACAAATCTAGGATATCACACCCTTGTCAGAGCTATTTGATACAAAGGTTTGGGGGTTTTATTTTATTTTTACCAAATAAAAGCCTCCCTTATAAACCTAGCTGCATTGATTTTGTTTGTATAAAAGCTTGCAATTTCATAAAATCATAATGGCTATTTTATCTTTTTTTCCCCACTTCTATTCATTATTTGGTTAAAAACTCTACCTATCCATTGCTGCGAAACTTCCCTTATCTGTTTGTCTTCTAATTTTTTTTTAAGATGTGACCTCTCACATTCAGATACATTTTAAAGATGTCATAGCATATGGTATAAGCTGTTGATATAAACCTAATTCATACCATATTTCTTTCCAGCAATTTCCCAGGAATTCTTGTCAAATAAGGCATTCTTCCCCCCAAGTAATTTATGTTGTCAAGGTTACTGAACACAGTGGTATTGTATTCAAATGGTTAAATACATACATACATACATACATACACACACGCACATACCTCTCTCTCAATAGGATTGATGGTTTCTACTTTATAGCATAACTTGAAGTTTGGAAATGGTAATCTCCTCACATTTCTGCTTTATTCATAATTTTCCTTGAATTTTCAGATCTGTTGTTCCTCCAAATTATTTCAGCTACTATCTGGTTGAGTTCCAAAAAGTTGTCAGTTAGTAGTTTCATGATAAGAGCAGCAAATCTGCAAAGTAATTTAGGTAGTATCATCACTTTTACTATGATGGTATGATCTAACTATGAACAATAAATGTCTCTCCAATTATTTTTCATTCCTTTTTTTCATAGACTGTTTTGGAATAGCGATTAGTTAAAACAAGAATGCTTTCATAGATTGCCTCAAAGACATTTTGTGCATTTTGTTGTTGTTTTGAATGAGAATTCCCTTTCTATTATTTCCTCCTGAATTTTGTTATTACTATATAGAAATCTTAATTTTTAAATTGTATTTTGTTTCCTACTACCTAATTAAAAGTATTGCCTCAGTCACTTTGCGGATTCTCTGGATTTTTTCTTTTAATTAAACTTCAGGTCAACAAACAGGAACAATTTTGTCAAGTTTTTGCCTCTATCTTTATTTGTAATTTCATTTTCTTCTATTTTTACTTTCACTAACATCTCACTCTCAAATAAGAGGGAGAAGAGAAGGCATCATTGCATTATTATATTTCTTGGAAAAGCTAAAAATGTCATTCTAATACAAATAATACTAACTTTTGGTTTTAGTTATATACTTTTATAATATTTATAACTTGAATTTTTAAATTCCTTGAAGGATCAAACTATCAATTAACACTACTTTTTTATTCAATAAGGCAAAGAAAATAGAAATAATAAGTACTAATACTAATAAGCTAGTAAGTATCTAAGACCAGAAAAGTCAGATACTACCAAAACAACTGACCAACAACAAACCTGTGCTTCTGCCATCTGATACTCATGAAGCTGATTTTTTGTACCCAATAGGCAGCTAGGTGGTGCCTAGAGTGGTGAACCTGGATTCAGGAAGATCTGAATTCAAATCCAGAATCCAACACTTATTAGCTGTGTAACCATGGGCAAGTCACTTATTTACCCTCTTCTTGCCTGTTTTCTCAACTGTAAAATTGAAATAATACTAGTACCTAATTCCCAGTGTTGTTGTGAGCATCAAGTGAAATACTTTTTGAACAGTGCTTAGCACAGTTCTTGATATATATTAGGTGCTTAGTAAATGCTTCTTCCCAATTGTAAAACTTTGCATTTTATTCATGGTTAATTTCATATTTCATACTTTCATTATTAACATGACTGCCTAAAATCTGTCTTCATTTTAACATGGCAGTCTTATAAAATTTTCACCATACTTCAAAAACTTCAATGCTCAACACATGGACATTTCTTAAAATATTTTTTTCCATAACAAATACATTTACTAAGTTTTTGTATATTCAGCTTAATACTTCAGTCTCTCAAGATCTTTTTGTATTGTGACTTTTGTCATCCACTTTATTATCCATCCCATCCAGCTTTTTGTCATCTACAAATTTGATGCCTTTATCCAAGTCATTGATAAAAATATTAAATAGCACAAGGCCTTGATGCTTCCCTAGAGACCTCCTGCCATGTTAACATTGAAGTTTTAACAATTACTTTTCAAATTTAGCCACATGTGTATATAAGGACAACTTTTCTTTTGCTAAATTTGTGATGCTGTTTGATTGAATGTCTTTTGCTTCTAGCCAATTTATTTTTTCATTGTCTTGTAAAAGTGAAAACTCATAAACTACAATTCTGAGTGGATGATAACCCACAGAGTGCCTTGAACATGTGTTAATTTTCTAGGGCCCAAGCAAGGGCCTGGAAATTTTATAAGTATAAATGTTAACATGATAAATTTAGCACAATTCTACAAGTAAGAAACATGCAATAAATGGTCTATGGCCAAAAGCAATAAAATCTAACCAGAAGCAAAAAGCAATAGAATTCATGCCACATTCAGATTCACCTAGTGTCACCTGAAATTGGATCTGAAGTAATGGCACCCTAATGGGAAATTATGTTTTGGTCATTTGGCAAAAGCATAGGAAAAGATCAGTAAGGTAGAGAAGTATAATGTCTTCAAAATGGGAATCAATTCACTAACCCATTTTATACTTCTTTTGCTCTGAACATTTTAGAAAGGGATCCATAAAAATTATAATAGACATCCAGAATAACAATACAGCCAACTTGCCAATAATACTTGGCTATTTCAAACTGCTTTAGATGGAAAAATTTAAGGCATTTAATAGCAAAGTAGAGTCACTAAGTGACTTAGTCACAAAGCAAATTGGTGGTAAAACAGAGCTGAAAATTACTAACTAAATGTTTTTGATCAATTCATCTTGTAAAACTGCTCCCTTATCTCTATGGGCAATTCCCCTGAAATCAAGCTTACATTTTATTGATGAAATGGAAAAGTTATCAGATATACACTACAAAATCAACTCTAAAGGAATAAAGGGAAGAATGAGAGTGGAGTCCCCTTTGTTACGAAAGAGAGTTTGTATGTTTAAAACATTTTTACTATGCTTAGATATCTCAAAATACTTAACCCTTATTAATACTTATTTTCCCAACAACCACAGAAAAATTTCTAAATAATATGCTGAAGCTAATGGGAAAAAATATTGTACTGTCCAACTCCTCCACCACAACCCTAATATAAAGCACCTTTTCCAGTACTTGAATGCCAACTGAAGCAAGGAAGCATTTTTAATGCTTTCAATTATGAGTTCAGGGGGAAAAAAAACTATGTATACATTTTAAAAGTCATAGGTGGGAAAGAGAAAGGCAGAGAGGAGAAAGAAAGAGAAGAGAGTAAAAGAAAAGTCAAAAATTTAGTCTGGAAAACCTGTTTCTGGGTACATGCACACATGGTTGTAGGGTAAATAGATAAAATTGAAGGGCATGTAGAAAGCACCCCAGAACAGATAGAGCAATTAAATTAGCTTTTATTCTACTAGCTAGTAATATGTCCAATGAGTAAGGGAGAGGGAAAAACAGAAAATCAAGGAGATTTCTTATCATCCCCCATGTCATATCTTCATTCTTAACATGACTGCCTAAAATTTGACTTCATTTTAATTTGGTAATCTTATAAAATTTTCACCCAACTTTGAATGCTCTGATACTCTTTAACACATGGACATTTCTTTAAAATTGTCTCTATGACAAATACATTTACTAAAATTTTCCTCTCCTTTAAAACTTCCTACTCTAAATTTTTAAACTCAACATGTATTCAGAACAATGTGTCAGCTACTGGGGAAAATACAAAATTTAGATAAGATCTGCCCTCATGAAATTTATAGCCCAGTAGGGGTATATGATAGATAGTAAAATTAACTTTACTATAAAATAATGTGAAATGCAATTGGAACTTCCAAGGAGAGAAAGGTTATTATCAACTGGTAGAGGGCAATATGAGGGAATATTTCACTGGGAATGTGGGATTTGAAATTTAACTTGATTTTAAATTAAACAGCATCTGGGTAGGAGTGGGAAATCCAAGGCATGAGAATTAGCAAAAGTCACAAAAGCAGAAAAACACAGGACATGTACAGGGAACCTAATTTGCAGAGAATATAAAGTACATGAGGGAAGTAGTATGATAAAGGACTAGAAAAATAATATGGTGTCAGATTATTAAGTGTCTTAAGTACCAGGCAAATGAGTTTGAATTTTAACTAGGAGGCAAAAGGAAGACATTAAAACTTTTGAGTGGAGTAATGGCATGACCAATATATTCATAAGGAAGATTAGTCTGTTAGCAACAGAAAGAGTAATGGGGGAAAGGGGAGTAGAGGCAGGAAGATCTGTTGGAAGGCAATTACAATAGGTAATGATGGCATATGAATGCCTATACTAAGAGAGTAGTAGTGTGAATAGAGAAGAAAAGATATATTCAAAGATTTTGTAGAGGGAGAATCCAAGAAACTTCATGACTTCTTGGAAATGAGAAGTAAAGGAGAGGAAAGAGTCAAAGATAAACCCAAAGTCAGAAACTTGGGAAACTGAACAAGCAATTGTGCCACTGAGTAATGAATCCTAAAGAAATTATGGGTCTGGTGGAAAATTCAGTTGATATTGTATTTGTAAAATGTGTTTATTATGCTAAGATATTTCAAAATAGGTAAGCCATTTGTCTTCCCAACAACCACAGGACATCTATACATGGAGGAACAGTATGCTGTTCCTTTATATAAAGACAAATTAGGGTTTTAAGGTCCTTGTATGTTCTCAGTACTTATTACCTAGTACATAGTACATGGACATATAAAGGAAAAAAATCCCTGAACTCAAGAGCCGTTTATCCACAGGATGGGGAAGAGGAAGTGGGACTTCAAAAAGCCTTTCTTGATTCCCCGGTTGTAAGTGCCCTCCCTCAGATCATTGACTGTGTGTAAATGTATTGTATACATGTTTATGTGTGTATATATACGCATGTTACATATGTTTCATGTTTACCTATCTGTGACTATATTGTACCACCCCCTCCCAGTCAAATGTACTTTCATTGGAGGCAGGGATTCTCTTTGGTTTTGTGTTCCCAGTGCTCAGCCTGGCACATAATAATTGTTCAATAAATGCTTGTTGATTGATTGATTGATTGATCCTGGGGTTCCAAAAAGTGGGGAAAAAAGGAGAGAAAGTATTCCAGACATTGGGAACAGTCTGTGCAAAGGCAAAGACATGGGAGATGGAATGTGCAGGAAGCAACAAACAAGCCAGGTTGGCTAGAAAATTGTGTCTGAAGGGGAGTAATGTGAAATCATCCTGCAAAGACAGTCTGGAGTCAGATTGTAAAGGGTTTTAAATGCCAAAAAACAGAGGATTTTTTATTCTCTCCTAGAGGCAAGAAGAAGTCAGTGTATTTTTTGACAGGGTCAGACTTATGCTTTGGACTATCGATTTGGCAACTATGTGGAGGATGGATTGGAGAAGGGAGAGAATGTAAAAAAGAGAGTTATTTGAAGTCTATTGCAATAGTACAGGTGAAAGGCAATGAAGGCCTGAACTACAACAGTGGGCAAATGAGTGGATAAAGGAGATAGATGACAGGGATACTGTAAAGACAGCATCAGTAAGACTTGGCAACTGGTTAGCTATGGGAAGACTAGGGAGAGTGAAGATTCAAGAATAATTCATATTTTGGGAGCCTGGATAACTGAAATATTGTTACCCTCAATAGAAATATTCCAGTTAGGAGGAAGGCTGGCTTTGGTGGGACAGAAAATAAGTTCTGCTTTGGATATGTTAAATTCAATGTGTCTGTGGGACATCCAGGTAGAGATGGCCACCAGGGGTTTGGAAATGTGAGACTAAAGTTCATTAGAGAAGTGACAGGTGGATACTTTTAGATGAATTAATTGAAGCTGAGGAGATCAACAAGAAAATGATCCATGTCCATTTGAAAAATTTGGGGGGGGGACAGGGCAATAAGGGTTAAGTGATTTGCCCAAAGTCACACAGCTAGTAAGTGTCAAGTGTCTGAGTCCAGATTTGAACTCAGGTCCTTCTGAATCCAGGGCTGGTGCTTCATCCACTGTGCCACCTAGCTTCCCTATTTGAAAATTTTATAGGGGAAGTGAGTCCACAAAGACTTAAAAATAAAATTCTTAAGACATAAGAATGAAATGCTGGAGACATAAAGAGACAAAATTCTGATAAGGAAAAAAAGTATGTGCCTAAACATATTTATACAGATGTATAGGGAACTTCTGAAAGCCTAAGATTTTATATAGACCTAGATTTTAGGAAGATGATAGCAAAGGCAGGTAATATTGAAAATATGTGGCATGGCCCTATGCATGGTATCAGGAGTACTAAAGTTCAGAATAAGCTAAGGCTCAGGAGAACAAAAAGTTTTTCTTTTTCCTGCTACATTGGGGGAAATAGGAGAGTCAAAGAAGGGATAGGACCACTACTTGGGGTTGATTAATCTATAAGAACTAACTAACTACAGAGAAAAGACAGAACAACTAAATTCTTACTTTGCTTCTGTTTTCTCTGACAAGGAGAATGATTTTTTGGACTGGAAAGGACAAGTCAAAAATGGCTTAATAGGGAGGTCATGTACAAGATAAGCAGGGAGCTGGTAAGAGAGCAATTATTGGCCTTTGATAAATTCAAGTCACTAGAACAGAATGAATTTCATCCTGAAATCCTGAAAGAATAGGCAGGTATGATTACTCCACCACTGCATGATCCTTGAAATATTTTGGAGAATGTAGGAATTTAATTAAGAGTGAAGTAATTAAAATCAATATTGTTTTCAGAAAAGGGAGAAATGGAGCATGCAAACTACAGGCCAATCACATTGATCAGCACTTAGCACAATGCCTGACACATAGTAGGTGCTTAATAAATGTTTATTGATTCTTGACTGATTAATTTAATTACCATTCTTGATTGACTCTTCTAAAAATTGTTCCTTTCTTCTCAAACCCCATTTACCATAGAGTACATATACATATGTAGAGATGGTGATTAAACCCAGAGGAGCTGATAAGAACACTAAAGGAGATCCTAATAGAGCAAAACAGGCAGAGTCTTCAAGGGGATATCCAAAAGTATCTTAACCATTTAGAGCCCTGAAATTCAGTAATGATCAATGTAAAGTTTTATACATGGGTATAAAAATTCAACTTCAACATACTAAATCCCTTCCAACTCTCATTCTGTGATTCATTCTGTCCATTGACAAACAGTAGGATCTCATTGACTAACATAAAAGTTCATTATCAGGGGCAGCTAGGTGGAGCAGTGGATAGAGCACTGGTCCTAGAGTCAGGAGTACCTGAGTTCAAATCCGACCTCAGATGATTGACACTTACTAGCTATGTGACCCTGGGCAAGTCACTTAACCCCAATTGCCTCACCAAAATAAATATAAATAAATAAATAATAAAAAATAAATAAAAGTTCATTATCTTTTCCCCAAACTCTCTATTACTGTTGAGAGCACTGCCATCCCTCCCAGTCACCCAGGCTGACCACCTCAAAACCATCTGTGACTCCTCATAATTATTCTCATTCACCTCACATAAACAATTCATTGGTAATCTTGTCACTTAAACCTTCACATACTTCTCCTTTCTATCCATCCCCACAGCCACTACCCTTGCATACATAGGCCTCCATCACCTCTTGCCTGGACTATTGCAATAGCCTTGTGACTGGTCTCCTTGCTTAAAGTCTCTCTCTATGCCAATCTATCCTCCACTGAGTTGTCAAGATGATTTTTCTAAAACATAGATCTAACCATGTCACACCACTGCTCATTAAGCTCCCATGGCTCTCTATTACATGCAGGATCAAATTTATTTATTTATTTATTTTGGGGGGGGTGAGGCAACTGGGGTTAAGTGACTTGCCTAGGGTCACACAGCTAGTAAGTGTTAAGTTTCTGAGGCCAGATTTGAACTCAGGTCCTCCTGACTCCAGGGCCGGTGCTCTATCCACTGCACCACCTAGCTGCCCCCAGGATCAAATATAATACATTGTGTTTGGTATTTAAAGACAAGTTATTGATAGAAAAGGACAGCTGGGCAGCTCAGTGGTTAGAGTGCAGGGCCTGGAGTCAGGAACACTCATCTTCCTGAGTTCAAATCTGACCTCAGTTGTGTGACCCTGGACAAGTCACTTAACCCTGTTTGCCTCAGTAAAATGAGCTGGAGTAGGAAATGGCAAACCACTCCAGTATTTTTTCAAGAAAACCCTAAATGTGATCATGAAGAATCAAACAAGACATAAAGGACTGAACAACAATATTGATATAAAATGTTAAAAGGAACAGGGTCAAGCCCAGAGTCCTTTCCTTAATGACTCACTAACCATAATCCACCTCATTTCCCAATGTTCCCAAAATGACAATCTGCAGCCTTGAGTAACCATAGCATTGAGATTGGGTATGGAGGCTAGTAAAAAGCAGGGATATTCACTAGGATAAGAGGAAGTATCAAAGGACAGCCATTAAGAATAAAACAAAGTACAAGTGTAATGTCAGCAAAGAAGGGATAGTAATGGAAGAATAGGAGGATCTAGATTGTGCTACCTAAATGCAAGGTCAATAAGTAAAGGCTGGAGACAGAGTAAAATTTGGATTTTTTTAAATAAATAAATCCAGGGTTAGTTTAACCTTTCTTCAGCATACTAAGCATGTTTCACAGAAACAGTTGAATGTTTTACAACTAAAATATCACATATGCTAGAATCAACTCTGTCAGTTCTTTTACCTTGAGGTTAAAAAAAATTAAAATTAAAATTAATGCACTCCAAGTCACTCTGCCTGAATATTTTTTCTTTTGAATTAGAGAACTAATCCTATTTGTTTCCCTGTGAGAGGAGGTTTTTAAAGAATGAAATCATTCAAATTGAATTCTTCCTACAAGCAGAGGGATTTTTTTTCAATTTCCTCATCATTATGATGATTCTTATTATTACCAAAAATACTATAAAACAGAATCAAGAAACATATTGCTGTGTAAGGCTATAGACCAACACACTATAATAGCAAAACTAATGTTGTCTGTTAATAAACTAAACTGTAAAAAAAAAAAATTTTGTTTACAAAACAAGGTGTTCCAGTTCATAGAACCAAAGGTTATAAGGGTCCCTCTCTTCAAAATAATTGATTTTTAAATATCTCTTCTATTTGAAGATGAACACATAACCTTTGGTTTCCTATAAAGGAATTCATAGTAGAGGTACTTTTTAGGTTTCTTTATTTATTCCCACTTGAATCAGAAGTAGTGAATTGTAATTGGTAGGTGTAATGTCTCCACAGGATCAGGCATAACTAGGGTACATCATCTAAGAAAATAGCCTCTATCCTAGTTGGCCTTGTCAGGTATCTGGTTGGCTGAACCCAAACTCTTTTGGAGAATTATTCACCAGTACAGCACATCTCTTCCTCATTGGCTCAGTAATAGGAGTCTTCACTATTGTCTTCTATCCCTGAATCTCTCATCCAATTTTTATTATTGAATTGCTCAATCAAACCTCTTATTTTGCCAACCCTTGACCCTGGGTTACCCTAGTCTCTCTGCTTCCTCTGCTCCTACTTCTATTCTTCTGAATGCCACAGGAAGAAAAAGTCACACCACACAACTGACTGTGTCCACTGCAAATTCAAACCTAATCTACAAAAGCTCATCCCAATTTAGCCCTTGCTGTAGAACAGCAATCCACTTATCCTCTCCTGATATCATATCACTCCCTGAAATGGCTATTCCCAGTCCTCCCCTATCTGTTCAAGCATTCTCTATTCAAGCATCCTTCTTTCTGAGAAAAATTGAGGACATCTAACAGAATATGTCTCTTCTCTTCTACATAATGCCTCAAAGTCTTTCTAAATTACCCTCCATTTTTACTTCCTTTACTCTAAGAAAAAGAAGTGGACTTTCTAAATTATCTGTTTTCACCTCCTTTATTCTAAAAAAGGAAGTAGCCCTTCACCAAGGGTATGCTAGTAAATGTTTAACAAAAGGCTCTCACAAATGTACACATTACACACCCTTATTATACTCTGCCATACCCCCAAGTTATAATCCTATATCTCTTCTCCCCCTCACATCCAAACTCCTGGGAAAAGACATTCATAGTCATTGCCTTCACTTATTCACCTCCCACACACTTCTCAATCCCTTGCAATGTGGCTTCAGACATCTTTACTCATCTGGAACTGTTCTCTCCATAGTACAAATCATTCCATAACTGCTGAATCCAATAGCCCTATCTGTCCTCATTTTCCCTGCTCTTTTTGTAACTTTTGAAAATTATGACTACCCCTTCCTCTGGAACCCCTTGGTTTCTGTAACACAAAACTATCCTAATTCCCCTCCAATCTGTCTATTATTTCTCAGTCTCCTTTAGAGGATCATCAGCCATGCCCTGTCCCAAGGAAAATATCTACCAACGCTGTGTCTGAGACTTTTTTCTCTCTATTTTCCCTCCTTTGGCAATCTCATCTATTTCCCAGAGTTCCAGCCTTAATTTCCCACATCGTCTGCTGAACACTTCCATATGAATGTTCCATCAGCATCTCAAATTCAATGGGCCCAAAATGGTACTCATTTAGTTTCCCCTAAACCTCCTCCTCCTCTTCCTTCTCCTCCTCCTCCTCCTCTTCCTCTTCATTTACTTCTTATTGTTACTATTGTTGAGGCAACCACAACCCTTTCAGTCTCATAGTTTCACAACCTCAGAATAATTGTTGACTTACCTCTCCCTCAGCTCACTATCCAGTTAGTTGTCTTGGCAAGTCTACCTAATGTCTCCCACATCCATCCCCTTCTCTCTGCAACCACAGCCACTAACATACCACATCACTTCTTGACCAGACTATTGCAATAACATCCTAGTTTCACTCCCCTGCCTCTAGTCTCTCCCGCTTTCTGCTCCTCACCTTCCACTCAGCAACCAAAACAATTTACTGAGACAAAGGTCTAACCATGTCAATCCCCAACTCAAAATTCTTCATTGATTCTCTATTGCCTTAAAGATAAAACACAAAATTCCTCAGTATGGCATTTAAAACCCTTACCAATGTGGCTTAACCTACCTTTCCAAACATTTCACATCACACCTCCCCCTTCACACATTCTGTGTTCTAGCCAAACTGGTCTACTAGCTGTTCCCCAAACTCAACATTCCATCTCCCTTCTTCGTGTCTTGGCACAGGCTATCCCCCATTTCTGGAATGCAATTCCTCCTCACCTCTACACCTCAGAGTCTTGACTTTTGCAAGGCTCAGCTCAGGTACCACTTTCTTCACAAAGTATTTCCTGATCCACCCAATTTTATGGATTTCTTCTTCCTCCAATTAACATTAATATGCATATGTATGTATGTATATGTATATACATATATGTATATATAACCCTCCCCCACATTAACTCTCTACTAGGGAGATGAAGGGGGGGTGCCAGCAAAATACCAACTTCTTGATGGCAGGAATTGTTTTCTTTTCTTCTTTCTATCTTTAATACTTAGCACAGTACTTTGTTCAAAGTAAGCACTTAAGTGCTTGTTGATTTTAATCCATACATAAGGTGTGGATGCCTCCTTATTGTTCCATGGAATTTGAAATATTGCTTCTTCTCTAAAAAATCTGGATTCTTAATCTATGGAAAGACACCCTGCCCCCCAGACTTATTATGTAGTTTCAATGGTTAGAAAAGTTCTAATGGAAGCAAAGAATTTTCTAGCTTTTCATTATTCTATGTTACTACTTCTCTTTTCTTTTTTCCTGACACATCCTATTTTCCCTCTGGCTCCTCAGATTCTTTTTTTTTTCTTCCTGACTTCCTCTGGGGATTATTTTCTCTTTAAGCCCTTTTTCACATTCTCTTCTAGCAAAAGCTTCCATTTGGCAAAACTGAGGGCAGCAGGGAAACAACCACAGTATAAACCCTTCAGATCACATACCTCCTGGATTTCAGGTGAAACTATGATGATTTCTGATTTTCTCTGCAAATACACTTTTGTCATGCCTATTACCCAAGTACCAGTCAAGGAATAGAATCATATACACCATGCATACTTTGCTGATTTTCAGAGATTTTTAATACAATGAAATATACAAAACTGAAACCCTAGTGAATGTCATCTCATCCTTTTCTGATGACTCAGCAGGCTCCTTGGAGTAGTTAATAGGAGACAGGGAATGGAATAAGCATTTATTAAGGGCATACTATCTGCTAGGAATTTTGATAAGTACAAATATCTATTTATAATATTTACATTTTTTTTTGGTGAGGCAATTGGAGTTAAGTGATTTGCCCAGGGTCACACAGCTAGTAAGTGTCAAGTGTCTGAGGCCAGATTTGAACTCAGGTCCTCCTGACTCCAGGGCTGGTGCTCTATCCACTGCGACACCTAGCTGTCCCTATTTATAATATTTATCAAATAAAAATATTATTTGACAACTTATCAAATATCATCGCACTTGGCTAGAACCCTCTAACCTGAAAAATGGGCCAAGTAGGTGCCATTTGTAATGTAGGCCATAAGGTCAGTAAGTCAGTGAACATTTATTAAGCACCTACTATGTGCCAAGCACTATACTAAGCACTGAGGAAACAAAAAAGGGAAAAAACAGTCCTTGCCCTTAAGGAGATCACAATCTAATGGGGGAAAACAATACATAAAAAGAATCTGGAAAGGTGGTGTGGGAAGAGTAAGCTGAAGTTCTACAGCTGGGTAAGAAATTGCATGATCTGGGAGGAGCCATCTGATGTCTACCCTTCACCCTCTCCAATAGGAGGCCTAGAGGCAGAGGGTAATGTGAGTTTCAGAGATGATATGATCTTGCAGATAAAGTCCAATAAACCAGTTGGGTGAGAAATGAGATATGCTCTCTTTTAATGCAGGATCTGGGTAAAGGATCGTAAGAATTATAAACTTACAGTTGGAAGGGACCTTAGTGGTAAGGAAACAAGACTGGTTCTCCTTCCACTAGTTTCGCAGCTTGAGGTAGTCACATAGTCCATGAAGTCATGATATCTATTTGACTGATCGTTCTCAGTTTGGTTGTTTAGCTAGGGCTCTGGGCTTGAAGTCAAAAACTCAGATTAGAACCCTGTCTCAAAAACTTCCTCATTGTATGGCTGTGAGCAAGTCACTTAACCTCACTTATCCTCGGCTTCTTTCTCTAAGGTTCTTTCCTATGCCTCTCTCTCCTCTCTCTATAATCTCTCCCTTGGTAAATTCATCTCCCATGGGTTTAACCTCTATGCTAAAGGCTCATAAATCCCGATATATGTAGTACCAGCTTCTCTATCTCCTTAAGCTTCAGATCTGGCTCATCAGTTGCCTATTGGATTTTTTTTTAAAAAACTGGATGTCATGGAGTTCTCTCAAACTCAATACATCCAAAATTCAACTCATAATCTTTCCCCAAATCCTCTCTTCTTCCAGACTTGTTTTCATCAAAAGCACCATCTCAAGTTCATACTCCTAGCATTATCCTGGACTCACTCCATGTAGCAAATCAATTGCCAAATTTTTCTATTCCTAACTTTCCAATGCTTCTTTCATCTGACTCTTTTTTACTCACATAGATAAGACCTTAGTTAAGGTTCTCATCATCCCTTATCTAGATTATTTCAACAGCTTCCTAATTCAACTCCTTACATCAAGTTTCTCACCACTCTAGCCTATCCTATACTCTGCTTCCAAAGCAATTTTTCTTAAGCACAGATCTGTCCATGCACCTCTTATACTCAATCAACACCAATGGCTTCCTATTGCCCCTAGGATAAGATATAAACTCCCCTGATTAGCTTTTAAAGCCCTATGCAAACCAGCCCTAATCTATCTTTCTACCCTCATTGGACAGCAATCACCATCCCACACTCAACAATCCAGCCAAATTGGCCTTATCTCTGCTGCTCACAAGTGATGCTAGATCTCTCATCTCCATGCCTTTGCACTTATCCCCTATCACTGAAATACACTCTCTCTTTAAATCTGCCTGAGTCCCACTCTTCCTCCAAAATGGAGCTTAAGTACCATCTTCTGCATGAAGCCTTTCCCAATTGCTCTCACCCTCCTTCCCAAACTACCTTGTATTTAACTACTGTGTATGGATTTGTATTTACTCACTCCATATTAGTGTTGTATACATATATTTACATATATAATATGTATTTGTTATCTTTCTGGCTAGAATGTAATCTCAATATGAGTAGAGAGTTGTTTTATTCTTTATAATGTAACCCACAGCACGTAGCATAATGCCTGATACAAAGTAGGGGCTTAATAATTATTTGTTGATTAATCCTTCAAATATAAATTAAAGACTATATTTTTATATTTTCAAGTAAAATCTCATCAGGACAATTTTAGCTGATAAATTGATCTGGTTCAACTTTGATTAGGTTGCTATTGCTATCAAAAAACAGTCTTTGGTAGACATTTAAATTCCTTCTGGATCCAGGGATGCTGTATGTGGTTCTAAAATGTGGCATCATGGATATATCACCGGCCTTGTGTTCAGCAAGAACTGAATTTGAATCCTACCTCAGATACTTATTAGTTCTGTGTCAACAGGCAAGTCACTTAAGATCTCTCAGCCTCAGTTCCTCACCTGTAAAAGGGTAATGATAATAGCACCTACTTCACAAAGTAGGATCAAAGTAATCTGCAAACATTTAAGTGCTATATAAATGATATCTATTGTTATAATTCCTTTCAATCATCACTGATAGCTAAAAGTGCACATACCGTGTCTATCCTTGACTTGACAAAATGGAGAAAAAGACAAAGACAAAGATAAAATTATTTTGGACATAAGGAAGAACTACTTGGCTATAAGAATAACTAAATATTAGAACAGGTTAACAAGCATTGTGGCATTTTCTTCTTGGCGATCTCTTTAAAAGAGACAAAGAGATAACTACTTGCCCTAAATAGTTTAGGTAGAATTGCTATACACAGTGAAAAAAGCAGCTAACTTGGAGTTCATACTCAGATTCACGGGGCTTGAACTCAAATCCCAGTTCCGCCAGAAAGGGTCATAGTACAATAGGTTTAGAACTAGAAGCAATCATAGGAAGAAACTGAAATCCAGAAACATTGTGACTAGTCTAAGGTCCCATAGATAGTAAGCGACAGAGGTGAGATTTGAACTCAAGTCCCTGACTCTGAAACCAGTGCTCTTTCCACTGCTCTCTTCTCCTGCACCATGGTACCTCTGTGACCTTGGATAAATCATCTGATCTCTCTGAGCCTCAGCTTCTTCATTTGTAAAATGAGGGGCATTGAGCTAGATAGCTTCCAAGTTCTATTCCAGCTCTAGACTTGATTTCTCATAATGATCCTATGAATCCTATCTGGGGTCAAGGGCCTTTGGAAGATCCTTTCCAACTGCAACTGTGATACTTTCATTCACACCAGGACCACATATTATAGATTTGCTGACTGCAAGGAACAGTGTGCCTATTTCTCTCCTCAAGGAATCCTATTTAAATATCTTTACTCACAAAAAAGTAACACTTTTACAAAGGGATAATGTTCCAGACCTATAAAATCTGTCATTATCAAAACATATCCCCTAATATGAGTGCACAACTGTCCTGCCCACATTCACTCTTGGTTCAGTGGCATGGGCAACACTCCAAAGGCAGCTGCCAGAGACTAGACTAACATGATAATTACAGGCACAAGTAGCTTCACGTTAGTTCCTTTCTGGTTGAAATAATTTATTATTGATGCCATGTATTTTATTGACAAAAAAATGTAGCTTCGAACAACAAATGAGCCTCTAAACCAAAAGAAATGGAATCACAGCCATATCGTCTGTGATTTAGTACACAGATTCTAGTTAAAAGTCTTTGGAAGACTAAGTCTTTGTGTCTCATTGTTCAGCAACAAATAGAAATTCATTTATTGGCCATCACAAAGGTTCCTCATATTTCCTGAAGTGAGGATCACAAATCCGATATACCACTTCCCCCTCAAGAGAAAGTCTTATTCATCAAAATTTCCTTTATTCAAAATTCAGGAAGAATACAAAGGGAAATGAACATATTTTCATTAGGAGTAGTCAACTGCAAAATATTGCCTGGGGCAGATGAGAAAATCTTACAACTCACAAGAATGCTAGCTAAGTCCCCTTTAAACCAGCATTGTATAACAGTAACATAGTACATAGCTTCTCTTTAAAAGAAAAGCTCACTTCTTTCTCACTATCCTCTTACTGAATGAAGAGTTATTCTTATCATGAAGTTTATAAAACTTCTATAGAAGCTGTGAAATAAAGTACAATATTAGAAAGGCAGACAGGTGGTTAAGAAGGCAGGACATTCTTGATTAAAGATTTGGAGTAACATTTGTGTCTTTTCAGTAAAAATGAATATTCTGGTTCTGTGATTAAAAAAAACAAAAACAAAAATAAAACAATTTCCCTCTATGGTTACAGGAAAAGAAACAACCCAGTAGACCCTCATTTCCTTTTCCCTATACTTTAAGATTTTCAAAACATGTCAAATCAATTTAACAAGCATTTATCATGCACCTACTACGTGCCAAGTTCTGTGCTAATGGATAAGGATACAAAGAGAGGCAAAACTCAGTGTCTTGCTCTCAAGAAACTCACAGTCAAAGGGAAAGACGATATGCAAACAACTATGTACGAAGAAAATCTATACAGGGTGAATTGTAAATAATACCAGATGAAAAGCACTAGCATTAAGGCTGATCAGGAAAGGCCTCCTAATAGAAAGTAAGATTGTAACTGGCACTTAAAGGAAGCTAGGAGATGGAGATAAGGAAGAAGAGAATTCCAGGAAGCATGGGGGCATAACCAATGATAAGGCATAGATTCAGAAATGGACTGTCTTGTTCAAAGCACGACATGTATATTATTAGTCAATTTAATTGTATTTCAAAAAATTATTCCTTAAATAGACATCTTAAGGAAGCTAATTATATGATGTGCTGGCTAATTTAATTTCCCATCTTATTTCATTTATTCATTCTCATTCCACTATTTCATCTAAGGCCTTGGACGTTGAATTTGAAATAATTCCTTTTCTTTCTGGGGAATGTGACAGTTTTTTGATATATCCAACTTGCTACAATATTTGCTAACAAGGGTAATGATGGCTTAGATTTTTGTCAAGGGGTCTTGAGTCCCAGACACATGATGCTCACTTATTTTGGAATATTCAATCTAGAGAAGAAATAAATGAAGGACAGATTAGATTTGTACAGTTTGGTCTCAGAAAGCAAGTTCAAGGACAATGAATGGAAGTTATAGAGAAGCAAGGTTAGACTTAATATCAGCAAAAAAATTCTTAACAATTATTTCTGTCTAAAAATGGAATGGCCTGGCTCAAGAGGCAAGGGGGTCCTTATTGGGGGCAAAGCCAAGATGGCAGAGGAAAGACTTTAAACGCACAGAGCTCCTGATACAATTACCCCAAAACAGCAATAAAAGAACCCCTGGAGCAGAAAAACTCACAAAAATACGGGCTGCGATTATTTTCCAGCCATAGACAGATTAAAGGGGGCTGTGCTGAGCTACCAGTAAAGTCCAACTCTGCAATGGTGCCAACAGAGACCCCGGGCACACACACCAGAGGAACCTAACCCCTGAGCCTCCGAATCAGCTGCAGCACCAGTGTCTTCTGGAACTGAGCTTGCAGTCCGTTGAAAGGGCTGAACAGCTGGCCAGGGGTGGAAAGTGCAGGGGTGTTGGTGGAACCTAGGGAGGAATTCAGCTGTCCCTCCCCAGTGGGGAACCAGGAAGAAATCCTGAGTGGCAGAAGGCCCAGGTTGGAGAGGGTTACAGGCTTATCAGAGTTAAAAACCACCACAGTGCTCTGATGGCTGGTTAACTAGCAAGTTGGCTTGAGGTTATCTTCAGACAAGAGAACAGGTCAGGCAGGAGAAAAACCTGCCCTCCCTCAAACCAAAACACCTGGGACCCTCTGAATCTTGGGACAGTAGTGTAGCCTAGAAGCAGGGCCTCCCAATGGGGAGTTAAAAGTCAAGTAAAAGATAAGCAAGCAAAGAAAGTTCAGAATTATAGAAAGTTTCTTCAGCGACAAGGAAGATCAAGGTGCACCCTCAGAAGAAAACAACCTCAGGCCCCTACATCCAAAGCTTCCAAGAAAAATATGAACTGGCCTCAGGCCATGGAAGACCCTGGAGAAGCATATTTTTGTTTATCCTATCATGGGTTAGCTAGGTGGCACAGGGGACAAAGCACCAGTCAAGGACCCAGGAGGACCTGAGCCCAAATCCGGCCCCAGACATAAGATACCCCACACTGTTTGCCCCACAAAGAACAAGGATAAACAAAAAATGAATGCTTTATAGATATCATCCCTTCATATTCAGTTCAGACCTGTGTCCTCTGTGTATTCCTTACTGAGAAAGTTCTTATGAGTTGGAAGCATTATCTTCTCATGTAAGAATGTAAACAGTTTAACCTTTTAATGTCCCTCATGGTTTCTTTTTCCTGTTTACCTTTTTATGCTTCTCCAGGGTCTTGTTCTTTGTGGGGCAAACAGTGTGGGATATCTTATGTCTGGGCCAGATTTGGGCTCAGGTCCTCCTGGGTCCAGGACTGGTGCTTTGTCCCCTGTACCACCTAGCTAACCCATGATGACATCTTTAAAATAGGGTTGAGGGGTAGGAGGAATAGACTGGGGGAGGGGGAAGGGGAGATGTTATGATGTTTAAAATCTAAATGTGTGGTCGCCTTAGAAGCTTTAGCACCAGTCTTTGGGCATTAAGCATTTATTAAAGCATACCAGGTATTCACATGGTGTTCGGAGAGTTAAGAAAAGGCCTATCTAGCCTAGAGTTCCAGCCTGGTTGGATTCTTCTTCAAGTCCTCTGCCACGAGCTTGCTTCAACCATGAA
Source organism: Dromiciops gliroides (assembly GCF_019393635.1). Lineage (NCBI taxonomy): Eukaryota > Metazoa > Chordata > Mammalia > Microbiotheria > Microbiotheriidae > Dromiciops > Dromiciops gliroides. The sequence continues at coordinate 576,124,288 of NC_057862.1, forward strand.
CTCCCCTCAAACTGAATGTGGAAGCTTTTTATAGGTCTGGAGAAGAGGCGGTCCTTACACACTGCTTCAAGCTGATTGGTAGGTGTCATCCAAATCCATTGGTTCACTGGACTTGAAGGTGGTCTCCAGCTGAGTTCAAAGTCCTTAGCTTCTGAGAACAATACCTTCTTAAGGGCTATCCAGGTGTGGTTACAATCTAATTAACTTGAGGTAGGCTAAACAGCAGTCACTCACACTTAATTCAATCAGTTTAGATTAATCTCCAGGTGAGCCTTTGAGTATCTGCCAAATCCCATTATTTTCTCACAACTTGGAATGGGGAGAGGTAGCTCACATGAAGGAAACAAGAAAAAAGCTTATGATGGGGAGGGGAAGAGGGGGAAGGAATAGGGCAGTGAGTGAACCTCACTATCATCAGAATTGGTTCAAAGAGGGAATAACATACATACTCAAGGGGATATGGTAATATATTTTTGCCCTGTGGAAAAGTGGGTGGGGAAGGAGATAAGAGGGGGTGGGATAAGAGGGAAAGGATGGAAGGGAAGTTTTGGGGAAGGAGCTATAAAAAGCAAAACACTTTTGAGGAAGGCAAAGATGTTCTGCATAACAGCACGTGTATGACATATATTGAATTGTTTGATTTCATAGGGAGAGTTGAGGAGGGAGGGAGGAAGAAAAATTTAAGAAAACAGAATTAGCTCAAAGGTCTTAACCTCATCAGAGTGGGCTCAAGGAGGGAACAACATACACACCCAATTGGGAGGACTAATCTATTTAACCCTACAGAAAAGTAGGAGGGGAAAAGGATAAGGAGAGAAGGGTAAAAGAAGGGAGGGCAGAGCAAGGGAGGGGGGACTTAGAAGCAAAACACTTTTGAGGAGGAATAGGGCAAAATAAGATAGAAAATAGGGTAAGTATCATTTGAAGGGAATAGGATGGAGGAAAATAGTTATGATGATTGACTACCATGGCAAAACATATGGTACCTACTCTGCTAGGCTATTGTCAAGAAAATTCTTTATCAAGTTTAAAGTACCATATAAAAGTTATGATGAACAGGATGCTATCAGAAAAACCTGAAAAGACCCATATGAACTGAGGCAGAGAGAAATGTACTGTATAAAAAAATAACAGCAATATTGTAAGATGATCTGCTGGGAAGCACGTGGTTATTTTCAGCAAGGCAATGATCCAGTATAACTCTGAAGATTTATGAAAATTGCAATACACCTATAGAGAAAGAACTGATGGTATCTGAAAACAGACTGAAAATTCTTAGTACAGTGTTTGGCACATAAATGAATGCTTATTCTCTTCCCTCCCCGCTCCTTTATTGGACATACCTTCAAATTCTTAAACTCAGATTTGTAGACTCAGTACCTCACACCACTACCAATACTACCAAGATTTCTATACTCCAAGTTAAACAACTTCATTTTCTTCAACTGGTCTTCATATGGCATAAACTTGTGCCCCTTCACCATCTTGGTTTTCCTCATCTGTCTCCTCCCCAGATTACTAAAATATGGCACTTTGAACTGAATGGAATATTTAGATGTGATTGATTGGGGAAGAATACAGTGAGATTTTCAACTCCTTATCCTTCAACACTATGTTTCTTTTTTTTCTTTTTCTTTTTTTTCTTTTTTTTGGCAGGGCAATGAGGGTTAACTGTGTGACTTGCCCAGGGTCACACAGGCTGGATTTGAACTCAGGTCCTCCTGAATCCAGGGCCGGTGCTTTGTCTAATGCACCACCTAGCTGCCTCCTCAACACTATGTTTCACTCAGTGCAGCCTAAACCTCAGATTGGTTTCTTTGACTATTATGTCACATACTGACTCATGGTGAGCTTGCGGTCCACTAAAAAAATCCCCAAATCTTTTGCAGAAAAATAAATAAGCCTGCTGTCCAGCCATATTTTGCCCATCTTGTATTTGTGAGGACAAGTTTCAAATTATCAGAATTAAATTAAGATGATAATATTTGTCCTATATGCCCTAGAAGATCATTATGAGGAAGAAATAATAATATAGATAAAGTATGCACATAGATGGAATTGTGTTGTTGTCATTATGGCCAATTTCAAATATTTACATAGAGGCTTGCCTATTTTAAGGCTGTTGCTTAGGTCACAGAATAAAACAAAGGTACCAAGGAATTCAACTGTTATTCTGCTGCTTCTAATCAACCAGGATAACGTCCATATAGTCAGTCATTCAGTCAAGTAGCATTTTTAAATATCTATTATGTGCCAGACCACTGGACTAAGGACTGGATCCTAAAAAAAAAAAAAAAAGGGGAGGGTGGATATCCCCTGTTCTCAAGGAGCTCAAAGTCTAATGGGACAAACAAACAAGTTATATACAGGACAAATTGGGGTAATTTCAGGAGAAAATCATTATGATAAAGGAGACCAGGAAAGCTTATTGCAAAAGCTGGGATTTGAAGTGAGACCTGAAGGAAGCCAGAGAAGCCAAGAGGTGGAGGTGAGGGTGGAGAGTTCCAGGCATGGAGGGATAGCCAGTGACAAGGTCAAGAAATGGAGTGTCTTGTGGGAGAAACAGCAAGGAGGCCAGTGTTACTGGATCTTAGAGGATATGGAGGGGGAGGGGTGTAAGAAGACAAGAAAAATGGGGAGGGACCAGTATGTGCTATAAAATTCAAGCAAATGATTCTTTATTTGATTCTGGAAGTAAGAGGGAGCCATTGGCATTTATTGAATAGGGCTGAAGGGATTGGAGTAATATGGTCAGACATGCATTTTCAGAAGGTGAATTTGACAGCAGAGTAGAGGATGTTTGGAATCAGAAGAGACTTGAGGCTGAAAGACCAACCATGAGGCTATTGCAACAGTCTATGTGTGAGGTGATAAGGATCTGCAGGAGGATAGTGGCAACATCAGTGGAGGGAAGGGGACATATATGAGAGATTCTGTGAGGGTAAAAAGGCAGAACTTGACCACTGTTTGGATGAGGGAAATAGAGATGAGTCATAGATGACATCTAGGTTGTGAGGCTAGGAGACTGGGAGGATAATGGTACCCTTGTCTATAATAGGGAAGTTCGGAAGAGGAGAGGGTTTGAGGGGAAACAGTGACTTCAGTTTTTGACATGTTGGGTTTAAGATGTCCACAGGACACCCAGTTTGACATTTATAAAAGGCAATTGGAGGTGCTAGTCTGGATGTTAGGAAAGAAATTAGGGCTAACCCTAATAAGTAAAAATGAGATATGAAAGCTCATATGCATGGAGATGATATGATAGTAGAATCCAAGGGAGGTGATGAGTGAAATAGTATAGAGGGAGAAGAGAAGGCCCAGAACAGAGCTTTGGGGGACATCCAGAGTTAGCAAGGCATGACATGGATGAAGATCTAGCACAGGAGACAGAATGTGAAGTCACACAGTAGGAAGAGAACCAGGAAAGAGAACTGTCAGAAAAACCTAGAGAGAATCAAGGAGAAGAGGGTGATTGGCAGTGTCAAAGACTACTAAAAGGTCAAGAAGGGTGATGATTGAGAAAAGGTCATTAGATTTGGCCATTTAAAAATCATTATTAACTTTGGAGAGAACAGTTCTGAGTGAATAAGGAGGTCAGAAGCCAGGCTGCAAGTAAGTCAATTTGCTTTAAGAAGGAAAAAAAGAGAAAGTGCTTTGGAACTTTTTTTAAGTTTATAGTTACTTTATTTAGCATCATCCAGTGGGAGAACTACCAGACACCTGCAAAATGACCGAATTCTAATTCTTAGCTTTGTTGAAACCTGGATGAAGTTAAGAGGACCATGAATCAGCAAGGTCCTGTTCATTTTGCCAAGTTAAAATGTCACCATTCCTGAGTCTTGGTAGGAAATGGAATAGAGGGTGCCTGAAGTTCAGTGAATTCCAAGTAATTAAAACAGAGGGCAAAGGACTTTGGTTTTAGCACAACATGTTTATGATGTTTGTCACTGATACTGGTCAGCTGTTTGCTGAGAACATAAATAGTTCTACCATTTCCAAATTTCCAGTTCTCATTTAAAAAAAAATTAGATATTTTTGAGATCAAAACAATAAAAACAGAAATCAGAGATGATATATGACAGGATGTTAAGCAACTAGGAATGATCTTTTAATATGGACACTTACTTAGTCATCGTTCACAGACATCCTTTCAAGTAGGAATTACAAATAACTCCCGACATTGCGAAGTTTCGAACAACCCACTTATCAAGAATTGCCAAATAAACCCATCATTCACCAAGGGTTTCAAGTCATTAACAAAGGTGACAGACTTCCTGATCCAGCAAATTCTGGCCTGCATACATAATGGACATTGACATCCGCATACCCAAGACCCAAAACACATTATCCCTCATTGCTTGACTGTTTCTTATAAGATAAAAAGCGTACAAGTGAAATGCTGCCTGAAGAAAATCAGAAAAGTCAAAGAGACACAAAGCAGCCAAAAGGTTGACAAAAGCCAGATGGGCCAGCAGCAGACTAAGCACTTGGCAAAGAGACAGTTCATTCCACTGACCCACCTGTCAGACAAGCTGGGCAGGTGCTTATGGAATAAAGACTTTAGCTTCCTGGCCCTTCTGTTGTCATTTTTTAAAAGAGAGGAATATATTTTACTACAGAGTGAAGATAACAACTTGCTATAATAGTAGTTTAGAACAGGAATGGACTTCATCAATTGACAAATTGAGAAAAAATCCACTTCAGAGAAGCAAAATGACTTTAATAGGCACAGCACTAGAACCTAAGTTTTCTCACTCCCCACTCCAATGCTCCTTTAAAATGACCACATGACTATCCTCAAATATATGACCATGTTCCTTATCTATGTTCAAGAAGCACTATTCCCTAGAGAGAACGAGAATACTGTTTCTTTTCATTAAACATGCACACTTTGCATGCCTGTTTTATGACTGTCACAAAAGCAAAAAGGTGCAATCTCTGTCCTCCACAAGTTTGCAACTTAATTGGAAATTAAACTATAATTGATGAACTATTATAACCTATTTCCTTCCTCAGTCTACTTTGAAACCATTTAATTACCACATTTCCAGTTTTTAAGTTTTCACTAAAAAATCACAATAATTTATGTATATACATTTATATATATATATATGTATATATATATACAAAGATTTGAAAAATGTTATGTATATATACTTTTATATCATGATATTTGATACTTCTAACAGCCATGTGAAGTAGGTGCTATTATTATTATTATTATTATTATTATTCCCATTGCACAAATGAAAATTAAGCTGAAAGAGACTAAGTGACTTAAACACTATCACACAACTAGTAAGGGTCAAGTCAGGATTCAAATTCAGGCCTTCTTGACTCCAAGGCCAGCCAGGTTTGATTCCATTTCCTGTGCCACATATGGGAATAATTTTGTACAACAGTTGGAATCAGAAGAAATTTCAATGTCTACCAAAGAGAAAGCTCAGTTTTTGGAGATTTGTATTTAACAATAGCAACCTAACAACCCTGTTCCAGATTTAATGTTCGCCAGTTGTAAAAGTTCTCCAGAAGGGAACTTATTTGAAAATATTTTTAAATGCCCATATTCCATTTATATATGTCATTCGTATCTACATGCCTGTCTCCCCAATGGTAAAATTCTGGATCCTTAAGCACTCATTAAATACAATAGTAAGAGGTAAATATAAGTTATACTAAACCAAAGGAGATCAATAAAACATTTTTCAAAAAGATGTTCAGGAAGGATAGGGAAAGAAGATTAAATGGGAAAGTAGGAAGGGGAAAAAGCTAACTACATATTTAGGTGGACAACCCAAATATAAACTAGTTCAAAATCTCAATTTACCATTCCCCCAGTAGTAAACAGCATCAATACCATCCCTTATTCTGTTAAAGCTCCATTATATGTATAAGGATGTATATGTATGTATGTACATGTGTATGCATGCATGTATGTGTATATAAATATGCATATATACATGAACCCATAAATACATTACATTGCATTGCAGGTATTTGATAAATATTTATTAATTGTGAATTAAATAAAGACTATTAGGCTTTACATATGATTTTAACAAGAATTCTATATACTTAAAGAATGAAGGGAATAATACTTAAAGAATGAAGGGGTACTGACTTGGGAAAGGAAGAGGAGTAATTCTGGAAGAGGAGAGGCCCAAATTAAAATCAACATCAACATTTAATCGTACAAGAGAACTGTCAACACAGCTGCCATGTACCAAAGAGTTTAATTTTTGTGAAAAGGTTTTTTACCAATCGCCCGTCATAAGAGAAAGAAGCATGGCCTTCTGACATTAAAAAGAAAATGGGCTAAAGGAAAGGTTTCTGTTTCCTTATTCTGAGAACTGGGTGTAGTGGGTTAGATTTATAGTTAACATCCTCAAAGGACTAAAAATGAATGGCCAAGGGTTAAGGGAGGTGTTAATGTGAATTTACAAAGAGATAAAGAGAAGAGATTGAATCAAGGATCCTCTATTCCACCTCCTGGTGACTTGATCAGATCCCCTTCTTTGGGGCATGGGATTGGAGAAGTAAACCCTTTGGGAGGTAGGAAGGATGGTCTGCTGAAACCCTTATGAAAAGTCCCAATGGTACAGATCCAAAGCAGGGCAGACCATAAGATCCAAAGTTGTACCAGGAATTGGTTCCAGGTCCATCCCAATTATAAGGGCTCTAGACATGCTAGGTCTATGGACTTGAGAAGTTCAAACTCATTAAATAACAATCTGACCCCTCTCTTCTAAGTCACAACTGGCCCCAAGTTGCATCTATCTAGCATTTAATTAAGTGACTTTAGCCAGGGTATCATACTACTCTTTTCTCCTGCCTCTGTTTTCTCATTTGGAAACTATGTTTGTTTATAAATGCCCTGAAAGAGGTTTAAATGGAAAGATGACAAAAATCTAGAGCATGAATAAGTTGGGGGCGAAGGGGGGGCCTATCAGCTTAAAAGGTCACTGCTTTCGTAAGAGAGGGCTAAATGGGATTGTTCGAAGTTTGATAAACAGTACAAGTGTCAGCTTAACCAGGAGGGACTTGTACAAGATGGGAAAATTCCAGTGGTTTTTCTAAAAATTCCTGACCCATTCCATGTTGCTTTCAAAATAGCTAAATTTAAGTTTTGAAGTAAAATTAAAAATTTCCCTAAGTTGAACAGAGAGAACTTTTATTAAACCTCAGGTCTCTTATTCTGAGCAGGATAAGTTTGTGTCACCCTATTGACCTTTCAATTTCTAATCCATTTGCCATAGCACCAAGAAGAAAGTATCCATGCATGAGAAGGTCCCTTTTCCACATTCCTTACCTGGCAGCTGGATCTTGAGGAGCTGTCTTTGGAGAGCAAGCTGGTTACTGAGGTAGCTTTCCAGGGCCCACATACGTGGATTATAGAAAGGTCAGGCAAAGAAAAGAGCCTTATGCTATTGGTTCAGGTTTGAATGGCTCTGTCTCAAGAGAATGTCTGGCAGGAGTGAATTCCATTCACTGGAATCCCAGGCTGAAAATGTTTTCCCTGTCAATTTCACTTTAAAAACAGATGAAATGCATGTTCCTAATGAACTGAACATAACCAAGAAAGAGCAAGTCAGCCTTGTGGAGCTAGGTCCCATCTTAATGAACATGGTGCAATTGCTAAACATGGGCACAAGGCAGAAACTCCTCAAAGGCACTGGATTATACCAGAAGAACAGCCACCCACTGAGTTTAAAATTTATCTGCAGAAGAAATCAGGAACATCATACTATACAAAAATCTTGGTCCTAATTCTGGACATACCAGTCATTCTTGATGTTTTACTTCAACACAGCCAGTCTGGAATATAACAATCAAAGTCTTGACTCAAATATTTCCATTCAAGAAGAGCCTTAAACCATCTCACTGGCTCTCATCATAGTGCTATGGTAGGTGCTATCCCCCTTGGACATAAAAAGAAAGTGAGCCATGATGAAACAGTGACTTGTCTGAGGCTGCACGTCGAGGGGCAGGCAGTGGCAGGGCAGAATGGAGAAACACTTCTCTATCCTCCTGTTGCATTACTCCCAGCAACCTTGGCAGTACATTTTCTGCACCACCAAGATGACATTTCATTTAAAAGAACAGAGAGAACTAAATGTTTTCATGTTTACTACAAAGAAAAGGTAAAAGTAGCCAGCTCATTATTCAGGGATGACTTTAGTGTTGGGAAGTTCCTTCTTATATCAAGTCTTAATTTGTCTCTTTGCAACTTGCCTTTGGGGTCAAACAGAACAATTCTAATGCCTAACGCATGATACATCTTCAACTTTTTGAACCCAGGTTCCATGACTCTCCTGAATCTTCTCTTCAAGCTTACCTCCCTAGTTCCTTTAACCCAAAGCTTCTTAAACTATGGGTTCTGTGGGGCAGCTAGATTGCGCAGTGGTTAAAGCACCGGTCCTGGATTCAGGAGTACCTGAGTTCAAATCCGGCCTCAGACACTTGGCACTTACTAGCTGTGTGACCCTGGGCAAGTCACTTAACCCCCACTGCCTGCAAAAAAAAACAAAAAAAAACAAAAACAAAACTATGGGTTCCAACCCTGTCACATAACTGAATGTGAGGGGTCATAAAAATTTGTCAGTAAATATTGAATTTGTATATCTATTTTATATACCTGGGTTAAAGTTTAAGAGGCCTTACATTAACCAATCCATCATTTCAGGGCACTTCTCCATCACAGTCATGCTCCTCTAGGTACTATTAATGCCCTACATAAGATATGGCTCCCAGAATTAAATATGATACTACAGATGTGGTGTGACATATAAAGAATACAGTAAGGTTATCACTCTCCTAGTCTGGATACAATTCCTTTCTTAATGTAGCCTAAAATGCATTAACATTTTTTAACTGCCATATTTCGCTGATGACATAGATTGACTTTACAATCCCCAAACCCTACCCTAATTTTATTCATATGAATTGCTATCTAGCCATGCCTTCCCCATCTCACACTTCTGAAATTCATTCTTGGTAACCAAGTGTAAGAGTTGACATTTGCTCCTCTTAAATTTCATCTCACTAGATTCAGTCCAATGTTCTAACTAGTAAAAAAAAAAAAGTTGAATTCTGACTCTATGATCCAGTATCTAAATTATCCCTCCCCGTTTTTTAGCATCTTAAAATCTGATAACCTCTGTGGGTGGGATTTTCCCCATCTCTTAGATACAAGTGATTTAATAGTAGTACTAAGCAGTTTATAGACTACAAACTATGATATTCTTTAGTAGCTTAAGCAAATGATAATGAAGTAAGTAAGATAGACATTGGTAGGAGCAAATGCTATATTGTCAACTTATCTACTCTACAACTTACCTAAAATTCAACTATCTAACTTCCAATTGTGGTTAGGTATAGCTAACAATCAACTTAAAGGTCAGATACCTAAAATACTAACTTCTGAGCTATAAGGAACCAATCAGAGCCAGTGAGGAGTTGGAAATCCAAGCCGTGACAATATGGTCAAAGTCCTTTACAACAGAAAACAACTCAGAGGAATAGAGGTAAGAGAGGCATCATCCAAAATGGCAAACACATGCCAATCGATGGCTTCCTATGTTATGAACCTGTTACTTAGTAACAATGCTATTTTAAGTAGGGTATATAGAATGGCAAATGATTATTCTGATATCTGACTAGTGGTGTCTTTCTTCCTATTCCATTCTTAGTGTATATGTACCACTTGGATTTTGTTGAATTGTGTATAAATATCCATGCATCCTAAGGCTTGGGGTCTTTGGGTCCTAAAACCTGAGACCAACTTTATTGTAAGACAGGATCCCTCTTTCAAGAAATCTATTTTCTTTTGGCTTGGACACTTTGATTTTTTCTTTGTCTAACACTGTGACTTAGAAATTTTCAAAACACCTTCCAATCCATTAGAACCCCTGAGTCCTTTTCATATGAATCACATTATAGATATGTCTCTCAATCTGGCACTTGTTCAGCTGATTTATAATTCTGAAAGGTTCAAAGGACTTTATATTTAATCCTATTCTATTTCACAGTGATAGCTCCAGCTCTTCCTTCTAGTCTATTGAGATGTTTTGGAATGCCAGTTCTGACATCCAACGAATCAGCTATCCTTTCCAGTTTGTGCCATTCAAATCTGAATTGATAAGTAAGGGTGATAAGGTCTTTATGAAATTATATTTGATTGAATTAAAACTAAACATTTATTAAATTCCTACTGTGTACAAACCACTGTGCCAGGAACTGAGGAAACAAGCATTTATTTCATTTGATCCTGTCAAAGCAAGGGGAGATATGTGCTATTATTATCGCCATTTGATAGATGATGAAACTGAGGCAGACAGAGGTTAAGTGCCCAAGGTCACAACTAGTAAGTGCGTGAGCCTAGATTGAAATGAAGCCTTCCAATCTATAGGTCCAGTGCTCTAGCCACTACAATACTCAGCTGCCTCAGGAAAGGCAGATAGAAACAAAGGAGGGAAAGATACAAAGTTTAGATAAGATAAGGCCCCCATCCTCATGGGGTTTAGTGACATTGAATAAAAGGGCAAAGATAGAGTCCTGTGGTAGCTCAGTACGAGCCACCTCCTGACTACTCACTACTTTTGTGGTCTGGTCAATTAACCAATTCTGTGCATATGGCAAATGTTGCTATCACTTAGCTAATATTTCTCTATTATATCCACAAGAGTAGAACAAGAGATTTGGTCAGAGGCCTTGCTGAAAGTCACCTATACCATGTTCAGAGGATTATCCTAAGCTATGACTCTAGTAAAGGTACCATAAAAGAAAATTAGTTAAGCCTGGCATAATTTGTTCTAAATGAACCCATTCTAGCCCTAGTTAATGACTTTCTCCCCCTTCTTTAGAATACTATATAGAATTTTAGCAAGCATCAAATATTACCAGATGTGTTCACTTTAATGCATCATACATAAATGTCTAGTAGTCAATGAAAAGCTGAAATAATTTTAAACTCTAAGATGAATGTTCTGGGTTCTTCATAATTGAAGACAACAGGGAAACATTACAGGATCCATAGTAAAAGTTTTCATTTCAGCTAGATCACACTCATCACTCAGTTACTGTTAATAGAGGAAACAAGTCACCAAATGCGAGATGTGGATTTAGGCCACTAGTCACTACCAGTCGGGATAAGCATTTATTAAATCAGTACCAAAGACTTCTCTAGTACTAAGGAATTGATTAGATACTTCTCTCACCACCCCTATAAAAAAGTGACTATAGAGCAAGAATTCTATTTCTATAGTGAGGAGGCCTGGGGAGGACTGGCCATCCCAAGAACTCCAACCCTCCAGTGTCCAGTATTCCATAAATAATAATAATAAAAATAATAATAACACTTTCTAAATAACCCACAGTTTAACAGCAATATTCTACTAGTGATACTTTTTGTTGTTACTCAGCTGTTTTGGTCATGTCTAGCTCTTCATGACCCCATTTGGGGTTTTCTTGGCAAAGATACTAGAGTAGTTTGCCATTTCTTTCTCTAGCTCATTTTTACAGATGAGGAAACTGAGGCAAATAAGGTTAAGTGACTTGACCAAAGTCACATAGCTAGTAAGTGTCAGGCCAGATATGAATTCAGGAAGATGTCTTCCTGACTCCAAACCCAGTACACTCCATCCACTGCATCACCTAGCTGCCCTGCCAGGGATGTTATATACCTTAAGATCTCAGAAGAATGACTTTGTCTTGGCCAAAGACTCAAGTACTCAAGTATTATCCAAGAATAGCACTGGCTCTGGGCTGCCAAATTGCCACTCAAATTAGCAAGCCAGGACCCCCTAATGGTAGCTGACCACTTCTCCCTTCAGGGAAATAGGGGTTATCCTGAGGTGTTGATGGTAATTTTCTAATACTGTTACTCAAAAGCTCCCATTGGTGTACTATCCATTGATTATCAATTGATATCAACTATCCAGCCAGAATTATTTAGCTTTTAGTTAAGAGTATTTACTTAGTATAATAAGAACAATTGGTACAAATCACTCCCATAAACATTCTCCCATGAGTATATTTAGAGTCCAGAGGAAATTGAGCTCAAGCTTTAAGAGTACATGTAGCAAAAGAGTAACTCAAATGTCCTATTTGGATGGAAGACTTTTTCTTTTCTGTGGAATCCTTGTTAAGTTCCTCTCTGGGTTGTACAAAGTTTCCCACTTGTAGAGTGCTTAGCTTCACTCTCTTCACTTCTGTAGCTTGTCTTCTCTCAGATACTATATGGATGCATTATTACTAGCAGAGCCTCTGTGATGACATGGTCAGTGAGGAAATGAGAAAAGAGAAAAGGGACAGATCCTCTGGACTCTGTCTCTCCCACTCTTGCTTCCTTCTCATATAAATTACAAAGAGTCTATCTTCTCAAAGCATTCTTGAAAAGCGACTCTGGAAATAAAGTTGCTTGAATCTCCTCCCCTCACATAACTAAGCCCAGAAGTATATCTAATTCTTTTAACCAATTCCAACACCTTTCATCATCTGATTTTGTGCAAAGGCAAGAAGCACTTCACTCTTTCGCAATGTGATTAAGCAGGTTGATCCTACCTAGATAATTACCTTCGATTAATTCAAGAGAGGTATCTAGGAATCGTTCACACAGATATTATACCTTCAATTGATTACATAAGAAAAATTGGTCTTAGTGTGTGTTTCCAGAAAAGCAGGGGTTTTTTTGTGATGGGAAGAAGTTGTACAAATCTTTGTCAGCCGGGGAACTGGTACCAGGAGGTCAGGTCACTGGGACCAATAGCCACTGAGAACTGACTCAATACTAGTTTCAACAGATATTTCTCTGAACATGCATTTCTGAGATACCTTCACTGCCTGTCATAACTATTTCCAAGAAAGGCCACCTTGAGAAGAGAAAATAACCTTTAAATAGTAAGGCCAAAAACTACGATTTTTCTGAAGCCCTTGAAGTTTTCTAGCAAAGCTCATTTCAACATTCCAAAAGAGGCTAGCTATACACCTCAGTTTATAAATCATCCCAAGGTATATTGCTGAAAGTTCTATTTACCTTTAAAGGACATTCTCAAGACCATTTTTGATAAAGGAAAACTAAACATGACTTCAAAAAGCAAATCCCTGTCTTTTCTGAACATCTAACCCTCTAATTGCTGGAACAAATGTTCTGCAAGAAATCAAAGTAACAATGCAAAAGGATGCTCCACAGAGACAGAACTACTCGGTGGCTTAAGTTACTGCTGATTGGCTGTAACAAGTCAGCTTAAATACACAAATTGGACTGGTGTTTTTATGCTACTGACCTAAATTTGCAAAACCCCAGGGACAATTTTGTCCACCCTATTAAAAAGGTTTATAAAGTGAACTGCAGTAGCTGTTATGCAATAGAGAACACAGCTGTGCAGAACAAAACAGCTTTCAACAGCCCAGAAAAAGAAGGAAAAAAAATTAAATGCTGGAGGTTTCATGTACAAACCTAATGCACTTCATCAAACAAAGAAAAGACTTTAATTAAGTTAAGCCTTTCTTGAGAAGAGAAGAAATTAAATTATAAAAATAACCTACTTTCTCACAATAGTATAATGAATTTAAGAAAGACCACATAAAGAGACAAACAAAAGACTTTCATCAGACAAAAAGTGTCTGTTTGGAACTTTTTAAAATGTCTAATCATGCTTTATATTAAAGAGGAATAATCTTTCTGTCTTTATATGACACCTTCCTGATTGGCTTTTATTCCTTTATCTTAGTTCATTTCAAAAAAAAAAGGTAGTTTTATTCCTTCCCTTAGTAATGCATTAGATTAATTTTGCATTTACATCCTGATTTTTATTACTTTCCTCTATTTATGGCTTATTTTACACTAATCATGCTATTGTAAAAATTTGACTATTGGAATGATATAATTCTTCAACTACAAAGAAACTCACTTAATTATGTCAATTTCTGTCCAAGGAGTATGCAGAATATGACCAAAACAACACCCAAAAAAACACAAATAAAAATGTTAATATATAAATGACCTTTTGCAAAATTTCATGTATCATGTAAAGATCAATAAATATCTAAAATAAAAAATATTTGTTTATAGCAATTCATAACATCTGCAGTTTATACCACTTGTAAAGTTTTCCCATATGGTTTACATTTTTAGATTCTGCCATTATTTCCTTAATTTTTCCATTTCTCTCTTAAGAAATTTAACAAGCTAAGGAAGTTTTAAAAACAGGTTCCCACCCCCCAAAAAAAATCCAAGGAAAATAGTTAATTTTTTGTTGCTGTGTTAAATTGAAAGTAACTAATGGAGTAAATCTTTAACTGGAATATTCAGGAAATGGGAGATTCAGATAATTTAATTTTCTGGTTAATTGAAATTTAACCCCAAAATACTTTTGTTTCCAAACTAGTTGAAAATATAAAAATTTACAGTCAAATTTTCTTTCATAATAAGCATTGGACTCTGAAGGTAATTTAAATTTCCCTCAATACATAAAAACTTTGCCATACTTTTGAGTCATCAGTACAGACAATTCCCAATGTCTAGGACTATGGATATAAAATCTATAGATTATGCTTACCTTCAGGAGTTGTTAGGGTTTTTTATTTAGAATTTAATGATTAAAAAATAGATCCTTAATGTCAGATTTCTTCTTTTAGTTATATCCTTTTTAAAATGAAAATCTGCCTTCTCTTCCTCCCACATTCTACTCTCTCAATTGAGAAAGCAAGAAAAATAAGATCTGTTACAAAAATGTATAGTCAAACAAAATAAATTCTCCCATCAGTCATGTCCAAAAATACTATATCCCAATCTGTGTACTCAGTCTATCATCTCCCTATTAAAATATTGGTATCCTCTATAATCATGGTTGGTCATTATGATAGTCAGAGTTCTATGGTCTTTCAAAGTTGATAATCTATATGATATTATTGTTAATGTATAAATTCTTCTCCTGATTCGGCTCACTGCAATATACATCAATTCATACAAATCTTCCCAGATATCTTTCATATCATCCTCCTTTGGGGGCAGCTACATGGCACAGTGGATAAAGCATTAGCCCTGGATTCAGGAGAACCTGAGTTCAAATCTGGCCTCAGACACTTGACACTTACTAACTGTGCAACCCTGGGCAAGTCACTTAACCCTCATTGCCCCCCAAAAAACAAGCAAAAAAAATCATCCTCTTTCATCATTTTCTATAACACAATAGTGTTCCATCACATTTATATATCATAACTTATTCAGCCATTCCCCAACTGACAGGCACCACTCAGTTTCCAATTTTTTGCCATTGTGAATAGAGCTGGTATAAATGTTTGTCCTTTTTCTTTTTCATTGATCTCTTTGGGGTATTGATATAGTAGGGGTATCACTAGTTCAAAGAGTATGCACAACTTAATTTTGGGGGGAGGAATAGTCACAAACTGCTTTACAAAATGCCTGGGCCAGTTCACAGCTCTACCAAAAAGTACATTACTATATGCTATTTTCAGTATGAGGTACCTGTTATCCCTTTTGGCTTCACTTCCTACAAGGCTGCACTCCTCTGAACTCCATCATAGCCTCAAAAACCTCATCATACAACCAAATCACATTAAGCCTGGAACATACATATGTTTAGTACCTTATGCCCCTGGAGCCCCTCCTTCCCTCTTCTTGGAAAGGGTGAAGGACATGAAGTGAAAAGCTTCTCCTAGATCCTCCTTTAATGCAGGAATCTATGCTAGCCATCTCTTCATTTCCTACCCAACTGGAATCCTCTGGGCTTTATCATGATTTATTGTCGGTACCTTCCCCTCCTTTTCCTGTGTTGTTTTCCTCCTCTAGATTGTGAGCTTTTTGAGAGTAGGGACTGTCTGGCCTTCTTTGTATCCCCAGAACTTGACAAAGAGGCTTTTATTAGAGAAACTTCCTGGAAATATTTTTTTCATTTACCTGCTTATTTTCTCATTTTAGCTGCATTGCTTTTGTTTATGCAAAAATGTTTCTTTTATTTTGTGCCCATTTTCCTAACCAATCTATTTATTCACTGCCATTCTAATTAAATTACTAAAAATTATATAATTGAATTAGAAAAAATAATGACAAGATACATTTGGAAGAATAAAAGGTCAGGAACTTCAAAGAACCCTGAGGGAAAGGATATAACAGAAGCAGATTCAGCAGTATCAAACCCTAAACTATATTATAAGGTGAGAAAATTGTTGAAGTGTACAGGGAAATTATTTTGAATTAAAATTTTCTTGTATATATAAAACCTATGCCACCAAGAGTGGAAGGAATTCAGGAAATTAGGTGGAAAAACTATCATAAACAGTCTCTCAGATAAGATGTGATTGGGTTGTAATATTACTGTGATATAGGTAATGATGCTCTGGTTGATTTAGGAAAACATGGAAGACTTGAACATATGAAGGAAGATGCTATCCGCCTTCAGAGAAACAGATGACAAGTATAAATAAGCAGAGTACAGTCTTACATTTATGTGTACATGTATATTTATTTATAGATATCTGTGGATATGTACATATATATATGTCTGTGTTTAATTGTAACTTTTTTTTAATGTGGGGGGAGGGAGGGGAAGAAATAAAGTAAAAAGTGCACCACAGAAAACAAAAGAAAACCTAGAAGGAAGCAATGAAAAGCTAGGCAGTTTTGAAAACAATGTGTAGTATTTATTATATTTCTTGAATATATATATTATATTTCTTGAAATGGAAATTTATTGTTTTATATTGAATCCTCTCATATTATGCTGTGTACATGGCCTTTTTTTTCTTTTCTCATCCTGTATTTGTTTAAATGAAAAGATTTACCAAAAAAAAATATGTCCATTTTACCTTCTGGTATACTCTTGGTTAGTCATGAACTCTTCTCCAATCCATTGATCTGAAATGTAACTTCTTTCTTGGTCTTCTATTTTGCTGATAATTTCATCCTTTATGTCTTAAGTTATGTCCCATTCGGGGTTTATATTGGTAAATGGTATGAATTTTGGTCTACACCTAGTTTCTGCCAAACTGTTTTCCAGTTTTATCAACAATTTTTGTTGAATGATGAGTTCTTGCCCAAATAACTGTGGTCTTTGGTTTTATCTAACAGTATGCTACTATAGTTGTTTGCTTCTATATATTGTGTACTTAATCTGTTCTGATGTTCAGTTTCTCTGTTTCTTATCTGTTTGGATGTTTATGGCTTTGTAGTATTGTTTGAGATCTAATACGGCAAAGTCCCCCTTTTTTCCATTTTTTATTAATTCCCTTGAGATTCATGACATTTTGTTCTTCCAAATGAATTTTGTTGTTTTTCTAACTCTATAAAGTAATTTTTTTTTGTTTTAATTTAACAAATAAGTAGATCCCTGATATTAGCTTATTTGTTTTTTGTTTTGCTTTGTTTGGTGAGGCAATTGGGGTTAAGTGACTTGCCTAGGGTCACACAGCTAGTAAATGTCAAGGGTCTGAGGCTGGATTTGAACTCAGGTCCTCCTGACTCCAGGGCTGGTACTCTATCCACTGTGCCACCTAGCTGCTCCAATGTTAGCTTATTTATTATAATTTGCTTGGACTTATGAAAATTTAGAACTGGAAGATAACTTAGAAGTCATCTATTCCAATCTCATTTTTTTTCAAATGAGGAAATATCCAGAGAAAGTCAGATTATTCTTTTCTTATTGCTATAATTATAGTGGCAGTGACAGAAAAAAAGGGGGGGACAAAGTACAATGAGAATTATCAAATGCTTGGCCCATTTTCAAATACGAATTTAATTGTTTTTATTCAATTATGATCTTTGTCCACTGACCAATAAGTTAAAGCACTAATAGAAGAAATGAACCAAGTCAATATTGGAAGGCACATTATAAATAGAAATGGAATTGGTTAAAGGAATCATAGCTAAATGGAAGTATTGTTGGTTTTTCTCCTTGGGGTAAACAAATGAGTTGACAAAGTTGGTTTCATTTTGAGGGGAAAAATAGAAAAAATAATCATTTTTATATATCATGAATGTTCTGGCCCCACTCTCTCAGGGTCAAGGCAGGCTACTTCTCCACTCAAGGTTTTGTCATTATTGCCATCAGCTCCATTTGTTAGAGAGTCAGTAACTATAAAACCACAGTCGCATGTAATCACTTAACATCAAAATTAATTTTATAAAAGGATATTTACTTCAAATGAGATAATATTTGTCAAAATCACTTAGCACAGTGCCTGACACTATATGAATCCCTTCCCTCTGTTTCAAAAAAAAATAGCAAGAAAAAATATACATAATCCCCCCCTACACTACCTCAGTTGGAAGAGGGATGTTCGGTTAGGCTCAAAACTTAGCTTAATTACCACATAGCCTTGGTCCCACTGTTTTTATTTCCACGTACTGCCTGAACAGCAGATGAGCCTGTATCTCAGCTACCACTGCATGGCATTTCCAAAGGTCACTCCCAAAAGCCATACCTTGCTCCTTGGAATATCAATGTTACACTGCCTATAAAACCTAGATGGTGGAACAAGGGGATGCTAAAGAACACTTTGGATCTTTCAAACTTACAAGGCCATAGGCTTTATTTCCTTCACTGGTTGCAAAGTTCCCCCATGAGCACATAAGCCAAGAAGAGAAGGAAGAAACAGAAGCTGATAGGCCTTCTTAAATAACTGCAGCCAAAAAACCTCCTCTTCATGATACGATTAGCTGATGAAAACCAGCTACGAAGTGTGTACCCTAGTCCAGCTCCATAGTCTCTCCAAGACACTTCCTCTACATTTATCATGATCCTCTTAGAAGCAGCTCTTTAGCATTATCCAGATGGACAGATGTCATCTTCAGCCTAGCAAATTCCATGAAGAAACATTATCTGAGGCACGCTGGGCATGCACCATACTCCCAATACATATATAAGGTAAAGAGTTGTCTCCCAATAGATAAGTAATCAAAGGATATGAATGCTATTCAAGACTATTATAAACTCCCAAAAGCATATTGAGCACACCACCAAATCAAATAACTGAGTTTTAATCTCATAATTGGAAAAGATGAAAAAATATAGACACTGTTAATGTTGACGAGGTGAGAAGCTAGGCAAAATGATGGACTATTGATGTAGCAATACATTGATCCTAACTGTGGAAAACAATTTGGAATTGAGAGGAAACTTATTAAACTTTTCATACTCTTACTAAGAATATAACCCAAGGAAATCCAAAATATAAAGGATTATAGAATATGAGATTTGAAATGGACTTTCCTACTTTCTTAACCTATGCCTAAAGAAGAATCCCCACAAGAAGATATTCAAAATGATCATCCAACCCCTTCTTGAGTACCTCCAATGAGGGGTAGCCCACTATCATCCTTATTAAGTCATTTTTCGTGATATCAAGCCAAATTTGCCTCTTTGCAATTTTCAACTATTGCTGCCCTCTGGGGCCAAATGGTAAATTTAATCCCCCTTCTATATGAAAGTCTTTCAAATACTTAAAGACAGCTATCATGTTCCTTTCTCCTGAGTCATCTCTTCTCCAGACTAAACATCACTAATTCCTTCAACTGAACTCCATATGATATTGATTTAAAGTCTTTCACCATATTGATTACCCTTCATAAGCTATGGCACCCAGAACTGAGCATAATATTCCAGATGGGATCTAATCAATCATAGTACAATGGAACTATCACCAACTTGTTCCTGGAAGTTATGCCTCTCTAAATGCATCCCAAATTACATTAGCTTTTTGACTACCACACCACACTGCTAGCATATGTTGAACTTGCATTCCATGGCAAGTTTTCAGATAAAATGCCACCTAACCATGCCATTCTATGTTTATTAAGTTGATTTTTTAACCCAAGCCTTTACATTTATCTCTGTTAAATCACATCCTATTAGATTCAACCCAATGTTCTATCCTGTAAAGAACTTTATGGATCTTTATTCTGTCAACCTGTTTATTAACTATCCTTCCCAAGTTAATGTGAGCTACAAATTCAATGAGCATGCTATCTGCATATAGTGTCTGTCCTGTGCATCAGTCTTCTTTGTAACAAGGGAAGGGGCTTTTAGTCATGCAGTGGAGAAGTATTTCTACTCAGAAATTGCAACCAAAAAAATCAGTTAGGTTTTTAAAAATGAAATAAATTAAATTAGTTACAAAAAGAAAAGGTATGTCTTTAAAGGATGCAGAAAATAAACTATAAACAAACATCATTTATACATACTGATGCAGAATCTTTCAATAAAATCCTAGGGAAAAGACTGAAACAATTACATCCACAAAATTACTCATGACAGGTCAGATATATAACAAAGATTGTTTTCCAACAATAGAAAAACAATTAGTCTAATTATCTTCAAAACAAAAAAACCCCAAATAAAATGAGTCTACAAAAAAATGCAAGAAAAGCCTTTGACAGAGTATAATATCCATTTATACTAGGAAAAACATAAAATATAAGCATAAATCAACAAATAAAACATATATGCCTAAAACCAAAAGCTACTATAATTACAATAGCATATGACTAGTTTTCCTAATAAATACAAGTAGAACAAGATGTTCTCCTTCCTCACTGTTATTTGACTTAATTCTAAAATGCAAGTAATAGCAGTAGGACAAGAAATTAAAAGCATAAACATAGCAAAAAAGGAGACAATTACCTTTATTTTGAAAGGGAATTCTTTTTTTTGTCTCTTCCTACTGCGTTTTATTGGTAATGTGCAAGAAGTCTAATGGTTATAATAATTTTAGTTTATATCTCATTACTTTATTATTTATTATTGTTTCTACTAACGTTATTTCATTCTCTATAGTTCTCTAAGTAAACTGTCATGTAGTCTACAAACCCACTAATTTTATTTCTATCCCGCCTATGGTAAATATCTCAATTTATATTTCTTTCCTTATTGCTATGGTTAGCATTTTGGGAACTATATGAAATAACAGTGGAAATTATAGAAATCCTTGCTTTACACTAATCTTATTGGGAAAGCTTCTAGCATTTCTCCTTTATGAATAATGCCAATTTTTTGTTTCAGATAGATACTATTTACCATGTTAATGAAGGTACCTTTTATTCCTATGTTTTTTTTTTCTTTTTTGAGGGGCAATGAGGGTAAAGTGTCTTGCCCAGGGTCACACAGCTAGTAAGTGTCAAGCGTCTGAGGATGGATTTAAACTCAGGTCCTCCTGAATCCACAGCTGATGCTTTATCCACCTTGCCACCTAGCTGTCCCCTATTCCTATGATTTTTAATACCTTTGATATAAGAGAATGCTATTTTTTCAAAAGTCTTTTCTTCGTCTTTTGATGTAATAATGTGATTTTTATTATTTCTTTTGTTATTGACCTAACAGGGAATTGGCAGATGGAGACCCATTACTTGGAGTATTCAGAGTCTGCTCTGCCTGCTGACAATCTGAATGGAGGGTTGGTGAGCCTTATTCCAGAAATGTGTGATAGTAAATAATAAAAAGACCATCTGCCACCAAGTCAGAACATGTAGAGATATTATTTCACTTTTTCTTGCCAGCTTACTATATGCAATAGAAAGCTCTTTAATTGGCTGCTGAACTAGAATTGAATGTGAATACAAAGGCACAAAATAAATGACCACTCACTTCTACCTTGGCAGGTTTCAAATAAGAAGGAAGAAATGTTGTAAGCTTCCAGGTGCAGAAACTCCTCACCCAGGTCACCAGGTGGTGATTAACTCATGACAACCTCTATTTAGGAACACCCACGCTCCAACTCAGAATATGGATTGGGAGAGCAGGTCCAGGAACTCTATGTAGTATAGTAATATAGTCTATTATGTGTATAGTTTTCCTAATACAGAATCAGTCTTGAATTTCTAGTATAAATCCAACCTCATATATAATATTTGACATATTGCCACAACCTCTTTAATATCATTTTATTTAATATTTTTTCATCAATATTCATTAAGAATATTGGCCTGTACTTCTCTTTCTTCTTTCTCTCTCTTTGGTTCATATATCAGAACCATTATTTTGTTAGGCCCTTTATTCATCTATTTTACATATAATTTGTATAGTATTCAAATAAATATAATGATATAATATTTTTTAATATTTGCTTAAATTCATTTCATGGTATCTGATCTATGATCTCTATGGCTTATTAGTTGTATGTGATTTTATATAGTTTTGCTATTTAAACTTTTAATTGCAAGTGCTATTGTTTCTTACTCTATTAGTATAAATTAGTCAACACTGACATAGAATATATATACATAAATCTTACATTTTTACATAAATGCATTAATAAGTAAGGTTATTTCTCTGTGATGATCTTCATTTATTAGAATTTCTTTCTCCTCCTCTACAGAATCTGAGCTAACATTTCAAATATAGTTCCAAGAAAAAAAGAGTGTAAATACCTCCATAAAGCCTCTGATTCACTACGAACATTTTCCCATGCTGTTCCCAATGACGGGGATATTCTCCTTCCTTTGTTCCAACTATTGACTTCCCTGGCTTCCTTTAAGTCTCAACTAAAATCTCATCTTCTACAAGAAGCCTTTCCCAACCCCTTTTAATTCCACTGCCTTTTCTCTATTAATTATCTCCTATTGATCTGGTATATAGCTTGCTTTGTGTAGATTTATTTGCATGTTGTCTACCCCATTTGGATTGTAAGGTCCTTGATGACAGGATAGTCTTTTGACTCTGTATCACCAGCACTTAGCACAATGTATAGCATATAGTAGACACTTTAAAAACTGTTTATTGATGATTAATTTATTGATGGATTGATTGATGCCTCTCTTGAGAGAATAATCCAAAAACAGTCTTCTGACATTTCAAAAAATTTAAAACAGGTGCAGATAATTTTTGGATAATTTTATAGCCAAAATACTTCATATGTGTACTACAAATATTAATTGTCCCTTGGTTTTTTAATTTGTTTTGGTTTTTCCTTTTTTCCTCTTTCCTCTGAAACCAGCTGAAGACTCCCTTTATTTTTCTAATAATAACCACAAAATGTCCATCTGAGCCCAGATGGCCCCATAGCACTTGGTATAATGGATAAGACTCTTTATAGACCTCTTGTTCACCAGCCCTGACTAAATCAAATAACATTTCGTCCTCGTACACTCATCTCCTTCAACCAATTATCAAGTTCAAAGATCTCAAAACATAGATATGAAAGTAGAGGTAGGGGAAGCTAGGTGGCACAGTGGATAGAGAACTAGCCCTGGAGTCAGGAGGACCTAAGTTCAAATCCGACCTCAGACACTTAACACTTACTAGCTGTGTGACCCTGGGCAAGTCACTTAACCCCAATTGCCTCACCAAAAAAAAAGAAAGGAAGAAAGGAAGAAAGGAAGAAGTAACAGATAACACCATACTACCCACCAATCACCATCCTGGAATCCTTGAAATGGAGAGAATATCTGTAGCATATATTCTATACCAAAAAAAAAAAAAAAAAGGAAAGATGCAAATCTATCCCTTATAATAGCCATGTCACCACACCAATTTAGATGTCCATTTGGAGGATGACAGCATTCCACCCTTACTTCCAGCCCTCCTGAGTCCTTGATTGTCTGTACTGAACATCATCTAACAACTCTTTTGTTGGATACATTAGATTTGTGTGGGGGCCTTTTCCTTTTCCTTGTATTCTGAACATCAAATTAACACAAGTAGTAGTTAAGAAAGGTCTTTTGGGGGGCAGCTAGGTGGCACAGTGGATAGAGCACCGGCCCTGGAGTCAGGAGGACCTGAGTTCAAATCCAGCCTCAGACACTTGACAAGTGACCCTGGGCAAGTCACTTAACCCCCATTGCCTCGCCCCCAAAATTAATTAATTAATTAATTAATTTTATTAAATTAAAAAAGAAAGGCCTTTGCCACTAAATATAGGAACTCACTCAGAGAGCCCTAAACTATAGTAAATATTCCTTAATTCACCCTGTCCCTGCATTCATCCATTTTGCATTTGATGTTTCTACACCAAATTTTGTGTGTCTGTTCAACCTTCTTTCATTCAGTTCAAATAAGAATGAAGACATGAGATAGCTGTTCCTCTCACCCCTGAATGTGTTTGCATGCTCTTCTGCTTACACATTCTATTTAAGTTAAATCAGAAATTCCTCACCATTATTCCCTCTTTTTCCCCTCCCTTTTCTTTAGTTTTTGAGAATCAATGAAACAGAAGAAAACCATATCTATGGTATTTGTCATATTGTAACCCTTGGAGAAAGTAGGATTCTGAAGGGACATGTCTCTTTCTCATATTAGAATACACTTATTTTATCACTGTGTAGCCCCTTCCAGTTATTCAAGTATATTAACCTTTCTAGATTTCTCTTAACTCCTGCCTTTGCATTCCAAAGTTTCTACTCTTCTCTAGTCTTTACATCAGGAATGCTTACAAGTCCTGTTTCATTAAAAGTCTATTTATTCCCCTATAGGACTATATTCAGCTTTTGGGGGTAACTTATCTTTGGTTGTAAGTTTTTATCTTTGCCTTTTTTAATATAATCCCAAGATCTCATTTCCTTCTAGTTGTTATGAAGGCTTGCATGATATTGATTTTGATTCTTTGATATGTCAACTCTTTTTTTCTTTCTTTCTTTTTTTTTTTTGTTTAAATGCTCAAAGTACTTTTTTTTTTTACTTGAAAGCTCAGGATTTGAGCTTCAGATTGGGATTTGTTTCAAAGGGGCATGAGAGGATTCTTTCTCTTTTCCCTTTCCTATCTAGTTCTAATAGGTTGAATATATTTCTTCTAGGATTTTTTTTTAGAATTTTACTTTCCAAAATATATGTAAAAACAAAATTTTAACATCAATGTTTAAAAAACTTTGTGTTCCAACTTCTCTTCCCCCCTCCATGCCCACCCCCCACCCACAAGAACTCAAGCAATTCAAAATAAGTTATACATGAGTAGTCATGGAAAAATTCCCATATTAGCTAGTTGTCAGAGAAAACAGTCAAAAAAACCCAAAACTTCAGATTAAGGAATTGTCAAAGAGGAAATTAAAATAAAAATGTTAATGTGTTTCCATCTGTTTTCAGATACTATCTGTTCTTTCTCTGCAGATGAGCTGCAATCTTCATAAGTCTTTCAGGGTTATATTGGATCATTGCCTTGCTGAAAATAACCACATGCTTCCCAGCAGATCATCCCCCACTATTGCTGCTATTTTGTATACAGTACATTTCACTCTGCTTCAGTTCATGTAGGTCTTTCCACATTTTTCTGATAGTATCCTGTTCATCATAACCTTTATATAGTACCTTAAGCTTGACAGAGAATTTTCTTCATAAAAGCCCAGCAAAGTAGGTACTATATGGGCAGCTAGGTGGCACAGTGGACAGAGCACCAGCCCTGGAGTCAGGAGGACCTGAGTTCAAATCTGGGCTCAGAAACTCAACACCCACTAGCTGCGTGACCGTAGGCAAGTCACTCAACCCCAACCACCTCACAAAACAAAAAGTAGGTACCATACATTTTGCCATTATAATCAATCATCATAACTATGTCCCTCCATCCCACTCCCTTCCCATGATATTTACTCTATCTTCTTTTTACCTATTCCTCCTCAGAGGTGTTTTACTTCTGACTATCCTCTCCCTCACTCTGCACTCCCTTTTTTCGCCCTTCCTTCCTTATCCTCTTCCCCTCCTATTTTCCTGCAGGGTTAAATAGATTGCTCCTCCCAATTGGGTATGAACACTATTCCCTCCATGAGCCCACTCCAGTGAGATCAGGGTCCCTGAGCTAATTCTGTGTTCTAAATATTTCTTCCTCCCTCCCTCCTCAACCCTCCCTATGAGATCAAGCAATTCAATATGTCATACTGGTGCAGTAATGCAGAACATCTTCATCCTCCTTGAAAGTGTTTTGTTTTTTACTGCTCTCTCCCCCAATCTTCCCTTTCCTCCTTCCCTTCTTTCATCCCCCCTTTTCTCCCACCCCTCACCCAGGGCAAAAATATATTACTCTATCTACTTGAGTATGTAGTCCTTCTTTGAGAAAATTCTGATGATATTAAGGTTCACTCATTCCTCAACTCCTTCCCCCTCTTCTACTCTCCTCCATAAGCTTTCTTCTCGTTTCCTTCATGTGAACTACCTCTCCCCAGACCATCTCTCCCCTTCTCCCTCCCCCAGTTTATTCCTTCTACACCTCAACCCTGTTTTAATGATGTAATCATGGATTAATTAGGTAGCACAGTGGACAAAGTACCAGCCCTGGACCGAAGAGGCCCCAAGCCCAAATCTGGCCCCAGACATAAGACACCCCACCCTGTCTGCCCCACTAAGAACAAAACATAAATGCTTTACAGATACCATCCCTTCATATTCAGTTCAGCCCTGTCTTCTGTGAATTTCTTACTAAGATAGTTCTTATGATTTCAAAGTATTATCTTCCCATGTAGGAATGTTAACAGTTTGATCATTTAATATTCCTCATGAAGTCTTTTTCCTATTTACCTTTTTATGCTTCTCCAGGATCTTGTATTTGAAAGTCAAATTTTCTATTCAGTTCACGTCTTTTCATCACAAATGCTTAAAAGACCTCTTTCTCATTGAAATCCCATTTTTGCCTCTGAAAAATTATACTGTTTTGCTGGGTACGTGATTTTTGGCTGAAGTCCCAGTTCTTTTGCCCTCTGGAATATCATATTCCATGCCCTTTGGTCCTTTAATGTAGAAGCTGCTAGATCTTGCTTTATCCTTATTGGAGCTCCACAGTATTTGAATTCCTTTTTTCTAGCTGCTTGCAGTATTTTCTCCTTGACCTGGGAAGTCTGGAATTTGGCTATAATATTCCTGGAGGTTTTCCTTTTGGGATCTCTTTCAGGAGGTGATCAATGGATTCTTTCAATTTCTATTTTAGCCTCCGCTTCTAGAATATCAGGGCAATTTTCCTTCACAATCTCTTGGAGGATGGTGTCTAGGCTTTTGTTTTGGTCATGGTTTTCAGGTAGTCCAATGATTTTCAAATTATCTCTCCCAGATTTATTTTCTAGGTCAGCTGTTTTTCCAAGGAGATATTTCACATTGCCCTCTATTTTTTCATTCAATTGGATTTGCTTTACTGTGTCTTGGTTTCTCATAAGATCACTAGCTTCCATTTGTTCAATCCTAATTCTTAGGCAGTTATTTTCATCAGACAGTTTTTTAATCTCCTTTTCCATTTGGCTTTTCAAACTGTTGACTTTTTTCTCATGACTCTCCTGCATCACTCTCATTTCCCTTTCCATTCTTTCCTCTTTTTCTCTACATCTTCTTTCTATTTCTCCTACTTTCTCTTCAAAGTCCCTTTTAAGAGCTTCCACGGCATGAGACCAGTTCATATTTTTCTTGGAAGCTTTGGGTGTTGGAGCTTTGACCCTGTTATTATCTTCTTCTTCTGAGGTTGTCTTGTGGTCTACCTTACCTCCAAAGAAGTTTTTGATGATCTTCTGCTTTCTCTGCCTACTCATCCTGGCTTACTATTTCTTGGCTTTTAACTCCTTCTTAAAGTGTGGCGCTGCTTCCAGGACACACTGTTCAAGCTACAGCATTGCCCGGGAGATGGTTGGGCTTCTTCTCAGCCTGCCTGGTCTCACTTTCATTTGATTTTAAACTCTCCACTGGAGAGGGGTAGGATGCCGGGGTGGGGGGCGGGGCTGCTTCTCAGCTCCACTCTTGTTCTCAGCTTCAAAGGGTCCCAGGTGTTTTGGGTTGAGAGGGGGCAGGCTTTAATCTCACCTGGCCTGTTCTCAGGTCTGGAGATAACCTCAAGCCTACTTTACTAAGCAACCAACCAGCAAAGCTTTCTGTGGTGTAGTTCTCAGCTTCTGATGAGACTGCTCCCCTGCTTCCCTCCCCCACCTGGGTCTCCTGCCACTCAGGATTTCTTCCTGGTTCCCCGCTGGGGTGGGACAGTCGAATCCTTCTCCCTAGTCCACTGGTACCCCTGCACTTACCCCCCCCCCCCCCCGCTAGCCCTTCAGTCCGATCGCACACTCAATTCCAGAAGACACCGGTGCTGCAGCCGATTCAGATGCATTGGGGCAAATTCCTCTGGTGGGTGTCTGGTGTATTGGCCTGATTTCAGGGTTAGGCTTTATTCGTGGCCCAGCACGGCCCCCTGAAATCTATCTATAGCTGGAGAAAACTCTCAGCCCGTATTTTTGTGTATTTTTCTTCCCCAAGGGTTCTTTTATTGCTATTTTGGGGGTAATTGTATCAGGAGCCTTGTGGGTTTAATGTCTTTCCTCCACCATCTTGGCTCTGCCCCCCCTTCTAGGATTTCTTAATGTACAGTTCCCAGACTGTTGTTTGGTGATGGTTCTCAGAGATTTCAAAGATTATTAAATTATCTTACTTTGACCTCTTTTCCAGTAAAGTTGTTTTTATATATTTTTTGAACTTTACATTTTGTCCATTTTTTAAAACTTTGAACTAATATTTTCCCTTGTCTCATTAAGTATTTGATTTCTGTTTTCTCCACCCTATCTTTTAGGGATCCATTACTTGAATAAGTTTTCTGCTTTTTGTTCTAAGCTATTTATTCTCCTTTAATTTTTTTCCTAAACTTCAATTTTATTTACAATTTCATCTTTTATATCTTCATTCATTTTTTTTCATTATAATCTTGTGTTCCTTGAGGTCAAGCCATTTTTTCCTCCCTCAAGCTCTGCTTATTTATTCTTATTCTCTTCTTCCATATTAACTTCTTGGATTTCTCCCATAATATTTCTTCATTGAGTTCCTGTTTTCTTTAAATTATTCATATTTTTACCCAGTTCTTGGTTTAGGATTTTGTGTCTAGGCCATCCTGCATTCTGGGATAATTTGGGTTGAATTTGTTTGGTCCTGTCCCCTCTGTGGTTTGAATTCTTCTTCTACTTCCAGTCCAAATCAGATAGCTGGCATTAGGCCCCTCCCTCAACCTCAACCCATGGCTTCTGTGTCAGTCTAATGGTGGTGCCTTGGACAGACCCTGTCTTCTTATATGATCCCCAGTCAGGGGGTTGATTCCATCTCCAGCTTTAACCCTAACAAGCCCCAGTATGATGCTGGAGATCCCTCTGGTTTCAGGCATTCTACATTCCTGGAGCTAATACCCAGATGCTAAGTTGTCATGGGCTCCTAATAATCCAAGTAGGGCAATCGTGTCCTGTCTCCCTATGCAAGTGACCTATGGGGTCTGGGTCTGGGTAATTTCTGTTCTAACAGACTAGAGTCTGGCCTATGAGCCCCCATTCATAGTGCTATTGTAGTTCAGTCGTGTCCAACTCTTTATGACCCCATTTGGGGTTTTCTTGGCAAAGATACTGAAGTGGTTTGCCATTTCCTTCTCCAACTTATTTTACAGATGAAGAAAGAAACTGAGACAAACAGGGTTAAGTGACTTTTCCAGGGTTACACAGCTAGTAAGTATCTGAGGCCAGATTTGATCTCAGAAAGATGAGTCTTCCTGACTCTAAGCTCAGCACTCTATCCACTGCACCACCTAGCTGCCCTATTCATAGTGCTAGCTAGATTAAGTTCTATTTGTGGAACCTCATGCTGGCTTCCCTGGCAAGGTTCTTCTTTCTATATCCACTGGCTTCATGCTGGTGTATTGGAGTTTATGCTGGCTTCTCTGGCATAAATCCTTATTTGTTCTTCTTCCATTTTCCACATTTATCTATATTTGTGTTGGCTTCTCTGGAGACACCCCTATACCAGCTACAACAGTTTCTGGTGTTTGGCGTTTGGTTTTGTTTTTTGTTGTTGTTTTTTTTTTATATAGTTCTGGACTGGTGAAGGAAATTACTTGTTTCTTTTTAGCTTATTTTTTTAATCATTGCTCTTCATGGGGTTATTTCAGATATTTGGGAGTTTTGTATAGGAGAATTAATCTTTCTTGTAACCTTTCACATTGCCTTCTTAATGAGCAGTTAGCTTAATTGTTTTACTTTATCCCAAGGAAGGTTTTAATTTGAGCCTGGGGGGTGGGGGTGAAATGACTGTAATATAAGGCAAAATGCATCAATAAAACATTTGAATGGAGAAAAAGAAGCGTTAAAAGGTGCTAGGCAGAGTGAGTCCCTAAGACATCATTTTTTTAAAGCTTATCATATTTTAGCATATAGGAAATAACTTAATATGCAAAAATAATTTCTTGTTCTAGTCATCTGAGTATTTTATATGTTTTATAAATATTCAACCATTATAGAATCAATTATTCTTGCATAACCAGATCACCAACTGGGTAGAGTAAAACGCAAAATGATTTTCAAATTATAAGAATAATGATGTAAAAATATTTCACACACTTCAACAATCGCAATACAGACCTATTGAATAAGACACACAAGATCCTGTAGGAATTTTATCAGGAGTGAGGACTATAGCTAAAAAATAGAGGAAATCTTTGACTTACAAATTTTCTGGTATATGGATAACCCTTATATAGCTTTGCAGCTGAGGAGTGTAAGTGAATATCAACTGTCTTATTGTTACTTAATTCAGAATTCCTGGTAAGTGTTTGAAATAGAAAGATACATCTCAAGGACATGTAAACAATCGAGAAATTTCTCATGCTCAGGAGTATCTAACAATCTCCAAACTATGACCCTACTCCCTCAAGTTCCCCTCCCCCCAACCCTCACCCTGCCCTGACCCCAACAAGATGCCCCTGCCAGATTAAGCTCTTCATCATGCTGCAAACTTAAGCATTTCTACTGACTGGACCTCCTTCAGTCTCTCCTCCCCTCTAACTGGAGTACTGAAGAGTAGAGTACCAAACTCTTCCCAATGCCTTCCTTTATAGATGGCAGAAACTGGACTTCTAGACTCACTCCACTCTGCAGATGCTGTTTTTCCAACAAAATTCCGCAGTTCATATTCCCACTTCTATCATTCCCCCACCTTTCTGTCTCTTTTTAAATGTTTTATCCCCCATTAAATTGTAAGTTCCTTGGGGGCAGAGAGTGCCTTTCTTATTTGTTTCCCTGGCTCTTAGTACAGTTCCTGGTGCATTTTGTTGTTATCATTCAGTTGTTTCAGTATGTACAACTCTTCATGACTTTATTTGGGGTTTTCTTGGCAAATACACTGGAATGCTTTGGTCATTTCCTTCTCCAGTTCATTTGACAGATGAGGAAACTGAGGTAAATGGGGTTAAATGTCTTACCCACAGTCACACAGCCAGTGTCTGAGGCCAGATTTGAATTTAGGTCTTCCTGACTCTGGGCCCAGTGCTCAATCCCCTTCACCATCCAGCTGCCCTACCTGGCACATAGTAGGTACTTCATAAAATTTTATTGGATTGGGATTGGAATTCAAAATCTATTTTCCCATAAACCAATGTTATATTAGATTGCACTGAAATAGTAACTTTAGTAATATCCCTCAGCTACATTATGAGTTAAATCAGCTTTTTTTGAGCTGGCCTGGAAACCTAACCAGCATACATAAATTGCTTCTATGGAAAAATATGTTCCAAGTCCCAAACAACCAACTTACAAATGAACTTTTGGAACACAACTTTTTTGTAAATTGGGGACAGCCTGTATTGCTGTTCACCATACAGTCACCCCCTTGTTACCTCCAAACACAGGGGACCAGAGCTAAATAGACTTGAGTTATTCAATATTTTTATTTTAAAAAATAAGGTAGCTAGTTATTTGTAAAATAAGCAAGAGTTGTTTGAATTACACTCTATTTTGAATAAATCACTAGGCTTACTAAATCCTGAGCTCTTCTTCCCCCCACCATCACCCTTTGCAACTACCCTTTTTCTTTTAAAGAAATTAGTCCCTGAACTAGACTCTGCTACTGTTTTCCAAGAGTTTCATAGTTATAAAAGACCTCAAAGGTCAATTAGTCCAGTGAATACCAGAACTAGAATGTCCATTAAGTGTGAGGCAGAGTTGTGCAAAGTCATTCGCCTCCCTCTATCTTCCAGTCTTCAAAATCCAGGGTCAGAACAAACATTCCGACAACTGGAAGTGACCTAGGATGCAGTGGATGACTTTGGCATCTTTGATCTCTGACCAGGCTCTAAGTGTTCCGTGGCCTTTGGAACAAATTGTTCCCCTGTTCCCATTCCACAGAGGAAAGTCTTCATGTGCTTAAGGTAGGCATTCTCTTAACTCAACTAGAGATTGAGGCCTGTCAGTTGCCCTTAACCTAGTTTAGCCCTTCTGTCCAGACAGTTTTACAGGCCCCTGTGAATAGTACAGCTTCTTGGAGCCATAGGTGAGAGTTAGGTGAAAGGCAGACATCAAAGGTGGATGAGCAGCCCTGGTGTGAGAGTTTGCTGAGCCCTCACAGACAATAGGAAAGGAGATTACCACCAAATCCAGCTTTAACACAAGCAAATAAGCCTATATCTTCCCAGCATGATTAGAGATAGACTGGAAGAAGTCACAGCCAGTAGGGCTCTGTGTCCAGAGGCAGCAAAAACAGATCCCAGGGTAGTCACAATGCTCCAGGGTGATCAGAAATCAATAGCAGAAACCTTGCAAGCCACCAGGACAGCAGCAACCAGTGTGGCACAACAGTGCTGAGTCTGGGACATGCCATGAATCCAGAGAATCCAAGATCCCTAGTCTTGAAATGTCATAGAGGGTTCAGAAAAACCACTGCTCTTATCGTTAAAGATATAGGTTATGGTCAGTGTAGGAACCCAAGTGATTCAGAGCAAGAATAAGATAAGTGGACAACACCTCCCAAAAATTCAGTGGAAGATAGAGTCTGGTCCTGGCACAAATCTCCAATTCATAAACTAAAGCTGAAAAGATGAGTAAACCAAATAAGACACTGATCAGTATCAAAAATTATCATAGATCTAGCATCACCCAAAAATCCATCCTTGAGGGAAAGAGTAATTGTAACAAAAAGCAGTGACTACAAGGAAAATATGTCTTTTCAGCAAGGACTTCATGAACACCTAGCAGAAATGAAGCAAAACATTTTTTAAAAGAATTAAAATCTCTAGATCAAAAACTTAGAAATAAAATAAATAGCTTAGGAGATAAAATAGTAAACCAAGCCCTGAAAATAGACTTCCTAAAAACTAGAAGAGACCAAACAAGAATCAATATCCAAAGTTCAGAGTGAACTGGAAATTATTTTTAATTTTTTTAAACTGATGAAGCACCCACTTTCCTTAACAAATCAAATGGGGTCCAGTTGGCATACCTGTTCATATCCCCAATTCCATAAAGCTCTTTGGGATCCTGGAGAGAATTAATCATTGTCCTCTCAAGTGTCTCCCCCATGGTTTACACAAAAGAATCACAGCAAAGTCCATGGTGACACAATGCTTCTTGGCCTTTCCAATGCCAAATTTATACACGTACATACACACATACATGCACACACATATACACACACATACACATACCATTTCCTTTAGCAGTTATGTAATATATAGATATAGAATAGTTTCTTCAGAATAATTTTAGATAAAACCAAAATTCCAGAAATTTTACTTATTTTACATTCTCTCACTGTCAGGGTCCCTCATGTCACACCTCAACTGACTGGTTATGATGATAAACAACTATAGGAATGAGGACTGCTTATTTAGATACACTTTCATTTCCAAAAAGTTATTCAAAATAAAACAATTCTTTCCCCATTCACATACTAATATGATTCCCTTAGAGCTTCTTTCAGTAGACCTCTTCAGAGGCAATTGGGTGATGGTGGCCAATAGTAATGCCAATACATTCAGTCTCAGCAAAGGCAGATCAAATCTCATTCTTCCATATTCTTTTCTAATGAGGAGAAAAATATTTCCAATCATAAAAAAAAAATCAATCCCACCTGGCTGCTTTGAAAGTAAACTGAGGGGCAGCTAGGTGACGCAGTGGATAGAGCACCAGCCCTGGAGTCAGGAGGACCTGAGTTCAAATTCGACCGCAGACACTTAACACTGGCTGTGTGACCCTGGGCAAGCCACTTAACCCCAATTGCCTCACCAAAAAAAAAAAAAAAAAAAAAAAGTAAACTGAATTCTGAAGAAATCCCCAAATAAAACTTAGAAGAGGCTTAAATTACTAGACCAGAAAGCCCAGAGACAACCCAAGTACTGGACCTAAAAATCAGCTATTTACCACAGCTATCTTCCAGTACCCAAAGCTCTTAAGGACTCAGCACATATTTGTATTCATCTTGCCTTCCTGAATGGTCAGGAAACTTACTCTTCAATCTCCCAATCTTCACTGTAAGCTTTTGTTGCTCCATTGTTTCAGTCCGGACTCTTTAGGACGCCATTTGGGGTTTTCTTGAAAAAGACACTGGACTAATCTGCCATATCCTTCTCCAGCTCATTTTAAATCTAAAGCAAAAAGTGTTGTGACTTGCCTAGGGTGACACATCTGGTAAATGTTTGAGGCCAGACTTGAAGTCTCCCTGACCAGGTACTCTATCTACCGTGCAACCGAGCTGCTTTAAGTTAAAAAAGATAGGGCCCTTCTCTGTCTTAGAGTAGATAAAATAAAGTAAAGCAGGGCTAAGGCATTCTTGAAATAGTGTTCCCAGAGTCAGTCAGCAATCAGGAGAATGGAGTGGAGCCCCTAGGTAGAAGCTCTTCTAGGGCATGGTCTCTGGTATGGGTGGTAAGTGGTGGTTGAAGAGGCTGTGAAGGAGGTAGCCTGAGAAAAGGAAGTTCTTTGGACTAAAGGTATAATTTGGCAGACTCTTTAAGGTAAACGCATCATGGAAGCTCATGAGCTATAATTTTAAGGACTATATATCTATGGAATAGCCTTTCCTTGTGGAGAGGGGGGAAATGTACCTTCCCTACAATTTTAGATACATTCTTAGTACTACTGAGGGGAGCTAGGTAGCCCCACAGTGGATAAAGCATTGGGTTTGGAGTTAGGAAAACTCATCACGAGTTCAAATCTGGCTTCACACATTCACTAGCTAAGTTACCCTGGCCAAGTCACTTAACCCTTTTTGCCTCAGCTTCCTCATCAGTAAAATGAGCTGGAGAAGGAAATGGCAAAATACTTTAGTGTCTTTGCCAAGAAAACCCTAAATGGGGTCACAAAGAGTTGGACACTTAACTACACTAAGGCTGTCTCTCCCATGTGAAAAATGAGAATAATAAATACAACTCAGTTATATAATGTTTTAGAGTCTGTTGTAACATTGCGATAACCTTGCATGGCAAATAGTGCCAGGATTATTACCTCCATCTTACAGAAGAGGACACTGAGGCTCAAAGGTTAAATGACACTTTCACTATTACAACAAACAGCTTCTTGTTGTAGAGTCATTTCACTTGTGTCATATTCTTCATGACCCCATTTGGGGTTTTCTTGGCAAAGACACTGGAGTGATTTGCCATTTCCTTCTCCAGCTCATTTGAAAGATGGGGAAACTGAGGCAAACAGGGTTAAGTGACTTGCCCAGGGTCACACAGCTAGTAAGTGTCTGAGGCAGGATTTGAACTCAGGAAGAGGAGTACTTCTGACTCCAGGCCTCCTATACACTACACCACCTAGCTGCCCCATCACAACAGCTAATTATTGCTTTTTTACTCTTGTCTAGGCCTCATTCCATTACATGACACTGCTTCTCTAGTTCTCACAGAGCTATTGTGAGGATCATATATTTAGAGTTGAAAGAGTCCTTAGAGGGCATTGAGTCCAACCCCCTCATTTTACTGATGAGGAAACTGAGGCCCAGAGAAGTTAAGTGACCTGCTCAGAATCCTACAAATAGTTTCTGAGACAGAAATTGAATTTGGGTCTTCCTGACCCCAAATCCAACTCTATCCATTATGCAAATAGGTCAAAATGCATGTGACTCCAGAAGACCCCTCTACTTTTTTTTCATAATGTAGTTTCTTGACAAAGACAATATTTTTTGAGTAGGATCCTTTCAGTACTCTACACTTCAGTTTCCCTACAGAGTGGGAGAACAAAAGAGGTCACCCATTTGACTGTGCATTGATGTGTGTTTTTAGCAAAACCACAATGTCTGAAAGTCAAAGGAAACATTTTTTTTCCTTGCATCTCCAATAAACTTCTTTTCATTTGAGGGAATTGAAACATACATATTTACACATGCATACACATGATGTGTATGTAGGTATATATATATATATATATATATATATATATATATATATATATATATATATATATATATATATATATATATGTATACACACACACACATATACCTATATTTAAACAGGAAAGTGACAATGAGAAATGAAACCTAATGAAAAATATGGGCATAAACCAAAGACCCTGAGAAGTTATAGACAGAAAGAAAAAAATTGATATACTGTGTAAGAAAAAAGAATTCATATACTGTGTAAGAAATCTACTGACTCAAATCCATGAAGAAATGTTTGATAAACAGGACCACAGTGGCATCTGCTGGGAGTAGCATGCTAAAGCAGCTGAAATGTCCATCAACCTAAACCATTTTATAATACACCATACCCAAAAATAACAATAAAAAATTAATACTTCTTGAATTCCACATATCCTGACATCCTAATTTTGGTTGCTTTGGTTTTGTTTTTACAACAGGGAAGAACTGAATGGATCCTAGAAAAATGGAGAGGAAATAAAGATGTTTCATCATCATAGATGGTTTTAACTAATGTGTAATGATAATGACCCCATCTATAGAGAGTGGGTTCCACATGTGTAGTGAGACTCATTTGTTGTGAGGGCTTTCCCCCACCTGTATCATGAAAGTGTCCACATGTGTCTCAAAGGGAAGCAGAATAGACATCTCTATCTCCTCCCACCTTTCTCTAAAAGAGACTTTAATTCCTGCCAGGAGGAAAAGCAGGAAATTGAGGGCAGAGGGAAAGGGGGTCAGGCTTGAATTATATCCCCCTGCTATGCTCCCTTAAATATTCTTAATCTAGGGGATATGATTGGGTTCAATCTAACTTATGATCACTATGTCATTATCATTGGGGGGAAGCAGGACCCCAAGCTCTATACTCAAGGTTTGACCCCTTTCCCACCAATACTAGTTCCACAATGAACATACATGGCAAAGAGCAAAGAAATCCATTTATTCAAAACATAGCAAAACAGAAATCAGAGAAGTTATACATAGGAGAATATATACCATATGATACACAATGAAGGAGCTCTCCGATTGGAAGAAATGTAATCCACCTCAATCAAGAGAAAGAGAAGAGAGTTCTGTATCTCACCCTCTTCTGTTCAGAAGAGGGAGGATTATAGAGGGGAAAGATAACATGTTCTGTTTTTGATTTGTTGAGTTGAGGTACCTCTGGCACCTATTTGGGAAATGGAGGATTGAAGTGCAGAATCAAAACTAGCCTGGATTCTAGATCTAGGACTCATCTGCATAGAGACAAAAATCAAACCCATTCTGCATTCTCCCAGTTTAGCAATCTGGGGATGAGAACGTGCTGGAGACTGCCAGCTCTGCTCTTGTCTATCCAGAGGCTTGGGTTTGGGGTTTTTCACACTTCAGCAACCCGAAGTGGGTTCTTCTCTCAAATCTGGAAGGCAAAAGCCCCCAAAGTGACTAAATGATTGAAGAGTCTCAAAGAGGGTTGAAGAAGGCTAGAGATCTGCTATCACCAACTTCACCCCACCCCTCACACAGAGCAGGGCATTCATCTCCATCGAAGGGGAGAGAGACCTATACCAATGGGCTTTGGGTCAAGAGTTACAAATGCAATACATATTTTTTTTTAAATTAAGCCATTCTTTGATTCTAGATCAATTAACAAATATTTGTCACTGTGCTAAACTCTGGGATACAAAGAAATGCAAAAACAGTAACTGTTATCAAGTAGTTTACATTCTGATGGAATAGATAACATATAAATAAATAGGTATAAACAAATACATACATAGATAACCTTTGTGGGGAAGACTCCAGAGTCTGGAGGGAACAAGAAAAGCCTTTTGCAGAACATGGCGTCTGAACTGAAACTTAAAGGAAGCCAGGAATTCTAAAGGAGAGTGGGGTAAGGAGGGTGAGCATTCTAAGCATAAGAGTCAATCAGTCAACATTTATTAAGCTCCTACTATGTGCTAGGCACTATGCTAAGCTCTGAGCATATAAATAAGAAAAAGAAAAACAGTCCCTGCTCTCAAGGAGCTTACCGGAAGACAATACACTAAAAGAAACTGAAGAGGGTTCAGGGGTAGGAAACACCAGAGGGTCCCCAGCTCAGAGACATGACATTTGTAGAGTTAAAAGGAAAAGTTAGCTAGAAACTTTTGAGCCCTCTATAAAAGAAGGCTTTGGGAGGAGCTTATTGCTCTGCCCTCCAGCCCTCCAATCAGTGGCTAAGGAAGCTGGGAAGGGGTTGAGTAACAAAGTTGAATCAAATCTTCATGATGATGAGATTTCAAGTGATGAGTTTATCCTGGGGTAGGCATGGGAATCAGAACTAGGCAGAGCAGCTGATGGAGAATGGAAACAGACAGCCAGTATAAAGCTTTGGTGATGGGAGGTGAAGAGTTGTGTGTGTAGGAAAAGAAGTAGACCAATGGAGCTGATCACAGACTACATGGAAAGGACAAAAATCTAAGACTTGAAAACTAGGAAACAGGTTGTGAAGAGATTTAAATGCCAAAGGACTTTACATTTGATCCTGGATATAACAGGAAGCCATTAGAATTTATTGAATAGAGGAGGTTACATGTTCAGATGTATACTTTAGGAAAATCACTTTGGCAGCTGTGTGGCAGATGGATTTAAATGAAGAGAGAATTAATGCTTGGAGACCAATTAGAAGGCACAATAGTCCAGGAAAAAAGTTGTGAGAATTTAAACTAGAGTGGTGGCTATATGAGTGGAAAGATACTCACAGATGGGACATATGGGGAGGCGCAGCAATATTGTAGAAGTAGAAATGACAAGATTGCCACAAGAGGATAACATGGGTGTCCTGGAAGATGGTTTTGTCTTCAATACTGATAAGGAAGTTCAGAAGAGGGAGGATTATAGAGGGGAAAGATAACATGTTCTGTTTTTGATTTGTTGAGTTGAGGTACCTCTGGCACCTATTTGGGAAATGAAGGATTGAAGTGCAGAATCAAAACTAGCCTGGATTCTAGATCTAGGACTCATCTGCATAGAGACAAAAATCAAACCCATCAGAGCCTATGAAATCAACAAATGAGATAATATTGAGAGAAAAGAAAAGAGAACCTGTGAGAAAATGGGTAGCTGTCTCCTCTCAATGAGGATATAACAGTCAATCATACTCCTCCAGATCTTTTTTTAGGACAAAGGTCTCAGATCCCCTCCTCCCCCTCTAGCTAACAAAATCACATGGTTCAAGGAGCCCTGGTCTCAATAAGGTCTGCTCCTGAGTTGTGTCCATATAAGGAAGAATAAGGTCCATTCCCATATAAGGAAGAACTGATTAAGGATGGGAATACTGCATTCCAATTAGCTAGTTTTTGCAAGTAGATTGTGACCCTTAAGTAATGGGACCAGTTATGAAAAGGGGGAGGTTCCATTCACATTAGGGACTAGGGTTTAAGACAGGACCTACTAGCCCCCATTCTTTGCATCCATTAGCTACACACTAGGATGCCTCCTCATGAGAAGGAAATAAATGAGCCTTTGTCACATCGCTGCCGAGTTCCTGAGAATTATTGAGAAGAGGATTGTTTTCCCTTAGAGAACCCAAGACAGAGTTGGAGAGCACACCCTGGTTTGCAGCATGACATGGACAAATATCTTGCAAGAGATACTGGAGAAGGAATGGTAAAGCTGGTGGGAGGATAGCCAAGTCAGAGCAATATCATGAAAACCCAGAAAGAAGAGAGTATCCAGGGTAAAAAAGTGATTAACAATGTCAAATGCAACAGAGAGGATAATAGGGTTGAGGACAGAGAAAAGGACATTATATTTGGCAATTAGGAGTTCATAGTAACTTTTTAGAAAGCAGTTTTATTTTAGTAATAAGGTCAGAAGGAAGATTACAGAAAAAGTGAGAAACTGCAGAAAAGAATGAGAGAAATGAAATAAGAAGAATCAAGTGTTGACAGCTTAAGGAATTAACAAAGAAGAGGGGAGATATAGGATGATAACTAGCAGGGAAAGTAGGATAGAATGAGCATCTTTGAAGATGAGGGAGAAGTGTTTGTAAGGAACAGGAGAGGAGCCAATGGATAAGGAGAGATTAAAGATTAAAAAATGATGATGATGGTAGGGACAATCTGTTGGAGAAAGGGGAGGAGGTAGGATCAAGGGTTCATGAAAAAAGGTTGGGCTTGACAAAAAGAAGGGCCACCTCTTCATAAGAGATTGGAGTATGAGAGAGAGTAGAGAAGGACATCAGCAATGTATGATTGAGAGGGGATAGAGATCTTGGCAAATAGCCCAGATTATTTTTGGTGAAGTGTTAGATGAGGTCTTCATCTGAGAAGGGAGGATAGGACGGAGAGTACCAGTAGAGATGAGAAATTTTGGAACAGTTGCTCTGTTGAGTGCAACAGAGATTTGATTAGAAAGCAATAAAGAAATGCCTTGCTGTTGTGAGGGCCCAGTTGAGAGTAAATAACATAAATTTGTAGTATATTCAATTAATATGGTTTTGAGACTTCCTCCAATTCCACTGAGCAGTTTGTCAAGATAAGGAGAAAAAGGCAGATGATGAAAGTGCCCAGGGTTTGGATCTGACAAGGATTGATTAGTAGATAGGGCAAGGAAGCAAGTATTTGAGAATCAAGGACAGTTTAAAGTTAAACTGATTCACCAAAGGGTTGAGATTCCAAAAGGCAGGAAAGTGTAGCTAAGGCAGGGCTGATGGCTTAGGAAAGTATTAAGGAAGAGAGGGTTGAGGTCCTGGTGAGGAGGAAGAACAAGGTTAAGGGTAATAAGGAAAAGGGAAGGATGGAATGATAAAAGATTATGATCAGATAAAGGAACTTAAGTGTTCATGAACATGGAAGCTGAACACTTTTAGGTGATGGCAAGATCAAAGTTATGACCATGTCTGTGTGTAGCTGAGGTGAAGTGGCACAGCAGGTCAGAAAAACTAAGCCACTTGAGGAATTAGGAAGTTAAAGTATGTGAGGGAATATCAATATAAATATTGAAGCCAATATGAATATTGAAGTCTTCCAGTATGGGAGAAAGAATTAAGGTAGAAAAAAAGACAGTGAACCTTGAAGTTTTAGTAGATAATGTCCTCTAGTATCTGTATTGGGTGATAAATTTTGATAGCAGGAACCTCAAAGCAGAGGTTGATGTGTAATGATGGTAAAGGAAACATCTAGTAAAGCCAATGGAGAGCAAGGAGTATTATAACTGCAACCCTTCTCCCTGAAATACTCATACACCAGAGAATAGAGAATGTAAAGGGGGAAAAAAACCATAGCAAGTGCTGGAAAGTTTGGCCAAGGAAGAGATGTTATCAGGCAGAAGCCCCATCTCAGCGAATGTCAGAAGATGGAAGGAGTGAGAAAGGAAGAGGTTTAAGATAAAGGGAAACTTGTGAATTATGGAACGTGTGTTCCACAGGGCACAGTGGGAGAGCCAGAAGATCTGGAGCAGGACAGTGTAAGAGCAGAGTTGAGGTAGGTAGGAATAAGAGAAGGAAGAGCTAAGGTTGGGGAAGGGAGATTTGGAGCAGAGGGATTCGCCATCACTGAGATGAGGAGTATATAAGGGGGTAAGTATATACTAATTTTTCTTTTTTTTAGTGAGGCAATTGGGGTTAAGTGACTTGCCCAGGGTCACACAGTTAGTAAGTGTTAAGTTTCTGAGGCCGGATTTGAACTCAGGTATTCCTGACTCCAGGGCCAGTGCTCTATCCACTGTGCCACCTAGCTGCCCCGTATATACTAAATATTAAGGAATAAGTCTAAGCAGAGAGGGTTGACAGAGGTGCTTTGAGGGAGGCATATGATTTTTTTTTTCTTTTTGTAGGGCAATGGGGGTTACTAGTAAGTGTCAAGTGTCTGAGATCAGATTTGAACTCAGGTACTCCCGAATCCAGGGCCAGTGCTTTATCCACTTCGACACCTAGCTGCCCTGAGGGAGGCATATGATTAAACAGTAAGATGTCCCTTAAGGCCTAACCTCATGATGTGCTGCCCCTAAAGAAGAAGATT
Organism: Dromiciops gliroides; assembly: GCF_019393635.1. NCBI lineage: Eukaryota > Metazoa > Chordata > Mammalia > Microbiotheria > Microbiotheriidae > Dromiciops > Dromiciops gliroides. Next base: position 576,166,334 of record NC_057862.1, read on the forward strand.
TAACTCACTGGAGTCTGGGAGACTAGTCAGAAGACATGAGAAGATGGTGTGAGGCGGGTAAGTGAGCCCCTACAGTAGGAACCATCCAGAAGCTGATGATATGAGCCACCTTGCCTCATAAATAACTATTTTCCAAAAAATATTCTGAGCTTAACTGTCCAGTTCAGATGTTATGAACTAGGGGCCATTTCACTGCAAGAAAAGTAAAGAAAGTAGGCAAAAGAAATAAAAAAATGTAGCATGATAACTAAGTAATGTGCTATTAACAGCTCCAAAAAAATCTTCAGGTATAGTTGAAGTGTCACAGAAATATGATAATTTTCAACAGATTTCAGCTAACTATGCTATTTCTACCTAAATCCTTTTTGCTATTCAATAATCATGAATTGGAGGTACACTAAAAAGGCTACAACTTATAGGTGGAAATGTTCCCATTTTATAGAGAGACTTAACAGTTAGTCCAGAGAAATGCTATAGCCTTTTAGAACTATTTAAAATTATTATAGTTCTTCATTTCAAGTAGGATAATAAAACTCTGCCCAAGTAAGAACTAATCCTACTACTTTCCACAGTCATTTAAAAAAAAAAAAAACACTTGTATTAACTTTTCAAACCATGTGCATCTCATTTTATCTTAATAAGGCTAAGAGGTAGGAAGAGTAGATGTTAATATCCCCAAAAAGCTGCAGAACAGTTAAAAGATTTGCCTAGGGAGAGGCAACTAGTCAATAACAAAGTTGACACTAAAATTGAGGTCTCCTGACTCTCCTCCAATACTCTTCCCACCAGACTCTACAGCCTCAATCCTCAAAGCTTGAATGTTACCAAAGTAGTTTCTAATGAGTTCATTCTTTTGTTCACCCTACTTATCTAATCAGAGCTAACCTTTCTTTGGCAAGGCTAATTGCCCTCTTTAAAGTGTATTCAAAATTCACTTGGTTTTAAATGGCCCTAGAAAGGTTTTCCAAATGGGTCAGCCTAGCTTGCCTGAGAGTATCTATTGCAGCCTTTTTTTCCTGACTTTTTAGACAGGAAAGCAAGTGAATAGATAGCATTTGGAGAAAAGGGAGCTTCTTAAAATGTTGCTATGAAATCATTGAATTTCAGAGCTAGTGAAAGCCATGGAGATGGTAAATTCAATCCACTGATTTTACAAGTATAGAAACTAATGTACAGAACAACTAAATACCTTATCCAATGTTGCTAGCTGGTGCCAGAACTAGGATTAGAAACCAGGACTCCTTTTCCCAGGTATTTTCTACTATGCCATACTACATGAATGAGTGCTATATATATGATGTGAGGAAAACGACTCCTGCTCAATAATTCTCTGGAACTCAGCAGTGACGTGACAAAGGCTCGTTTGCTGTCATTTTCGCGAGAATGGGCAACCCAGTGTGCAGCTGATGGGTGCAAAGAATGAGGACTCGAAGACCCCATTTTAAACCCTAGTCCCTAACGTGAATGAAACCTCCCCTTTTTCATCACTGGTCCAATTACTCAAGGGTTACATTCTAAGGGAAAAAACTAGCTAATCAGAATTCAGTATTCCTGACCTTAATTTCCATAATTATTGACCTAATTGAGACCAGCTCAGGGGTCTAAGAACCATGTGATTTTGTTTGCCAGACGGGGAGGAAGGGAACTGAGACCTTCGTCCTAAAACAGGTCTGGAGGAGTATAATTTGAATGGTGACTATTACATTCTTATTGAGAGGAGACCATCCCCATTTCCTCACATATGAATAGAAGTGTTCTGCAATGGATCACATGTTTTAAAAGAAGTGAAGACAAGAATCCAGGGAAAGAGAAACTGTTTTATAAGGGGAATGATCTTTCAACTGGGAAGCCTAGAAGAAAAATAGCAGGGAGTAGAAATTGAAGACAAGTGAGGAGTAGGTCAGAATAGCATCTAGCTGCCCTCAATTAGTTTAAGTTACCAGGTCTGGTCGATCAAATTCCTAGAATAATGAAAGAACTAGTTTGTGGGATTGATGAGCCATAATGACGTCGGAAAGTTCTTCATGAATGGGAGTCATGCCCTATCGAAGTGGAGAAGATCAAATGTTGCCCTGATCTTCACAAGAAGAGGTTAGAGGCTACAAAGTATGGAACGGTGAGCTTCAATTCTATTCCTAGTAGAGTTGCAGAACACATTGTTAAAAGAATAGCTTTTGAGCACTCAGTAATGTTGTTAGGTCAATTTAACTTGGGTCTGCCTCTTCAAGACCTCATTTGGGCTCTTCTTGGCAAAGTTCCTTAAGTGATTTGTCATTTCCTTCTCCAGCTCATTTTACAGATGAGGAAACTGGGGTAAACAGGATTAACTGACTTGTCCAGGGTCATCCAGCTAGTGTCTGAGGCCCGATTTGAACTCAGAAAGATGTCTTCCTAACTCCAAGCCCAGCACTCTATCCACTGTGCCCCCTAGCTGTCCTCATCAGCAATAGGGCATCAGAATAACAAATGATTGCCCCAATAATAATCCAAAATTCAGTTCCTTTCCAGGGGTAAAGGACCAGTTGTTTGAATGTTTTCTTTCTGTGGCTAGTGATACATTTTCTGTGGGGTAAAGTCAAGTCTGGAAATACCTAATCCTGATATTGTACATTGAGTATCTGTTATAGGAGTTTGGGGCCCTATTCCTCGTAGAGTCACAAGTTATCCGCAAATACTCAAATAGATTTGTGATTTCATTGATTTGGCAGTGCCCTCCAATGATACAGATTGCAACCTCTCCCCACTCCCCATGCCTGCTATTATTATGAGATTCTTGTCCAAAAATTTACCACAGAAGTTCCATTCAACATGCTAAAGACTTTCTTTGATTTCTACTAATATTGCAACAGTACACTTTAGCTTCCTGTCACTCCTCACCTAATGACCAGCCTATCTTCCTTTCCTACTTTATAATTTGTTGACGTCTTTTTTGCTCCTGTTCTTTGAAATTACTCATTGGTTATATGTAACAGACCACACACACTAATCATTCTCTTTTCCATTGCCCTCTGGGTGATAGTCATTTTTAATTCGTCAGAATATGTTATATTCCATGCTTTGCTGCAATGGAGCAACACCAGTAGAATGTTGGTATTTTAAGACTGGGTTTTCTTTAGACCCAGGTTAGTATTATTCAGTTGAGTTTGATTCCATAGGAACAGTGATTGTTACTATTGTACTTAACTACTGATATACAATTAGTCAATCAAGCAAATCCAATTGTTTAACCAATGTCCAGTGTGGTGGAGGTGACTTAATGGTATGGAAAGCCCCCCAGCTATTTTTAGTTGTGCCTCCACCCTTGTTATCCTTTCACTAGGGAAATGGTCCTATGACACTTGGCCAATAGGTCCTATGAGGACTTGACCAATGGATGACCTTATTTTCATTTTGTTTTTGTTTTGCAGGTCAATGAGGGTTAAGTGATTTGCCGTCATATAGCTAGTAAGTGTCAAGTGTCTGAGTCCAGATTTGAACTCAGGTCCTCCTGAATCCAGGGCCAGTGCTCTATTCACTGTACCACCTAGCTGTCCCCTGTTTTCTTTCTTTCTTTCTTTCTTTCTTTCTTTCTTTCTTTCTTTCTTTCTTTCTTTCTTTCTTTCTTTCTTTCTTTCTTTCTTTTCCCCCATCTATTGCCCAGAATGGGACAAATGAAAGACCATCAGCTCTGTCCATATTTGGTTATCCTCTGCCAGCTAATCTATCATAAAAAGGAACTAAAATTTCTCCTCAAAAGTCGAGACATAGGTCTATCAACCAGTAAGACTATGTATTTTGCTTTGCCTCTTCTGTATCATCTGGGGTAGCAAGCACAATAAAACTAGGACTTTAAGTAAAGGGGGCTTGAGGTCTATTTCATTTGAGGGGGCTATGGACCCTTCAATAAAGTGCTATTGACTCAGAGCTCTGCCTCAGTTTCTTTTATTGTAGATTGTACAAAATGGAACCCCACATCTGTATTCTCTGTCCTAGATATACATAACTGATGGAAAAATTCTATAGGTAACCCATCCAAATGTATGTGATAATCTAGAAGTAAGATGCAGCTCGTTTTAGGTATGTGTAGTTTTGTTTGTAGAAAAGGGCAAAAACATGGACAATTCTGGTAGAGAAATCAGCCCTCAGAGAATAGTACTTAACTGAAGGTAAAGATGGCCAAAATCTCCTGTTTAATAGGAGTTCATTTACGCATAGTGAATATCAGAAATCTTAATCATTAGAATTTTTGGTGACTATAGACCAATTATATATTGCCTACTTAAGTCATGAATGTCTAGCTGAAATATGAAATTAGGTTTCTAAGCCAAAAGACAGAAATGAGTTACTTCTCACAAGGAAACTCTTCTTCAAAGCTTTGGAATAACAGAACTCATGGAAGAGAACAGAAGCAGAGAATACCCAAAAAGAAGAGCAAAGATGGAAGAAAATTTAAGGGGAACTTCAAGTAGTAGAGACTGTTCCGGGGCAGCTAGATGGCACCGGCCCCGAATTTAGGAGGACCTGAGTTCAAATCCGGCCTCAGACACTTGACACTTACTAGCTGTGTGACCCTGGGCAAGTCACTTAACCCTCATTGCCCTGCCCCCCCAAAAAAATGAAGGACTGTTCCCTGCTGCTTGAAGAGAGACAAACTCAGCTGAATCTAGCTGAGCAGAGGGCTTAGAACTATAGGTAGGGAAGAACCAAGAGGAATTTCTCTCTTCCCTACCTATATTAGCCATGGTATCTATATACATGCCCAGAGGGAAACACACAATCTAGCAATTGGAAAAGTCTAAGTTTGAGGTACAGTTGAGGGATCATTGACAAACACTCCGAAAAGATAGAGACAGACAGACAGCTGCTTGAAGCTAGAAACAGATTCAAGGAATGTGACCTGGGGCAACAAAGAAAGGGCATAGCTAGTGTTAACTAGTGACTTATGAGAAAGATAGCCTAAGCAATCAAGAATCAAACTACAGAGAAGAGCAGGCCCAAGGATCCTAGATGACCCACCAGAAGGAATGCTGCTTCTAGGAGGAAGCTTTGTGAGCCTGGTGAGGACTTCACTAGGAATGAAAAGATATCTAGACCCTATAGTAAATAGAGTAGCTTTGAATACATGTGCTCCTAACATGTGTGACACAATATCACTATATTCTAAGTTTGGGACCATTATTCCAATGGATTCTGTGTATTTGTAGGAAAGTATATCCCAATGTTTTGGGAAGAAAAGGATGTGTGCAATGCCATCTCGGTAAGTGCAATGCCTTTGCTAAAAACTATTCAAGGCTACTGTCTGTTAATAGGAGATACACTAGTGGGAGCTCATGATCTTGTGAAGCTTAAAATCTAATTGTGATGTCTAAAAATCTAATGTGTGGTCGCCTTAAATTAGAAACTCATAGCACCAGTCCTTGGGGCATTAAGCATTTATTTAAGTATAATAGCGGTTAGTAAAGAAAACATGTGGAGTTCAGAAAGAAAGAACCTAGTTCCCTGCACCTGCAGCTGCTCCTACCGTGACCTCCAAACCAAAATAAAGATTCCCCCATACCCCTCAAGCTGAAGCTCCCTGCAGTCCTCCCCATGTGTGGTCCCCATATACAGCTCCAAGCTAATTTGCTGGTAGCATTGATTGACATGACTTACAGATGGTTCTCTGAATAGATGTAACTTCCAGATGCTAGTCACATGCTTTCTCCTCAGGAGGGCATTGCCCTGGTTCTCACAATGTCTTTCTCAGAAGGCAGGTGGCACTCTGATTCTCACAGTCCCCCTTGTGCTTCACGAAGAAACATTGTTTCCTTACATGAAGCAATAACATTACAGATATTTATGACTAACAAAGTAAAGAGAATGAAAAGAGAAAAAGAAATTGAGCAACCCATTAACAAAAGCTAAAGGGAGCACTCCCCTTTTAGCAGGTGGATATTACAGAGAAAAAATTAAAGGGGGCATTCCCCTTTAGTAAGTGGACATTATAAACAGGAAAATGACCATTTAAGTCTTTGGAAGTCTTTTCTCAGATGAATCTTGAGATGTCCTCTGGGTGTAGTTATGGAAAGTCTTTCAGGTGTAGATGCTGATGATCAAGGCTATCAAGTCTCAGCTGTGGAGTTTCAGGTGTGATTGTAAAGTCCCTCAGGTATTTCAGATACTGGTAATCAACTGGGAAATTTTCCTACAAAATTAAGCTTAAGACAACTTTAAATAGCTTTGCCAATAACCAAATCAAACAATATGACTTCTCCAGTGCATAGAGCACCAGTCCTGGATTCAGGAGGACCTGAGTTCAAATCCAGCCTCAGACACTTGACACTTACTAGCTGTGTGACCCTGGGCAAGTCACTTAACCCCAATTGCCTCACCAAAAAAAAAAAGGTTAAAAAAAAAAAGAGTTCTCAAAAACGTGTCTAAGGAAATTCATAATCTTTTAGAGATTTTACAATTATTGTCCAGTTGTTATGCATGAAACATATAATAAAAAAATTGAAACATTCTCTAAAACTTAATATTACTACACTCTGTAGTCTTGTAAGTATAAACTCACAGAACATCCTATTACAGGAAAGTAGTAATGAACCTCTGAGGAAAGATACTAAATGGGTTACTACAATTCACAGATTCAAGAATTTGGAAGGCTTTTATATAGGAAAGGAATTAAGCTTGTATTGTTTGGTCTCAGAAGGCTGAACTAGGAACAATAAGTAGGAGCTGCAAAAAGCAAATTTAGGCCTAAAGTCAGAAAAACTTTCCCACAAATTGTTTGCCTTTTCAAGGGGGGGAGGGGGGGAGAGGCATGGAAGGAAGGGAAAGAATTTGAAACTCAAAATATTTTTAAATGATTGTTTTTTTAAATTGTACATGTAATTGGGAAATATTCAATGAAATCAATATAACCATCCCCCTCATCATTTCTTATAGCACAGTATTGTTCAATCATCATCAAATACTTCAACAAGTTCAGCCATTTCCCCAATTGATGGGCAAAGAGGGTGTGGGGGGGAGGCAATGCTTTTTCAGATATTAGTTGAGTTAGTGGCCTATGAAGGCCTTTTCCACTCTTAGATCCTGCAATTCTGACAATGATCTGAATTCAGATAATCCCATTGTAGTCACTAAAAAACAAAAGGTCAAGTGACTAAGAATAACCCATACAAGCCATTATGATGGAAATGGAAGCTTAGGTCAGATTTGATGGTACAAATGACACCTGAGGTAAGATTTGCTTCCATTATGGTCACTGGCAAAAACTATTATTGACATTAAGGGGCAGGAAAAATAGAGTGAAATAATAAATTAATTTTTAGAATTGACAGCAGCAGCTGCAGTGGCCATGAATAGCTGTCAGTCAGACATGAACATTTTATAAGTACCAGCAGGTGGCAGCATACACTGAGTCACTGTGAATGCAAGTCAGATGTACACATGGTTCAAGACCTGGTAATTTTTAAGGGGCCCAGGAAAACATGATAATTTTAATGTTCCTATATCTAAATTAAAATGACTACTTTTCCGAATTTAACTATTAGCATATATTCCTTTCTTCACTGAACTTGGCAGGACTAGCTAAGATGCCTAGATGAAGTAAGACACTTTTCTAGATCCTATTTTCTTCATCTCTCCTTCTAGGAGTTTTTTTGGTCATTGAAATTCTTACAATTTTAACAACTATCCAATACATTCATGGTTAGGCATCAGACAATCAACAGCATTCCTTAAGAACTTACTATGGGGTGGTACTATGCTAAGAGCTAGGAATACAAAGGCAAAGAGGAACCTTCAAGAGCCATGATAATGTAGGAGAGAACAAATAAACATAAAAGTATATTCAGAATATGTACAAATGAATACAAGGTTGTTTAGAGAGAGGATACACTACCAGCCTGGGGAAGGGAGGGAGGATAAACTAAAAAAGGCTTCATAAAGAATGTGATAGTGGATAGAGCACCGGCCCTGGATTCAGGAGGACCTGAGTTCAAATCTGGCCTCAGACCCTTGACATTTACTGGCTGTGTGACCCTGGGCAAGTCACTTAACTCCAATTGCCTCACACACACAAAAAGGACGTGACACTTGAGGTGAGTCTCAAATGAAACCAGGGATTCCAAGAGGTAGAGTTAAGAAGGGGATGCATTCCAGGCATGCAGCAGGACAAGTGCAAAAAAGCAATGAGATAGGAAATGGAACATCATATGTGGAGCATATGGCTGAATTAAAGAATGAAAGGGTGGGGTGAAGTATAAGAAGTTCTTAGTAAAGGTGGTAGCACTAGGTTGGATTTATAGGAAGATTGTAAAGTTGTTTCAATATAAGAAAAACTATAACATAATATACCATACCATTGACAAAAACGAATACAAATCACATGACTATACCAATAGATGTTTTTAAAACTTTTGACAAAATGTTACACTTATTTCTGTCCAAAATCCTGAAAAGCAAAGCCATTCTGCAGTACAGAAGTGCTCAAGGGATATGAACAAATAGTTCTCAGAACTGCAAACTCTTAATAGCCATTTGAAAGAATGCTCCAAACCACACATTAATAAAGGAAATGTGAATTAAAACAACCATGAGGTTTCATTTCACCCGCAGTAAACTAGTAAAGATGAAAATACTCAATGTTGGAGGAGTTGTAGTAAGACAGGCACACTAATGTATTACAAGTGAAACTGTGATTTGGTAAAGCCATTGGAAACCCATTTGGATTATTTAAATAAAATAACTAATATATCTATACCCTTACCAGAAAATCCACTGGTAGGTATATACCCCAAGGATATCAATGACAAAAAAGAAAGACTTCCTATAAAATAAAATACTTGTAGCCACAATTTTCATGGCAACAAAGAACTGGAAACAAAATGGAAGTTCATTTATTGGAGAATGGACTGCAATGTAATATTATTGTATTAAGCATCTACTATGTGCAAGACACTGTTCCATGTTACAAATATTATTTCATTTGAGCCTCATAACAACCCAGGGAAGTGGGTGCTAGTATTATCCCCATTTTACATATGAGGAAACAAAGGCAAACAGACATTAAGTGACTTGCTTACGGTGAAACAGCTAGTGAGTGTCTGAGGGCAGATTTTGTACTCAGGTCTTCCTGACTAAAGTGCCCATCATCTCTATTCACTGAGCCACCTACACATCAGGTCACATCAGGAGCAAGGAAGGAAATAACTTCAGAAATATGAATGAGAAAGACTTCATGACCAAAGAAGGGATAGAGAAAACCTTCCACCTTCTTTCCAAGGCATACCTCCAGCATCCCAAGCTCAGAACTTTGGCACTATCCTGGACTCCTCACACTGCATATCCTAACATCTTTAGCATCTAACATTCACCACCTACCTTACTCAAATGGCTTCCTATTAGTTCTCCCTGTCTCAAGTCTATACTTACTTCAGTCCATTCCCCCATGAAGATATTTTCTTTAAACATAGATATCACTCCCCAATTCAATACACTCCAATGTCTCCCTATTGACTCTACGATAAAGTTTAAATTCCTCTGTCTAGTTTTTTTAATTCTTTCACATCTTGGACCCATCTTACCATTTCAGGCTCATTATATATTACTCCCCTTCCCACACTCTGTGACCCGACCAACCAAATTGCCCTTTTTTCTTCTCCTCATACACAACATATTCATCCATGGTATTATATCCCCACATGTCTACCTTTGCACTAGTCATCCCTATGCCTAGAATCCACTTTCTCTTAGACCTCATAGACTCTTTCTCCCTTCAAGACTGAATATGAGCACCACCCTCTAAATCCTCCACCTACTCATACATTCTCTCCCTAATTACCATGCTTTTATCTCTATATATTCTCTTAGGAAGCAGTATGCTTAGGTGGTGAAATGGAATAGAGAGTTGGCCTTGAGACCAGGAAGTCCTGAGTTCAAATCCTGCCTCAGACACATACTATGTTACTCTAGGCAAGTCACTTAATCTCTTGATGTTCTAGGCATCTCTGTAAGGGTACAAATTGAAAAGAAAATGCTGGCTTGCATTGATAGAGAGTACTTCTTCATTGAGTAGTTCCATATACCAATGAAATCACACAAGTTGTATCCCTATCCCTCTTTATATTCATTATATGAGATGAGTTAAGAGAGCACTACAGGCATGAGGGACAGTTAGTGAAAGGCACAGAGTTGGGAAATGAAGCTTTATATGACAGGAAAAGCATGAAGAAAAATGCAATTGGATCGTAAATTATATGGAAGGGAATAAAGTTTAAGATTAATAAGGTAGAAAAGGCCAGGTTGTCAAGAATTTTAAATGACGGAGGATTTTTTATTTGATCCTAGCAGTAATAGAGTTGGAGACGAGAGGAAATATATGTACAGGCTACTGAAAGAATCTGGGAATTATGACTAATGGACTTGTATCAATACACCTTGAAAAAGCAAGCAAATGAACCAATTTTTTAAGAATGGAAAGAAATCGGACACTTTGAAATAAAGGTAAACATGTATACATATAGGCACATACTTTGAACATATAGGTGAGTGAACTTGACAACAATTTGGGGAAAATTCTACAAAAAGATTATTAAAGGAAAGGTTTGTGATCACTTAGAACAGGAAGTAGTTAACACTGTGAGCTAGTACAGGTTCATTAAAAACAAGTCATGCAAGGCTAACCTAATCTTTTTACAGGGTTATTAAATTAGTAGATCATGGTAATGCTGTAGATTTGGCGTATTTTGAATTTCATCAGAGCATCTGAAAAATGTCTTATAATATCCTTGTTAATTAGATAAGAATATAATCAGGTGAATTTCAAAATGGTTGACTAAAAGACCCAAATAACATTGGTAGGATCATAGATTTGGAGATATAATGGATATCATATATAATCTAGACTAACTTTCATTTTACAGAGGAAGAAACTGAGGCTCAGAGAAGTTAGATGATTTGCTCGAGATTATATAAATAGCAAATGGCAAAGACCAGATTCAAACCTTAGGTTCTCTGGCTCTAAAGCTAGTATTTCTTATACTGTACTACATTTGATAAATGGATCTGTCCCAGTCAATATTGTTGTATGACTGGCAATGTTGTTGCATTAATGAAGACATATCAATTTATAAATGACACAAAGATGAGAGTGTTAGTTCATCTATTGGGTGATAAAATTGCGATCTTAAGAGCTCAAAAGGCAAACAGTGAACTGACACAAACAAGATGAAATTTTATGGAAATAGATATGAACATGTGTGTACATATGTATATGTAGACAGATATATAAACTTAATATAAAGTTCTTTATTTATACACTGTCTAGTCATTTCAGTCATGTTTGACTTATGACCCCATTTAGGGTTTTCTTGAAAAAAATACTCGGCTGGTTTTGCCATTTCCTTTTCCAGGTCATTTTACAGATGAAGAAACTAAGGTAAACAGGGTCACATAGCTAATAAGTTTCTGAGGCTAGAATTGAACTAAGGAAGATGAGTCTTCTTGACTTCAGGTCCAGAACTTTAACCACTGTGCCACCTAGCTGCCCATACATAAATGTGTATACATATATGTGTATATGTACAAATGTGTATATATAAACTTTTTAATATAAAGTTCTTTCTTTATACATATATGTGTATATAATCCGTACATATACACACATGTGCATATGTGTGTATATAAGTGTGTGTCCTTATTTATCTTGGGTTTCAATTCTTGGTCTACCTTTCCTAATGTGAAAAGTATTCCCATGGTAGAGAAAACAGAAGCAAAAAAGGAATTTAGTAGTCCTGATTTTTCTCACTAATCACTTATCTTTTTCCCATATACAATGAACAGGATTTCTCTACTTGATCTTCCTTTTCCCCTATATATATGTAGATAAAAGAATTTTTTGTAAATCTTATGGCTTTCCTTAGCATTTATCCCATAACTTGAGCTCTTATTAAACTTTAGGCTTTTTGACACTATTCTTATAGATCATATTACTCTTTTGTATTCAGTTACTTACCCTAACTTTCATTTCACTTATGTATATGTGTGTATATGTATATGTGTGAATGAGTGTGTGTGTGTGTGTGTGCATATAGGCATATAATATTCCTATAGTAGAATTCAAAAAAATTAATTCTTCAAGTACAGGAGAGGGAAAGAGGGTAGAGGGAAAGGGGGAATCATGGCTAAAAAGTAGATATAAGGTATCTAATGGGCTGTAAACTCAATATGAATCAGCAATATGATGTGGCAGCCAAAAAAGCTAATGCACTCAAATTGACAACAAAATCCTGTGATCCTATATTTAGAAACAGAAAGACTGTAGATATCACCTAATCATCTAATTTTACAGATGAGGAAAGCAAGACTCAGAGGTTAAATGACTAGCCTAGAGTTGTACAAATAGTTAAGCCACAGGGCCAGAATTTGAGTCCAAGTGAACTAGTTAGAATCAAGACCTCTTTAGCGCTCAGTGAAGAAGACAATAGCCTGTATTGTACTCTGTCTTGGTCAGCACGCCACTGTAGTATTGTGTTCAGTTCTGGGAAGGTGCCACATTTCAGAAGGGTTATTGGCAAGCTAGAACATGTCATGAGATAGGTAAGCAGGATGATGAAGGAACTTGAAACGATATCATAACTGAAACAGGCTAAGGAAGCCAGGGACATTTAGCCTAGTCTTAAGGGGCACATGAGAGCAGTCTTCAAATATTTTGAGTTGTTATGTGGATTAAAGATTATATTTATCCTTCTTGGACCAGGAAGGCAAGAGGGACTAGCTGGATCCAGTGGGTGAAAATTGTAGAGATATAAATTTAAATCCAGAGTATGGAAAAACTTTCTAAAAATTGATATTGTTCTAAACTAGAATAAGGTTCCTTTAGCAGTAGTGATTCCCCAGTGGTACAGGCCTCCAAATAGACTCTACATGAACAATTATTAGAGATACCAGATATGGGATTTGGTATTTTAACAGAAGCTAAACTAAATGATGTCTGAGTCACTTTCATTCAGCTGTCTTATAAGCAAAACTTCTAGGGTTCTTTCCAGTTCTAATGGAGGTACATCCTGGGAGTGGGAGAGTCATGAGGTGACAAAAAATAGTTTAAAAGTAATATGGAGGAGGGCAGCTTGGTGGCACAGTGGACAGAGCACCAGCCCTGGATTCAGGAGGACCTGAGTTCAAATCCGGCCTCAGACACTTAACAATTACTAGCTGTATGACCCTGGGCAAGTCACTTAACCCCAATTGCCTCACCAAAAAAAAACAAAAACAAAAACAAAAAAAACAAAAACAAATAAAAGTAATATGGAGGGGCAGCTAGGTGGCGCAATGGATAAAGCACTGGGCCTGGATTCAGGAGGACCTGAGTTCAAATCTGACCTCAGACACTTGACACTTACTAGCTGTGTGACCCTGGGCAAGTCACTTAACCCTCATTGCCCTGAAAAAAAAAAACAAACAAACAACAAAAACAACAACAGCAACAGCAACAAAAACCAAAAAACTTTCCATATTACTTTTGTTTTGGTTTTGGTTTTGATTTTTGTGGAGCAATGAGGGTTAAGTGACTTACCCAGGTGTCTGAGGCTGGATTTGAACTCAGGTTCTCCTAAATCCAGAGCCAGTGCTTTATCCACTATACCACCTTTCTGCCCCCAAGCTTTTAAAACCTGGCTCAAGCTTGTTCTTCTCAAACTAAGTCTCATGAATTACTGGCCTTCTGAATTATTTCCTAAAAGACTACTGCCAAAAATGGATAGTACCATGTGATGTCATGTTATCAGTAGTAAAACGTTGAGTCTTTTAGGAAAGAATTCACAGGGTTAGGAGGTATTAGGAAACTTTAGGAAAGTCATGCAGTTGTACTGGGATTTGCAAAACACTCTGCAGATAATCATAGAAATCTGGGGTGCTCCACACAGCTATAGACTGTAAACTCTGCTCCCAAGCATACTATTTCTATCTCCTTAACATGGTTGTTTCTGAAGATCACATATGGATGAGAAATAGCAGGCATTATGATCTTCTGCTACAGTATAATTTCCTCTTTAACACCTCCCTACTCTATCACTACCAGCTGTCTTTTCTATGCTCACCCTTTGCAAAGCCTCTGGAGACCCTCTTCCAATAAACACAGCTCTCTGTCCCAAAGTCTTTTGAGGACGCATGCACATTACACAAGAACTCCTCTGGTTACAAATATTCCATTTATAAAAGAATGCACAATCATGGTTGCTTAAGCACTGCCCTTTCCCCACCTCCAACTCAACTCACATAGTTAAGAAACCAAAAGTTATCCCATAGTTGCCTCTGAGCACAGCTTGATCTATGCCGTCTTTCTCAATTCCCTCAGAGGAGATTAAATTCACATGCTGGCATAGGCATTCTTCTTTGTCTTTTATGCCCATGAATGAAAACCATAGATACAGCCTAATTCTACAAACTGAGAGCATAATCACGAGATCATAATTAAAAATAATAATAATCTCTGACTATTCTGGAGACCAATTTGGAACTATGCCCAAAGGGCTATAGAACAGTGTATACCCTTTGATCCAGCAATACCACTGCTAGATTTATATCCCAAAGGCATCCCCCAAAAAAGAAAAAGACCTATTTGTACAAAAGTATAGCAGCTCTTTTTGTTGTGGCTAAAAATTGGAAATCAAAGGAATGCCCATCAATTGGGGAATGGCTAAACAAACTGTGGTATATAATGGTGATGGAATATTATTGTGCTATATGAAATGACAATCAGGGTGACTTTAGAAAGGCCTGGAAAGACTTGTATGAACTGATGTATAGTGAAGTGAGCAGAACCAAGAGAACATTATGCACAGGGATAGCAATATTGATGAAGAACTGTGAATGACAACTATTCTCACCAATATAAAGATTCAATAATTTTTTTTAATTAAAAAATTAAAAAACCCAGAATAATACAAAGATCCAAGATAATCCCAAAGTACTATTGATGAAACATACTATCCCTCTCCAAAGAAAGAACTGTTATTGATTGAACACAGACTTTTAATCATGCTATTTTTCACCTTCTTTCATTTTTTCTTTTATTCAGGTTTTCTTATACAAAATGACTAATATGGTAATGTTTTACATAATCATACGTGTATAACCCATATCTGATTATTTACCATCTCAGGGAGGGATGAGGGGAGGGAGGGAAGGAGGGATAAAAAATGGAACCCAAAACTATAAATAAAAATGTTTATTACTTCAAAAAAAATTTTAAGGGTGTATATCAGGGAAAGGTAATGACTGATAAGTTGGAGGGTAACCAGGATGTCAAAAGACCTCAAATCCATGCCATGCATGTGAGGAATGGAAAAATGGGGGAACAATAGAGTAATGGCAGCTGTCTTCAAGTATTTGGAGAGCTGGCACATTCAAAACTTGATCTGCTTTGACCCAGATGGTAGAACTAACAGCAGTGAGTAGTATTTGCAAAAAGGCAATAAGGGAAGCACTTGCTCTGGATTCAGAAGAACCTGAGTTTAAATCCAGCCTCAGACACTTGACACTTACTAGCTGTGTGACCCTGGGCAAGTCACTTAACCCTCATTGCCTCACCAAAAAAAAAAAAAAAAAAAGGCAATAAGGAAAAACTTCTTAACTGGAGCCACCAAAAAACATTATAATGGGCTGCCTTAGGAGGTAGTGGATTTCCTCTCAGTGCCAGTCTTCAATCAAAGATATATTAAAAACCTTTTCGTCATGTCAGAGAAGGATTTTTTTTTTTTTGGTGAACATAGTTTGGACTAAATGGCCACTAAGGTCAATTAATTAAAACCTATTTGTTAGGCAAATAAATAATAGGCAAAACCTACTATTGCCATTCAATGTAGTAGGCACCAGGGATACAAATACAAAAAAACAAACAAAAAGATAATCCTTATTCTCAAGAATGTGTGTGTGTTTGACCTTCAACTTTTGCAGGGGTAATGTTCCTAGAAAATTTATGAAAAATGCAAATGTTGATACATTGAACTTATAGGAAATAGGTCGTTAGATTCCTGCCATCACCAAAAACTATAATCTTTCACTAGAGATTGCTGAAAATACATTTTTCTGCATTCAATTCTTTATAACAAAACATCAATTCTAATAATATGAACTTTTTCTAACATAGTAACCATGAAATAACCTATAAAATGTAGTACACAAAAAAAATAGTGACATGCAAAACATTTTTGCTAGCACAGTAATTTCCTAGAATTCTGTGACCATTTGTGCTAACATATGGATTTTTTAAATTTTATTTCTGACAATATTCACTTTTAGTAATATGTTAAGTGTATAATTTCATAAAAACTATGAAGCAAATAAAATTCTTAAAACTAAAATATTTTTAACCTGAATCTTATCTTCCACTGTGCCAGATGTTGTATGAGAACATTGTATGGTATATTCTACTGCTATAAATCTGTTCACCTTGGCTGCATTCTGAAAAGCAAGGGAAAGGTTGCTGAGATTTTACTTGCTTCTGTAAGAAGAACCAGGACTGATGAAGTGTCACCATCACCTCTGACACTCTGTCAGCCCTGAAGGGCTGGTGAATGAAATCAGAAATCATGAAGGACATGCCAGTCATTAATGCCTGCTCCAAATGCTGTTTTGAGATCCTTAAGGGTCTCAGAATATGGGAGCATAACAGAAGCCAGTTGACATTTGACCTTGAGGCTGCAACTGATTGATGGGATGGGCAGCCTTGATGTCCCTAACCAGCTGGTTGATTATGCTGAAAGCAGTTGCAGACATCCCAGCATAAAGTTTATCTGACACCTTTATTTTTTCACTAACCGACATCACTAACTTTGCACACTTGGGCTCGGAATCTGTAAAGGGCTAAAATTCTAGCTATACTATCTAAAATCTAATGAGTGGTCACCAATAAATTATAAGCATTAGCAAGAGTGTTTAAGTGTTTTAAGTATTTATTAAAGAGCATTAGGATCAGAGAGAAGGGTAAAAATCTAACTATTTCTAAGAGACACTATCATCCAACCCACCATCCACCAGCGTCTGCTTCCTCCTTCCTGTCCTCCTCCCAGAAATGAGAGGCTCCTCAAGTTGATTGGCTGGTAGCCTTGATAGACAGTACCCACAAGCAAATGTCACTTCCTGACACCAAGGACCTTGACTGCATGGCTTGCCCTCAGAGGCCTTCTCCTCATGGCAGACCTTTGCTACAGTAAGTCTTCAGCAGGGGGCATCATTACAATCATTACAAATCCAAAGGATTTAGACAACACTTTGGGAGCATAATTCTAAAATAAAAGTTGAGTTTTAAAGGCAAAGGATGAAAATATGCAACAAATTGTAGTTCTTTACAATGGGAGGGTGAACAAGACCAGTGAAGTTCCTAGTACAGTATCAGCAGCTCCACAAACTTGTACACATAGCCCCTCTCTTTTTTCTCTACTGTGATAACCCCAAATGTGTGAGGTTGCTCACACAAAAAGGAAAATGAGATTACTAATAAAATCACTAAAATGCTTGAAGTCATGAAAGTTAAACACATGAATGTTGAGTGTTGACTCAATAAATATACAGAGCATACAAATAGATATAATTTATTTAACTACAAGGTAGTTAGGAAGGGAAGAATTTGGCCATAGGGTGGATAAGGAAAGGTTTAATGTAAAAGGTAGTGCTTCAGCTACATCCTGAAGGAAGAGAGAGATGTTGTTATGTGTCACATGTGAGGAGGGAATGCTTCCCATGACAAGTGCAAACATACCAAGATGGGAGATGGAGTATCAAGTGCATGAAACAAAGAAGGCAGTTTGGCTGAATCAAAGATAGTGAATTCTGTTTGGGACAAGTGAGTTTAAGATGTTCTTTGAAAGGGGAAAGGACCCACATGTACAAAAATACTTGTAGCTGCTTTTTTTTTTTCATGGCAAAGAATTAGAAATTGAGGGGATGTCCATCAATTGGGGAATGATTAAACAAGTTGTGGTATATTAATGTAATGGAATACTTTTGTACTATAAGAAGTGATGAGCAGGTGGATTTCAGAAAAACCTGGACTTACATGAATTAATACTGAGTGAAATGAGCAGAACCAGGGAACATTGTACACAGTATGAACAACATTGTGTGAGGATCAACTGTGATAGACTCAACTCTTCTCAATAATACAGTGATCCAAGATAATTCCAAAGGACTCATGATGGAAAATGCTTTCCACATCCAGAAAAAAGAACTGTGGAATCTGGATGCAGATTGAACCCTACTATTTCTCCTTTTTTTGTTGTTTTTTCTTTTTTGAGGTTTTTCTCTTTTGTTCTGATTCTTCTTTAACAACATGACTAATGCAGAAATATGTTTAATGTGATTGTACATATATAACCTATATCAGCTTGCTTTCCATCTTGGGGAGGGGGTAGGGAAAAGAGGGAGAGAGAAAAATTTGGAACTAAAAATCTTATAAAACAAATGTTGAAAACTATCTTTACATGTAACTGGAAAATAATAAATACTCTTTTGATTTAAAAAATATATATGTTCTACAGACCAGAGTGCAGGTCAGGAGAGTGAAGAACCTACCTCTCCTTAAATCGATCCACCTGGACCCCCTGAAGTTTGGGACAGTGCATCACGGAAGCAGTGCCCCACTTTAAGAAGGAGTCAAAAGCCAAGAAATAGGCTGAGAAAAATGAATTGACAGAAAAAAAATGAAGACCATTGAAAGTTTCTTTTGTGACAAGGAAGATCAAAATACACCCTCAGAAGAAGATAACAAAGTCAAAGCTCCTACATACAAAGTTTCCAAGAAAAATATGAATTGGTCTCAGGTCATAGAAGTGCTTTAAGAGGACTTTAAATATAAAATAAGAGAGGTAGAGGAAAAAATGTAGAGAGAAATGAGAGTGATACAGGAAAGTCATGGGGGAAAAAGTCAACAGCTTGAAAAGTCAAATGGAAAAGCTCTCTGAAGAAAATAATTGCTTAAGAATTAGGATTGGACAAATGGAAGTTAATGACTTTATGAGAAATCAAGACACAAGAAAGCAAATCCAGATGAATAAAAAAAATAGAAGGCAATGTGAAATATATCCTTGGAAAAACAGCTGACCTGGAAAATAGATCTAGGAGAGATAATTTGAAAATTATTGGACTACGTGATAACCATGATCAAAAAAGAGCTTAGACATCATCTTCCAGGAGATTGTCAGGGAAAATTGTCCTGATATTCTAGAAGCAGAAGGTAAAATAGAAATTGAAAGAATCTTCTGATCATCTCCTGAAAGAGATCCCAAAATGAAAACTTCCAGGAATATCATAGCCAAATTCCAGAGCTCCCAGGTCAAGAAAAAATTATCGCAAACAGCCAGAAAGAAACAATTCAAGTGCTGTGGAGCCACAGTCAGGATAACACAAGATCTGGCAGCTTCTACATTAAAGGATCAGAGGGCATGGAATATGATATTGTGGAGGGCAAAGGAATTGGGATTACAACCAAAAATCACCTGCCCAGCAAAACTGAGTATAATCTTTCAGGGTAAAAATGGGACTTCAATGTGTAAGGGCCAAATTTAGTATGGGAAGAGTTAATTGAGCAGCTCGCCATAGTATTGGGGTAAGAAAAGAAACAGCCTCTTTCAAAAACAAAACAGGTTTATTAATGAGAACAAATTTAAAACACAAGTGAGATTAATAGAGCTAGGGACAATGAGAAAGAATTTAAATCTTTGGAGTAAAAAGGCCTCAGGCACCCCAAACCTGCCTCCAGCCCAACTAGTTCCAAAGAGCTAGCTTTGCCTCAAAAACAAACTCACCACCACCCAAAATCTGTAGTTTTAAGGAGAACTAGCTTTGTAATCTCTTCTGTTTTTTTGTCCAAAGGTCAAACACCAGCAGCTCCTCTGTCTGCCTTCCTTCCCCGTTTCTCTTAGAGCACTCTCCTCTTCCTCTTACTGCCTCTAATTGCCTCTAACTGTCTCTCCTACCAGAAGGGGGCAGTTCTTAGTCTCTCAGCACACTCACATGGGCTGTCCCCATTATAATCTGGCCAAGCCCATGTGGGCGTGGGGGATCTATTCGGAGAGGCTTGGTTACTTAGTTTCTTTTTCTTTTTAGTGAGGCAATTGGGGTTAAGTGACTTGCCTAGGGTCACACAGCTAGTAAGTGTTAAGTGTCTGAGACTGGATTTTAACTCAGGTCCTCCTGACTCCAGGGCCGATGCTCTATCCACTGTACCACCTAGATGCCCCAGTTACTTAATTTCAATAAATGTTCCCTGTGGTCAGAGTTCCTCTTGTTTGTTCAATTATCTCCCAAAGTACACACTCATCTTCTCTTAGGCTTTTCAAACTTTTTCAAGCATTTGTGATGAAAAGACCTGAACTGAATAGAAAACTTGACTTTAAAAAACAAGGCCCTAGAGAAGCATAAAAAGGTTAAGAGGAAAAAGAAATTATGAGGGATGTTAAAAGGTTAAACTGTTTACATTCCTACATGGGAAGATGATACTTCTAACTCATAATAACTTTCTCAGTATTAGGACAGCTGAAAGGAATAAATTTAGACAGAGGGCACACGTGGTAATTGATTATGAAGTGATGATATCTATAAAGCGTTTATTGTTTGTTTATCTTTTTTTGTGAGGCAGTCCGGGTTAAAGGGCATGCCCTGGGTCACACAGTTGGGGAGTCTCTTATGTCTGAGGATGGATTTGGGCATGGGTCCTCCTGGGTCCAGAGTGAGTGCTTTGTCCACTGTGTCACCTAGCTGCCCCATGATGACATATTTAAAATAAAATTAGGGAGTGAGAGGACTGCATGGGGAGAAAGGGCAAGGGAGAGGTGGAATGGGGCAAAATATCTCACATAAAAAAAGAAAGAAAAAACGTATGAAGTGGAGGGAAAGATGAGGAAGGAACAGGGGAGTGAAAGAGCCTTACTCTCATGAGAATTGGCTCAAAGAGGGAATAACATACACAATCAAGTGGGTATAGTAATATGTCTTGCCCTGCAGGAAAGTGGCAGGGGAAGGGGATGAAGGGGGAGGGGTGAAGGAAGGGAGGGCAGATTGGGAGAGGGGCATTCAGAAGCAAAACACTTTAAGGAAGCATAGGGTAAAAGAAGATAGAAAATAGAGTAAATATCATGGGGAGCAAATAGGATAGAGGGAAACAGCAACAGTAACTGGGAAAAAAATTGAAGCAGAGGCAAGAGCAATGTAAAATGAGAATAAGGATGATGATGGTGGTGGTACTTAATTTGCTGGGCTATTGGAAGAAAATTCTTTGTCAGGTATAAGGTACTGTATAAATGTTAGCTATTATTGGGTGTTTTGTAAGGAAATATCCCTTTAAAGCACCATATAAATGTAGTTTACTATAAAAAACAAGATGAGCAGAATATTATCAGAAAAATCTGGAAAGACTTACATGAGCAAAGTGAAACGTAGGGTATACAAAATAACAGCAGTATTGTAAGATGATCTGCTGAGAATGACTTAGTTATTTTCAGCATGCAATGATCCAAGACAACTCTGTAGGACTTATGAAAAATGCAATCCATCTACAGAGAAAGAACTGATATCTGAATAAGGTGGAAGTATATTTTGTTGTCATTAGTTCCTTTTTCTAAAATATTTTTGTCGGCTATGTTTTGCACAACTGCACATGTATAAATTACATAGAATTGCTTTAGTTCTTAAGGGGGGGGGATATAGAGGAAGAATGAGAGTTTTGAACCCAAAGTTTTTTAAATTGGTGCTACAATTTGTTTTTACGTGTAAAGTGGGGGGAAATTCTAAATAAATAAATAAGAAATTTTTAAAATTTTGAACATCTAGTTTAAAATTTTTAATGGACAGTTGGTGATGTGAAAATGAAGATCAAAGGAGCAACTTAGACTGGATATATATATATATGTAATATATACATATATTACACATATATGTATAATATGTATGTATGTATATATATATATATGAGTCATCTGAAAAGAGACAAGAATTAAACACATGAGAGTTGATAATGTCACCAAAAAAGAATGTGGAGGGGTCTCTTCCAACTCTGAAATTCTGATTACTTATCACGAATCAGTGTCTTAAGCTAGAATCAGCATCACTGAAAGAACACCTTGGAAATCACAAGAGAAAAGAAAAAATGTAGTAACAACTGAACGCATTAGTATGAAAGTCCAACTAATCCAAAAACAATTACATTACTTATGCAATAATACTAACCGAGACAAATAATCATGCTATTAAAATTTCCAGAGAACCACAAAATAAGATTGTGGCATGTAGTGTGTTTCTGTCACTTTCCTGCCTTTATTTTTTATCCTGTTCCTCCTTACCACTTTGCAGCATTAAACACTATTGACCACCTTTTTTCCTGCATACTATCTTTTCTCTAAGTTTCTAAGACTCTGTTCTCTTGGTTCTCTTTCTAATTGTCTGACTACTCTTTCTCAGTCTCTCTGGCTGGATCTCCATCCATATCATGTCCACTAACTGTTGGTGTTCCCCAATGTTCTGTCATGGGATCTATTCTATTGTCTTTCTCTATCCTCCCACTTGGTAATCTCCTCCCATGGATTCATCTCTATGCAGATGATTCCCATATCTATATATCTAATACTAGACTCTCTCATCAGCTCCAATTCCAGGTTACCCACTGAGTATTGGAGTATTTGGAACTGGATGTCCTATTGAAATTTCAAACATGGGGAGGGAGGAGAAAAAAATTTGGAACTAGAAATCTTATAAAAACAAATGTTGAAAACTATCTCTACATGTAACTGGAAAATAATAAAATACTTTCATAATTTAAAAAAAAATTTTCAACTGAATATGTCCAAAACAGAACTCATTATTTTTCCCTCCAAAATTTCCCTCTTCTGAATGAAGGATTAACAACAACCCTTTGAACTATCAATACTGCTACTAGGGCTATACCCCCAAGGAGATCAAAGAAAAATAAAAGGAGCATGCATATAAATATTTATAGCAGCTCTTTTTGTGGAGGCAAAGAATTGGAAACTGAGGAGATACCCAACAACTGGAGAAAGGCTAAACAAGTTGTAGTACATGAATGTGATGAAATGCTATTGCGCTATAAGAAATGATAAAGGGAATGATTTTTTAAAAGCCTAGGAAGACCTATGTGAACCAATGCAAAGTGAAGTAAGCAGAACCAGTAGAAGAATAACAATATTATAAAGTAATAACAATATTATAGAGATAATCAACTTTGAAAGACTTAGTAACTCATCAACGCTATGAGCCACCACAATTCCATCATGAGTTATGCTATTGACCTCTAAACAGAAAACTGATGTATTCAGAGTATAGAATGAAGTATCTATATTTTTCACCTTCATTCTCTATTTTACTAGCATGCCTAATGAAGAAATTTGTTTTGTATGACTAGTTATATTTATAATAAGTTTTATTTTTCTTGCTTTCTCCTTTACTGGAAAAGAAAGTAGAGGGAGAGAATTTGAAGCTGAAGTTTCTTAGCTTTAAAAAATATATAAGTGAATGTGAATTGGATGAATTTACCCACAAAATTGAAACTGACAGGGGCAGCTAGGTGGCACAGTGGATAGAGCACTGACCCTGGAATCAGGAAGACCTGAGTTCAAATCTGGCCTCAGACACTTGATACTTACTAGCTGTGTGACCCTGGGCAAGTCACTTAACCCTCATTGCCCTGGAAAAAAAAAGAAAGAAACTGATAGCAGATTAAAAATTTGAATTCGATAATATGTTGCTTTCAGGAAATGCTATAAAAATGAGATACACACAAAGATAAAATAAAGGGCAGAAGTAGAATTTATTATGTAAAAAAGCAGGGGTAGTAATCATGATCTCAGATAAAGTTAAAGCTAAAATAGATTTAATCAAAAGAGAAAAATAAGGAAACTATACTATGTGTGAGCAATATTCTTCAATAATCTTAGATCATTTAAAACAACTAAACAGTATAAAATACCTCAGAGTATACCTGCCAAAAGAGACACAGGAACTATATGAACATAAGCATAAAATACTTTTTATATGAATAAAATCAGATCTAAATAACTGAAGTAATACTTTTTGTTCATAGGTAGGTAAAGCCAGCATAATTTTTTAAATGAGAATTTTACCTATTTATTCAAAGATATCCCAACTAAATTATTTTTTTTAATTATTTAACTTAAAAAAATGATAAAGTTCATTTGGAAGAACAAAAGGTCAGGAACTTCAAACAAACTAGAGATAAAAGATGTAAAGAAAGCAGATTCAGCAGTATCAGACCTTGAACTATATTATAAGGTGAGAGAATTGTTCAAGTGTGAAATAGATAATTTTGATCATTTTAAATTAAAATTTTCTTGTATAAATAAAACCTACGTAGCCAAGAATAGAAGGGATGCAGGGGCTGCTAGTGGCGCAGTGGATAGAGCACCAGCCCTGGAGTCAGGAATACTTGAGTTCAAATTCAGCCTCAGACACTTAACACTTACTAGCTATGTGACCCTGGGCAAGTCACTTAACCCCAATTGCCTCACTTTAAAAAAAAAAAGAATAGAAGGGATGCAGATATGTGATTGGGTTGGAATGTTGCTGTGGTATAGAAAATGATGAGCTGGTTAATTTAGAAAAACAAGAAAAGAGTTAGATATATGAAGGAAGATGCTACCCACAATTAGAGAAACAGATGACAAGTGGAAATAAGCATAGTATATGGTCTTACTTATAAGTGTATGAGTGTGTATGTGTGTATATGTGTGCATATGTATATGTTTATAGATATATGCATCTCTATCTTTCTATCTATCTATCTATCTATCTATCTATCTATCTATCTATCTATCTATCTATCTATCTATCTACCTTTGTGTTTAATTGTAGCCTTCTTTAGGGCCAAGAGTGGAAGGGAGAGGAGAGGAGGAGGGGAAAATTAAGTAAAAAGTGCACAGCAGAGAAGAAAACATCCCTTTCCTTCCTCTATTCAAAGTACCCCAGAGCTGTTCCTTGGAACATCTACAAGGAGGAAGAAAGAGCCATACCTTCCACTCCTACTACCTGAGTACTAGAGAGGGAGATAATGAGAATTCCTACTATTACTTTATAGATTGCAAAATTCCATCTTTACAATTATTCCGAGTGATAGGAAGATATGTTCTAGCATCCTAAGGTGAGTTTGGGTAGGACTGGGAACTATAGCCCACTCAGTAAAAGGGAATGAGTATTTCTCATTATGGGTCAGGGAAGGGTTGCCCTTCCTTCATTCTAGCCACATGATGGTTTCAAATACATGACAGCTAATGATAACATGTTGGCTTAGTCATTAAACATTTATTAAGTGCCTACTGTTTGACAGGTCTTGCTAAGTCTTAGATTGAATTTCAAAGCCCCAGCTTCCTCTTCTGCTTTGTACTCCTTTCCCGAGGAGCTGACTGAGGAGTGATTCTATTATTATTATTTCCAGTTATGGAGGCAATCTGATGAGTTAAAGAGATTAGGGGCTTCTGAGCCTCCATCAGTGCCAGCTGCACTTCCAAAGGAGCCACTATAACTACCCCACTGCTTCTCAGTGATGATGACCACACACAGGAGGAAGAGACCAAGCCCTGGCTTACCTTGTCAGCAGATGAGGACCTGGAAGAATTTCTATGGACAGTGCAGAGTCCAGGGGAAGGCGAAACATTGACTCAGCAATCCTACAGAAAGACTTCATGTTTCACTCTCTATTAAGTACCAACTTACCAGGAAAGCATAACAGTAGTTAGAAGTTATTTGTTATTGTCCTCGTTAATGCACATTTGCAAATCTCTCATGTTAAGCATTTCATAATAGCTGCACTGTCTACTCCACTCTTTAGAGGAGGCCCTGGACCAAACAAAACTTGAGCCTTAAGTGATTTTCCCTAGGGTTCAGTGGTCTGAGCATTAAAAGCCAGAGATCACAAATAAAAGAGCTTGACCAGACCCACACAGACACTCCCTCCATTAGATGCCAGGCTCCCCTAGGATTGAACCTAGTCTGTAGGACCAAGTGAAAAGCTAAGATGGACCTCTTGGAGAGAAAGGGGGCTAGTGCTCCAGCCCTGCTGGCTAGAAATAGCCAGAATTGGCCATTTGTATTATTATACACAGGGCTATGATGAGCCTCAAATGAGATCATGGATATAAAGTACTTTACAAGCCTTAAAGCACTATATAAATGTGAGTTATTATCATCATTATCACGATCATCATTATTAGCCTCCAGTTACCAGGCCTTCAGTCAGGTGATGACTTCATTCCCGGAGCCTTCTACTGCCCTCCTGCTGAGCTCAAGCAGTGTTCAGTGTTTATAGAGCAATACAAGGTGTGCCTGTAAATGTTTAACAACTGGGCTGAGGAGAGAGGGGGGACTTTTAAATTTATTCTGTGTTATTAACACTTTCTTAAGATAATCAGCAAAACAATAAATCAATCTCTGATTTGTAATTGATTGCAGATTTATAAGGTGTAAACGTTTACATTGAAAATTTAACAATGGGCTCTCCTGGATTTCTAGTACAACCCTTGTTTATACAGTGAACTGTTGGAGCCAACATTCTATTTGAATATCCCAGAACAGGGTAAAAACAGAATAACATGTTGCATTGTATCAAAGGATCACAGCAGGACAGGATCTTTGAGCCAATCTATCCCCATGTTTTACAAATGAGAAAGATGAGACTCAAAGAGGTTAAATGACTTATCCAAGGTCACACAACAAGCAGCAAGGAGCAGAGACACTATTTCTACCCAAGTCCTTTGAACCAGTGTATTTTCCACTGTACAATTCATGAAGAAGTTTCTCCAACTCAATAATTCCTAAGATCTCAAAAAATATTTTTACTTCTATTGTCCTTTATGTTATTTTTTGATAATAATATTTAATGATAACAATAGCTAGCATATATATACATATATCTATATCTATCATTTTAAGGTTTGCTGAATAAATATTAATTAACATGCTAAGAATTTGTCTTGACTAAACAAAAGTTCAAACAAAATCTTTCTCCTTCAAAAGCTCTGCTGTACTTTCATCTGCTGGATCAATAGGAATTGAGTTGCTAGGGATTAAATTGACTAAGCCTCTTGCAGTCACAATACTATTTTATTTCAGACTTGGGAGTTAGATGCATTAATTTTAAGTGAAGTTAAGAGAGGGAGATACAAGCTAATGAATTCAGATAATTTTATTCTAGTATAGCCATATCCTTACACAACACACTCTCCAGAAGGACTTCACCTCTCTGAAAGATAAGTTTATGAAGTTATATGTAACTGATTACAGGTACTATTTACATTTTCATATTTAGGGGTTTTGTGAGATATGGAGATAATTTCACCCTTTGATATGCAGAGTCCCCCACACTTGGTACATTTAGGATCATTGAAATAGTCTTAACCTGTGAGTTCACTGGTATTACTATAGAGAACTCTTAGTTAAGCAAACTTTCTCAAGCACCTTCTCTGAAACTTATAGTCATAGAAAGCTACCTGGAACACTGAGAGGTTAAGTGACTGGCTCAGAGTGACCCATGTAGTAAGTAGCATATCTGGGATTCACATTCAAATCTTCTGACTCCAATTTTTTTCAATATACAAAACTGTTCTGTGTGCGTAGTAAATACGTATTAATTGATGTATGGAGGAGTAGGTGGTAGCTAGGTGGCACAGTGGATAGAGCACTGGTCCTGAAGTTGGGAGGACCTGAGTTCAACTCTCACCTCAGGCACTTACTAGCTATGTGGCCCTGGGCAAGTCCCTTAACCCCAATTGCCTTAAACATACTGGGCCATCTCCAGTTGTCCTGATATATATCTTACCACTAGACCCAGATGGTTCTTGAGGAGAGAGTGAGATTGATGACCTTACACAGCCCTCCCTCATTTAAATCCAATTCAGTGCATGTCATTACATCACCTCCCTCTGCCATGGACCTCTTCCAGAAGACAAGCAAGAGCAACAACAATATACTTTAAAATTGGGGCATCTGGAAAGCTCATTTTTTGTTCTGCCTGTTATTTTATTTTAAATACTTGTTTACTTAACCCTTCTGGGTCTTGATTTCATCTACTATAATAAGAGGGAAATTAATGAATATGAGGAAAATTAAATTTTCCCTAATGTCCCTTATTGCACTGACCTATCATCCCATGAAAACTAATGAAAGGAGAGTGATGAGAATTGGATAATGAATAATAAAGCTAAAAGATATTCTGGGAATCAAAATGTATACTAAATTGAATCTTTAGCTCAATTCATATCTTTTCTTTATTATAAAAGTATTTTATTATTTTCTAGTTACATGTAGAGATAGTTTTCAACATTTGTTTTTAGAAGATTTCTAGTTCCAAATTTTTCTCTCTCCCTCCCTTACCTCCACCTTCCCCAAGACAGCAAGCAATCAATCACATTAAACATATTTCTTCATTAGTAATGTTGTAAAAGAAGAATCAGAACAAAAGGAGAAAACCTCAAAAAAACAAAACAAAAAAACGTAGAAACAGTATGGTTCAATCTGTATCCAGATTCCACAGTTCTTTTTTCTGGATGTGGAGAGCATTTTCCATCAAAAGTACTTTGGAATTATCTTGGATCATTCTATTACTGAGAAAAGTTAAGTCTATCACAGTTGATCTTCACACAATGTTGTTCATACTGTGTACAATGTTCTTCTGGTTCTGCTTATTTCACTCAACATCAGTTCATATAAGTCCAGGTTTTTCTGAAATCCACCTGCTCATCATTTCTTACAGCACAATAGTATTCCATTACATTCATGTACCACAGCTTGTTTAGCCATTCCCCAATTGATGGACATCCCCTCAATTTCCAATTCTTTGCCACCACAAAAAGAGCAGCTACAAATATTTTTGTACATGTGGATCCTTTTGCCTTTTTTGTGATCTTTTTGGGACAAAGACCTAATAGTGGTATAGCTGGGTCAAAGGGCATGCACAGTTTTATAGCCCTTTGGGCATAGTTCCAAATTGCTCTCCAGAAATTCATATCTTTTCAACTAAAATGAGAAAGTCTAGACTTGGAAAAACAGATATTAGCATCTCTCAAAACGCAAACAAAATATTGAATTCAGGCTGTATTCAACGTTCCATTTTGTAATTTGCAAAAAGCTTGTTTCACAGCTCTCTGCACCTGCAGGATATTCTATTAGGGTGGTGTTAGGTATGTTAAAAAGGTGGGGTGAGATTTACAATTGGCCTTATTCTCATGTGCCACTATTGTGAAGCTAGCAAGCACTACTCAGTTAAGAAGTACTGTTTCAGAGCTCTTGGTTAAAAATCAAATCCTATGTTTACATCTTATAGACAAATTATCTTTTGGATTTGATTTTCAAATATTTTCAACATCTTTATTAAACCATAACCCTGACAAGGACTCATTACTCAATTAATTCAAATCAACTAATATTCATTAAACACCTTCTAAGTTCAAGTCAACGATCATTTATCAACCATCTTCCATGGGCACTGTGCTAGGCACTGAAGATACAAAGACAAAAATAAGAGTTCTTGCCTTCTGGGAACAACTTGGGTTTATATTACATAAACTCAATATGTAAAGTGTGATGTATATAATATTTCTGATGTAGAAAACTAATGTCATATAACCTTAAATTTCAAATATGAAGGATTTTCAGACTAGACCTACTGACAAAATAAGACACTTAGCTCTTCCATTTTTACTACCCCTACCCTAGTTCTGGTCCTTATTGTTTTGTTTTGTTTTGTTTTTCCAGGAAATGAGGGTTAAGTGACTTGCCCAGGGTCACATAGCTAGTAAGTGTCAAGTGTCTGAGGAAGGATTTTAACTCAGGTCCTCCTGAATCCAGGGCTGGTGTTTTATTATTATGCCACCTAGCTGCCCCACCCTTATTGCTTTTTATCTAAAATGTTATAATAGCCTCATGATCAGTCTTGCCTTAACTCAAGGCCACCCTACAAACCCCTACCAGCATAATCATCCTATAGCCCAACTCTGATCATGCTGCTATCCCATTCAAAAGCCTTCAAAGGTCCTACTTCAAGAGCAAAAACTAGCACTAAGTGAATAGGGCTTTGTCTGTGTACATTTGAGGAGGAAGGCTTCCTCCCTCCACTATTCCAACATCTCATCTTATGGTTCTCCATCCCATTCCCCCATCATCTCCAAGGTCCCTTTGCTTTGGGTCATGCTTCAACTCCCCTTGGCCCCTACAACCTACCCCTAGGGGATGAGGAGGAGACCCTGGGGGAAAGGGCAGTCCCTTCTCCTAGCATGGCTGCACCCTCAGAAATGAAATTCCTTTTCATGCCACTCCCTTCAACTATTTTTCCCCAAGTGAAAAAAACACCTAGTTAAAGCTCCGCCCTCTACAAATTGGCACCAATCTCCTTTTCCAACTTTTTTTTTCCATGTATCTCTTCTTTATATATTCTATGCTCCAGCCTAGAAACTGTACCATTCACTTTTCCCCCCTCTCTTTCTATGACAACACTTATTACCTATTCAGGGAAATACTTTCCCCGACTTTTCCCATTCTTGAATGCCCAAGATAGGTTCTAAATCTTCCATGAAGTTTTCCTTGATTCTTGACTAAAGAAAATCTCGCCTTCCTCTGAACTCTCATAGCATCTTTTCTACATCCTTACCAAACAGCCCTCTCACCAGACTGTGAGCTTGGTTCCAGACGACACTGGCGCTTCAGCTGATTCAGAGGTTCTGGGGGTCTCCTTCTCTGGTGAGGCCTTCCTGGGACTGGATCTGTGTCAGGGTGACTGTGGGGTTGGGCTCCACTCCTGTCTCAGCACAGCAGCTCCCTCCTTCCGACCTTCCAAGCCATTCTTGGTTAGAAGATGATTTCAGCACATTCTTCTCTGGGTTTTGCTGCTCCAGGCACTGTCCTATGGCATTATTTCAATGTTTTTTGGAGCGATCCTGTCATGAGTTTGAGAGTTCACTCAGGGAGCAAGTACTCTAATGGATTCCACTTTGAGCTATTCTCCATGTCTTTACTTTCTTTATTCCATAGGGGAAACAGGCTAGTGTCAGACAGCCGTAATTTAGCAAATTCCCCTTCTTCTTGATTATGGGGGGTTTTACTATTCACATATACATTTTTTTTTTTTAGTGAGGCAATTGGGGTTAAGTGACTTGCCTAGGGTCTCACAGCTAGTAAGTGTTAAGTGTCTGAGGCCGGATTTGAACTCAGGTACTCCTGACTCCAGGGCCGGTGCTCTATCCACTGTGCCATCTAGCTGCCCCTCACATATACATTTAAAGCTTGACATACCCAATTTTCATTAGACCCAGATTTAGGCCAAAGGACTGAACCTCCCTCAAGGGGAACCCCAGCCCATATTAGGCAACAATATTTTGTCATTGTCTATTTACATTTTCCTATACACTTCTCAAGTTTATCCCAGCTTTCTAATTTGTTTCCCAAAGGGCTGTCTTTGGGAATTTCAGGAGATGTATTTTCTTCTTTTTCTGTATCACTAGAGGTGGTATTCCCCATCTTACTTAGTTCTTCAACACAGTCTCTAATGAACCCTTTGAATTCTTTGGAACCACCCCCACCTGGCACACCACTTGGCATGCCTGATGCCCACAGATTCAAACCGCCTGGTACACCAATTGGCATGCCTGATGCCTATGGGCTCAAATTGCCTGGCATACTGCTTGGCACACCCAATGCCTTATTCCCCAGGAGTACTCAACAGTCCTTTCCTCCCCTGTTCTGATCAATTCTTACCCCCTTGGTAACCGTGCTCCACCCTGTGTTTGTGACATCTCTGCTGAGTTCCTCAGGCTCAGGAATTGGGGGGGTGCCTCTGGGCTCAGACAATTGTTCAACCACTGATCCTGTCAAAGAGTGCTAGAACACGGAGGGTCCCCCTCAGCTCCTTAAATCTTGGTGGGACCTCCAATTGTAAGGAAAAACAATCCTCTTCTCAATAATTCTTGGGAATTCAGCAGTGATGTGACAAAAGGCTCATTTATTTCCTTCTCATGAGAAGGAGGCACCCTAGTGTGCAGCTAGTGGGTACAAAGAATGGTGGCTTGAAGGCCCAGCTTTAAACCCTAGTCCTTAACTCGAATGGACCTTCCCCTTTTTCATCATTGCTCTGATTACTCAAGGGTTACAACCTATGCGCAAAAACTAGCTAATCAGAACGCAATATTCCCATCCCTCTTCCTTATAGGGGCATAACTCAGGCATGGACCTTATTCTTCCTTATATGGACACAACTCAGGAGTGGACCTTATTGAGACCAGGGCTCCTTGAACCGTGTGATTTTGTTAGCCAGAGGGGGAGGAGTAGATCTGAGACCTTTGTCCTAAAAACAGGTCAGAAGGAGTATGATTGACTGTTATATCCTCATTCAGAGGAGACAACTACCCATTTTCTCATACCTCTGTTGATTATTTTCAATTTATCCTCAATATAGCGTATACTTACATAGTTATTTGCATGCTGTCTCCCCAAATTAGACTGTGAGCTCCTTGAGAGCAGGGGCTATACCTTTCTTTTCCCCCACCATTTTTTGTAATAAGTTTTTATTGATGTCTTCTGTTTCTTCTATCAGCATAGTTAACCACAGTATCTTTCCTAGTCTCCCTCCTGAAAAGTCATCCCATGTGACAAATAGAATATTTTAAAGAGGAAAAAACCCCCAGCACAACTGATCGATACACTGAAAATGTCTGAAAATATGTACAATGTAGAACACCTGTGGACCTCAACCTCCATAAATTGGAAGGTTGAGGGTATCTTCTTATATCTCTTCATTTGAGTCATGCTTGGTCTTTAATTTTGTTATAGTCACTTTTGATTTTTCAATATGGTTGTTCTTCCCATTTGCATTTTTATAGTTATTGTGTAAATTGTTTTCTTGCCTCTGCTTACTTGACTCTGCATCAGTTCATGTAGATCTTTCCATGCTTCTCTGTATTCATCATTTCTTAGAGCCCTGTAATATTTCATCACATTTGTATATCACAATTTGTTTATCCATTCCCCCCAATTAATGGGTTTCCACTCAATTTCTCATTCTTTGCTAGCACACACACACAAAAATGCTGCTATAAATATTTCAGTGCACATGAGGACAACTTATAGATAGCTTCTTTGGGATAGAAATTCAATAATGGATGCTCTAGATCAAAGGGTATGGAAATCTCAGTCATTTTATTTGCCTAATTCCACATTGCTTTCCAAAATTTATTTTTTAATCCCCAGAATTTAGCACGCAGTTGGCATTTAATACATGTTTATTGTCATTGGCTATTGACTGTCATTGTAACACTGGTGTTTCTTGTAGTTATTTACAAAGCACAAAAGGCTGAAGTAGTTTAGCTTTTTCTTTTATTTCAACATGTTTTATAATACTTTGCATTTTAGATCCAGCCATTCCTACATTTTGTACCATTTTAAAGTTACTATGACCACATTTATACTGTTCTACACAAAATTTTTATTCTAATGTAAGCAAAACATTTGATAATATGGTACAAAACAGGACAGGATATCTTCAACCAATGAGTGCACAGTGAAAATTAAGAAGACATGTTTCAGGGGCAGCTAGGTGGCTGGAGTCAGGAGTACCTGAGTTCAAATCTGGCCTCAGACACTTAACACTTACTAGCTGTGTGACCCTGGGTAAGTCACTTAACCCCAATTGCCTCACTAAAAAAAAAGAAGACATGTTTCAGCCTCTCATTAAATGCAACCTAGTATTATTTTATAGTTTGGACTAAATCGAATTTCTCATTATTCTAACAGTAACCCAGACCTAGCTATTTGCGTAGTATATCTTTGATGCTAAATCACTACATCTTATAATATTGGTGGGAACAGGAAACCTTGCATTAAAATGATCTATCAAGCCAGATTGACTTGACATCCCCAGTACAAACCCCAAAGTGAGGGGAAACTCCATTTGGAACTAGATCACATGACTAGGAGATTTCTAGGATTTGACAGACCAACGACTAATCCTGCAGAAGGGAGTGAAGGAGTGGTTAATGACAAAGATAGAACTGGGATGTCCAGACTTTGCAAATTCACTGGATGAGCCACCACAGGAAATCCGGAGTCATTACTTCATTGGATTTTTTTTTTGGAGGAGGGGGGAGGGAAGGGAGGTGACAGAGGGTGAGTTGACAAACGTTTCCCTCCTTTGTTGCTCCCCTCCCGTCTGAAAAGGACTACACCCTACCCTTGGGTTGGAACTGGGGGAGGGGGGATTTTGTCATTTTGTTACTCAGCTTGATTTCAGCTTTCCTTCCCCAATTCCCTCATAACAGCCTCCTGGATATGAAAATGGTTATTTGCTCTTTCAACCTGTTATTGACTTGAGGAAGATAATTGTTTTTGAGCAAGAGTGGAACCAGCCACCAGAAAAACAAAAACAACAACACAAAACAGGCTTTTGAGCCCTCTAGAAAGAATCCAGAGGAAACCTGTGGCTGGAGGGTGAGCAAAGCAGGCAAACTTGAATCACCAGGGTGCATCTTTGGCAGGATTTCAGAAATCCAACCCCCACTCCCCAAGGTCTGGGGGGAAATCTAGAGGGGCCAAGCGGAGAGGACTGCCAAGAGGAAGCGAGCACCTGGGACGATCACGTCCAACCAGCCTTTCCATCCTCCGCTGGAAATCGAGTTCTTGAGGATTGTCATTTGCCCACCCCGTGCCCAGAAAGGAGTCTGGGGAAGGCGCCTCCTCCCTCAGAGGAATGAGACTTGGCACGTCTGGGGCTGGGCTGGGCTGGGCGGGGTGGGTTCTCTCCTGAACCACCCCTGCTCCCCCAAGCCTGCAGGCTAACTTTTTGCTAGGAGGACTGGGGAGAGAAAAGGGCTGCAGCCCGGCTCGCGTTGGGGCGGGGTATCGCGCGGAGGGAGGTCCCGGGGGCGGTAGTGCGGCCGCTCTCCAAGCTGACCTGTTGTTACCTGTCGCGCAACAATCTGGGACAAGCCGCCCGGCCCCCGCCAGACTGGGCGGGCCCCGCTCCTCCGAGCAGCGGCTGCTCTGCGGCTTCCACTCCGCTGGGGTGCTGAGACTGACAGCCTTCCAGGGACGCTGGCCCACCCCTCCCCCCTCCCCAGGACCAGGGGGCGGGGACGCGGGGGCAGTGCTCGGGACTACTGAGCTCCGCTTGTTCCCACCCTCCCAGCCTCCTCCCGAGCCCCGGGGGACTGTGCCAAACTTGGGAAGGTGTCTTCCCCTCCGCTCTCCAGGAGCTGCGGCTGAGGCTGGGAGGCAAGAGAGAACAAGCCCACAGGAAAGGAGGTGAGCGCTCAAGGGGACAAGAGACTCCTTTGGGGGTCAGGAGGCTTCAGTGGGGCTGGGGTGAGGGGAAGAGATGCCGTTTCCCAGGACTGCTGCGTGGTCTATCAGAAGAAGGAAAGCTCTCTGCCCGTATGACCTTGGGCAAGTCTCTTCTCTTTGTAGAACCTCGGTTTTCTCACCTGTTAAATTGGAGAGCGGGGGTTTGGATTTGACGGTCCCGTCCAGCTCTAGCCACTATCTTATACAGCCCTTTCCTAACTTTTCTTGCCTTATTAATTTTGGTGCCAGACTATGCTATCGTCAGCCCTTGCCCCGCAAATAAGTTTTCGCCGGAGCAATTTTTACGCGATCCCGGGTATATAGGTATGTAAAATAATACATGACCTTTTACTGTTGCCAAATTTTTCGCGACCCACAGTTTAAGAAGCTGTAGAGATCTCCTTGCTGCCCTCCTTAGACCTTTCCCAAGATAGTAGCCCCAGTCAATGGAGCTTGCTGGTATCACCAACGTGTCCTCTATTTATGTGTGCCTTCTGGTTTGGGGTGTCTCCTCCCCAACATGGGAATCAAGTAATACTTGGGGGTATTGGGGCCCTATTTTTCTCAGTTTTCCAGTGA
The DNA here is from genome assembly GCF_019393635.1 of Dromiciops gliroides. Classification (NCBI taxonomy): domain Eukaryota; kingdom Metazoa; phylum Chordata; class Mammalia; order Microbiotheria; family Microbiotheriidae; genus Dromiciops; species Dromiciops gliroides. The sequence continues at coordinate 576,202,217 of NC_057862.1, forward strand.
TCACAGGTGGAAAAAGGTAATGCACTCCTTTAAGAAGCACTTATACACAGGACATAGATGTCATAGACTTAAATTTAAATACATGTAATAAACAAATTTAGAGAGGATTTGAACCAACCCCTTTCTTTTAAAGACGAGGAAAGGGAGATAGAGAAAAGGTAAATGACTTTACCATGGTCACGCAGGTAGCAAGAAGAGTCAAGATTTGAACCCAGGTGCTCTGATTCCAGATGCAGCACTCTCCACATATGCCACAGTCTCCTATTTTTTGTTTATTTTCAGTCCCTACAGTCCTCGGGTCAGTAATCTCAAAAGTGTTTGCCACAACAAGTAACAACTTGCACCGAAGAAATTATGTTCAAAGTTCACTCAAAAATGAAGGCTTGAGAGGAAAGGCTAGAAAAGGAATGTGGGGGAACCAGATTTTCTCATTTTAAATTGAAATTTTGTTTCAATAAAATAATCATCCCTTGCATAAATCGAACATGGTTTGGATCCCCTAGACTGAGAAAGGGAGGTCATAGGGGAAAGTTAGGTCTCGTCTCCCTTGGGACAAATTAAAAGGTCACCAAACCACTTTGCAGAATTGTATTTGTTTCTTTAAATGCCCTACTTAGAGATATAACATTCTGGATTGGCTAGGAGGAGCATTTATGTTGACCAAAAAAAAAAAATAGTGTATTGAAGACTCCTACCATATAAAGCTGTAATCAGTCCAGGCAAAGTCAGACCTGACTGAAGTGGAAGATCTTTTCCATGAGCTTTTCCTCCACCAACAAAATTATGTTCAATGCACAGAATTCAATGGAATAAATAAGTTGTATGTTCATTAGGGTGTGTGTATATAAATATATGTTACCTATTAGGGCTTTCTCTAAGATGGGGACTCTTCACTGAAGGAGTTACACAAGCTACTTAGATTCTGACAGACTTTTTTTTTGTCTGCTCTAAATAGGTGAGCTTCCTTACAATTTTCTTTGTGCATATCTGCGTCTGTGAACCAGTATGACTACAGCTTGTTTTGTTTTTAAGTCCTCCTGATTTCATGGTAGGATTAAGGAAGGGGTTCTCAAGGAGAACAGAGTGCTAGTCATGATTTTTCATTTCATGACTGTGTACTTTGAGGTGTTGCTTTTTTCTTTCTTTTCTTTTTTTTTTTAAGAGACTACATGTCCTTAAAGAAAAAAAAATCTTCCTTATTGAATCCTTAGCTTCCTTCAAAGCACAGCTCATGGACGACCTCCTTCAAGAGGCCTTTTTAATTCCACCAGCCCTTCCTGCCCCCACCCTCCAAACTCACTTGTTAGAGCCCTCCCTTGAAATGACCTGGTAATACTTCATGTTACTTTGTCTATACTTTGTATTTACTTTGCAGACTGCATGCTTTATCTCTGAGTAGAAGACCGGAATTGTCTGGTTTTGTTCTTCTATTCCCCAGGCTTTGCTCACAGAAGGTGTTTACTAAATTCATATTGAACTGAAACACTTTTGTTGTTTTGAATGAAGTTCTGATTCTTGTGGGGAAAGGCTTGTGGAAAATGCCATATTCAATGAAATATGGTTATATGCATAGTGTTTTAAAATCAAACGTATTTTAAAACTGCCTTAAATATCTAGATTGTAAGCTCCTGGAGGGCAGGGCTTGTCTTTTGGCTTTATTTTTATCCTCAGTGTTTATAATAGTGCCTGGCACATAGTAAGTGCTTATTGCCATTAGAATTTTTTTTTTAGTAGAAAAAGCATGTTGGGGACAGCTAGGTGGTGCAGTAGATAAAGCTCTGGCCCTGGATTCAGGAGGACCTGAGTTCAAATCCAGCCTCAGACACTTGACACTTACTAGCTGTGTGACCTTGATGTGACCCTTAGCAAGTCACTTAACCCTCATTGCCCCACAGAAAAAAAGTAAAATAAGAAAAGTTCTCATTTTCAAAAATCAGTTAAATGTAATGTGCTTTTCTGAAGCATCTTAATTTTTTAAGATGTGTGTACTTATATGAGGCCAGCTTTGTGTAGTTTATATGTATATGCAGAGCCATTCATAACTTACTCAGGTCTGGTTTTTTGGCTTTACAAGATCATTTAATTTGTTTAATCTTTTGAGTACCTGTGAGGCTATTGGTACTGTATAAACCTAAAAGATTGTTAGTACTAAATTATAGCCAGAAAAAAAATGCCATATATGGAGAGGGGAGAGAGATGTATAGTCCAATATAAAAAAGACAGAACATAACAATCTAAGTGACAATCTACAAGGCTGGTCACTCATCAGCAAACATTTAAGTGCTTACTATGAACTAGGCACTGTGCTAAGCATTAGGCATAAAAAGAAAGAAAGAAAACACATTAACTGCCTTCAAAAAGTACATAATCTAATAAGGAAGACAACATGCAGTCAGTTATATACATTCAAAATAAACCGAGAGTAAAGGGAAGGTGATCTCCACTAGAAGGTAAGGTGGGAGGGTTGGAAGAGAGCAAAGCTGTCTCCAATTCTGAAATGAGGTGTAGGACAATAATAGATTTTAAAAGTTAGAAATGGGGGCAGCTAGGTGGTCCAGTGGATAAAGCACCAGCCCTGGATTCAGGAGGACCTGAGTTCAAGTCTGGCCTCAGACACTTGACACTTAACTAGCTGTCTGACCTTGGGCAAGTCACTTAACCCTCATTGCCCCAACCAAAAAAGAAAAAGTTAGAGATTATTTACCTCATATCCAGTTTTAACCTAACAAGAGATACTTTGAATAGAGGTAGTAAAGAAATAAAGGAATGTAATTGATTTATAACTATAAGGGCCATGCCACATGAAAACTAGCTTCATGATTATCTGGGATACTTCAGACCAGGATTGGGTTGACCAGTACCCACCAAATTAGTTTAGATATCTGTTACTGGAGATCAACTAGCCAACTAATAAGTATTGATTAAGCCAGGCCTAACACATGATCCCTGCTCTCAAGGTGCTTTATACTGGGTGGGTGGGTGGGGTAGTCAAAATATACCTGAAACAACTAGCAAAATAGCATGTGACTGTGCTATATGCATGGCATATACTAGAGTTGAGAATGAAAGGGGGAAGCATGGAGGTATGTCAGAAATGAATGCAAATGAGATAGCCAGCAGTTATTTGGAAGGGGGGAGGAGGAATAGTGAAAGATGGTTGTAGATAGCCTTACATTAGGATTCCAAATTGAATATCCTGGGAGCATTGGAAAGTTTGATGAGGGATTAACAAGTTTGAAGGGAGGAATTTGAAACAATGACTTTCCTCATAACAAATAGGCTAAATTCTCTTCCACTTTTTAAAATACATCAGCTTGATTTTTATTTTTATTTGGTAGGTTTTTGTATTGCAAAGATGTTTTCTTCCAATGACTATGGAACCAACTCCTGGGAGCTTATTATCCGCGTTGATCACCAGTATGAAAAGGAACAAAAAGAATTTACACTTAGAGTATCTGGAGACTTACATATTGGGGGAGTCATGCTCAAGCTGGTGGAGCAAATCAGTGAGTTAATTTAATGTTTGCTAAAATTTCTCTCTTTCTCCAAATGCACAGATTAGAGGTCTTGGTGAACAAAGTATGTTTTTCACTTCTCGCTTCATCATGTGATTTTATTTCTCATAAATATAACCAGACAAATGAGCAGGCTATGTTGTATTCATCACCCTTTGCTCAATATTTTAACAGATTTCTTATTTCATCAATGTGGGTACTCACTGTTGGTATAGATCAGTCAGTGGCAAATATTTGTAAACCAGCTTTGTCCTTAAACCTGTAGAAATCACAGTCTGTATAGGGTCCCCAGATAGTATATTTCTCTTACACTAGTTAGCTCCAGACAGTGTTAGTAATATCACTTGCATTAGTCATACAGTGATAAGGTCTGATAACCAGGTGTTGTCTGATTTGATTCATGATGACCTGTAATTTTGCCAACATTAAGAAAGATTTCTCTTCAAGTAGAATATCAGCTCTGAGCTGCCTCAGCTACTTATGTATTCAACAATGCCCCAAACCACCCGTCTGTGCCTGTTGAAGTTTAATAGGAATTGCTCACATGCATACAGGGGAGAAAATTGGGCCACAGGTATGTGGGAGAGCAGCAAACATATTGTTTCTACTGCCAGTGATTTCATCATGAATTTTGTGAATAAGCCAAAAAGCAGAGATTTGGGAATGTAATGAAGCCAGAAAATCTAAACACTAAGCAAAGTGTGTTCTATCCTGTTTTATCTGCCAAGTAATTCTAGCATTTTTTAAAATAGTCATACAGGAAATGCAGCCCAAAGAATTAGAAAGCAAACTTATAAAAGATAGCTGATAGTACAACACAGTGATGGGCACTGCTCATTTGGTTTAATCTCTGATGAACAAACCAGTTGTAAAAACAAAATAAAGGATTTTAGTCGTTCCTCCCACCCCCATTCTGGGGATGTTCTAAATTAGCAACAGTGCATGTCCTTTAAAATAGTTTCAGGACAGTTCACTGTAAACAAAGTTTAAAGCAAGTTCTTTTGATTTGATTCAAACACAAGCATTATACATTTCATGGAGAATCTGATCATTCAATTACAAAGCTCTTTTTTAAAATGTTAGAGAAAAATGTTGGCTTATTCATTTACAAAGTTGGCAAGTCGTCTCAATAAGTTGCAGATTTACGGAAAGTTAAAACTTATACTATAATAATAGCTTTATATCTGCTTATGCTTTTTGAAATAATGAGGCTGATACTATTCCAATCTATGTAGTGGATTTAGATAAAGACAACTGGATGGCCTCCAAACCTCAGGCCGTGTTGTTTAGTTTCTGGTACTGAATACATTAAGTAGTATCCTTGGTAATTGCTGGTTGCACTGACTCCACTCCCTGCCATATTCACCTCTCTTTTTTCTCCTCTCCACCTGTGCCTTCATTCTTCTGGTGACATCAACGGTCTGTCAGCCAATGAACATTTATTAAGTGCCTGCTATTCTCCAGGCCCTGTGTTAAGCTATGGGCATACAAAAAAGGCCTTTAAGGAGCTCACAATATAATAAGGAGAATCAAGTTGCTGAACAAATATGTTGGGGTTTTTTTTTTTCACTGTGATTTCTTTAGTTCAATGAGTAGATTCAGAAAGTCTTAATGAAATCTTCTTTTGGGGGGAGGGTCGGGCAATGAGGGTTAAGTACCCTGCCCAAGTCACACACTAGTAAGTGTCAAGTGTTGGAGGCCGGATTTGAATCAGGTCCTCTGGAATCCAGGGCGGGTACTTTATCCACTGCGTCACCTAGCCACCCCCCTTAATGAAATCTTAAGACTTGGTTTTAAATGACATTATTGAGTCCTTTCAGTATTCCCTTTGCCACCCATTGTAGAGAGCTGGCTATATAACAGGACCATTTTTATTTAATCCATATTCACATCTGTTCCATAAGGCTTTGAAAGGCAAACTGAAAATTGTCTTATACTTCCTATTTCCTGGAGAAACTCTTCCATCTCAAAAGCTTTAGTTGAATTTAGAGAAGGTGCAAGAGGAATTTCTTTGTTCCAAATCCATAATTCATTTATTAAGCACCTTCTATGTATAAAACACTGTGGTAGATACTGGAGCATTATTAAGAAAGAGTCCCAGTCCTCATGGATTTTACAGTCTAGGAAGAAGTCACAAATATGCATAACTATGCATCATGATATAATAGGAGTTTCACAAAGAATATCTTAGCATGAGTCCTCTTAACAAAACACTATGTAGGGGGCAGCTGGGTGGTGCAGTGGATAAAGCACAGGCCCTGGATTCAGGAGGACCTGAGTTCAAATCCAACCTCAGACACCTGACATTTACTACCTGTGTGATCCTAGGCAAGTCACTTAATCCTCACTGCCCTGCAAAAAACAATAACAACAACAACAACAACAACACTATGTAAAGTCAGAGGAAGGGAAAGTAATTTCCAACTAGGGAAGAGTGTCACCAAGAAAAGTTTCTTAAAGAATGTGATGCTTGAGCTGGACCTAGATTGATGGATAAGATCTCAAGATAGAGAGCAGGGAATAAGGTAAGTCTTTCCAGATATACAGAACAATGAGATGGTATGAATAAAGGCAGAACAGAAAAAGTGATGGAAGTATTTTACAGGATCTGAAGTGTAGTGTTAAGTAGAAGACTTTGGATACCAGGTCAAGAAGGAATATATCTAATTGGAGGTTTTTTTTAATCGCATTAAATTAAATTAAATACTGCAAGATATGGTTGACTTGTTAGTTTTGCTAAACTTATTTTTCTCCTTTTCAAATTATCTGTTACAGAGCATAGCTCTCTGGGGAAGGGAGTGGAGGGCGAAATGTTTGGAAATAAAGTGATGTAAAAGCAAAATATAGCAACAAAAATTTTAAACTAGCATAATGAGTCACTTTTCAAGACAAAGCCCAATATTATTCACAAAAAAATAATGATGTTCTACTTACTAAATAGCTACACAACTAGGACCTACTTGTTCTGACTAGTCATACAACATTTAAGCATGTTGATTTCTCTCTTCTGTTGAAGTAGATCCTTTTCTACTTCTCTTGAATTAGACCCACTGTCTTTTTTTATTTGGATTAGTTTAATCATCTCCACTTATAACCATTCTTAACATCTAGTTGGGGGCAGCTAGGTGGTGCAGTGGGTAGAGCACCAGACCTACAGTCCAGAGGACCTAGGTTCAAATCCAGCCTCAGACACTTATTATCTGTGTGACCTTGGGCAAGTAACTTAACCCCAATTGCCTCCCCTCAAAGAAAGAAAACAAAATCTAGTTACTACAAAAATTAATTATGAAAGACTTTAAATGCCAAACAATATGTATTTTATCCTAGAGATAATAGGGAGCTTCTTGAGTAGGAGAGTCGAATCTGTGCTTTAGGAAAACCAATATGACAGCTAGCTTGTGGAAGATGGATTAGAGCTGTTAGAGTGGAATAAGGGCAGTCAGTTCACAGGTTACTAGAGTGATTCAAGAAAAAGATGATGAAGGGGGCGACTAAATAGCACAGTGGATAAAGCAACGGCCCTGGATTCAGAAGTACTTGAGTTCAAATCTAGCCTCGGACACTTGACACTTACTAGCTGTGTGACCCTGGGCAAGTCACTTAACCCCCATTGCCCCACAAAAAAGAAAAAGAAAAGAAAAAGATGATAAGGACACAGACCAGGTCGATTGTGGTATAAGTGGAAAAAGATAACTTGATATAAGAGATTTTGTGGAGAGAATCAACCAAACTTGGCAACTATTTGGGGTTATGGAGTGTGAAGAGAGTGAGGGGCCTAAAGGATGTGAATCAAGGTGACTAGAAAGATTGTGGTCCACCTGGCAGAAAGAGGAAGGTTAGAAGGAGTGATGGGTTTGGGGACAAAAAGTGTTCTCATTTTGACATGTTGAATTTTAAATACCTGTGGGACATTGAGGAGAAAACGGAGGCAGGCATTTATTTAATAATGCTACAGAAAAAGAGCTCAACAGAAAGTCATCGACATTGAGATGGTAACTGAACCAATACCTGATGAAATCATCGAGACTGTGGAAAGAGAAGAGAAGGGGTGCAGGACAGAACCCTTATTACATCCACACATAGTGAGTGAGACTGATGTGATGATCCAGCAAAGATGACTGAGAAGGGGCAATCAGGGAGGAAGAGAGGTTAAAAAAAAGGTTAAAAAAAAACCCAGCTAATGCTGGGTGCTAACAAGAGATCAAAAAAGATGAGGACAGAGAAAAGGCCAATTAATTTGTCAGTCGTTGGTAACTTTGGAGGGAGCAGTTTCAGTTTAGTAGTGGGATCAGAAGATAGATGAGATGGCAAGAGGCTCAAAAGTGAGGAAATTGAGGGGTTTTTCTAGGCGTTTGTGAAAGGGAAGAGAAAAATAGATAGTTTGAGGGTATACTGAGAATCAAGTGAAGATATTTAAGGATGGAGAAGATTTGGATATTTTTGTAGACATGGGAAAGCCTGTGGTGAGATTTAAATTGAATACAGAAGATTTGTACAGTCATATAAACTTTGATATGTAAAGACCTTTATTTATACATTGTTTGGTCATTTCAATCATGTCTGATGCTTCATGTGCCCATTTGGGGTTTTCTTGGAAAAGATTCTGAAGTGGTTTGCCATTTCCTTCTCCAGATCATTTGATGAGGAAACTGAGGCAAACAGGATTAAGTGACTTGCTCAGGGTCACACAGCTAGTAAGTGTCTGGGGCCAGATTTGAACTCAAGAAGAGTGGATCTTCCTGACTCTAGGCCCAGCATTCTATCCAGTGCACTCCCTAGCTGTCCTAGAAAAAAAGGCAGGGAGGGGGAATCATCAAAAAGAAAAGTCTGGAAGGGGGATGGCATCAAGGGCAGAAGTGGAGGAGTTTGCATTAACCAAGAGAAGAACCACCTCTTCTTCTGAGGCTAAAGCAAATGAGGAGAGAATGGGGGATCTTGAAGGGATTTAAGATGTAGATTTGAGCAAAGAGAGCTTACAATGGATGGCCCCTATTTGTATTTTCTTTGTAATTCAAGCATGGGGGAATACGAAAAAATGTAACACATGGTGACTGCTCTCTAAAAGTTAACAATTCAGTTGGGAATATGACATCTGTTAAACAGATAAATAACAATACAAGGAAGCATGTGATTTAAAGACAGCTTGAAGGGTGGAGATGATATGTGCTATGAGATTTTGAAGAGGGGAGAAATAAATATGTTAGTGATCCAGGAAGGAGTCATGGAGAAGGCAAAACTAGAAGGATGTCCTTGAAGGAAAGGTAGGGTTTGGATAGGCACAGAGCATCTGGGAGGTTGTTCTAGGTGAGGGAACTCAGTAGGAGCAAACCTGCCAAGAGTCAGGAGTCATGATGATTCCTTCGGGGACTGTTCCTCTTGAAGTTCACTAGATGCCTCACTTCATTAAAGTCACAGGATTCATGTTACAGAGCAGAGGGAGAGAAACTTTAATATATAGGGAGAAGACAAATTATAGATGGCCTTGAAGACCTTTCATTTTCTCCTCTGAGCACAAGAGATTCTTAAGGAGGGGGGAGTAACATGGTAAAAGTGTTTTATGAAAATCTGATAAAAACATAAAGGTTCTAGCAATTGAAGAGCAGGATAAGGTTGGAAGAAGGGTTATCAGCTATGAGGTTGTTGCTGCAATAATCTAATTATGAAGTGATGGAAGTTTAGAGTAATGTGCTGGCAGTGAGGATGGAAAAGAAAGGACTGAAAGTGAGAGACATGTCAAAGGAAGAATTCAGATGTAATTATTATATCCCTAACTACCTCCCAGCTACTTATTCTGTCTTGGATGGGGCAAGAGTGACCTGGCTCCTTAGTTCAGTATAATCCTAAATCAAGGCCAGTAGCCAGAAGCAGGGGTGACTGGTTAGATTGTTGTTCAGCTTCACCCAGGAGCAGAATCCTAAACAGTAGAGGAGAGCCTGGGCTTTACCAGAAGTCACTAAAATATAGAAGATGCTAATAGCTAATGGGGGCAATTGGATGACACAATAGATAGGGTGCTGGGCCTGGACTCAGGAAGACTCATCTTCATGAGTTCAAATCTGTCCTCAGAAACTTACCAGCTGTGTGACCCTGGGCAAGTCACTTAACCCTGTTTGCCTCAGTTACTTCATCTGTAAAATGAGCTAGAGAAAGAAATGGCAAACCATTCAAGTATCTTTGTCAATAAAACCTCAAAGGGGTGGGGCAGCTAGATGGCGCAGTGGATAGAGCACCAGCCCTGGAGTCAGGAGGACCTGAGTTCAAATCCGGCCTCAGACACTTAATACTTACTAGCTGTGTGACCCTGGGCAAGTCACTTAACCCCAGTTGCCTCACTAAAAAAAAAAAAGAAAGAAAGAAAGAAAGAAAGAAAGAAAGAAAACCTCAAAGGGGGTTTCAAAGAGTAGGACCCAATTGAAAAACGACTGAACAACAGCAAAAAGCTCTGAAGAAGGAAATGGCAACTGGAAAAGGAAATGGCAAACTGCTAAAGAATTTTTGCCAAGAAAACTATGGGCATTATAGTTTTCAGGGTCAGAAAGCACAGGATAGACTAATGGACTGAACACCAACAATAGCACCATGGCTCTTTCTGGAGCATAAAGACAAATAAGCTTAGCACCTAGTTAGCAAAGATAATTAATAAGAATAATCAGTTCCTCCTTCTGTCATAGGCTTCAAATAGTGACCTTTAAAATGTCCTTGTGTCTATACTCACAAGGATTCTGGCCCTCCCCTCAATGGAATTCTTCTTTAAAAGTTGGAGGGAGGGGCAGCTGGGTGGCGCAGTGGATAGAGCACCAGCCCTGGATTCAGGAGGACCTTAGTTCAAATCTGGCCTCAGACCCTTGACAATTACTAGCTGTGTGACCCTGGGCAAGTCACTTAACCCCAATTGCTTCACCAAAACAAAAAAAAAGTTGGAGGGACTTTTGTTACTTGATGCTAAGTGTATTTTGCCCTGGGCCCCAAAATCACTAGCTAAAACCCTATCCCAGAGACTTCCTGGGGCAAGCCAGAATCAAAACAGGTTATGTTTACAGATGGCACTTTGGTTACAGTCTTGTTCAGGGAAGCAGGAATCAAAACAGGATCAAACAAAAATCAAGCTTGAGCAGCACTAGGGAAAACTGCTATTGAACTCAGTGCTGTGATAAATGTTTGAAACAGGCTGCTCCTTTATCCCTGGCAGTTCAGGCCTCTCGGCAGACCGCTCTAAATTTAGTAAGAACCAGGCCTTTGGGGACAGATCTGATCCCCCTTGAAGAGGGATGATCCTTTATCTACCCTGGAACCTGCTGTATGCTTATGCCTTTAAAGCAATCTAAGTCTTGATGGTCACATGATAAGAAGGGAGTGTTAAGGAGGATTAATATTGGTTCCCACCTTCAGTGTCATCCTTGAATTTTTACTCTAACTCATCTCATATATCTAATCCATTGCCAAATCTAGTTACTACTACCTTTACAACATCTCTCATATAGGTCTCTTCTTCACTAACATAGCCAACCACCCTAGTTCAAGCCTCATTCAGAAAATACTATATCCATAATGGTTACAAATAATGAGGCCCTAGAACCATGTTTGTCCCCATTTGTTTCCATTCTTTTGGGCTGAAAAATGGAAGATATCAAATGCATTATGCTCCATTCATGATAAGCTAGAGTGGGAGAGGGGAGGAATACTATAATATCTAAAGAATAAAGAGAATTCCTACTGTGACTACTTTTAGTGTTATGGAAGTAGAGTCCTTAAAGAAGCTGATGGGGAGACGCAGAGTCTGGAAAGTTCTGTCAAACTGAAAAAAACTGAGTTTGGGCCTAGTGACTTGTGTCTGTCATCCAAGGATCATCCTACAGTGCACATGAGCCTTATAACTAGGTTGTTCACAAAGTAATGCATGCTTCATTTACGACAAGTTATCGAGGTTCTTAAAACATAGAACAATTCTGTGAAGGAAATACCCACAGTAACTGGTAGCACTGGTCCTTGAATCATTGAAGTAAGAGGCAATGTGGTTTTCCACTTGGAAGAGTTTTCAAGGTGAATTTACCTAGTTTTGTTCACATACCTCTTCAAGTTTGCTTTGCAACAGAATAGTTAATGCATTAAACTAGATAGTGCCTCAGTATCTGTGGCTCATAAATTCCTTAATTATCTCTGTATCTTTGACTGAAATACCATTTTGCAATTTCTTACAGAAATACTTACTTCTGTCAAAATGTCTGCATATGTGATTTTTGTTTTAAGTTTACTAATCAGTAACTCATTAGATAAGTTGATTGGAAAACAATGCTAATGAGGCCAAAGTCACAGGTCTTTGAAACCTTTGTGGGCTAGTGATCTTCATTACTTTGCCAACTAAGCTTGCCTTGCAATCTTTACTCTGGGTAACCATTTCACAAAATGCACATCTCAGCTTTGTTTATTGCCTGTATGTATGATAGCAGTGACCCTGGGCAAGTCATTGTTTTGGAGCTTCAATGTCCTCAACTGTAAAATGAGGGGGTTGGACTTGATGACCTCTAAGATCCTTTTCACGGTGAAATCTATGATGACAATGCTATGTCATGTATACTAGGACTAGGACCTAGTGAGCAAGTATATAGGAATGGTTTAGAACAAATTCATCATTTCTACTGGAAAAGCAAATGAAAGCATCAGTTTTATTGTCATTTTTGTGATAAATATATATACATACATATAACTTGAAGTTTGTCACTCTCTTGTTGACTTTCTCATATAATAAAATTGATTTTTAAATTCTCCTACTCCAATGTTCTTTAATTACCTGCCATTTTGTTTCATCATGTTTTTGTTCTTGCAGATATAGCTCAAGATTGGTCAGATTTTGCTCTTTGGTGGGAACAAAAACATTGCTGGCTTCTAAAAACACACTGGACTCTGGACAAATGTGGTGTCCAGGCAGATGCTAGGCTGCTTTTCACACCTCAGCATAAAATGTTACGCCTCCGTTTGCCAAACATGAAAACTGTGAGACTAAGAGTCAGCTTCTCATCTGTTGTCTTTAAAGCTGTTAGTGATATCTGCAAAACCCTTAGTAAGTATATTTGGAATGAATCTAACCGTTTGAAAATCTCTTACCGAAAGAGGACAAGAATAGGTGATCTGCTCTATACTTTTACAAACAGCCAGAGAAAAATGCTGCCATCAGTAGGGTATTGGTATCTACCTTTTCAAGTCTCTTCCCTGATTTTCAGCTTCTCCTCTACTAGTTCCTCTCCTCTGCTCCCTTAAAAAGACTTGTGTTTTTTCTGTTGTCTCAATCTATCATCCTATTATCCTCTTCCATTCCATTGCCAAACACCCAGAAAGAGTATTCCAGTCTCATTGCATCTACTCCCTCGCTAGCTTCCCACTCTTCTACCACTTGCCAATTCCTGTCCTCCCCTCTCTACTGAAACAACTCTCACCAAGAACATTAATAACATCCTTATCGCCAGAGTTAATGGCTTTTATTTCCTCTTCTCCTTGCCTTTGACCTCTCTAGCATTTGACGCTTTGGGCCATTTCCTCCTGGATGCTTTCTACTCCTTTGACTTTATAGCACAGGATTCTTATGGTTCACCTCCAACCACTATGTTCCTTTCCTGCTTTCTTTGCTAATTCCTTATCTTCCCATCCCTTAAACGTGAGTTTTTTCTAAGCTTCTGTCCTAAGCCTTCTACATTCCTTCTCCCTTGGTCATCTTCACTTTGCTTCTCTAGCGCCTTCAAAAGGCATATTTCACCCCCATCCTTAAACTGTCACTTTATCCAACCATCCCCACTAGATGTCATCCTATAATTCTCCTCTCCTTTGTGACAAAACTCCTTGAGAGAGCCATCTACAATTAGGTCCTTCAGTTCCTCTCCTCTCACTCTGTTCTAACCTCCTTTGACCTCATCATTCAAATGAAACTCCACTTTCCAAAGGTATCTTAATTGCCAAATCTAATGACTTTTTCTCAGTCCTGATCCTTCTTCATTACTTTGTAGACTTTGATACCGTCTGTAACACTTTTCCCCTGGATATTTGCTCCTCTCTAGGTTTTTGTGACATTATTCTCTCCTGATTCTCCTTCTGCCTGACTGACCATGCCTTCTTAATCTGTTGTGCTACATCTTCATCCAGGTTCATGCCCAATAACTGTGGATGTTCCCCAAGGCTCTGTTCTAATTCTTTTCTCTTATACCTCTATATCAGGGATTAGCAAACTATGACCTCTGGGATCAAATCCACAGCTAAGAATGGTTTTTACACATTTAAATAAAGTTTTATTGTATTTTAAAGTATAAAAACTCTTCTTCACTCACAAACTCTATTAAAACAGGTAATGAGCCTTATTTGGCCCTTAGTCGTTAGTTTGTCAACACCTGCTCTATACCATCTCTCTTGGAGATCTTATCAGTTCCCACAGATTCAATTATTATCCCAATACAAATGATTCCCAACTCTCTAAATCCAGCCTTAATTTCCCTTCTGAACTCCAGCATCATATCGCTAACTGCCTTTTGCAAATATGAGACTGGATGTCCCGTTGGCATCCCAATCTCAACATATTTAAAATGGAACCTGTATTTCCCCACAAACTGTACTTTCCTGTTACTGTTAAGGCAAAACCCTATTCACATTCACCCAACATGTCCAATCTATCGCCATGTCTTCATGTTTTTACCCTCCAAACATCTTTCATATGCGTCCCCTTTCTTACATAGCTGTTACCCTGGTGTAATACAGGTCCTTATTCCCTTATGCCAGAACTACTGCAATAGTCTTCTCATTGGTCTCCCAGCCTAGAGTCTTTCTCCTCCTCAATCCATCCTCTTCTCAGTTGTCAAAATCAATTTCCTAACAATGTCCCTCCCATCTCACCCCCATTCAATAAATTCTAATAGTTCCCTGTTCCTTCTTGGATCAAATAAAAGTTTTCTGTTTGTTACTTAAAGCCCTTCACAATCTGGCCCCTTCCTATCTTTCCAGTCTTCTTATGATTTATTCCCCTCCACCTATTCTTTGATACGATAACATTATTCTTCTTACTTTTCCTTGCATATAGCACTCTCCCCTACACATCTTTGTTTAAGTTTTTTCCTTCAACGCCCAACATAAATGACACCATATCTCTTATACATTTCAATTAAAATGTTCTTTTCTTTCTTAGTTTTCTCATAACTGGCTGACTCACCTAAGCTTCTATCATATTCTTCCTTGTGTCATACTAATTTGTATATGTGTTAAGTGCCTCCTCTACTTAATAGTATACTTTTTGAGGAATGGAACTGGTTTGTTTGATTTTTTTGTTTGTTTGTTTTTGGTGTTTGTTTTGCCAGTCTTTGGTAGGTTGTAATAATAAATGGTTTTTTAGTTGAATTGTTAATTTAGTGTTAAATGCACTTTTACTAGAAACTGTCAATTACATTAAAATATAGCAGCCAGGGGATGGTTTGTGTTCAGAATAAACACAGCCAGAGTGAATATAAATTAGGCTTAATTTCCATGAAGCTTTATATCTGTTTAATGGCAGATTTCCAAATCTAAAAAGACAAAGGTATGAGACATCCACCAGGTAAAAAACTTTTCCCTAGGCCATATTAACATCACTATCACATTTAATGCAATTATATTCTGTTTAATCACTCATCACTGTTGATATGGTAGATAAGAGTTTTATTGTGTTTGATATGTTGTAATACAATTGCTTCATCAACACTTGGTTCCATTAAATAGCTTTATCCACAGAAGTCATATGTGGAATTTTTATTAAATCATACCAAAAGGCTTTGAGGTGGATGAATTTTGTATAAGTTCATATATCAGTCTTGTTGACTGATGCTGGAGTCAACAATCATTTATTAAGCATATATATTATGTGCCAGGTACTTTTCTAAGTGCAAAGGATACAATTTTAAAAAGGCTAAACCACAGTCTTTCCAAAAGGTGTAAATTTTACACAAATGCTCTTTCATTATAAAGGAGCTCCACAGAAGATGAGGAATCCTCTCCTACAGACATCTCCATATTTTGCATTTAACAAAGAATGTAGGAGAATTACAAATGTGAGCCCCAAAGGAAAAAAAAAGTCTAGCTTAGTTTATACCGTTCATTTCAATAATAAAAACTGAAGTGCTAAAATTCTTTGCAACACCTAGGAACAAAGAAAAGATGTGCAAAATATACTTTAGTTTTCAGTATCATACAAATGACTCAGACTCTATATTTGAAAAGACTAATGAATAAACTGCACATTCCATCTCCTCTAAAGAAGTGAAAACCTTACAGAAAAGAGCAGGGTCAGTAAATGAGGAGACCATTTGAAAGTCTTTCCTAAAATTATCTGTGGTGGTTCTTAAGGATTGGATTTCGTATTGACTTTAACTGTCTTTCCATCAAAATATGATTGATGCCAAATCAATACAGACATGCAGTTGAATTAGGATAAGTTTGGTTCAGGGTACCAAGAGATTGATTTTTCCTATCATTGAGAGGGGGAAATGAAAATATACATACTATCTCTATTTTTTAAACTTATAGTGAACAAGAAAACATAGCAGAGAGGTACATACAATTCTGAATTCCTTGTTCATTACAAAGGATGAAACTCAACTATTCCCAATACCTACTGAGGAATTAGCCTTAAAAGGCAGCATGTGGATTTTCATTTATATTAGATGTTTTAAGCACACCCCAATTAAAAATAAAAGGACAGGGGGCAGCTAGGTGGCACAGTGGATAAAACACTGGCCCTGGATTCAGGAGGACCTGAGTTCAAATCTGGCCTCAGACACTTGACACTTAGTATAGCTGTGCGACCCTGGGCAAGTCACTTAACTCTCATTGCCCTGCCCAAAAAGAAAAAAGAAAAAGAAATACTGAGTGACCTCTCAAGGACCCACTAAGCTTTATGAATCTTTATTGTGGGGGGAAGGTGGGAAGGGAAGAATGTAAAATGTGGGATAGAATGCTGCCCTTACTTAATTGAGGAGTCAATGCATTCTAGATTGTTAGAGCAAATCAAAAGGTTTCACTTCTATTTCTAGGTCATTATTTTTTTGGCCATTCCTTTAAAAAACTAACAATGGAAATTTAATATTCAACCCAATTATTTGTGCTTTGAATTATGCAGCTCAGTTAGTTGAGTAGATAATTGCCTAATCTTCACTCAGATTCATATCATAAGGTAGCCTCATGTAAATCTCTTTATTCATCCTTATTCCACTTTCCCCTACCAAAATAAACAAAAAAAATCCATTTGCTTCTTAAGAACATTCTGAGAAGTGATGATTTTGAGTCAGTAAGTTTTTATTAAAAGTTTTGTTGTAGGGGCCACTAGGTGGCGCAGTGGATAAAGTACCAGCCCTGGATTCAGGTGGACCTGAGTTCAAATTCGACCTCAGACACTTGACAGTTAACTAGCTACATGACCTTGGGCAAGTCACTTAACCCTCATTGCCCCACCAAAAAAAAATTTTTTTTTGTTGTGTGCAGAATAGAGTATGCATTGGCTGTATTAAACATTATTAAACAAGATATGTCTCTGCCTCATACATATTCCAGTCTAGTAAAAGGTGACACGAATACAAATAAATAGTATGAAATTATACATAAATACATTAGAGAAGTATTAATGCCAATATGTAAAGTTGAGGGAAAAAAGATTACTATTCACTGTCAGAGGTTTCATGGAAGGGCAAACATTTAAATTGGGCTAGATAGTAATTTTAAAAGTTACCGGGGCAGTAGAGAGGTAGAAAAGAGTGTAAATGAAACCATAGTGACAAGAAAATTCACAGTGTGTTAGATGATAGAGTCTAGTTTGGTTGGAACATTGGTTATTTGGAGGGAACTACTTATGAAATAAGGTTAGTCAGGTTGGGTGGTGCTAGACGTAGAAGGAACAAAATTTCACATTTATTATTGCCTTAAAGTCTTAAAGATGATACTGATTTTTTTTCTTTGTTCTTAAGATATTAGGAGATCAGAAGAGCTTTCTTTGTTAAAACCATCAGATGATTATTTTAAAAAGAAAAAGAAAAAAGAAAAGAATAACAGAGAGCCTATAATTGAAGACATTCTAAATTTAGACAACTCTCTAACTATTCCAGGTTCTCCAGGTAAGACTACAAAGTAGATCTGTGTTTGTGTTTACAGCATTTATTAAAATCAATGGGAAAAAAAATAGTTCTTGTTTTTTCCTACATGCAAAAAAATTGCTGCAATTAGAAAATATTCCAGTATCTTTGAAATACACTAATTGTAATTTTCTCTAAGTTTTTAAAAGCATTCTTGACAACTTATTAAAGCACTTTTATTTTGCTAACAATCTATAAATAAATCCAGTGGTATAACTATAAACTGGAGAGGCACCAATCAAAAATTTCAAAGAGGTCTTGTTTACCATTTAATAATTATAAAATGAACACACCCCTATTTCCCTTACAATATAGGGACTGGCTCCTTGGGCAGTATTTACTCCTAAAGAAAAGGGAGGGGAGGAGATGTGTAGTTCCCCCATGAAAACCAAAGCCAAGTGAGTTATTAACACAAGTTGAGTACTAATCTTCAGGAAGGGGGTATTTAAATAATTAATCTGGAATGATTATGTTATATAACTGGAAGAGAGACTTGAAAGTCTCTACCAACATTGTAAATTCTCCTTTTTAAATTAGTAGGTAGGAAGTATTCGCCCTACTGTGAAATCTGGGTGTGTTAATTTGGGAACTTTTCAGCTTCTGGGTTAGAAACCTTTTCAAGAGTTATCTAAGGGGGCAGCTAGGTGGCGCAGTGGATAAAGCACTGGCCTTGGATTCAGGAGGACCTGAGTTCAAATCCAGCCTCAGACACTTGACACTAGCTGTGTGACCCTGGGCAAGTCACTTAACTCTCACTGCCCTGCAAAAAAAAAAAAAGAGTTAGCTAAGGGGCAGCTAGGTGGCACAGTGGATAAAGCTGTGTGACCCTGGGCAAGTCACTTAACCCTCATTGTCCTGCCCCCCCAAAAAAGTTATCTAAGAAGTAGCTATAAATGCTTTTTATCTATAGATGCTTGGGAACCATGATTCCTAAAATAGATTGTGTGAATTTTTTATGGCTTAAAATATGAACTGTGTTTTGGTGAAATAGGGTGACATAATAGAGTTGGTCTCAAGATCTGGCTTCTAGTCCAGTCTCTGAAGCATATTGGCTGTGTGACCTTGACCTTCTCAATGCCTCCCAGGCTCTCTCTCAGACTGTAGATGGCAAAAGAATTGAAGATTCACAGCAATAGAAAGAATATTCTCTTTAGAAGTTTCTTACAAAAATAACACCAAAGGTGTAGCTTCCCTCCAAACTGTAGCATTAGTGATTTGATGTTGTTTTTAATGAGATACATCTTCAGATCGTTGTTACCTCTAAGTCCTATATTACAATTTGTGTTCCTTTTTGCTTTACAGCAAGTCCTGGCTTATACAGTAAAACAATGACTCCTATATATGATCCTGTCAATGGAACGCCTGTTTCTTCCACTATTACTTGGTTCAGTGATAGTCCTCTGACAGAACAAAGCTGTAACATGCTTGCTTTCAGTCAACCCAGCCGTTCACCAGAAACACTTGCTGAAATGTTCCAGCCACGATCACTAGTTGATAAAGCCAAACTTAATGCAGGGTAAGGGTACCTCTCCTCGTTGCATCATTGTAAACTGCTATTTGAATGGTAAGCTAAGTGCTTACGTTGGGGTGCTGTGTGATTTTTTTAAAAAACATTGCTGTTTTTGAAATTAAAAATGGTATTTAGAAATTTAAGTAAATTTAAAAATTAATGAACTTAACGTACCCAATTTGTATTTTGCTTTCTACTGTATCTCTGTGGTTGAAGTTGTGACATGTAAAATTAAATGTGGTCGCCTATTACTGTCCCTAGTGTAGGGAAAATTAGCTGGGGTTCCTAATATAGTTGATACTTATAAATTAGCTCCAGTTTGGGGGCATTAAGCATTTATTTAAGTATATTAAATATTAGTAAAGAGAGCATTCATGGCTCTGAAAGATAGGAACGCCTAGCTAGGATCTAAAGGAGAGAGAAGAGAAAAAGAGATGCCTTCACCTACCAGTTTCAGGCCAAAAAGAGGAAGTTCCTGGGCCTGTGAGAGTGGAAGCTACCTGCAGGTCCAGAAGAGAGGTGGTCCTTACACTGTTCCAAGCTAATTGGCTGGTAGCATTCAAGTCCACTGATTGACATGACTTGAAGGTGGTCTTAAATTAGTTAACTTCCTTTAGCTAGTTAGGAAGGTTGATCTACATTTCCTTTGAAATTCTCCTGACTCTGGGCTGGCTCTGCAAAACCAGCCAGAGTTCCTGGGGGGGGGGGGGCGGGGGGGGGGATGTCTGAGTCTCCCAAACCCCATTATTTTCTCACAAAGTGGAAGGAGAGCCCAGCAGGACTTCTAAGCTCCTATTGTTCCTGAAGGGCTATCGCCAAAGCTAATTCTTTATGGATACTTTCTTACACTATTTTTTTTTCATGGATTGAATGATATGAGCAGCCTGTAATAGATAACAGATAAGGAACCTGGAAGAACTGGATGCCATCAGGAAAATAGTTGAACAAAAAAGCAAGGGGGGAGGGGTTGGCTCCTAATATGGGCAGAACAAGGAATAATACCTAGACAGCCCAGATGCTCCACTGATATCCTCAAAATGTCAAGTAAAAGTGAGGAATTGAGAGGTCTCACTGTGGTGAACTTATGGAAGGACATGGACAAGGGTTGTACAGAATGAGCAGCCATGTTTCATCATTGGAAGGGACATTTACATAAATGGGATCACAAATACATTTGAGAATCTAAGTAAACTATTTAGTAATAATAACAACACATATAGCACTTTTAGGTTTACAGAGTGCTTTACAAATATTATTTTGTTTTATCCCCACAACAACCCTGAGAGGCAGGTGCTATCATTATCCCCATTTTACAAATGAGGAAACTGAAGCAAATAAAGGTTAAGTGACTTTCGCAGGGTAACATAGCTAGTAAGTGTCCAAGGCAGGTTTTGAACTTATCTCTTCCAGTGCTTTATCTACCATACCACCTATCTGCCCCTATTGATTATATAATAAGCATTCCACTATTTCTGGAAACCTACAATCCTTTCTCTTAAACTTTAGGTTTTATTTTTTGCTTTAACCAATAGTAAACAATGTGTGAGTTGAGCAGGATAGGGGCAGTGAAGACCGAAATTCTAGACCCCATTTGACTAACCTAGGATCTTGGAAAAGTCATTCACTGATCATTTAGGCTCTCAAAACTGCTATTTCCTCAGTCATCAAATGGAGATGAAGATTTCTGTCCAGCCTACCTTACAGGACTTTTGTGAAGATCAGTGAACTGGTTTATATAGAAACTTGTTTTAAAACTTAAAGGATTATACATACAGCTGTAAATTATTACCAATAAGTAGTCTTCCTCATCAGTTACCTGTTTATCGCAATCATTCTTGCCCAGTGACTTTATTTCAAGAAAGGGTCTAAGTGTAAGAAGGAGCCATGGTACAGTGGAAAGAAGACTGGATTTGAAGTCCAAGAACTTGAGTTCAAATCTAGCCTTTTCTTTCTACTACCTTTGTTTCCTTGGGCAAATTGCTTATACCTCTGGTCATTAGTATCCTCATCCGTACAAAGAGGGGTAGGAATGTGGGGTAAATGTCTTCCTAAGATCTTTTCTAGCTTTTTTTTATGATCCCATGAAATTAATTTCCTTTGTAACTCAATTTAAAATTTTTTTTTTCAGTTGGCTAGACTCATCCCGCTCCCTTATGGAACAAGGCATTCAGGAAGATGAAAAACTATTGTTACGCTTTAAATACTACACATTTTTTGACTTGAATCCCAAAGTAAGATCTTATTTTTTTGTCACATTCAAATGTCAGTTTAAATTCCAAGCATTAAAAAAAACTGCAGTCAAAATAAACTGATAGTCTGTTATCTATTCAGTGATGGTATCTTTAGAATGATAAAATGTATTTAGTGTTTTACATTTCCACATTATATTTTGTTTGACCATCATAACCAGCCCTTGACTAGAATTTAACAGGTGTCATATATATTTCAGGTGTTGAACAATTGTTGAGAAATGGTGATGATTAAATTTCTTATCATTGTACCTAATATTTTTCTAAGAGAAAAGATGACTGTCAGGAATAATGTACCAGTTTTGGAAAAACAGTGTGGTGTAGTGGAAAGTTCAATGTCAGGATCAGAATCATCTGTTATTATTATGAATAAACAGTGAGGTAATTGGCAGAGTACGTTGCATATTTAACTCTGGATTTGTGTATTGTAAATATAACAATGACATTTGTTCTTTAAGTTAAAGTGACTTCAGTTGCCTGCTATTCTTTTTTGGGGGGAGGGGGCAATGAGGGTTAAGTGACTTGCCCAGGGTCATGCCGCTTTTAAATGTCAAGTGTCTGAGGGCAGATTTTAACCCCGGTCCTCCTTAATCTAGGGCCGGTGCTTTATCCACTGCGCCACCTAGCTGCCCCCCATTGCCTGCTATTCTTGCAGAAAAAAATGGAGTGATATCAGCTAGATAAATGACAGTATAATCAAATGTCTTTGATGCTTTATAAATGACTGGACTGAACAAAAAAAGGATCATAAATTTAGAACTTACAGGAACCTTGGGGAATTGGAGTAGAGGAAAGAACACCATATGTGGAATTGGAGGACCTGGATTTGAATCCCAGTTCTACCACTTATCCTGTGTGACCCTGGACAAATCTCCTTACTTCTCTGGGCTTCAGGTTCCACATCTATAAAATGAGAGAGTTAGTCTACATAGCATCTAAGCTCCCTTCCAGCTCTGAGCCTATGGTACTACTATCCTTAAAAGCTGGAAAGCATAACAAACTGGATGACATAGGATACAAAAAAACCCAAAGATGTTGATAGGCTAGAACAATGATTTATTCTAATCAGATGGAATTTCATAAAAAATTTCATAGTACAATTTGACTTGAAAAAAATTTCACAAGTATAAAACGAGGGAAGCTATCTAGATGGCAGTTTAAAAAGTGTTTGAGGGGCAGCTAGGTGGCACAATGGATAGGGCACTGGCCCTGGATTCAGGAGGACTTGAGTTCAAATCCAGCCTCAGACACTTGACACTTACTAGCTGTGTGACCCTGGGCAAGTCACTTAACCCTCATTGCCCTGCAAATATATATTTGAAGGTTTTAGTGTACTGCAAGTAGAATATGAGCCAATTGTATGATGGGACACCCCAAAGAGCTGATATATTGGGCTTCCTTGAGAGAAATAATATCGAGGATTAGGCAAATAAGAGTCCTACTGAGGACTGCCTTAGTCAGACCATCCCAGAGAATGGTTTTCAGTTTCTGGTGTCATATTTTAGGAAGCACAGGGATAAGCTAAGAATCCAGAGAAAGGCAACCAGGAGGATAAAGTGGCCCAAGGTCAAGGATTGGCAGGAGGAACTTGAAATGTTTCTGCTAGAGAAGAAAAGCCTTCTGGAATAAGAAATAAGAGGTGATAGCTATCCTCCAATATTTGGAAGGCTACCAAGTAATAGAGGAATTGTTCTGCATGGTCCCAGAATGTGGAGGGGCAGTAGATGGAAGCCACAAAGAAGTGACCTTAGGCTTGATATAAGGGAAAACTTCCTAACAACTGGAGCTGTCCCAAAGCAAAATGGATATTTTAGAATGGAGCAAGTGGGTCCTTTCTTGCTGCAAGTCTTCAAGTAAAGGATAAATGTTTGCTTCTTAGGGAAGTTCTTGAAGTAGGGGATTCTTGTTCATGTACAGATTGTACATTAGATGGCATTAGAGAGCCTGTCCAACTCTGAGATCGTGATTAATATAATTTCATTTTGATCTTGTTTTTAAGAATTGTGTGATACTCCCTGATGTTCTCAAAACAATAATCGAAAGTCTCCTTTCTTAGTTTTCTAGCCATCCTTTGACTTACTGAAATGAAAGCTTCATATCTAATTTTACCTTTATCTCTTCACACCACCAGTAACAGACATGTCTGAACAATTTTTCACATTACCTACTTATCTGGCAGTTTGATTTGCTGACTTTGGCATAACTAAAATGTTTATCTGATGTTCATAACCTTGTCTCCAAGAAACTATGATCATGTGTAAATGACAGGTAAAACACAGAAAATGATAGAATCACATAGAACTTTAGAGTTGGAAAGGACTTCAGAGGTTACTTAGTACATCCCCAGTCTGAATCATGGATCCCACCAAGAGTATCCCAAACAAATAGTCATCTTGCCTCTTGACTGAAGACTCCAGAGAAGGAAAACTCCCTACACCCAGAGGGAATCCATTCCATTTTTGGAAAGCACTGATTGTTACAAAGTTTTTCTTTATGTTGAACTAAAATCTACTTTCCTGTAACTTCCACCTTTTGTTCTTAATTCTCCCATTAAGGACAAAACAGAAAAAAAAAGCTAATGATAATTCCATTTGTGAATTGTCTAAGCCCCTTATTTTCTGTTCCTTCTTCCTCCCCCTGCCTACTTTTCACCATTTTCATTATTTATTCTTATTATTATTATTCACCAGAAAGTTAAGAGAACAAGGGAAAAAAGATGAAATAGATTAATACATTCGACTTCTTATTGCTGGCTCTCAAAAACTTTTTCATGAGAATGAGATCCAAGTTAAGAGCTAAAATAAATTGAAGTGACAAGTATCTTAGTTTCTGTGTCTTTGTATTAGTTCTCTTCCAAATTAGCAGAGATGGTTGACAGTAGTTCACATATTAGTGTGTTGCATGTTAGCTGACAATTTAGATACTCTTAATAAATGTTTGAACCAATGAATTGAATGAATGGGTTTAATCCAAGATTTCCAGGTTAAGAGATATAATTTTTTGGGGCAGCTAGGTGGCGCAGTGGATAAAGCACTGGCCCTAGATTCAGGAGGACCTGAGTTCAATTCCAGCCTCAGACACTTGATACTAGCTGTGTGACCCTGGGCAAGTCACTTAACCCTCATTGCCCCATGCCAAAAAAAAAAAAAAAAAGATATAATTTTTTCCCTCTCCATACTCTTTCCTCTTTTAACCACAGTATGATGCTGTTAGAATAAACCAACTTTATGAACAAGCCCGGTGGTCCATTCTATTAGAAGAAATTGACTGTACTGAGGAGGAGATGCTGATCTTTGCTGCTTTACAGGCACGTATCAGGTTCTGAGTACCCTTTTCAGGAAGTGCGTATATGGAGGCATTCTTCTTTGCATGCTAGAATCTAAAGGAATTCTTCCCATAGCAATAGGAAAGTGGATTAGAGGGGGCAGGTCAATTTTGATTTAATAGCTTTTATGTAATAACTTCCCAAAATCTCAGAATGACCTATATAAAAGGATTATTTAAACTCCCAGCACATTTCCAAGAATATTCACTGCTGGTGCTTTGGATATTTAAATGAGGTAGGGATTAGCAATAAAAATGTTGTATGCTAAAATAATGTTTGTGTTTATGGCATTTACAAAATTTCCTCTTTTTTTAAAAAAGTATCACATAAGCAAGTTGTCATTGTCAGCAGAAACTCTGGACTTCACAAATGAGTCTGAAGTAGACGAAGTAGAAGCCGCCCTGTCTAACCTGGAAGTCACATTAGAAGGTGGAAAAACAGAAAACATTTTGGTATGAGTTTCCTTTTTGTGAAATGATCTCAAAACAATGACTGTGTTTTTATGCCTATAAAAACAAATTGATTTTTCCTTTTTGTTTTTTTTTTTTTAAGAACATTTAACCTAGTTTCTTAGAAGATAAAGATTCTCAATTTTGGGTGTAAATGCTTTACTAAGACCTGAATGCAGCTTCTCAGATATCAGATATATACATTTAGACATTTAGAGAGATGATAGCAACAACAAACACTAAGCTATAACAATGTCAGGCACTGGGAATATAAAGACAAAAAAAGATGAAACCTCAAAGGGTTCTTCTACTGGAGGAGCTAGGTGTTAGGGAAGAGCACAGTGTGTGCACAGATAAATGTTACTTAAGTGAAAGAGGGACTGAGACTAACAGGGAGCTCAGAGAAGGGATCGTGAAGGAAGTGGCATTGGAATAGAGCCTTGAAGTATCATAACAGGCAAAGATAACAGAGTAGATTACAGGGATAAGGTAATCACTTTTGCAAAGGCCCACGTATGAGAAGTGGATTGTCATATCTCAGGCACACTTAGTAGTCTAGTATAGGTGGATCATAGAGTTACAGAAGGGAAGTAATAAAGAGGCAGCCTAGAGTAGTTCCAAAAATACTGGATCTAGAATCTGGAGGCCTGAGTGCAAATCTTGCCTCAGATTATACTAGCTATGTGAATAGGGGAAGTGACTTGACTTCTCACAGTCTCAGTGTCTTTGTGAAATGAAATTTACAGTCCTCCTATCAGTTAATTCATAGGGTTGTTGTCAGGATAACTCTGTCAACCTTAAAATACTACGTTGATTTGAATGACTAATTTTAAAGGTAGGTTGGAGATAGATTTGTAAGGCTTTATATGGCAGACTGAGGAGTTTCCGTTTTATCCTAGAGGCAATAAGAAAGCACTGGAAGTTTGGAATGAGAGAGGGATGTGATTAGATCTGTCCATTTGGAAGAATATTTTGATAGCTGAGTTAGAGCATAGATTGGAAAAAGGAGAGGCTTGAAATGGGAAGACCACATTAGAGGCTATTAATAATGTCTGAATTAGGGTCACAGCTCTATGATTGGAGAGAAAGTGGTAGATGTCAGAGATATCAGATAGAATTGACAAAACTTTGGGGCAGGTAGGTGGCACAGTGGATAAAGGACGAGCCCTGGATTCAGGAGGACCTGAGTTCAAATTTGGCCTCAGACACTTGACACTAGCTGTGTGATCCTGGGCAAGTCACTTAGCCCTCATTGCCATGCAAAAAAAAGAAAGAAAGAAAGAATCGACAAGAATTGGCAACTGATTATGTTTTACTATTGCAGAATTCTCAAAGTTACACATCTCTTGTTAAGGAAGGGGAAGGAAGCATGTATTTATTAAGGTCCCATTGTGTGCCAGGCATCAGGCTAAATGCTTTACAAATAGCAACTCATTTGATCCTCACAACAACCCTGTGAGGTGGTTACTATTATTATTCCCATTTACAAATGAGAAAACTAAGGCAGACATATTAAGTCGAGAGTCACACGGCTAGTAAGTATATGAGGTGGGATCTGAACTCCTGAATCCAGGTCCTGTAGTCTAACCACAGTGCTGCCTAACTGCCTCTAAGGACCAATTAATTAACAAGGACTTAGGAGACGGGGTCCTGTAACTATGTGTGTGACCTGTGGCTAGTCACTTAATCTGTGTCTGAGATCTTTTCTGCAATATAAGACTAATTTGGGAACATTTGCCCTACCTACTTCAATGATTAATTGAAACAGTGGACTGGCATATTATAAAATGTTTCAAAACTATTTTGAAACAGAAAGAGTTGGAAGTTTAAAACACATAAAATAGACAAATAAAAGACCTCTAGTAAAATTTCATTCCATTCCGTGCTTTTTAAATATCTGGATGGTTCATCTATGGAGAAATGTAGCAACACTTCAGCCGACAATGGGATCACCACTCCAGTTTGATTCAGTCATTGACTTTCTACTACCTTTTGTTTGCCTTCTTTATCTTAGAAATAATTATGACCTTAATGGTATTGACACATGATGGCAGAGGAAGTAGGTTGTTTGCACACAATCACTGACCTATAAATAGTAAGAAGGAAAAAGTAAAAGCTCATAACTGTGAGGTGATCCAGAATTATACATTTAGTGTCTGTGTGCTTTCCTAATCAAAAAACTTCAAACAGAAAGTTCAGTTCAACAAGCATGTATTAAGTGCCTGCTGTGTATAAGATAGAGGAGAATAATAATTGGCATTTATCTAGCAGTTTTAAAGTTTGCAAAGCACTTTTTACACATATGATCTCACTTGAACCTCAAAAGAATCCCATGAAGGAGGTCTGGCAGGCACTGTTATACCCATTTTACAAAGAGGAAATGGAATCAGGAAGGCTCCCTGACTTACCTGTTGCCACACAGCTAATAAGCATTAGAGCTATGATTTAACCCAGGTCTTTCCTCACCTCTAAGTCCAGTTCTGGACCCATTCTTGTACAAGTTAGTGACTGTACTCTCTCTAAATTAGTGTCATAGAAAAACAAATACCTGAGAAAAAGTATATGCCAAATAAATGAATTTAGAAAACTTCTATTATATCGACTTCAGAAATTAATATGAAAACGTTAACATTGAAAGTAGAGGTACCGGGGCAGCTAGGTGCAGTGGATAGAGCACCAGCCCTGGATTCAGGAGGACCTGAGTTCAAATCCAGCCTCAGACACTTAACACTTACTGGCTGTGTGACCCTGGGCAAGTCAGTTAACCCCAATTGCCTCACCAGGAAGGAAGGAAGGAAGGAAGGAAGGAAGGAAGGAAGGAGGGAGGGAGGGAGAGGTACCATGCTGAGGAGTACTGATAGTTAATTGGGAATTTAGTTTATTTGAAATGGAAGCCACAGTGCTGTGTGCATCAATGTGGCACTCTATATTAGACTTAAATCATGGTAGGGTAGTAGGAGGACAGCTAGGTGGCACAGTGGATAGAGCCCTGGGCTTGGAATCAAGAAGATTTGTCTTCACGAGTTCAAATGTGGCCTCAGACACTTACTGGCTGTGTGACCCTGGGCAAGTCACTTAACTCTGCCTCAGTTTTCTCATAGGTAAAAATGAGCTGGAGAAGGAAATGGCAAACTACTTCAGTGTCTTTGCCAAGAAAACCCCAAATGGGGTCACGAAGAGTTGGACACAACTGAACAACAAGGTAGAAGGGGCGCAGACCCTGCCATCGGAGGACCAGGGTTTAAATCCTGCCTCTGACATTTTTTCTCTATGTGACCTTGGACAAGGGCAAGTCACCAGCACCTTCCTCCCCTCATCCCAGCCACATTCTCTGTCCTCAGGGTCTTATGAAATGAGTAGGTTGGATCAAATAACCTGATTTCCCTTCTCATTGATACATTTTTTGGGGGAGGTAATTGGGGTTAAGTGACTTGCCCAGGGTCACACAGCTAGTAAGTGTTACGTGTCTGAGGCCTGATTTGAACTCAGGTCCTCCTGGCTCCAGGGCCGGTGCTCTATCCACTGAGCCATCTAGCTGCCCCTAACTGATACATTTTTAATGTATTTGCACAAAATGCCATGGGTACAAAAACTGTGAGTGAAACATTACCCTCAAGTAGATCACGTTCTATGAAACATCATTTATCATAGGATCATAGATATGGAGCTAAAAGGAGCCCCATGGGTCATCTAGTACAACACCCTCATTTTACACATGAAGAAACTAAGCATCGGGGACATTAAGTGAATTGACCCAGAATCACAGAGGTAAGAGGTAGGACGGAACTTGGGATACTGCTTCACATCCATATAAGTATATACAAAATAAATATATGCTACTTGAGGGGGACTAAGAAAGGCTTTATAGAATAAGGGTCCTTAACCTTTTTTGTTTTATAAACTCTGTTGGCAATCCAGTGAAATCATAATAATGTTTTAAATACATAAAATACAGAGGATGATACTGAAGTTGTTTAGTCATTTTACTCATGTTCAATCTTTCATGACCCCTTTGGGGTTTTCTTGGCAAAGATACTGGAGCGGTTGGCCATTTCCTTCTCCAGCTCATTTTACAGATGAGGAAAATGAGGCAAAGTGGATGAAGTGACTTTCCCTGTCTGAGACTAGACTTGAACTCATGAAGATGAGTCTTCCTAACTCCAGGCACTCTATCCACTGAGCTACTTAACTGCATCTATATTGAAGTACAGTTATCAAAATATGTTTGAGAATAAAAATAAACCAAGTTCAAGTTAAAAACCCTTGATGTAGAAAGTGTTTGTCTGATTTGAGTCCTGAAAGAGACTAGGAATTCCAAGAGGTAGAGGTGAAAAGGGAATATATTCTATGCATGGGCAATAGCCCATAAAAAGTCAAAGAGATGGGAGGTTGAGTATCTTGTATGAAGAAGAGCAAGGCTGGCTGGACCATAAGTGTGTAGAAGATAGTAATGTTTAAAAAGACTGGAAAGGTAAAAAGGGGCAAGCTAAGAAAAGCTTTTAAATGTCAGAGAAACTTCTGTTTGACCCTAGAGTTTTGGATCTGTGGTCCCATAACTAGCATTTGCTTCTCACATAATTTCCTATATTGGGGAAAAAAATAACACATGAAAAAGTAGTGCTCTTTTTAGTAAATTGGTCTATGGATAGTGTTCTATGAAGTTAAACAATAGATCTTTTAGTTTTAAAAGATGTACTTGGATTGTGAAATGAACTTTGAAAAGTTTGTTTCATGGTCTTAATGTGGTCCACTGATGTTGATTTCCTACATAATTTAGAGGTTATTTAAAAATAAAATCCTAAAAATAATCACTATAGTAAGAATCAATCAGAGTGTTTTTCTAGGTAATGTCTGAGCAATTGAGTCATTTTGAAAAATATTTCTAGAATTTACTATTTTTCCTTAACCTTGCTTACTATATTGAATGTTTTTTAACTTATGTGAAAAATCCTGCCTCTTATACAATTACTATGGGTAAAAAGCTGTGCTCTTCTCCATAGGAGGACATTACAGACATACCAAAGCTTGCAGATTATCTCAGATTATTTAGGTGAGTAACTAAAATAGCAACATAAAAGAACTGATAAATCACTGGTAATCAAGGTTTATGGATAAGGAATTCTTTGATAAATATCAATGTCCAAACCTAGCTTCATATTAACAAAGATGAATCATCATCCCTCCCTTCCCCTGAGCACCAAACAAAGCCCCAAAACGGGAACTAGGGGTTATACACCACAATTAGGGGTACTTTGGATTTTCATGCCATTCTTTTAGGTATTTTTCAACTTGATACAATCAGAATAATATTTAATAAGTGGTAGTCCTACTATAATAATTAAGGGATCAAAATTAGTTACATAAAAGGTTTTGGGGGTGGCTAGGTAGCGCAGCCCTGGCCACCAGCCCTGGATTCAGGAGTACCTGAGTTCAAATCCGGCCTCAGGCACTTGACACTTACTAGCTGTGTGACCCTGGGCAAGTCACTTAACCCCCATTGCCCTGCAAAAAAATTAATTTAATTCATTAATTAAAAGGTTTTGCCTTAATTTTGAGGAACAATGGCTCCTGTGGAAAGGGGTGAGACTTGTACTTCAGAGAGTTGTATGATTTTACCTGTCTCTGAATTCAGATAGCTTTCACTGTCACCCTACTTAAAGACTTGCTAGGTTGTCAGGGAGTTTTTCCTATAAAATAAATGATTGTCAAGTCTCTGATAATGTACTAAAGGTGTGTTAAGATGAAAGAAATGAAACTTCTTTGAAGTTGTATCAGTTACTTATGCCATATTATGATTTGTTGATTTTTCTCAGCAAACAGACTTAGAGTGCTTAACTTCAAAAAAAAAAAAAAGCCACCGCAACTCTGGCAACTTTGTTTATAACCAAGTCAAAGGGCAAAGGAAAGACTTTCAAAAAATGTTCACTGAATGATGACATAGAAATGTAACACAGGTGTTCAAGGATGTTTTGTTACAATGTATTTCTGATATTGAATCAGTCACGCACACTATTTTGTGATTCTGAACATGGATTTATATAGGCATAATCCTAAATTTCCCCCCTTTTCACAAATATGCTAAAAAACAAAGTTATGATTGAAAATTCAGTTCTATAGAGATTACTTTGCTACATTCCTTATCCATGTTATTTGCCTAAATTATCATAAACCAAAATATTTACCTATTATTTTATAAGTAGTTACAGAATTATGAAAACTAGTGTCTAGAGGAGGACCAGTTAGAGAGAACAGGTGCTGATCTCCTTTAGTAGAAGGAAATTTCTCAGCCTGACTTTCCCATATTGATAAAATCATGGCTCTAGACTAAAAAAGGCAAAAGAAAACAAGTCACAGTATCACCAAATTTCAAAGTCCCAGAAGCCAGAAGTCTATCCCATACCTAAACAAGAATCTCAGCAATAACATACCCATTGAACATTTTCTTGAAGAGTTCCAGTGAAGGTGGTTACCCTTTATTTAACAATCTACTTCTGTGGAACCATAATTGTTAGGAAGTTTCTCCTTACATTAAATTTAAATTTGCTTCATTTCAACTTCAATTTAATGAGTACATGCTAAGGACTTACTATAGCACATGTGTGCATGTGTGCACACACACAATACAACCATTCCTGCCTTTGAAGAGCTCAGATTCTATTGGCAGAATACTGCCTGTATGCATGGAAGTATCTGCCAAATCCATCCTTCTTCTGGCCCTTAGGCCCAAGCTGAATAAGTCTAATTTGCCTTGTAAGTGGTAGCTGTTCAAATATTAGACGAGAATTATCATGTCCACACCAAGTCTTTTCTTCTTCAGGCTAACCTGCTTCCCCACATGCTTTAGTAGATCTTCATATGGCATGTTCTTCAGGCTCTTCCCCAACTGGGAACTTTCCTGTGGACCCACCTCACATTAGTATCATAGAATCACAGGATCATAGTTTTAGAGCTAAAAGAGACCTCAGACACTACCTCTCTAATTTTAAAGAAGAAACTGATGGAAAGAAGTTAAGTAAACAATTATTAAGTGTCCACTGTGGGGGGCAGCTAGGTGGTACAGTGGATAGAGCACCAGCACTGGATTCAAGAGGACCTGGGTTCAAATCTGGCCTCAGACACTTAACACTTACTAGCTGTGTGACCTTGGGCAAGTCACTTAATCCCAACTACCTCACCAAAAAAAAAAGGAAAAAAAGTGTCTGCTGTGTGTCAGACACTGTGCTAAGTGCTGGGGATACAAAAAAGGGCAAAAGATAATCCCTGCCCTCAAGGATCTTACAATGGAATGGAGAGACAAACAAATATATTCAAAGTAAGCTATAAACCAGTTTAACAGGAAATAATTAACAGAGGGAAGGAACTGGAATTAAGAGGGTTTGGTAAAGGCTTCATAAAAGGGAGGATTTTAATTAAGATTTTTTAAAAGCCAGGTCACAGAGGTAGAGAATTCAAACCCAGGTGTTCTGGCACCAAGTACTGTTCTGCACCTGCTGTCTTTTCTAAAATGGACCAGAGCTAACACCATTTGACAGAGGTAGCTTGACTAGAGCATAGCACTATAAACTCCCTATTTCTACTTCTCTTACTCCGGCCTAATACCATATTAGTTTTATCTTTGGGCTGACATATCATACTTTTTTTTTTGGTGAGGCAGTTGGGGTTAAATGACTTGCCCAGGGTCACACAGCTAGTAAGTGTCAAGTGTCTGAGGCCGGATTTGAACTCAGGTCCTCGTGACTGACTCCAGGGCCAGTGCTCTATCCACTGCGCCACCTAGCTGCCCCTACATGTCATACTTTTAACTCATAATTGAACTTTTTACTGTTCATATGAATGTTATTTTCTATCTAAGAACTGTTCTAGAAGTCACCAGGCATATGTATTTTCATACAAAAACCTTATTTGAAGGGCCTTTTGATTAAATTAGTCAGCAGCTGGCTATAATTGAAAAAGAACACTATCTGGAGTCAGAAGATTTGGATTCAAATCCTCAATCCCAGGTCTTATACTAACTGCCTGTCCCTCTGGCCCTCAGTTTCTTCATCCATAAAATGAGGTGTTAGATTAAATGGCCATATTCCATCGCTAAATTCTATAATCCTCAAATTTCAAAATGATGTAATATATTATCAGCTGTATGAAAGAAGCACTAGAGCAGAGTAACTTTTTTTAATCTTTTTTTATCTTGTTCAAAATTATTAAGCTATTATTCTTTCTTTTTCAGGGCCAAAAAACTAACATTAAAAACTTTCAAACAATATTGGTTTGTCTTTAAAGACACTTCAATAGCCTACTTTAAAAATGAGCACCTTGAACATGGGGAACCAGTTGAAAGACTAAATCTTAGAGGTAAGAATATTCAATGGTGAATTGAATTGTCTTGGAAACTAGAGCATTTAGTCCAGTGGTAAAATTATTTTGCATGAGTTTGAGGTATATGTTCCATCCCCTACCCCAAGTATAATTTGCTTCAAGTTCTCATTCCACATATAGATTAGGCCACTATAAACTGTTTATTAAAAACTCTCTATTAGTCAGTATTTTCATAACTAGAGAAAAATAATTGCTAAAACTATCCTGAATCTTGAAGTGCCTTTTGACTAATTCAGGATAGTTTTAGCATTGTTTCCTCCCTACTAGGTTTTTAAATGAATAACAAAAACTAACAAAATGATTTGTTTTGACTCCATTTCCTTGCCATACTGGATTTATTTGATTTATTTTAGAGTTTGTATTTAAGAGTCTGTGATTTAAGGTCAAAAACCTCAAACTAAGATTTAAAATATCTAATATATCTGAAGCAGATCTAGTGACTTCTGATTTTAAAAATCTTTGAAAATCTGTTTTCTCTGCTCCATTTTTCAAGAGAAAAACCTGAGGAAAGACCTAATATTTGATTTCCTATGTGCTTAGGTACAAAAATAAAGAAGAAACTTGTAAAAGACCACACGCCTAAAATACACACCTAAAACACACACCTTAAACACACACCTAAAACACATGCCTTAAACACACACCTAAGACACACACCTTATACACATGCCTAAAACACCTGCCTTAAAAACATGCCTAAAATATACACCTTCCTTGGAGGAAGGGAGGAGCTTACTGATGTGACTGGTCTTTTTAAGTAAAAGTTAGGGATTTAAGGAGGGAGTAAATGAATAAATGGATAAATAAATAAATTGATGAATAAATGGATCTCAGTTAAAATTAAATAGCAGAGAGGGGGCAGCTAGGTGGCCCAGTGGCCTTGGATTCAGGAGGACACTCACTAGCTGTGTGACCCTGTCACTTAACCCTCATTGCCCTGCCAAAAAAAAAAAAATTGTATAGCAGAAATTTGTAGTAGGCTTAGTCAGCATTTCATGGTTTCTTCCAAGAGGGGTCAGCATCTTGGAAAAGAGCAGATATGAGAGGAGTAAAAAGGTAGGATAATTTCAAGACCAATATATTGCAGTCATAGAGGATCTGGGAGGTAAAGTAAATTTGGGTAATATTAGGATCTAAGGCATGGCTAAGCTGATGAGTAACTTCATAATCATTGATATCCTTTTTTAATGTATAGAAGTGAATCCTCAAAAATCACCTGCTTTCCCTGCCCTTTCTCATTAGGCTGTGAAGTTGTACCTGATGTAAACGTATCAGGGAGAAAGTTTGGAATCAAGTTGCTAATCCCTGTTGCTGATGGTATGAATGAAGTATATTTGAGATGTGACAATGTGAGTAAAAAAGGCGAAACTGAATGAATGCTTAGTGTTAATAAGGACTAATATGTCATAACAAATGAAGGATTTTCTCACATATGGCACATATGTGCTAATGTTTGGAGAAATTCTTGGTTCAGGTCCCTCTGGCCTTTAATCACCATTCCTCTCACCCTTATACGTTCAAAGTTTAGATGAGAAAGAAAATAGGGGTGTATAAACATTGAGCAGTAGTAGAGTCCACCAGTGATTCCCTACTATAGGGTTGCCTTCCCCTATAGTAAGATCCTGGCAAGGGAGTAGTCAGTGGAACTAGAAGGTGGCAAATATCAAATAAGCTAATTAATTAGTTTTATTTATTTCTCCTAAAAAGAGCAGACAGAGTAAAGAAAAGGAAGCAGATGTGTAGAGTGATACTTTTGAACATCTGCTGTTTTTACATATCCATACTCAGTCCTTAATTTTTTTCTATGTTTTTTATTATTGTCATAAAAGTATTTTATTATTTTCCAGTTATATGTAAAGATAGTTTTCAAGATTTGTTTTATAAGATTTTTAGTTCCAAATTTTTATCCCTCCCTCTTTTCCCTACCCCTTCCCCAAGACAGAAAGCAATCTGATATAGGTTATATATGTACAATCACATTAAACATACTTCTGCATTGGTCGTGCTGTGAAAGAAGAATTGGAACACAAGGTAAAAACCTCAAAAAAGAAAAAAAAAACACCAAAAAGTAGAAACAGTATGGTTCAATCTGCATTCAGAATTCACAGTTCTTTTTTCTGGACGTGGAGAACATTTTCCATCCTGGAGTTCTTTGGAATTGTCTTGGATCATTACACTGCTGAGAAGAGCCAAGTCTATCACAGTTGATCATCACACAATGTTGCTGTTCAGTCATTAATTTTTTAAGTGCTAGACACTTGCTACTAAGACACTAGCTACTTGCACACTAGCAACTTATCACTTTAAAATTCTATAAACATTACAGAGTTTTAGTTGGTAATTTAAAGGAGGAAATTATAACTGGATTTTTGGAGGGAGGAAGGAAATCATACCAGTGATTTTATTGGTATAGGGAGATCATGATGAGGAAAATCCCTTTGCCAGTACAGGTTAGCACCTGCTCTACAACTTCTAGTCCTACAAAGTTGCAGGCATCACTGAGAAGTTAAGTGACTTCCTCTATCACACAGCCATTAGGTTTCAGAAGCAAACCCAGGAATGCTGATTCAAAGACTGGCTCTGTAGCCACTCTTTTATAAAGATCTCTCTTTTTTTTTTTTTTTTTTGAGACAATCAGGGCTAAGTGACTTGCCCAGGGTCCCACAGCTAGTAAGTGTCTGAGACTAGATTTGAACTCGGGTGTGGTAAAATATGAAAGTTTTAACAGTCGGTTAGGATAACTGAAAGACACCAGTTTTTCAGTTATCCTAACCAACTGTTAAAACTTTCATATTTTACCACATTTCCACGGGCACTCCTGACTCCAGGGCTGGATCTCTATCCACTGTGCCATCTAGCTGCTCCTATAACCTACTTTTAATATCAACTTTTTATTGTGTCAGAGATGTTGGCACAAGGCAATATGGGCATATCTTTATGATATGTAGAAAGTATAGTCAGTGATGAGAACATATTCTTTGGGGAAAAAAACACAAGTGCTACTAAAGTCCATTTTATAGGATGGTATTTTAGGGTCCTGTCACGTTTATGTTCCAGGAGAATCAGTATGCCAGATGGATGGCTGCCTGCATCTTAGCTTCAAAGGGCAAAACTATGGCAGATAGCTCCTATGGGTCTGAAGTAAACAACATTCTTTCATTTCTGAAGATGAAAAACAGAAATACAACTTCACAGGCACCTTCTGATCCTGAATGCATGGATATGAAACCAGAATGTTTTGTGTCGCCTCGGTGTGCAAAAAAATACAAGTCTAAACAGGTAATTCCATTGTTGGCAGAGGTATAACATTGTTGGCAGAGCGTAAGACTCCTGGGTCTTCAGCCCAGAAAACTTAGAGGATTCAAAAATTTAACATCTGCTGTCCCTAAGTAAAATAGAAGGAAATGAGGGGAATTTTAACTCAGACGTTAGCCAAGGAGAAGGAGAAATGAGTTTGGGGTGGAATGAAGGCTGTTCACTTTTATCTTTTTCTCCTGACATCCTCTAAGGAATTTCCCTTCTCTGACATGCCTCTCCCTGGGACTTTCCTTTCCCTCTTTCCATTCCAAGAAGACCAGCTTCTCTCCCAAGTTCTTTCCATAAGCAGTGACATTTCCTCCCCAGGTAAGGGTGACTACTTTGCTGAAGCTTCTCAGGTGTAGTAGGCATGGGACCTCAAACTCTGTAGGCTGGATCAAATGACCTCCAAGATGCCTTTCAGCTCTTAGATACCCTTAGAGAATACCCTGAGCCACCAGAGTGACTAATTCTTATCTCCCACGAAACTGAATTTATCTTTTTTTTTTTTTTTGGTGAGGCAATTGGGGTTAAGTGACTTGCCCAGGGTCACACAGCTAGTAATTGTTAAGTGTCTGAGGCCGGATTTGAACTCAGGTCCTCCTGACTCCAGGGCCGGTGCTCTATCCACTGCACCACCTAGCTGCCCTTGAATTTATATTAATTACTTATTGTATTATTTATACATTTTGAATTATAGTTCATTTGAAGGCCCCTTTTGTACTTTTTATCCAGTTACTTGCTCTAGACAATGGATTATGGCACTGAGGTGACTAGTTATGGCTCTCATTATTAGTGTGCTTTATACTAATTCTCAAATCAAGTCATGGATCAAAAAAGAAAAGAAAAAGTAATTTGTGATTACAAATTAAAATGATTAATAAATGAACATTTATTGAGCAACCACTACTAAAGGCACTGTTCTGGACAATGGAGATAAAAAGGATGCATATTAATGATAACAATAAAAACAATAGCAACAATAATAATAGCTAGCATCTGTGTGGTGCTTCACAGTTTGCAAAGCACTTTATAAATATCTCATTTTATCTTCATAACAACCATGAGAGGTAGATAGTGTTGTTATCTCCATATTACAACTGAGGAAACTGAGGGTAAACAGAGGTTAAGTGACTTCCCCAGGGTCGCACAACTAGTAAGTGTCCCAGGGAGAATTTGAACTCAGGTCACCCTGACTCCAGATACAGTTTTCTATCCACTGCACCACCCACCTACCTTGACATCATACACCAAGAATGCACAATTAAAATATTCACATCTCGCTTAATAAGACATCTTAAGCAAGTAACAAATAAAACATGATATAGAGGGAACAGGAATAGCAAAGTGACAGTGGCTAGAAGAATTGGAGCAGATATTCAAAGCAGAACTCTGATTGTTACATGAAGTCATCCTTGATTTCATCAGATGTTAATTCTCTCCCCCTTCTCTTGAAATTACATTTTATTGCTTTATATTTGCTTCTGTAAGTATGTGTCAGAGACTCCCCTCTCCCCCCTCACCTTGTAAGATATAAGCTTCTTGAAGACAGGGTCTGTTTTGTTTTTGGCAGTACATAATAGGGTGTGTTTGGGGTTTTGGGGAGAGAGGGGTTTGGGTTTTGGTTTTTTGTTTTTCTTTTTGTGTTGTTTTTTGTGGGCACCTGCACAGTCTCAGGAACTAGTATCAAGAAACAAATCTGATGCCTTCTGAAAAACAGTCCAAGAAAATCCTGTGACACTGGAACATTAGGCTGTTTTCAGATTCAATCTTAAAAACCCAATATATTTGTTAAGTGCCTATTATATAAAAGGCACTATGCTAGGCACTCTGAGTACAAGGATGGGAAATGGATCCTTTTCTCAAGGATCCTACTCTCCAGGATTCTTTCAGAATAGAAGGAAAAACAAACACACAATTGACTGTGAATCAAGAAAGAGATGACATGATAGATACAAGGGAGAGGCCTAGACAAAGTACCATGACAATTTAAGGAAAGAGAAATCACTTTTGTCTTGTAAGTCAGGAATTCTTAACCTGATTCCATGAGTTTACTTCTTTTTTTTTTTTAAATAAAAATATTTTATTATTTTCCAGTTACATGCAGAGATAGTTTTCAACATTTGTTTATATGAGCTTACTTCTTTTTAAAGTATTTTGATAACTTTATTTCAATGTAATTGATTTTCTTCGCAGTCCTATGTATTTTATTTAATGAACTTAAAACATTATTCTGAGAAGGAATAGACAGGCTGCTGGATAGGGACAGGGCAGGTCCTAAAAAAGATATAAGCCCCTGGAAGAAGGGGATGGAAAGGGAGAAGAGAAGAATAAGATTGGGGAAGGCCTCATGGAAAACTAGTGCCTGAGTTGGACTTAAATGAATTAAGAGACTTCAGTCAAAGAAGATGAAAGAAGAATTCATTATAGCCAGTGTAGATAGAATGATCAAAAGCCTCTAAATGGGAACAAAAGATTCAAATTGCTCCACCAACTAATGGACAAGTCCTTGATTATCTTCTTTTGGGGAGGGGGGAGGCAATGAGGGTTAAGTGACTTTCCCAGGGTCACACAGCTAGTAAGTGTTAAGTGTCTGAGGTCAGATTTGAACTCAGGTCCTCCTGAATCCAGGGCCGGTGCTTTATCCACTGCGCCACCTAGCTGCCCCCCTACCCCAGCCTGCATTATCTTCTGAGGATAATCCTATTCTGTTAAAAAATGATCCTTTCTTATCAATAATTTTAATTCTACCCTTGTCCCATTTTGACTTGAAGTCCAAACATTCATACTATTGACTGCTAAATATAGTCCAAACTCATGAGCCTAGTATTCCACAGCCTAACCCCATCATATCATCTTACTTCACAACACTCCATGTCACTTGTGATATGTCTATCAATAAGAGTACTCCCTGTTCCCCAAATTTATCCTCCCCTTTTCCATCTTCTTGCTTGAGCATGCATGTCTGGAATGCTTTTCCTCAACTTCTCTGGCCCATCCCTTGATCTTGTCCCATTGAAATCTTATTGTTCTTTCGAGGTCATATGCCCAGTGCTACTCATCTCATTATCAGTTAGAACTCTCAACAAAACTCTCAACATTTCAGTGAAAATTGTTTTACATCATTAGTCTTTCCACAGCAACCTTTTAACATGAGGAAAATAACAGTGATATTTGTATAGGAATTTACAATTTGTAAAACACTTTCACATACATTTGGTTCTCAAAACAACCTTCTTATAAGGTAAGCAGCATAGGTATTATTATCCTTGTACACCAGAAACTGGAAACTGTTGTGCAGGTGGCTTACTTGGCAAAGGTCCCATAAATAGTAAGTCATAATTACTAAGTATCCCAGTAAATATTTATTGAAGCACCTGCCATGTTCAAGGTCTTGGTGATACAAAGACAAAAACAAGAGTTCCTCAAAAATGAAAGGCCCTCAAGGAAAATCTCTTCTAACCCACATATTTTATGAAATATTTTTAAGACGAGAAAAAAGAAGGCAATTTCCAAAATCCTTTCTATATTTTCAGTATTTCAAAATCCTCTTAAATATGGTTCCAGGGGCAGCTAGGTGACTCAGTGGATAAAGCACCAGCCCTGGATGCAGGAGGACCTGAATTCAAATCCGGCCTCAGACACTTGACACTTACTAGCTGTGTGACCCAGGGCAAGTCATTTAACCCTCATTGCCCTGCCCCCAAAAAAATATATGGTTCCAATTCCAAAACATGAATGACTACTTCACAGGACTTTCTGGAATCCAAGGTGTATCCCCTTGCTCCAAGTGTTAGATCACATATCTGATCTGGAAACTCGAAGTCCCAGAATCATCATATCTCTGTGCAATTACCAGATTGCATAATTAGGACTAGAACCCAAGGATTCTAACTCCCAAATCCAAGGCTTTTTCCAGTGTGCCACACTAACGCCTAGGACTTCAGCCAAGAACTATCCCAGGATGCAGAAGAGAATGTGGCTAAATAAATGGCCTAACAGATGACAATTCAATCTGAGCAGGTCATCAGCTATGTAAAAGAAAGTAAGAGCAGTAGACTATGAAAACCCATAGTGAGACATCATCGGGACTTACCTATATTGTCAGTAGATAATATCTGATAATACTTGTATTAGTTGATAACTTCAAGTTTGAATTCTGATTTCAATGTCTTAAAACAATTAAGAATGACCAAGTGGTTTTTAGAGTCATTTGTGGGATTCTTGTGATCTTCTTTGAAGAGTATCCTAGAACTAATGATAATAATGACACCAGTTGACTGGCCTTCAAGAGTTATCAGACCATTCTTATTGTTCCTAGTTGGCAGCTCGAATACTGGAAGCCCACCAGAATGTGGCACAAATGTCTCTGGTTGAAGCAAAGCTCCGTTTCATCCATGCATGGCAGTCCTTACCAGAATTTGGGCTCACGTACTACATTGTCAGGTAATGATATTGTTTATTTTCTTTTTTCCTTATATAGTTTGATTTTAAATGACTTAATGGGAATCTGGTTCATTATCCATTGGGATAATTTTCTATTCTACCCTTTCACTGAATCATAACTTTTTTGGCAATTCACAAAACTCTTCTGTGTGATAAAATAATGCACCCAAAGTATCAGAACAGTGAAATGCAGTTAAAAGTTAGAAATGGTCTAATTTTTTAAAGGAACCTAATACCCAGAAGGTGTCATTGCAAGAAGGAGAGTCCAGTCCCTTAGTTTCCTAAAAGCAAATGGTAGCTCCTCATTAGCTCATAGAATTGAATTTGATCTTTTAAACATGGCAGAGAAGACGCTGTAGAGTAGGCAGGGCATCCTTATTTCATGGTATGACTTTACACAGTATTCTAGGTACTTTATTTCCATTGTAGATACTCATGTGGA
Organism: Dromiciops gliroides; assembly: GCF_019393635.1. Lineage (NCBI taxonomy): Eukaryota > Metazoa > Chordata > Mammalia > Microbiotheria > Microbiotheriidae > Dromiciops > Dromiciops gliroides. Next base: position 576,243,952 of record NC_057862.1, read on the forward strand.
GTATCAATTTTTAAAAATGCTTTTTTTTCATTATAAAAGTGTTTTATTATTTTCCAGTTACATGTAGAGATAGTTTTCAACATTTGTTTTTATAAGATTTCTAGTTTCAAATTTTTCTCCCTCCCTGCTCACTTCCCCAAGACAGCAAGTAATCTGATATAGGTTATATATATACAATAACATTAAACATATTTCTGCATTAGTCATATTATAAGAGAAGAATCAGAGCAAAAAGGAAAAACTTCAAAAAAGAAAAACAACAGCACCAAAAACAAAAGAAATAGTATATCCATATACTATATATCTGTACCCATATTCCACAGTTCTTTTTTTTTTCTGGATTTGGAGAGTCTTTTCCATCATGAGTCCTTTGGAACTATCTTGTACCATTGTATTGCTGAGAAGAATCAGGTCTATCACAGTTGATCAACACACAATGTTGTTGATACTATGTACAATGTTCTCCTGAAAAACAATGCTATTTAAAACATACTTTTTATTAGTAAGCTTATCTGTCTTTGACAAAAATTTTAAAGGTACAAGGTACAACAAATAAGAATTGTGCCTGTGAGTACTGTTATAGGTAATTTGCTTTTTAAGAAATTGTTGTTTAGTCATTTTCAGTCATGTCCAACTCTTTGTGACCCAATTTGGGGATTTTCTTGGCAAAGGTACTGGAATGGTTTGTCATTTCATTCTCCAGCTTATTTTACAGATAAGAAAACAGAGGCAAAGAGGGTTAAGTGACTTGCTCAAGGTCGCATAGCTACCAAGTATCTGAAACCAGATTTGAATTTGGGAAGTTGAATCTTCCTGACTTGAGGCCAGGCACTCTATCTACTGTGGTGCCACCTAGAGGCTTTAGGAAATACATACAGGGGGTGGCTAGGTGGCGCAGTGGATAAAGCACCGGCCCTGGATTCAGGAGTACCTGAGTTCAAATCCGGCCTCAGACACTTGACACTTACTAGTTGTGTGACCTTGGGCAAGTCACTTAACCCCCATTGCCCCACCAAAAAAAAAAAGAAAAGAAAAAAGAAATACATATATTATTTAACAAGAGAGTAACAAAGTCACTATTTGTAAACATATGTACTACCTTAGAGCAATAGAAAACTTATTGCCCATGGTCTTAGAAATGGGCTTTGGAGCCAAGAGGGATTATGCAACTACAGAACAACAGAATTTGAGAGTTGGAAGGGGCCCCAGGAAACAAGTAGGCCAAAGTTTCTTAACCTGGGGTCTGTGAAGTTGTGTTTTTAAAAAATAAATTGTGTTAATTTCATTTCAGTACCATTGGTTTCCTTTGTAATTCTATTTATTTGTAATTTATTTATTATTTTATTATTTTATTTATTTGTAATTTATATTTTATTCGTAATGTATTTTATTTTATTTTATACATTTAAAAGCATTACTCTGAGAAGGGGTCCATAAGCTTCACAACACTGCCAAAGGGTCTATGACACAAAAAAAGTAAAGAACCTCTAATCTGGTCTAATCATGCCCATAAGGAACTCCCACTATAACTTAAGCAAAAATTATTTCCAGCCTCTGCCTCCAAGGTGGAATAAACCACTAGCTTCCACAGAAGTTCACTCCACTGTTGATCAGCTCTCATTGTTGGGAAGTTTTTTCCTGACATTGCCTCTTTGCAAACCTTTTCCCTTGGTTCTGGCCTTTGTGACCAAAGAGAATAAGTCCAGTGGATCTTCCCCATGATGACAGCCCTTCAAATATTTTGAAAATGTTATAATCTGCAGTCTTCTCTCTTAAAAACTAAATGGCCGGGGGCAGCTAGGTGGCGCAGTGGATAAAGCACAGGCCCTGGATTCAGAAGGATCTGAGTTCAAATCCAACCTTAGACACTTGACACTAGCTGTGTGACCCTGGGCAAGTCACTTGACCCTCATTGCCCCTCCAAAAACAAAACCAAAAAAAAAAACAACACCTAAATGGCCCCAGTTCCTTTTATTGATCCTCATATGGACTCCAAACTCTTCACCACCCTGGTTTGTTACTATGGACACTCCCTCTGTACCTTATCTTTATCCTTCTTAAACTGATATGATACCTCAGATTGAAACAGAATAGTCCAGATGAGGTTTGATCAGGGCACAATTCAGTGGGATAATTACCTTATTTCTTGAAGAAATGCTTCTCTTAATAGCTCAAGATTTTGTAAGGTTTTTTTTGGGGGGGTGCTTTGGGGTTTGTTTGTTTTTGTCAGTCACATCACACTGCCAAGTGACACTACCAGTCCAATAAAATACCTAGGGGGCATCTAGGTGGCACAGTGGATAGAGCACCAGCCCTGGAGTCAGGAGGACCTGAGTTCAAATCCGGCCTCAGACACTTAACGCTTACTAGCTGTGTGACCCTAGGCAAGTCACTTAACCCCAATTGCCACACACACACACACACACACACACACACACGCGCGCGCGCGCCAAAAAAAAAAATTACAAAAACAAAAACACCTAGTCATCCTGTACCTGTGAAGTTGGTTTTTGAATCCTGATGTAAGACTTTACATTTATAACTATTTAATTTCATTTTATTGGATTCAATCCAATATCAAAATCTCTTAGGATTCTGACTTTGTAATCAATTATGCTAGCTGTCCAAATTTTTTCATTCGCAAGTTTAATAAGTATGCTACTTATGCCATTATTCAGACTAATCAATAAAAATCTTAAATAGCATAGAACAATGAACAGATCTCTGGGGTACTACTGGAAACCTGCTTTGTTGACAGTCAGCCATTAATATCTTCTCTTTGGTTGGCCATCCAGTTCTCAATCTATACAATTATATAATCATCTATTCCATATTTTTATCTTCTCCACAAGAATAGTATATAGTACTTTATGAAGTGTTTTCTAAAATCTAGACATATTTTTTTTTCTATTTGCATTCCCCTCTTCTACCAGTTTAATAATCCTGTCAAAAAAAAAAAAGAAATGAGGTTAATCTGGCATGAATTGTTCTTGATGAAGGTACACTGGCTCCTTGTAGTCACAGCTTCCTTTTCTAGCCTTTCGTAAACCATCTCTTTAATGAATTAAACTAGAATTTTTCAAGGAATTGAAGTTAAGCTTACTGGACCATATTTTGTAGACTTTGTTCTCTTCCCTGTTTTGAAAATAAGGACAACGGAGCATCTAGGTGGTGCAATGGATAGAGCACCAGCCCTGGATTCAGGAGGACCTGAGTTCAAATTCGGCCTCAGGCACTTTACACTTACTAGCTGTGTGACCCTAGACAAGTCATTTAACCCCAATTGCCTCACAAAAAAAAGAAAGAAAGGAAGAAAATAAGGACAACACCTGATCTTTTCAAGTCTAGTGGCACCTCTCCCATTTTCCACCATGTTTCAGTTCTTCCCAACAGTGGCCCAGAAGTCATATCTGCCAGCTCTTTCAGAAACCAAGGATGTAGTTCATGTGGGCCAGAGGACTTGAATTCATTAAGAACATTCTTACTAACTCATTACTTATCTTGGTTATCAACTCCCTATTAACCATTGTTGTCCTTTTAAATACAAAAGTCGTTCTCCTTGACAGAGATAAGAAAAGCAAATTGAAAGTTGACCAACTCTGCCTTCTCTCTGCTACCAGTTATTATTATCTGATCCATCCCAAGCAGAAGTACTTTCCTATCTTTGATCCTCATTTTTTTCTCCAAAAATAAAAATTATTTTCAGCTTCTCACAGCTTCAGTACACTCTGAGCTTCTTATATTTCCCCTCTGTTAACTGAACCTGCTTCTGTCTTCTGTACTTTTCCATATTTTAAAACTAAGTTGTTTGGTAAGGTCTCTTTTGATCCACATTGGTCTTTTTGGCCAAATCCCATTTTTCCTGCTTGTTGGAGTTGTTTGTTTTTATGACTTCAAATTTAATTTTTGAATATCCCATCCATCTTGTGCTGACATTCCCTGTACAGATTTATCAACGTGAAACTATTCTTTCTCTGAACCCTTTGAGATTTGCTTTCCCAAAATCTAGGCTGGATGTCAGATCATGTCCAGATGTCCTAGCCTCATAATCACAAATTCTTAAGTATATGAGGTAATCTTAATTCCCCCACCCCCAATCTCCTTGGTTTTACATCATTTTCACCCTGGCTCCAAATGTGTCCAATCCCCTTATCTAAGAGATGAGAAAATTGCAGCCCAGAGTTACTAAATTATTTGGCCAAGGTCAACAAGATAATAGCACAAGTAAGATTAAAACAGAACCTAAATCTCAATTCACAGTTTATTGTTCTTTACATTTGACTAATATCACCTTCCTAAGTTAAAAAAAAAAAAGTCAACTAGGTCCTGTAGGAATGCCTAACTTTATAAAATAGATTATTTTGCTGAAAAAAGTATGTGTTAATAAAACCTCGTGGAAGTTGAATCATATATTTAAAGAAATCCTGTGATTACTATGGTAAACAAAGTAGTTGTCCTATCATTTATCTTTTTTGTCATATACTGGAAAAATCACTAGATTGGAATTTAAAAGAAACTAGATTCTAGTATTGGCCCTACCTAACTTGTTACATCATCTTGAGCAAGTCAATCTACCTCTCATATATATGAGTTTCCTCTCATATAAATGATGAAGTTTGGCTAGATTATCATTCATATCTACTTCAGGTCCAAAATCCTATTATTCAATGATAAATCTGGATGTTTAGGTCCTGGCTTTGCAAAAAAGCGTAGTCTACATATGTTTGTGGGTCTTCCTAAAAACTTGACTTCATCCTTTGCCTTATCTGTAACAACTCTGTCCTAGCAGGGATAGCTGGACGGGATCCATGCCTGTCCTGTTTTCTGAAAAGACCCATCTAAAGTGCATTTCTTCTTTTCTTTTCCCTTGCCCCTTGGTTACATTTGGAAAAGAAATAAATAACCAACCCATTCTTGACTTATCCCAGTAAACTAACAGTGAGCCTGCAGCTGTTCTGTTATTCCACAAAGTTCTTTTAGAGTTAATCCCCCTGATGCAGGGTTCTCCTTCTAGCCAAAGGAAAGTATCCCATGACTTTCTGTTCCTCCAGCTAGTACTGTTTCCTTCATCCTTCCTTTCATCTTCTCTACCCATTCACTGTTGTTCTCCCACCACACATGGTTTGCCTCTGTTTGGGTAATTCATAATAACACCCCCTGACAGACTCTTAAGTACAGTGGTTTTATGATTATCAAACTTTCCAAAATAGGTGAACCATGAACATTCACCGTGTTTCGCCACCATGGTATTCAGACACAAAACAGCCCTGCAGCCACTGAGCACTAGCCTGTATTCTACCTGTATAGTTTTCATTTTTGCCAATAAAAGGAAAGCGGAAGCCTAGGAGAGTAAGACAGTGCATGTCCTAGAAATGTAGACATACAAAAGGGTGAGACTGAAGAGATGTTCTGGCAGATAGCATAAGAAGAATTACACTTTCTTTTAATGCCATATTTTCTTATTGGTACTCGATTTTCCACCGCCCTGCTTTCCTCTGATATGAATTTTATTTCAAGATTGGGGGGGAATGGTGTTCGACATCTGTTCCTATGTGCCTTCGAGGGGTAAATGGATACTTCGGTGTCATTCTTTCTGATATAGTTCGTACCACAATAAAAAGGCACGTTTCACTAGGACTTGTTGAAGAGCTGACTGTCTGAGTCTCTTGTAATTATGATGGAATGCTTTATAGAAATGTGTGTATCTCGTGTGTCTTTTCCAAAGAAGAGAGAAACTTAAATGAAAGCCATTTATTTAAAGTGCCCTGTTATAAAATGGCTTCCGGTTGGATCTTGCTGTCTTAATAAATACAATCTCAATATAAGCTATATCTGATGGCTTTCTGTCTTGGGGAGGGGGAGGGAAAGGAAGGAAGGAGAAAAAATTGTAAATCAAAATCTTATAAAAACAATGTTGAAAACTATCTTTACATGTAACTGGAAAAAAATAAAATACTATTAAGATGGAAAATAAATAAATACAAATCATTATTTTTCCAGGTTTAAAGGAAGCAAGAAAGATGATCTTCTTGGAGTCTCATATAATAGGTTAATTAGGATAGATACAGCCACAGGGGATCCAATTACAACATGGAGATTTGCAAATATGAAACAGTGGAATGTAAACTGGGAAATCCGTCAGGTAAAAATGATTCCTTTTTTCCCCTCCTAAACAGATGTAGGTCCTGTGCATATGTGTTATTCCAGAGAACTGTAGATGGTTTTAAAAGAAGGAACTTTTGTTTCAAAAGCTAACAAACCACAAAGGTTTTATAATTGTATATAAAATAATCACATTTCATTCTGGGCAATTTTTTAAACATGTAGAGACCAAAAAATAACTGAACTGACATGGCAAAATTGTTTGATTCATATTTTGAACATATAGAATCTCCAGCTCCTTAAAATTGCTGAGCTGTACATGTACGTGTAATTCATTCAGTATGAGCTTGTGGGAAGGCTTAGATTCATCATTTCACAAAAATAAATATAATGTATGTAACTGACATTAAACCAATCTTAGAGCACACATTCTTGAATAGCTGCCAACAGATTCTTCTGTCTTGAGCCTTAAGCCACAATTGTCTACCTAAAAATAATTTTAGTTATGAAAGAAAAAATCAGTTAAGTGACTCATTTACATAGATTGGACAAGATAACCTGTTAACACCAAGCACCCATAATCTTTAGGCCTTAATACAGAATCAGTGCATTTCAAAAAGAATCACAGAATCTAACAGTTGGAAGGGAAGACGTATTTGATCATGAATCTGATCTATCACACATTCAAGTGATCATCCATCCATCATATGAAGATTTCTAGTACAAAGGAACCTACCACTTTTGGAGGCTCACTACTTTGAAACAACTCTAAATGTTAAAGAAAGCTTTGTTTTTATTCCTCAAACTTAAATTTGCCCCTTTCCAACTTCTACCTTTTGTTTCTTGTTCTCCCATCAGAACCAAGCAGAACAAATCTAAGTGTGTTCATATGACAGCTCTTAGATATTTGATTGCAGCCATCATGTTCTCCCTGTCTTCTCTTCTCCAGACTTCACTTCACTTCCCCAGTTCCATTGACTGATCCCAATATGACATAACCATCTTGGTTGCTTTCACCTATATACCTCTATATACTTTTTGATTTATCGATATCCTTAATAACATATGGAGCCCAGTATTAAACAGGATACTTTACGTGTGGTCTGATCAGGGCAGAAGGACTATCACCTCTGTCTTCTGGGACACTTTGCCTTTCTTAATATTCAAATTCTCAGTTCAAATTAGCTCTCTTGGATGCCGCATCACATTGTTGACTCATGTTAAGCTTGGAGTCCTCTAAAATCCCCAGATCTTTTTCAGGTGAAATATATATCAAATATTTTATTTTTTCAAAACCAAGAATAAGACTTTATATATTTTTCAGTTGTTCTGTCATGGCTAACTCTTCATGACCCCATAATAACATGTTAAATAGCACAGGACCAATTACAGATTACTGGAACATTCCATTGTCTCCCCCTTTCCATTAAATCATTTATTCTTTAGATCTAGCCATTCAACCAGTTGTAAATGTACCTAAACATACCATCATATATCCTAATTTTCTCTTTTTCCATGAGAATAGTGTAAGAAACTTTGTTAAAAGTTTTGTTAGAGTCTAAATCAATTATATCCACAACATTCCCTTGACCTAGCAATATAGTAACCTATCAAAAAAAAAAAAGGAAGTTAATTTAGTCTAGAATGACATCTTTTTGAAGCTGTTCTTCCTCTCTGGGATTATTACTTCCTTTTCTTTATGTCATTAACCAATCCTTTAATAACACATACCTATATCTTGCCAAAAATTTTGAAGTCAAGCTCATTGACTTATACTTTATAGGCTCTAGTCTCTTTTCTTTCTTTGAAAATTGGAATACTAGTTTTTCTACTACTTCTGATTGTATGCTCTAGGGACATTTTTTTTTTAATTTAGTGAGGCAATTGGGGTTAAGTGACTTGCCCAGGGTCACACAGCTAGTAAGTGTTAAGTGTCTGAGGCCGGATTTGAACTCAGGTACTCCTGACTCCAAGGCCAGTGCTCTATCCACTGTGCCACCTAGCTGCCCCTCTAGGGACATTTTTATTAAGTACTTTTCAATTCAAGGATCATTCTCCTTGTCAGAAAAAACAAATCACTGTGTTACTTTGCCATTACCCATATTCTTTCAGAAATCAATGACACTTGCTTAGAATGACATCCTGCAGTTCATTCACTATCCTGGTTCATTTAGGACTGGTGACTTGAATCCCTAGCACGTAATAATAGATTAATTAATAGATGCTTTTTTCATTCATTCATTGAATTCATTAAGTGTAGTTCCCTAAATATGTTGGATTTCAATTCACAGAATTAAAGAATTTGAGTTGGAAGGGACCTATGTAGTCATCTAGTTCAACCTAAACCCTGAGGAAACCCCACCATCACTTACTGGACAAGCAGCTTTCCAACTTCTATTTGAAGATATACAAAGAGAAAAACTCCACCTGCTCTTCAGATTACTCAGTATAGTCTGGGATAGCTCTATTTGCTAGGACTTAAGTTTGCCATCAAGCCTTAAGTCTTCTTTGCATTTTCCACCCATTACTCCTGGTTTTACCCCCAGGGCCATTTTTGTTCAGTACTTTTTTTTTTCTCTTGAGGCAATGAGAGTTAAGTGACTTGCCCAGGGTCACACAGCTAGTAAGTGTCTGCAGCCAGATTTGAACTCAGCTCCTCCTGAATCCAGGACCTGTACTTTATCCACAGCGCCACCTAGCTGTCCCTTTATCAGTAATTTTTAAAGCTCATTCTCCTTGGCAGAGAAAACAGATAAGAAATGAACAGCTCTGCCTTCTCTTTTTCATGAATTGTCATCATCTCATCCACCCTGAGCAATCTTACTTATTCCTTTTCTTGAGGTTCTTCTTCCCACCAATTAACTTTAAAAAAACAAACGAACAAACAAAAAACCAACTTTGCTTTCCTTTGCTAATTTCAGCTGTTCCTAAACTGTAAGACTTCTGACATTATTTTATAGCACTATACAACACTTTTGTATTCCTCCAGGTGAGGCAGTATATGTTCTAGAAATGTTATCATACAAAATGGTAAGAATTTTTTTAAAACTGTTGCAGTATATAGGAAGGTTAGGCTCCAGTTTCACTTAATATGGGTTTTTCTTGCTATGAACTTATTTCTACTGTCCATCTTTCCTTTAGTATTTATGTAGCTCTTTAAGATTTGTAAAGTCTTATACATATAATATCTCATTTGATCCATACAAGTTCCAGTACTATTATTATCCCCATTTTACAGATGAGGAAGGTAAGACTGAGAAATAAGTGACTTCCCCAGGGTCACAGAGCTAGTATGTGTCTGAGACAGAATTCATACTTATGTCATCTGACTCTAAGCCAGGCACTCTATCCATTATACTACATAGCTACCCTTGATAGGAATTTTTATTTAGAGATTTGTACTGTACTAGCATGAAAGAAGGCTACAATTTAAAGGAATGAATTTTTAGCTTTCCCTTTCTCATGTAATTCAAATAACAATAAAAAGGTGGATGTCCTATTTCTTTTTTTCCATTTTTTTAACATCTTTTTTCCTTTTGTTGTACATGTCTTTTTAAAAGCTAAGTTAAGTTGATTGAAGGAGTTACCTAGACTTTCACATTCCATTTCCTCTTTATAACTCTTCCTACTTTTTTTTTCTCCTTTTCAGAATCACTTTTCTTTGTATATTCTTGAGAACTTCTCCCTCCCAGACTGACTGTCCCTTATAGAATTCTAAGCACTAGGTTTCCTACCCATTATTAGCTGCTCTGATTTTGACAGAGCTTGAGCAAATAATTGAAGTTTCCCATCGTCACCACTGTATCATATGGCTGAGCTAAGCTTGTGTCTCATTTCCCAAACATTCCTCTGTGATTTCCCTTTTCTTTTTACATAGTCTGTGGCATATGTCAGTGACCACATTGATTCTATTTTTGCCTCAGTGGCTCTTCCCCTAACTCTTTTTCACCAAGTTTTGATTTTCCTCTTATAAGTACATATTCTTAATATACAGTGCTACCTATCCTGTCCTTTCTCTTTAAAGTATACCTCTTCAGGGGCAGCTAGGTGGCGCAGTGGGTAGAGCACTGGCCCTGGATTCAGGAGGATCTGAGTTCAAATCCAGTCTCAGACACTTGACACTTACTAGCTGTGTGACCCTAGGCAAGTCACTTAACCCCAATTGCCTCACCAAAATAAATAAATAAATAAATGAAGTATACCTCTTCACAGTCTTATTCTGTCATGGGTCTTACCCCTTATACTTAGGAGTTCAGATATGTCTTTTTGCATTAGGTACTATAGCTCACATTTGCTTGATACCCCTATACTTTGTGTATCTGTATATGTGCATTTACATCTGAGACCATGATCTTTATTACTTCCATTTTGTTGGATTTTCTTCCTTAAAAGTTTCTGGGCAGTGATTTTTTTAAGTACCATATGTGCCCAACATTTCCTATTCTGATCTCCCTGTGTCCTTTAAGAATTCTGTAAAAAGCATTTTCATTCTTCCAGCAGAAATCTGTAAGTATAGTATGGTGGGAAAACTGGACTAAAAGCATCAAGTCCTAGGTTCTAATTCCAATTGTGTTACTATGTGATTTTGGAGAGTCAGTCAAAGAACATTTATTAAGCACCTATTCTATGCCAGGCACAGTGCTAAGCCAGCCACATAACCTCTGCAGATCTCCATTATAATAGCTGCAAAAATGAGGAACTTAGACTAAGAGGTCTCTTAAGTGTTTTCTATCATCATTAAAATGTTAAAAATGCCTCTCTTGCCCTTTATTAATTGTGATATAGACTTACCTCCTGTGAATAGGTAAGAGGTATCCTTCATTCATGGTTTGCCCTGTAATATAGGGACCACTTGGACAATATTTGCATCTTGTATTATTCAATCAACAAGTATTGATTAAAGGCCAACTTTAGAATTGTCTGTTCCAGTTGACTTTCAGAATTACCTTCTCTAAAAGTTATTGCCACAAGAGGGCAGCAAATGAGCGGTAATTCCCTTGTCCATTTATTTATTTTTTTAAGGTAAGTAAACCAATTCTTAAATTGTTTGTAGACTACTTCACAAGAAACCGGAGTCTAAATAATCATTAACAGCAGGTTGAATTATATGATTGCCCATCTGTGTGTGTGTGTGTTCTTACTTGTTCTCTGCATTTTCTTTCCAGGTTGCCATAGAGTTTGACCAAAATGTATCTATTGCCTTCACTTGCCTAAGTGCAGATTGCAAGGTAGTACATGAATATATTGGTGGCTATATCTTCTTATCCACTCGCTCCAAAGACCAAAATGAAACACTTGATGAAGAGCTCTTCCACAAATTAACAGGAGGTCAGGAGTGAGACAGATGACTTGATTGACGTTTGCAAACAAAACCATCATATTTGTCTTTTGTGTTGTTTTTTTTTAATCCTTTGAAGCTTCCTGAAAGAATAATATAACAAATACAGTGTAAATTTTGGGACTTCCAGAGCTAAATCCCAATGGATATCTCTCCCTCCCTCTTTTATTACTATTCCCTAGAATCCACATCTTGTTTGATGCAGAAGCCCAAGCACATTCCCTTCCTCCTTGAAGCATTTTCTCTGGTGGAATTACTTGAATGTGAATATTTTGACCACAAAGTTTGATTTCAGCCCTAAGGTGACAGCAGAATCATGGAGAAAGAAGATACAGATAAAGCAAAGCCTTTCTTATACAGACTGAGAAGCAAATGCTTTGCTTTCATTCATTCCTGTGGGATGTTCTGAGAAGATTCCATCAAGGATTCTATCAGATTCCCCAATGAACTAGAACATGCCTATAGATTTTGAGAAATGTTTTCATTTTCTGAAGGCAGAAAATGAGAAGAAAACTTAGAACTCAAGAGCAATAATACATAGAGAACCAGCTTCTATCAAGCCTAATTCTCCCTGACTCCAAACCCAGATAAAGCAAATCTGAAAACATCTTTCAGCCTCTAGATACAAGCCTCAAGATTGAAGGCCACTCCAAGGCCTAACTTGATACTTGGGCCCTAGGACATGTGGTTCACTTAGTAACAAACACATTAGAAACATTTTCTTTTGACACAAATTGATAATTTGAGCATAACCCTGACACCATCAAACTTCAATAAGTACAATTTACATATGAAACCTAATATTTCAGTTTATGGATTAGAATTATAATATTGAAATTACATATAACTAGTCTGTTTGTCACAAAGAACAAAGTAGTACATAACTTAGCAAAATGAGGCCTTGGTTTCAACTGGAGTATTCTATATTTCCCATTTGTCTGTCATTTCCATAATAACCTTTTACAAGGGTTCACTGATTTTAACCAAATTTTGTCTGCCACAGAAAGTGTCACGTAAACTTCAAGTTCCATTTGTGGGTACTTGGCTATCACCAAGGAGACAATGGCAGTCAAATGAAATCTTCCAAATGAGTTATTTGTACTCAGTAAAGATGCACTTTACAAAAGCATTAGTTTAAATTTAGACTAGCTCATTATCCTCTTAGGGTATTATTAGATTTCTAAATAGCCACATCAAGGCAACAGGTCAACAAGCATTTATTAATCACTTACTGTAGACCAAGCACTGTACTTAATGATATATGCAACTCATTCTTTGTCCTGTAAAACTTTACACTAATGCAAACAATTTAAAATTACTTGCTTTTCTGTCTACATTAGATGGGAAAATATACATTTAATTTCTTTCATGTGTATGTGTACATGGACTAGATATAGGAACTGTGATTTCTTTGCTAGAGAGAACTAATGAGGAAAGCCTCTGCCAGTGGAGACTGACCTTGTACCTTCTCTTCAACAAAGTCTTTTCTAATTCTGAATTTAACAAATACCAAATAAAATGTGCATTTCCTTATATATAGTAGATCAGAGAAAAGATTTTAGACTTCAATATGTTACATAGAGTATGCTTTTCTTTTAAAATATCTAATAACAATTGTACACTTGAAACCTTTGTGTTGACTGGAGGTATTGAGTCATAGCCCGTTAAGCCTCAGAGGCAGATCTGGAACTCAGGTCAACCTGGCATCAAGGTTGGCTCTCTAATACTGCCTCTCTACTTTTTAACTACAGTAATAAAATACACAAAGTTTATATGGTATTCTTTTGGTCCTTATCATTCCGGCCTAATTGGCCCTTTGCCATATAGCTGTCTGTATGCAAACGTAAGTTATACCCTTGCTTTCTTTGTTACAAAGAGAACAAACACAGCTTCCATATTCTCTCCTCCTTCCCCACAGCTCCAGATTGACAGCCAGTTCTCATCTATCTATCATCCATCATCTAGAAAGATACACTGATAATCTGGGCAGTCAAGGATGATCTGAAAACATTACTTCAACCACAAATTTCAAATTGTTTATGATGTAAAAAATTTCAATGAAACATGAAATAGCACTCCAGTTCTTTTCCACCAGGAAAAATACATATGACCAGGATAGACACCAAAAGCCTGGAATTAGGAATTTCATAATGAACTATAGGCTCAATATGAGTCAGCAGTTTGATGTGGAACCAGCCCCCCAAAAAATCAATGGGATCATAAACTACAAGCTTTCATAAATAAGGTCACCATGCTTCTGCACACTGCCCTAGTCAGAACAATTGAGGAGGTGGAGATGAGGGAGAACATTCCAAGCTTAGGAGACAGCCAGTGAAAATGCCAAGAGTCAAGAAATGGAGTGTCTTGTGCCAGAAACAGCGGGCAGGCCAATGTTGCTAGATTTCAGAGTATATGGCAAGGAATAAATTGTTAGAAGACTGGAAAGGTAAGACAGAACCATTTATGAAGAACTTTAAAAGCCAGAGGACTTTATACTTGTTCCTTGGGTAGAAGGAAGTAGGTATTTATTGAGTGCTTACTATGTTCCGGGCACTGTACTAAGCGCTTTAGAAATATCTCATTTGGGGGCAGGTAGGTGGCACAATGAATAAAGCACTGGCCCTGGATTCAGGAAGACCTGAGTTCAAATCCAGCCTCAAACACTTGACACTTACTAGTTGTGTGACTCTGGGCAAGTCACTTAACCATCATTGCCCCACAAAAAAAAAAAGTTTTTATGGGGACTTGTGATTTCATGGTAGTGGAAAAACTGGTTAAGAAACTGTTGCTATTGTTTAAGGTCCAGTCAGTCACCTAATCTGCTACCCAACTGACTAATCTTATCTAGACATCAGTTGTTATCTGTGTGAAAGTTGAAACAGCTTCCATTGATTATTCAGATATATAGACAATTTTTAACGTGGTCTTCAAGAAACCTAGAAGGAAAGTGGTATAAAATCCAAGGCTCCATTTTCCTGCTTAAACTGGAGCAAAAGAATATCTTTGGTCAGTACTTCCAACACACATCAGTCAGTACTTTACATTAGTAGCTTTTCTTCCCCCTCCTACTGGAACTTAAGCATGTGGTTTGACACATCCCAAGTTCAGCCCTTGGGATTCTAGTGTGTTTTTTAATTAAGCTAAAACTGTTTTTAAATTAATTGCTATGGCTATTGCTACCACTTTTGCTATTGGTACCAGTTTTGGTAAGCATATTTTATTTTGTTTTGTTATTTTGGGTTTTTTTTTTTCCCTTTTGGTGAGGCAATTGGGGTTAAGTGATTTGCCCAGGGTCACACAGCTAGTAAGTGTTAAGTGTCTGAGGCCGGATTTGAACTCAGGTTCTCCTGAATTCAGGGTCGGTGCTCTCTCCACTGCACCACTAGCTGCCTCAAAGCATATTTTATTAATGTTATATACCAGTAAAGGATTGACTTTGTGTCTCCCTAACATGGTTTCATGTCACATGAAAGCAGATAGAGAGCTTCATCATGACAGCACAAGCAGGAAAAAAGCTGAAGAAGACTAATGCCATCCTCTCAGAGAGACAGTAAGTGCTCTCAAGGAGACCCAAGAGAGTTCACTTGACCTACTAGCTAGAGTGCCAAGAGGGAGAGAGCTCATGACCTTTTCCAGGAGTTTTTGTCCTCTTTTGATAGAGGCGGGTCATTATACGTTGATCAAAGCTAATTGGTTGGCATCATTCAATTCCCATTGGTTGACATGATTTGTGGGTGGTCTACATTAAAATGAACTCTACAGATGACTTCTGGGAGAAGAATGTAAAAGACCCCCACTGAAGGTGCCTAAGGCAAAGTCCATTATCTAGGTGTGGTTTGATCCCATCAGTCTTTCACTGAACTAAACAAAACTATCTCTTTTTCTTCCTTTGGGTTTGTCCTAGAGATATCTGAACTTTTTTGAGGGGTAGGAGAAAGCACTAAGAAGCTGATCTCTGGGTCCCCTCAAGAAATGCATTATTAATAATTATTTTCTCACACTGGGATAAGGCAGATTTACCTGGTAAGAGTCACAACCAGAACAGAGGTATTAGCACTTTTTGGAGAAGAAATCCTCAACAACTATAACCACATCTGTAATATTTAGGAAGGATATTGATAAACTGGAGAACATCCAAAGGGGAGCTACCAAGATTAAGGCCTTTAAGGATTACTTGAATGAAAGGAAATGGCTTACTATAAAAAAGAAAAGATGGAGTAGGGAAGAGGGGGAACGTGGTAGCTGTCTTTAAGAATTTTAAAGCTGTGATCTGGAAGAGATATTCTACTCTTCTGCTTTGATGCAGAAGGCTGAGTCATAGGAATGACTGAATTTAGGCTAAATATAAGGACAGATTTCCCCCAAAAAAATAGAATCATCCAAAAATGGAACAAGTATTAGTGGTCTTCAAGTGATGAGTGGGATGAATTACTTGTCTGGTATGTTGCAGGGGGGATTTTTTTTTTTTGATGGGGCAATGAAGATTAAGTGACTTGCCCAGGGTCACACAGCTAGTATGTGTCAAGCATCTGAGGCTGGATTTGAACTCAGGTCCTCCTGAATCCAGAGCCAGTGTTTTATCCACTGCACCACCTAGCTGCCCCCAGGGATTTTTTTTTTAAAAAGGTGTGGTTTAGACCAAATAGCCAGTGATGTTCTTTCCAACTCAGAAATTCTGTGATAATCAATTCTCTGGAGAAGTTAAGAGCAAGAGAAGGGTTGATTTCCAAAGTCTTTAAAGCCAGTCCAGGCACTGGAAGAAAATCTCTCTTTTTAAAGGAACCTTATCTGGGCTGTTTTCTCTTATCCTTAGCCTTTTATCATCTACCTTTATCTATTTCTATAGTTCCCCTCTGAAGATGAAGGAAAGCATTGAGCATTGAGCATCCATGTTGGGGTTTGTATACAGTTATGTGGAGAGGAAGAAATAGTTTAGAGTTAATAGGGTAACCTAACTTCTAGGCTTTTAACTGGGTATAGAAAATTCAAACATGAAGAATTCTATGGAATTAAAATACAAATCCTTTCAAGAGTACTAAGCAAAGCAGAATTTTTTGGACAATCAACTTGTTTTTGGACTCTCTCTGGTGAGCAAAGTTCTTTGGAATTCACAAAATGCAAAGAAGTCAAAGTGTGCCAATATATATTTACCCTACCTCAATCATGATAAAAATTCTTTTTTTTTTAATTAATAAAGTATTTTATTTTTTTTCCATTACATGTAAAGATAGCTCTCAACCTTTGTTTATACAAGCTTTACAATTTTTCTCCCTCCCTCCCCTCCCTCCCCCCTCCCCTAGACAGCAGGTAATCTGATATAGGTTTTATATATATATATATATATATATATATACATATATATATACATATATATACATATATACATATAAATATATACACACATATATACATATAGATACATATATATATACACACACATAATAACATTAATCCTATTTCTGCATTAGTCATGTTATAAGAGAAAAAAAATCAGAGCAATGATGGAAAACTTCAAAATAGAAAAAAAAAACAACAGCATCAAAAACAAAAGAAATAGTATGGTTCATTTAGCATCTATACTCCGCAGTTCTTTTTTTTTTCCCTGGATTTGGAGATCCTCTTCCATCACGAGTTCCCTGGAACTCTTCTGTGCCATTGCATTGGTGAGAAGAATATAGTCCATCACAGTAGATCAACACTCAATGTTGATGTTACTGTGTACAATGTTCTTCTAGTTCTGCTCATCTCACTCATCATCAGCCCACGCAAGACCCTCCAGGTTTCTCTGAACTCCTCCTGCTCATCGTTTCTTATAGCACAATAGTATTCCATTGTATTCATATACCACAACTTGTCCAGCCATTCCCCAACTGATGGGCACCCCCTCAACTTCCAATTCTTTGCCACCACGTAAAGAGCAGCTATAAATATTTTTGTACATGTGGGTCCCTTTCCCCCTTCCATGATCTCTTTGGGAAAAAGACCCAAAAGTGGTATTGCTGGGTCAAAGGGTATGCACAGCTTTACATGATAAAAATTCTTAAATTGTCTTAAATTTTCTACTAATGGGAAAGATAGCTTTGTATCAAACTAATAATCTCGTATTTCATGCAATAAATTCTGTGCAGCCACCCCAAAAGCAAGTTGGGGAAGTTACAATGATCCCAGAGTCCAAAGACTGTTGTCGATGCCCTAATTTGGCTGCTTAACAGCCCTCCTCCACGCTGACATGCACACACTATTAACAAGGAGCTGGTGCAGGCTCTTTTCAACCCTGCAGAGTGAAATTTTCTGTGAGCCCATGAACCAAACACCTCCACTTCCCCTCTGTTCAGTGGGTGGTAGATGGGAAGCAAAGATATACTTCAAAGCATTGCTCGCTAGCCAGAGATTTAAACAGGCATCACTGTTTGCTACACAGGGGAAAGAGTTCTAGATTTCCAGATTTCCATTCAAATCCTGCTTCTGCCATTGCCATTCTGCACTCCCTTGGGTAAATCACTGAATCTTTCTGGTCTCCTGTTAACTAATCTGTAAAATGAAGCCTTTGGAGTAGATGGTGCTGACATAGGGTTTGGGACTTATGGAGGAATTAAGGGACTATTAAAGTTTAAACTGGCCAACTAGATATCAGGAGGGAGAAGTAGGGGGAGATTGAATTCTATAGCAGAAAAGTCAGTTAGGCTTAGCTCCTATCTGAGCTAGGACACAAAGATAACTACAGAGGTCAGGACTATCATGCCAGAGGAAAAATCCCTGGGACTCTCAGGAATCTTTCCCCACCCCACCCACAAAAGGAACTTTCCATTGTCAGGTGGTCACCCCATCTATCCTCTATAAAAGCTTTGGCCTCCCTTCCATTCAAGGAGAAAGATGTCTCTAAGCCATATCCTCCCCTTGAGGCAAAGTTTTTCATTTCCTTCTTGGTCACTTTCTTCAGCACCCAAATTAAAGATCATTTTGTTCTAATTGGACTTTGTGCAAAAGCGTAATTCTTTACAAAAGAATTCCCAAAGACCCCACCACCTATTTCCCCCTGACAGTGCTGAAGTCCCTTCCCAGCTCTAGATGTAGGATCCTATCATTCTAGGTGAAGAATGGCAACCTCATGTTAGGTAAAACAAAAGTTTTCTTCATACCAGGCAAGACAGTTTGGAGGATTGTAATATTTGCTGAGTCAGCTAATCTTTAGCTCTACCTATCTAGATGACTTAGTAGTGTACCAATGTTATGGGCAGCTAGGTGATACTGTGGATAGAGCACTGGGTATGGAGTCAGGAAGACTCCCATTTGTGAGTTCAAATCCAGCCTCAGACACTAGCTCTGTGACCCTGGGTAAGCCATTTAACCCTGTTTCCTCAGTTTCTTCATCTGCAAAATGAGCTAGAGAAGGAAATGGCATACACTTCAGTATCTTTGCCAAGAAAATCCCAAATGGAGTCCCAAAGAGTCAGACACAACTAAAAAACAACATTAAAAATAACCACTGCTTACAGAATAACCCTTCATATTCAATATGAACTGTCTAACCTGAAATTTGAAAGGTTGTTCCAGTCTACCAGGAAAACAGATGATGGCAAAGCGTAGTATCCATTTTTATTTTAAAAATATGCACCTATCTGTTTTATCTACTGTGTCACCTAGCTGCCCCATGATGACATCTTTAAAATAAAGTTAAGGGGTAAAAGGAATGCACTGGAAGAAAGGGAAAGGGAGAGGTGGAATGGGGTAAAGTGGCTCACATAAAAGAAACAAGAAAAAGCTTATGGAATGGAGGGGAAGATGGGGGAGGTACAGGGGAGTGAGTGAGCCTTACTCTCATCAGAATTGGCTCAAAGAGGAAATAACATACATACTCAAGTAGGTATAGTAATATATCTTGCCCTGCAGGAAAGTAGGAGGGAAGGGGGTAAGGGGGGAGGGATGAAGGAAGGGAGGGCAGATTGGGGGAGGGGGCAGTAAAAAGCAAAACAATTGAGGAGGGATAGGGTGAAAGAAGATAGAAAATAGAGTAACTATCAAGAGGAGGGAATAAGATGGAGGGTAATACAGTTATCAATAGTAATTATGAAAGACATAATGAGCAGAGTGCTATCAGAAGGACATATGAAAAATGCAATCCATCTACAGAGAAAGAACTGATGTTATATGAATACAGATTGAAGTATAATTTTTTGTTTGTTCCTCTTTCTAAAGTTATTTTGTCTGTTTTCTTTCACAACTTGACTAATGTGGAGATGTTTTGCATGACTGCACATGTATAACTTAAATTGAATTGCTTGATTTCTTAGGGAAGGGTGAGGAGGGAGGAAGAAAATTTAGAGCACAAAGTTTAAAAAAATCAATATGAAAAAATTTGTGGTTTTTTACATGTAACTTGGGGGAAGTTCTAAATAAATAGATGATAGATAGATAGATAGATAGATAGATAGATAGATAGATAGATAGATAGATAGATAGATAGATAGATAGATAGATAGATAGATAACTAAATCAATTAAATAAGCAGATAAATGGATGGATGAATGAATGAATGAATGAATGAATGAATGAATGAATGAATGAATGAATGAATGAATGAATTGAAGGGAAAACAAATATGTACCTATCATGAAGCACCATAATATAGTGGCTAAAGAGTCAAACTCGGAGTCATGAAGACTTGGAATTTTGGGCCTCCTCCAACACACTCCTTATGTGACCCTAGTTGAGTTATTTAAGGCTCATCCAACTTTCTAAGAATATAAATTGCAGGAAAGTTGTTGAAATACTTTAATAGAGAAAATGTCTTCAAAGGGAGTTTCCTATAAGCAGTGAAATCACAGGCTCTGTCCAAAAAAGTCAAACAATTAGTAAACTATTGCTAGTAGTGTCTTGGCAATTCTGACTCTCATTTACTGTATGACCCTTGAAAATTCAATCTCTGTTTCTCAGTTTTCCTTGACTATAAGGGAATAAGAATACACCTTTATTCCATGACTTATAAACAGCCAATTTCATCATCATCATCATCTATTTGTTTATTTAGTGCCTAATATGTACTGGGCTCTGTGCTAAGAGCTTATTATTATTTTATTTTATTTTATTTTAGTGAGGCAATTGGGGTTGTGACTTGCCCAGGGTCACACAGCTAGTAAGTGTTAAGTGTCTGAGGCCGGATTTGAACTCAAGTACTCCTGACTCCAGGGCCGGTGCTCTATCCACTGCACCATCTAGCTGCCCCTGTGCTAAGAGCTTATATTATATCATTTGATTCTTACAACAACCCAGGGATGTAGGGGATATTATGTGTCTATTTTATAGTTGGGAAAACTAAGGTAAAGAGAGGTTAAGAGAATTTACCCAAGGTCACATTACTAAATATCTGAGGCAAAATTTGAAGTCAGGTCTTCTTGAGTCCTTGCCCAGTGTTCTATCCACTGTGCCCAGCAGTACATCTTATATAAAGGTCTAGTTGGCATCATATTGTGGGCTGAGACAGTACTAGAGGTGGCTATACAAAAATATAAAATGGACATTATGTTATCAGTAGAGATATAATATGCTATTATATATTACACTGACATTATACTATTACATATTACACTGACACAGAACTTGGAGTCAGGAAGTCCTGGGTTCAAATATCACTTCAGAAATGTACTAGCTGTGTGACCTTGGGTGAGTCACTTGACATCTCTCAGCCTCAGTTTCCTCACCTGTAAAATGAGGGGGCTAGACTTAATGGCCTCTAACATCCAGTCTAGTGCTAAATCTATGAAATTCTTAATCCAAGCCACAAAATAGTTCATAATGACTGGCATTGATCCATCTGGCTTTTTAAAGATAATCAGTTATTCAAATAACATCTGCCCCTTCCCTCCTTACACTATTCTATTTCCAAAATATATAAGGCCCACACACTCTATAGCAAAAACATTTCATTAGGACCCCCCCAAAAAAGAATGCAATTAACAGGAAAGAAAGTGTTTGTGATCCTCTGTCCTATACACAAATAGGTACATGTTCCCCTGACCAAGTCTTATTCCATGCTCAGAAATGCTCAGTGCCTTCCTGAATGCTGAGCCCAGCTGCCTGGCAATCTCTCCTCTCCATGATTTTCATCTCCTCCTTTTCCAAGTTTGCACCTGTGACTCGAGCTCTCATCCCAGTGCAAATCTTCCAGGATTCTGAGGTCCTGAATCTTCTTTAATCTTCATTCTTCTTTAACAAAACAGGTTCCTCAGAGCCTCATAATTTAGGGCAAACTAAAACCGCAGTAGAGAGCTTCCACTAAATGAAGAGCTGATGCCTATCCATATTACATTTGGAACCTTTTTTTTTCTTGGAGTCTTGAATAGTCAGAGACATAGGCATACACATGGATAGCTCTCAGTTCTGTTATACTTTAGAAGCCTAGGACCTGGCAAAATGGTCATTCAGAAGGAGGTCCAAAATCATAATAGAAAATTCACCAAGAAATCCACAAAGTATATAACTGAGATCTACTTACACTCGCAAAAATCACAAATTATCACTTATTTCAATAAAGAATTTGCCAACTCTAGCTTATAAAATGGAAATGGGGTAAAAAGAAAATATATATGTGCATGTATGTAGATATTATATATATATATATAAATGTATCCTTAATTAACTTGTGTACACATACACACATATATGTATATCCTTAATTAACCTGTATGCCAGCCATTCTTCCCCTTCTGTGAGCACCAAGGAAGAATTCTATGCATGTTAATTATTAGAATAGTAATCATGTTTATATGTAACTTCTTTTCAAAGATTTGCCTTGGGAGCAGCTTGGTAGCATAGTGGATAAAGCACTGGCCCTGGATTCAGGAGGACCTGAGTTCAAATCTGGCCTCAGACACTTGACACTTACTAGCTGTGTGACCCTGGGCAAGTCACTTAACCCTCATTGCCCTGCAAAAAAAAAAAAAATTTTTTTCTTTATTATTGATATATCATTCTTCTAATGACTATTCTTTCAGTGTTCTGTTATGTAACCAGAGAGGTTGATGATGATAATAATAGCTCACATTTTTAAGTTTTGCAAAGCATTTTATGTATATTATTTAATTTGATCCTCACAGTAAGAGGTAAGTGCTATAGGTATTATCTCCATCTTACAAATGAGGAAACAAAGCAAGAGAAATTATGTGGCTCACCTATGGTCCACTAGTATCAGAATGGGATTTGAATCTAGGTCTTCCTTAATCCAAGCCTAACATTCTAACCATTATACCACAATGTTGCTAAATCATTTCAGTTGTGTCTGACTCTTCCTGACCACATTTGGGATTTTCTTGGCAGATACTGAAATGGTTTGCCACTTCCTTCTCCAGATCATTTGACAAATCAGGAAACTGAGGCAAAGAAGTTTAAGTGACTTGCCTAGGGTCACACAGCTATTAAGTGTCTGAGGCCAGATTTGAATTCAGGTCTTCCTGACTCCAGGCCCAGGCCACCTAGCTGCCCAATACAATACTGTCTGTTTCATATTTTTCTGTGCCTGCACTTGCCTTTTAAAACTCTGCCAGAATTCTGTCAACAACACCATCTCATCAAGTGTCATTTACTTTTCTCTCTTTCATCACTGCAGTTTCAGGAAGGGTTGGCAGTCCCATTCCATTAAGACAGGTTAAACAAATTTTACAGGGTGGTTGCACCAAGGCAGTTTTAAAGTAATCACACTGCTTAATTTGCCTCGATAGCCAACTAATACTTTTGCAGAGAGGATGTGGCTCTCTGACTTTAGATCTATTTGTCTTTTACCAGTTTAAGGGGAGCAGGAGATTTGATTTCCCCTAGATCAGTCAATATAGTCACAGGATATACCCACAGATTATAAATTCTGATGTTTTGAGGTGTTAAAAACCCTGTTACAAAGTATGAATACCTCTCTGAGTCCAAAGGCAGCAATGCTTTTGGATATGCAGAAAAATGATCATCACCCCAGTGGGCCTTTTTTTTTCAAGTGAGGCAATTGGGATCAAGTGACTTGCCCAGGGTCACACAGCTAGTAAGTATCTGAGGCCAGATTTTAACTCAGGTACTCCTGACTCCAGGGCCGGTGCTCCATCCACTGCACCACCTAGCTGCCCCTTCCCAGTGGGACTTTAAATAGCTAAGGCCTAGAGAATTCAACAGTTCAAGAGTTCCACTAGATGAGGTGAATCAAAGAGAAAACCAGTAGTTGGGGAGGGTGCAACTTTTCACCTCTTGGAGTAGGGGAAGGAGGAGATTTTCCTCTTTTCTTTCCCCCATATAAACCGAGACTTTTAGTAATGGAGTTGTTCCCCCAGAGGGAGATGCTCCATCCAACCATTGGAGAGTCAGATTGAAAAAGCTTAAAGGCACTGGTGAGGAGACACATTCCAATCAGGTATGTCTCTCAAAGCCAGAAACAGCTTCAAGAAGTATGACTTCTGTCAGCGGGGAAGAGAGCCAGTTAGCAAGGGACATTGGCCCTGGCAGTTGAGTTGGGCTGTAGAGAGGATTTCTTGGAGGGGAAGGAGCAGAGCACTGCAGATGTAGGGGCCAGCTAAAGCAATGGTGCAGGGTGGAGAGATGGAAAGTAGCATTAGAGGAAAGGCAGATAGACCAGTGTAGCTAGATCATAGAGGGAAGTGTGATCCTGGAAAGGTAGGAAGGACTTTAGATGCCAGAGGACAATTTCACGTATGGTCACTTAAAGAGAAAGACTCTTAATGACAAAGAAAATTCCTCCATGAAGAACCTCCTCCTCTTGGACTTGACTCTTTTGCCCTCCTAGGCAAGGTGAAGGTTTTTTTGTTGTTGTTATTTGGGAGGGGGGGCAGGGCAACGGGGGTTAAGTGACTTGCCCAGGGTCACACAGCTCGTGTCAAATGTCTGAGTCGGATTTGAACTCAGGTCCTCTTGAATCCAGGGCTGGTGCTTTATCCACTGTGCCACCTAGCTGCCCCCCAAGGTGAAGTTTTGTTGCCTGAACTTCTTTATAAATAGTGCTGCCATTTGACAGACCTACAGAAAAAAATAATAATATGCAAAAGAATATATATCTCAAAAGAAGGGGCTCTTAACCTGGGGCCTGTGAACTCACAGGGTTGTTTTCTTAGTTTTGAGCATTGTATTTTAATATATTTACTTCCCTTGTAATCCTATGTGTTTTATGATATGCATTTAAAGACATCTGAGAAGTGGTCCGTGTTATTTTCAGTCATTTCAGTCATATCTGACTCTTTGTGACCCCATCTGGGGTTTTCTTAGCAAAGATACTGGAGTGGTTTGCCACTTCCTTCTCCAAATCATTTTACAGATGAGGAAACAGGGTTAAATGACTTGCCCAGGGTCAAACAGCTAGTAAGCGACTGAGGCCAAATTTGAACTCATCCACCGAGATGCCCCTGAGAAGTGGTTCATAGGCTTCACCAAATTTTCAAAAATGTTCATGATCCAAGAGGTTAAGAGCCTCTACTCGAAGGTAATGGCTTTGAAGAGGATGGCACATTTCATAGAGTCATAGAATGTTAGAATGGGAAGGAACCCTACAGGTCATCCAGTGCAGCTTCTTCATGCGAGGTCCAGAGAAGTCATTAGTGAAAGCCCAGAGATAGAAATATGTGACGTCATACAACTAGTTCATAGCAAAGCTGAAACAAAAGCCTAGATTTTAGTCTAGTTCTCCTTCTTTTCAGCGGTCAGTGGAGTAAACAGCTCTTTCTACTTTCTGAAGAGTGGGGAAGGGGGATTAACAATAGATTAAACTAATTCCTTCTCACTGGGGTGTGAATAGAGGCATAGATTGCTTTTGGACATAGACAGCCTATATGTTTATTTTAAAATAAAATTTATTAATTCATCTATTTATTGATTTGATTTGAAATTATTTTATTTAAATTTATTTTATTAAAAATAAATTTATTTAAAATTAACCTTATTACTTCATATAATCACAAATTTAAAATAAAATGCAAATTAGATTCTACTTTTTTTTCACATTTTAAATCTAAACCTTTTTTATGCCAACACTGGGTATTTTTGCCAATTTACCTGATGAAATCCTAACTTTAGCAACATTCTGACTGAGTAATGAGTGTCTCAACTTGATACCATTTTAAATTACGTCAAGTTTATTTCTTCACTTAGCTTTTCTTGTTAATCTGTATGTCACTTTGATGTTTTTATGTTTTCATTCCAATCATTTGAAATTCCTCTGTAATGGATTCAGCTTGGAGACTTTACAACCTGGTACCATCTCCTCCCATAATCGTCCTCCTATTGCTTCTCCTTATCTAATGTGGTGTCAGAGAAGTATGCTGCTTTCAATCTTTCACATTCCAATTCTTGCAGTCACAGGGATTAGAACAACCACAAACCCAAAGCACCACTTCATAAAAACTCAAAGAAAGTTAAATTTAGCTTTCTGGAAAAGAATGACAAATAGCCTTACCTGCCCCCAGCCTACCCTAGCAGAGCACTTTAGTCAGACAACCTGAACAAGGAAAGGTAGAGAGCATATTCCTGCAGTGCACTGGGTCATTCTCCTGGTGGTGCATTTTTTTTAATTTTTTTTTTTTTGCCTTGTGGTCTGTTTACATTTTCCTCTCACCCCATATCCCAAAATTAACAAAAATCTATTTTCTCTCTTTCCCTCATCCTTCTCACTGGAAAAAAAAAAAAAGAAAGAAAAACACCCTTACAAGAATTATAAATAATCAACAAAACAAAATCCATATTATGTCCAAAAGGGGTATATATGTATATACATATGTGTGTATGTATATATGTATATACATATGTGTATGTATATGTGTATATACATGTGTGTATATATGTATATACATATGTGTATGTATGTGTATATACATGTATTGTGTGTATGTGTATGTATATGTGTATATACATGCATGTGTGTATATGTATATACATGTGTGTATATGTATATACATATGTGTGTATATGTATATGCATGTGTGTGTATGTATATACATATATGTGTGTATTTGCATATGTATACACACACATCTCAATTGGCTCTGTAAGTCCATCACTTCTGTCAATAGATCAGTAGAATGCTTTATCATTGTGTGTCTTCCTGAATCATGACTGGCCATTCCATTGACCAGTGTTCTTAAGTATGTCAAAGTTGTTTTTCTTTACGTTGCTATTACTTCATAAGGTGTTCCCCTGGCTCTGCTCATTTCATTCTGTTTCAGTTTGTGTGAGTTTTCCAAGGTTTCTGTGAAACCATCTCTATTATTTTTTATGGTAAAACAGTATTCTATTTTTGTTAGTATTCCATATATATATTAGAATATCCATATCTATAATTTTATAGTATATAAATTTTGTTCATTCCTCAATTTATAGGGGAAATCTTTGCAACCATAAAAAGAGTGTGTATAGAGCATTTCTCTAATTATTCCTCTGATCAATTGGGAAATGGCTCGTAGTCATATAAATTTGAATCATTTCCTTATGTATCTTGAGAATAAGACAATTATCAGAGAAACTTGCTACAAAGATTTTTTCCTAATTACCTGTTTCCCTTTTCATTACAGTTTCATGGGTTCTGTATGCACAAAAATAAAAAATTTAATTGTATGTAATCAAAATTGCCTCCACCCTCATTCCCAGGTTTTAGGAAGAGTTGGAGGGGGGGATTAAGACTTTTATGGTGCCCTCCGATAGAAATTCTAGGGATGAAAGATTTAAAACTTCCAGGGTATAGTTTCGGATTTATGTAGTAAGATTGTTTGGTGAAGCTATGGAGAAGAGTAACTGACGGCCTTGCTCAAAGACCTTTAGGGAGGGAAATCTACCACCCATTGAAGCAATGCATCCACTTTGGGGTAGTTTAGTTTATTAGGAAATTTTACCTTACATCAAGACTCTGTTACATTATATCTATACTGCATTTTAGGTTTATTATATCTTTTTTTGTGAGGCCATTGGGGTTAAGTGACTTGCCCAGGGTCACACAGCTAGTAAGTGTTAAGTGTCTGAGGCTGGATTTGAACTCAGGTCCTCCTGACTCCAGGGCCGGTGCTCTATCCACTACACCACCTAGCTGCCCCTGTTTATTATATCTTGAATGTATTATCCTGTGTGATTTTCACAGTGATGCTATGAGGTAAATTCTAAATACACACACATTTATACCTATGTGCACATTGTTCTTGTTCTTAAATCATTTCAGTTGTGTCTGACCCTCTAAGACCCCATTTAGGGTTTTCCTGGCAAAGATGCTAGAGTAGTTCCCCACTTCCTTCTCCAACTCATTTTACAGATGAGGAAACTGAGAAAAACAGGGGTAAGTGACTTTCCCAATGTCAAATAGCTAATAAGTATGAGGCCAGATTTGAACTCAGAAAGATGATTCCAAGCCCAGTGCTCTATACACTGTGCCACCTAGCTGCCTGCACACACATGCATGTATACATGTGTGTATACACATACTCTTATAAATATACATATATTTATTTTACAGATGAAGAAACTAAGGCCTGAATCACACAGAAATGATGGACATAGGATTCACACTCAACTCTTCTGAATGCACATCATTGGTTTTTTTGTTACCCTTTGCTACCTCTTTCTTCTAAATACATACTTCCTACAGGCCTTCTCCCAGCTTGATTACAGACAATGGGCCCCCACAACAATAAATGCTGTCTAAGGGGAAGCTAGGTGGCACAGTGGATAAAGCACTGGCCTTGGATTCAGGAGGACCTGAGTTCAAATCTGGCCTCAGACACTTAACACTTACTAGCTGTGTGACCCTGGGCAAGTCACTTAACCCTTATTATCCCACAAAACCAAAAAAAAAAACAATAAATACTGTCTGATCCTAGTTTGTGTAACCAGTGGCTGGCTCCTATTACTCCTGTAAACCAGGGACTGGGGCTCAGGATTGGAGGGCCTGGTAAATGCACATAGACTTTGAACTGGAAAAGGCCTATTACTTTAGCTCTTGATTTTGTTGCCAGGACCCAGTTGTTGGTAGAATCAGAAAACCAAAAATCTCTTCCTTTTGGCAAGTTGGGAGATATCTTTGGGTTCCCAAGAACTTTTTCTTTTTTTTTTTTTGGTATCTGGCATTTTGATTCTCAGTAGATTTTTGAGATTTTAGAGTGAGGGAGGAGATTATGTCCCATTAAGATAAATGCTATGGTTTTTCCTAGACAATCTGGTGTTTTTCAACACCACCTAGATAAGGAATGACAGGAAGAGAGATAAGTTTTGGTCTGATCTGAGAATCTGGTGAAATCTTCCATGATTAACCCCTTCTCACCTTCTGCCCCCAGACTGTCTCAAGTTCTCATGGGACTGGAGGAAGGAAAAAGCTGTCTGTTTGATCAAAGGCTAGGAAGAAACACCAGTCTCGGCTTTGCTTTACGCTCGCAAATCTGAGATACAGAATTCATTCATATTCATAAAATTATATCCATAGAGTTATAACAGTCGAAGCTAGAAGGTTCATTCAAGATCATCTAGTCCAGTTTCCTCCTTTTGAAGATGAAGAAACAGGTCCAGAGAAGTCAAGTAACTAACTTATGGTTACACAGCCACTAAGTAGCAAAGCAAAAGATGAGTTAATTTACGGACCAAGATCATTACATTTTTCTGCACTAATAAAACTTTTAAAGAACTAATTAGATGACAAAATGTAATTGTTGGCATATCATTTCTTCTACTCAGTTATCAGTCTCTGGTTAGGAGCCTTTAAAAAATAGCTCAGTACTCTAAAAGACCATCCAAAAATGGGATGAACTGCTTAGAGATATGGTGGATTTCCTTTTCTTGGAGGCTGTCAGGCAGAGGATGATCACTTATCAGATATATGATGCGGGAGCCCCTTTTGGGAATGAATTGGACTAGATGGCTGCTGAGTTTTTCAACCTTCAAATACTATGATTTTAATCAAAGGAGGGAAAAAGAAAATCAAGGGAACATTCTAATGAGGTTGTCACAAGAATCAGTCTTCTTTACCACAGTAAGCTCCAAATGGATATTCATGACCTAGATGTAAAGAATCATATCATTGGGGCAGCTAGGTGGCACAGTGGATAGAGCACTGGCCTTGGAGTCTGGAGGATCTGAGTTCAAATCTGGCCTCAGACACTTACTAGCTGTGTGACCCTGGGCAAGTCACTTAACCCCAATTGCCTCACCCAAAAAAAAAAAAAGAATCATATCATTTAAAAATTAGGGGAGCGAAGAAGAAAATATCTGTCACAACTATGAGGGGAGTTAGCGGGGAGGGGAAGGCACGACCCAAAAAGGGATAGAAAGGATCATGGAAGATAAAAGAGACAATTTTGATCACATAAAATCGAAGTTTTTGCACTAACAAATCAATGTAGTTAAAATTAGAAGAGAAACAGTTAACTAAGGGGAAAAGGTTTGCAGCAAGTTCCTCTGATAAGGGTCTCATTTCCAAGATACATAAGCAACTGATTCAAATATAGGAATGGCAGTCTTTCCCCAATAGATAAGTAGGCAAAGGATATGAAAAAGTAATTCTGAAAAGAAGAGATCAAAGCTATCAACAGAAATATTTTTCAAATGCCTCAAATCAGTAATAATTAGAGAAAACCCAGACCTTCTGTCTCGCACACATTACAATGGCGTAGATGATAAAAATGGAAAATATTCATTGGCGGAAGGGCTTAGGGAAATCAGGCAAGCTGGTTACACTGTTGGCGGATCTGTGAATTGATCCAGCCATTCTAGAAAAAACAATTGGAAACCATACCCCCAAAGTCACTAAACTGTATATATCCTTTGATCTAATGATTCCACTACTAAGACTATCTCAAAGAGGGGAAAATGTCCTATATGTATAAAAAATATTTATACCACCTCTCTTTGTTGTGGCAAAATATGGGAAGCTAAGGGGTTGCTCATTAATTGGGGAACAACTGAATAAATAATGGTATATGAATGTAGTGGAATATTTTAGCACTATAAGAAATAATAAAATAGATGACTTCAGTCAAACATGGAAAAACTGGAATGAACTGATACAGAGTTAAGTGAGCAGAACTCAGAGAAAAATTTTATTATTACTACTACTACTACTATTATTATTGATTTAATTTATTTATTTTTGTGGAGCAATGAGGGTTAAGTGACTTGCCCAGGGTCACACAGCTAGTAACTGTCAAGTGTCTGAGGCTGGATTTGAATTCAGGTCCTCCTGAATCCAGGGCTGGTGCTTTATCCACTGCACCACCTAGCTACCCCCAATTTATTATTTTAAAATATATTTTATTAATATCTTTTGTTTTTAATTATTTACATTTGCCTCTCTATTCCTCCTCCTCTTCTTCCCAGAATTGTTTAATTCTTCTAACAAAAATTTTTTAAAAGATTACTAAAAGAAAACCTTCACCCCAAACCAATCAACATATCAAAATAATCTGACAATACATGCAATGCTCCATATCCATCAAACACCAACCTCTTCAGAGAAGCCAAGAGAGGTATCTGTGGGGCCAAGATTTTTCTTGATAATTTCACTAAATTGCATTTCAAATTAGTTATAATTAATGTTTAGCCAGCTCCCTTTAAAGCTAGAAATATTGTTGCTAAAAACAAAAAAGAAAAGAAACAAAAGAGGGTCATCAAAGCATTTTTTAAAAAGAGTGCACAGACGTGAACAAAAGGAAGAATGGAGAGAAACACAGATGAGCAAGACAGCTTTGCATAATTGTTTTTATTTTTTATAAATAAATTATTTCTTTCTATTATTATTTCTTTAATAGAAGTTTTTATTGTTCAATTTGAGGAGCAGTGGGAGGGAGGCATGATTAATACTTGCAAAAATTACAAAGTGACTGAATCTATTATACTTTTGGGTGGGGGCAATGAGGGTTAAGTGACTTGCCCAGGGTCACACAAATATTAAGTGTCAAGTGTCTGAGGCTTGATTTGAAGTCAGGTCCTCCTGAATCCAGGGCCAGTGCTTTATCCACTGCACCACCTGGCTGCCCCCTATTATACTTTTTAAAAGTAACTTGTATATAATAGAGATTAGCAGTTTCACATATAGTCCTCCTTTTCTCTGCTTTTTATATTGAACTCTTCTCTCTTTTTTGATGTTTTTATTTTTAAAATTTTTTTTTAATAAAATTATTTTATTATTTTCCAGTTACATGTAGAAATAATTTTTAACATTTGTTTATATAAGATTTCCAATTTCAAATTTTTCTCCCTCCCTACCCTCCCTCCACCCCTCCCCTAGACAGCGGCAATCTGATATAGGTTATATATATATAATAACATTAAACATATTTCTGCATTAGTCATGCTATAGGAGAAGGATCAGAGCACAAAGGAAAAACCTCAAATCAGAAAACCAACAGCATTTATTTTGATGTTTTTAAAAACAAATTAACAACAAAAACAATAATTTTTTTCTGATAAAAGCATTTTATTTTTTCCAGTTACATGTAAAAATAGTTCTCAACATTTGTTTATACAAGCTTTCCAATTTCAGATTTTTCTCTCTCCTTCCCCTCCCTTCCCCTTCCCTAGACAGCAGGTAATCTGATATAGGTTATAAAAAACAATAAATTTAAAAAATAATCAGTTTCATCTCCTTGACACTTAGAGTGTGCAAATGCCATTGTTAAACATCTCCCATGTAATCTAGTCCAGTTTAAGTTAATGTGCTTTTTTGTTGTTGTTGGGGTGACAGGCATGATCCATCAGATTGTAAACTCTTTGAGGGCAGAGACTGTCTTTCTTTTTTTCATATTTATCTCTCCAGTGTTTGGTACACTGCCTGACACACAGTAGGTGCTTAATGAATATTTATTCACTATTGACTCAGATTTTAGGAATTCCACAAATTTATTCTATTTCTTGTAGATTAACAATGAAATTATTAATCTACACAAAGGAAATTTGGCTATATCACATAGAAAGAGATTTCCACTTCAAAATGAATACAAAACATCTGAACATGTATGCTGAAAACAGGACACAATTGGTTGACAACTCTCTTCATTATCTCTGCTTTTGAGAGTAGGCCATTCTGAGCAGAACTCTCTTCATATTTCCTTCTTCCTGTTTCTTCCTCCCTCTTTGCACATAACCAGATCAATCGACAAGGTTTTGAGGTGTCAACTTTATGCCCAGAACTGACTTTGAAGAAGACACTTCCAGGAGGACTCTCATTATCTTCTTGGTATCTGTTTCAGGCCTGCACTGGTCACCAGACTCTACTGAACATAAATGTTCACAGAATTAATTCAGGATTGACATTTGGATGTCCTGCCTTGGGTAAAAAAGGAGAGGGTTTTCTCTCTCTTCACCATTCAACTTCTACTTCTCCCAAGGAAATAACAACCACCTGGCAAGTCTAGGTGGAGCAGATTCCTGAGAAATGATGATGAAGCCACTCTTGCCTGACCACCCAGCTCCATTAACCCTTGTTAACCCTGATCCTGAGAGAGGAGGGCCCGTTCCTAGTTCACTCCCAGAGAGTTGAGACAGTGTAAAAAGCAAAAGAGAGTGGGAAGCTGTAACAGGCTCAGAAAGGAGCTGTCCATAAGGAGGGTGGGGAGGGGCCAGTGGGTAAAGGAGAAAGGAGCTATTAACTAGAAAAGCTCCGTGAGGGAGGAGGACCCGAAGCAGGAGGAGGAGGGGCTCAGGAGGGTTGGAGTAAACTCTGCCAGTAACCATGGGTGGAGGGGCAGAAAGGACGTGGATGGGGGGGAGTAGAGAAGAGCTGCCACTGGAATTGTGCACCGAGCTGCTGGCTGACTCACAAGCCCTTTGTTAAAATCTGTTTAAAAAAAAAAAAAGGAACTGAGGGAATCTGAAGAGGACTGGAGGGCTACATACTTCCAAAAGTGCCTGCTGGGTGAGTACCAAGTGAATTCTTTCTTGAAGCTCACCTCCACCCCTCTTCTCACCCTACTATCAAGAGCAGAGATTCTCAGAATCATGGCTGTATTATGTAGAAACTGGAAGGGGCCTTAGAAATCATCCAGCCCAGCTTCTTCATTTTATGGAGGAGGAAACTGAGGCACAGATGGTGGAACTGGCTTTCCTAGAGACAGACATAGTTAAGAAGTATGACTAGGAGAGCTCCCACCTCAAGATTCCCAGTGAGCAACAAAGAAAATGGCTGGGGGCACAATTAATAGCATTCATTGTAAGTCAGTGCAGATATTGATGGCAGGAGTGACTTTGAGACCCCATATGCCAGAGGTTTCTTTGCTTCCCCACCTTAATAATAATTATTCAAGTTTGTATAGGGCAGTACGATTTGGAAAGCATCTTAGAGGCATTGTCTCATTGGATTGACCTTGTGAGGTCCATGCCCATTTAACAGAGGAGCAGGGGGGCAGCTAGGTGGCATAGTGGATAAGGCACTGGCCCTGGATTCAGGAGGACCTGAGTTCAAATCTGGTCTCAGATACCTTACTAGATCTGTGACCCTGGGCAAGTCACTTAACTCTCATTGCCTTGCAACCCCCCCCCCAAAAAAAAAAACAGAAGAGCAAACAGAAGCTCACAGAGATTAAGGGGTTTGCCCTTGGTCACCTACCTTTCAAGTGCCAGGGCTTAGCATAGTCCCTGACACATAGTAGGTGCTTAATAAATGTTTACTGATTCATTGATTGAAGTGTTGGAGGCAGGAATGGAACCCCCATCTTCCTGACTGGATCTTGCTGTCTCTCCAGCATTCAGCATGTCAGTGAATTTCCAGGTCTGTCCGTGGTTAGACAACTAAATGGTGGAGTGTTAGCCTTGGAGTCAGGAAGACTTGAGTTCAAATCTTGCCAGTGTGACTCTGAGCTAGTCACTTAACCTCATCTTCAAAATGGGGATAGTAGCACCTATCCTCCCAGCGTTCTGAGACTCAAATGAAGTAACACATATTATTAGGTCCTTCCCAAACCCTAGAGTGTTCTGTGCACGTTAATTATTATAGTGATGATAACTTGTGACATTGGTGTGTTGATTTCCTCTCATAGAAGCTCTAAAACCATCCATCAGAGACTGAGACAGGGAAGTCAAGACTTTCCTTGGGGTGTCTGTGTTCTCTGGGAGTGTTGGGGTCAGTTGATTCTGGGATCCTTTCCTCACCTTACAGAAGTGAAACCTGACACATATAATGCAGGAAGGAACCCCTGTGTTAAAATATGACCCAAAGGCTCTCATTAAATCGCACCACAATAAAATAGGTGGACTTCTACAAAGAAGAGCTTTGGGGGGAGGGGGCCTAAGGGGGGAGGGGAGACAAGAGAGGAGAGATGGTGATGCCGAAAAAGGACAGCAGTGTAACATTTTAAAAAACACCCAGAAGAGAGCAGAAGGACACTCAGCAGACAGAGATAAGCAGGATAGAGTTGGTGCCACGATGTTAAATGTTTTATGTACCTTAAAAAACCAGAAAACAAGCTGTACATAATAGTAACTCACAGTTTCATATTGAATCCTCTTTTTGTTTTGTTTTGTATAAGGATATGTTTTGTGTTTGTTGATTTTGGTCAAGCTTATAATTTTTAAACAAATATTTTAAATAATAGATTGTTCCCAGAAACCTTGGAATTTAGCTCATGATTCCCCCCTCCCTTTCTTCCCCCTCCCCTCCTTCCTTTCCCCTTACCCCTTTCTCCCCTTCCTTCCCCCCCCCCCCAAAGGATGTCAGCTGGAATTCATCAAGTTTTCAAGACTCACTTTTCAAACCCAAGAAAGCCAGCTTAATGTTCTAGCTTGATATATTGGGTCCATAAGGGTTATTAAGTGGTCTCCACCTAGAAAGTGAGGGTGTTGACCTGGTGTGGGGTGGGGTGGGGTGGTCTTTAAGGTCTAACATTCCATATGTCAAAATATGCCCAGCTTTCCTAAGGTTATAGCAATAGCTTTTTAGAAGAGTTGGTTTTCATTCTAGTAAAAATCCTATGACATCCCCTGCTTTGAGGTACCCATACCAGGTATAATAGGAAAAACCACCCCAGTCTTTTATTCAGAAACTGCTTCTGGACACTGTACAGCAGTTGCAGTTGCCGTATTTTCTGATGGTCTTTGCTCCCCCCTCCCCAAAAGGTTCATATTTGGAGGCTACGGAAACCACAAGATGTTCTTGCTGCTGCTTTCCATGCTGGAGCTGGGCTGGGCAGCACCAAAGGCAATGGCAACTGTTTTACAAGTTGCCCAGCTTGGTCCCTGGGAGGACAACGTCAGTTTTTCTAGCTTATCTTGTGAGGAGTTGAATAAGACAACAGCAGCCACCTTGTTTCTAGTGAACAGAAGCCTTGAAAGTTTCCCTCCCTGTCTGCCAAGGACACTACAGAGCTTAGACCTGAGCAGCAACCAGCTCAAGGAACTGAGAGATCAGGACCTGAGGGACCTCTCCAGTCTTCAAGTTCTTATCCTGAGGAACAACCTGATCCAAGAGTTTCACTGGGGGGAAACTCCAGGAGTCTTTGAGAGCCTTGAAACTCTGGACCTTAGCTACAACAAGCTCTCATCCATGCCCAGCTGCCAAACTATGATGTTGCAGAACCTGACATGGCTCTCACTTGTGGGAAATCCTATTCTGGAAATCCAACCTGGGACATTCTCCTGCTTTCCATCCCTGCGTTTCCTTAACCTGTCTGCTACCCTGTTGGGGAAAAATGACCAAGAAGGAATTAAAGAGTCAGCCTTTGCTCAAAGAATAATAAACCACGTTGGAAAAAAGACACCTATGTATACCATGGAAATATTGGATCTGAGCGGAACTTTTCTTCCAGAAAGTAAGTCTGAGGACTTTTATGGGAATGGGACTGGGACTGGGATTTAAATAATAATCATCATTGTGGGGAATTTCTGGTATATGAAAACCCTTTTTACTGATGCTACTCATCTGCAACTTGGGTAAATTTGGGGAGCATTGAGAAGTGAAATGACTTTGTCCATGTCCAAATGGCTAGTGTATGTCCAAGGAAGAACTTTAACTTGGAGTCTTTTAGACTCCAAGGCCAGCACTTTTCCCATCATGACACTGTGATGCTCAGTCAAGGAAGATGTAAATACAGAAGTATACACACACACACACACACACACACACACGCTCACATACACACTAGAGATAGATATATCATGTGTTTGGTTATATGTATATATGTAAGTGTATAGATATATGCTATATATATAAATATATATTTCTATATAGTATATGTGCATATTATACATATACACAAATATATGTATATATAGTACATATATAAGTATACACATATTTATATATTTATAATTATATTTGTTATATGTTTATATATACTCACACATATATGCATACACATGAATATGTATACACACACACGCTCACACACACACTAGAGATAGATAGATCATGTGTTTGGTTATATGTATATATGTGAGTGTATAGATATATGCTATATATAAATATATATTTCTATATAGTATATGTGCATATTATACATATACACAAATATATGTATCTATAGTACATATATAAGTATACACATATTTATATA
Organism: Dromiciops gliroides; assembly: GCF_019393635.1. Classification (NCBI taxonomy): domain Eukaryota; kingdom Metazoa; phylum Chordata; class Mammalia; order Microbiotheria; family Microbiotheriidae; genus Dromiciops; species Dromiciops gliroides. Next base: position 576,280,882 of record NC_057862.1, read on the forward strand.
TTTATAATTATATTGGTTATATGTTTATATATACTCACACATATATGCATACACATGAATATGTATACACACACACACACACACACACACACTTTTCTATTCATATCTTCCCTGCTTGAGAGCCGGCAAGGTCAGAGTGGCATCATGGGGAGAGGGCTGGCCTAGGAGTCAGGAAGATTCCATATGTGTGTGTGTGTGTGCACACACACATATACATATACATACACACATGGATACATGGATATGTGAACATAAAAGTATATTTGGGGAGGGGCTGTCACAAGGGGATGAAGAGGAAAGCCTAGGACAAAATTGATTCTTTGCTGAATAATAGCACCCGATGTAGTCCTGGGAATATACATAGTCATTGCTTGAAATTTAGTAGGTACTCAGGAAATAATTATTCAGTGATGGACTTGGATAGACTCAGTACTAGGTTTGTATATTCTAGGTTGGTCCCTGGGAGAACAACCACTGGGGGAGGGGGTGCCAGTGCTTTTCTGTACTTCCTTGTTTAGTAGGTCTAGTGAAGGCAGAATGCTGGACTTGGAATCAGGAAGACTCGGGCTCAAATATCTCCCTAGACATTTACGAACTGTCTGACGATAAATCACTTAACTTTTCTCTGCCTCAGATTTTCTCATCTGTTAAATGGAGGTAATTGTGCCCTGCAGGGTCCTTGGGGCTACAAGGTAGTGCAGTGCATAGAGCACCAGGCCTGGAGTCAGGAAGACCTGAGTTCAGCGCCTCAGACACTTCCTAGCTGGGTGCTGGGCAAATCATTTAATCCTGTTTGCCTCAGTTTCCTCATCTATAAAATGAGCTAGAGAAGAAAATGATAAACTACTTTAGTGTCTTTGCCAAGAAAACCCCAAATGGGGTCACGGAGAGCTGGACACAACAATAACAACACAGGGCTCTTATGAGTGCTAAAAGAAATAACATAAAATATTTTGCAAACCCTAAGGCATGACCTAAGTGGCCATTCTTGTTGTTTCCATTTTTGACACAAATTCATCTCAAGGAGAGCAGATTTTTTTTCCACAATAATTCCCACTTAGGATGAGCAAAATAATTTAGAAAATGGAGTTAGGACTCAGAAAGCAAAGCTTTTGGTTTTGTAGGGAAAACAGGAAATAAAATCAATCAAAAGGTAAGGAAAAGCAACTCGCCTAACCAGAATCTTTGCTCTTCCCCATTCCTTTATCCCCATGAGTTACCGCATTGTATTTCATATCTGCACATTATTAGCTACTTGAGAGAACTGTGAGGAGTTTGATTTTTCCTTAGTTTGTCCTTTATGGATGAGGTAAGTTAAGTATAGGAGGTCAGGAGGTCTAAGTTTTAGTCCTGACTTTTCTTTATTAGCAGAGTTACATTAAACAAGTAACCTTTTTGAATCTCAGTTTCATCTGAAGTGAAATGGGGCTGGATGGTGGAATCAGAGAGAAAGGCTTTGAATTCTCGCATTGCTACTTATGGTAGGTAGACTTTGGACAAGTCACTTGACCTCAATTTCATCTGTAGAATGAAGGGGTTTGGACTGGAAAGCCTCTGTATCCCTTTCAGCTTTAGGTCTATGATGAGCCTATTATTTTGATAATGATATTGGATTAGATTCCAATTCTATGAATCAATGAGATGGGATAGTCTTTAATTTCTGGAATGTAGTCCTTCTCACATGCCATATTTTCCAGTTGAGATTCTATACTAATCACTGACTAGTGAATCTAAAATGTAGTCTTTTGATTTTTGCTTTAAAGTTCTGATTAGCTCCCACATTCACGAAATTATACCATGTGTAAATGTATTGTTGTTGTTTTTGATGAAACTAACTCCCTTTTAGCACCTTTTTCCTTTTGTTTCCCTTCGTATGGTCAGTAAAAAAGTTTTCCCTCTGTGTTTCAGTCCAGCTAGGATGGATCAGGGATTTACCAAACCTCAGGTATCTCTACCTTAAGAAGATGGCAAGACTGAAAAGCCTTGATGGGGAAATATTTAAGGCCACACCTAACCTGAGAGTACTGGATTGTCAAGACTCTCAAGCACTGAGTTTTGTTAAAACAGAAATATTTAAAGATACTCCTCAATTGCAGTCTCTCCTACTCCAAAAGTAAGTGTTTCCTGAAGTGCTCTCAGCTCAATATACTTAGTGTTTGTGCATCTGCGCTCATGAAGTCCTGCACTAATGATTCATGCCAAGTTATTTTTATGGACACATAAGTTTCTCAGGTTATCATGGCATCTGCAAAAAGGAGTGAAAAAATTAACTTCTCCTGTCCACTCTTGAGACCTTTTCATTTTAAAAGAACCTGGAGAGACATTAACTCAAAAGACAAAATCACTATTGGGGGGAGGAATATCAGACACCTGAATTGGTGAGATTATTTGTGGGCAGGAGAGTCTTCAGAGGTCCCACGGATTATGCCAAATAGGCAGTTGCCTCAGTGTGCAGTTAACCAAATCCAGAATAGCTCCCACACTGTGACAACCCTTTATCCAGACAGGCCACACTGGGAATATTCTATCAAAGTCAATCCAAGCTATCGATCTTTGTTGTTAACACAACCAGGCTAAAGGCACAGATACATGTGCAACAGCTTGAATCCCAAATCTTTAGCCTTGGCTTACATAAAGATTTCTTTTGAGGTTTATCTTAACTTCTGACAGCAAAGCTTTCAGGGTCATTGTTGGGTTTTGACTCCAAGTTCTCTCCTTTTTGTGAATGCCACAATAACCTGAGATACTGGTGTGTCAGAAATAGCAGGGCAGGGTAAGGTTTCCAGTTTTTCTGGATGAGATTGTATAGTTTTGGTGGAATTACTGTGTAATGAGTGGGAGTATTGGTGCAAAACCTTGCAGTGCCTGGTACCACACTTAAGAACACCACATCCATGATGACTAAGTAAGGAGTAGTTTGGGGAGGGAAAATGAAAGTATGGGAAATTCATAGGCCAGAAACTATGAAAAACTAGCAGCAGAACACATGCCAACGGGGAAGAGAAGGGGGGAAGGGGCCATGAATCTGAGGAAGGGTAAAAAGGAATGGCCAGGATCAGGGCTGTATAATTGTATATAGAGGAAGAGACTACTGAACCAAACTTTCCTTTCCCTTCTGAAAAAAAAAAAAAAGGCTCCCATGCTTCCCAGTCAAAATGCCCAGTATTATAGTAATTATAGTAACTTGTTTGTGTGTGTTGGTATGTATGGTCTTCTGGAGGCTCATTAGCTATTACTTGGTAGGGGCAACGCAGTAACCTGTTAGCATATGCTGCCATTAGCTAACCAGCCAGTTCCAGAATCCTGAGGGAACTTCAAAACTAAGAACAGAGATTCTTGCGGTTTTTCTGCTACTTTGTTGTATGGGTGAGATGCATTTCACAGTACAGGCAGTCCCTCCACTGATGCAGGTCACAGCCTCTGTATGACTGTTCACTGTTTCCAAAGGAAGAAACCCAATGTACTACAGGCCTTTCCCTGGTTCTTTTTCCATTTCAGGAGTGTCAGTACATGAGGCAGCAGGAATAGACTTGAAGTCAGGATTATCGAAATTCAAGTTTCTCCTTTGACTCTTAGCTCCAGGGTCCCCAGAGAGTCACTTGACCTTCATGTGCCTCGGGCCATGTACTGGGACTGAGCCATGAAATCACAGATGTGTAGATGGAAGGAGTTCCTACACTTGTGATTCCCCACAGTGCCCTTGATCAACCCCTCCATTCTTCCAAACCTGTGCAACATTTAAGCTGTCCATTTCTTGTCACATATTTTTGTGACATTATTTACCCCATCCCTCATTTTCTGGTCATACATGTCTTTAATAATATCTTTTATGCCTGTTCTCAAACACATAATTGTAAGTAACTTGCTTCAGCCTACATATGTACACCATTTTCCCACTGACTTGTAGGCTGCTTGAAATTTTATTTCTCCTGAGATAAGGCATTCTGTTATTGGGAGTCATCTCTCATTCCAGGGAGAATATTGGTGTTAAAAGGAGGGCTTCCATTGTACACAGTAGTTGGTGAAAACTGAAAGCACCATACAGTTTTTCCAAATGTGATCTAGCCTGATCCAGTTCTTTTTTTTTTTCTTTTCTTTTTGCAGGGCAATGAGGGTTAAGTGACTTGCCCAGGGTCACACAGCTAGTAAGTGTCAAGTGTCTGAGGCTGGATTTGAACTCAGGTCCTCCTGAATCCAAGGCCAGTGCTTTATCCACTGCGCCACCTAGCTGCCCCTAGCCCGATCCAGTTCTAATAAATTCCAGGCCTAATTGGCCATTTGTAGCACCTCTTATAGTTGTACATATTAATGCATTATTTTATTGGGCTTCCTATCCTAATGCAGGTCAATAAGCATTTTTTCATCCACTTTGTTTTTAACACTAAATTCAGTGTACTTTCTACCAGTTGTTTCCATTTTGATGTGTAGGAAGGATGGAACTGGTTATATTTTGCATAGGGAGCAAGACTAGTTTTGTTATCAACCAGAGAAAAGCAGAAAGGCAGTGAGGCATCATTTAGGGAACTGGAGGGGGGAAATACTCTGAAAAGAAGGTGTTGAATAAAGATTTTATAATTTTGCTTAGGTCTCGTCTTGGCCAGACATACCCTAAACCTTGGCTAAGAATTGTGAGACTGTTGGGAGAATCAATTTGAAACTGAGGCAGATGGGTGGTTCTGGTCCTGGAGTCAGGAAGAACTGAGTTAGTGCTGGGCCTAGCATCAGGAAAACCAGAGTTAAAATCCTGCGTCAAATACTTACTATCTATGTAACCCTGGGCAAGTCACTAAACTTCTATCTGCTTAGTTTCCTCAATTCTAAAGTGGGAATAATAATAGCACCTACTTCACAGGACTAAGGATCAAATGAGATATTTGTGCCTGGTAGGCGCTAATAAATGCTTGTTCCCTTTCCTCCTCTTCTCCAAATATATTGACAAGACATTTGATAAATAGATTAGAGACCTTGTTTACTTATTCTTCCTTACTGAAAATGAGAAGGATTTTCAGTAGGAAGAGCATGCTTTGAGTCAAAACAAGTAGATGATTGATTCTTTTCCTTAAGAAAAAAAAAATGCGGGATAGCTAGGTAGCACAGTGGATAAGGTACCAGCCCTGGATTCAGGAGGACCTGAGTTCAAATGTGGCCTTAGACACTTGACACTTACTAGCTGTGTGAACCTGGCCAAGTCACTTAACCCTCATTGACCTGCCCCCCCCAAAAAAAAAGAAAGAAAAAGAAAAAAATGCATGTTGCTAGTCAGTAAAATGTATGGTATTTTGTACATAGGAAGCACTAAATAAAGACTTATTAAAATGAACTGGATTGAATTGGTTGGACTATCAGCAGAGTTCCCATTTATCCACATTATTTTAAGCAGCTTCACCAAATGTAGGAGAAAACCGCTGTTGGAACTTCCAAGTTGATAAGCAGTCATCACAAGGCTATGGCTCTTTGGGGCAATTGTCCTGGGAATGAATTTTGTTGAAAGAGTATGGCTGGGTATTCTATGATCAGATTTGGATCTAAAAGACACCTTTAAGGTCCTCCTCGTATTAAAGATGAGAAAACTGAGATCTTCAGATCACAGAAGTACTAGTGAGTGGCAGAATTGGGATTTAAACCTGGGTCTTCTAACCCAGATCCTGCCTGCTCCCATTGATGCCTTGTCAACTTGAACAATGAACTCATTTTTCACGAATGTTCTGTTCCAAGATAATCATAGGATTTAGAGCTCAAAGGGATTTCAAAGCTCACCCAACTCATCTGACCCCTTTGCCACTGAGAAAATTGAGGCGGAGAAGAGGTTAAGAGACTCGTCCAAGGGGCGGCTAGATGGCACAGTGGATAGAGCACCGGCCTTGGAGTCAGGAGGACCTGAGTTCAAATCCGGCCTCAGACACTTAACACTTACTAGCTGTGTGACCCTGGGCAAGTCATTTAACCCCAATTGCCTCACCAAAAAAAAAAAAAAACCAACAAAAAAGAGACTTGTCCAAGGTCATAGGTGACCTAGACAAAGCTGAGATTTAAAATCAGGTTCTTTGATTCCAAATCCAGTGTACTTTATAAAGCATTACCCTGCTTTTAATCCTAACTTACAGCAGTTTTCCAGTTGATACTAAAAAACAAACAAACCCTAAGGTTCAAATGATGACAATCATCCCATTAATGTCAGAGGAAAAGTAGGTGAACTCTTCTAGTTTCATATTACACCCCCACCCCCACCCCAAGGTGGAGGTTGCATTTTTGTAACATTTTTCCTTTTAACACTGTCCTATAAGCTCAATTTGATATGATTAGCACATACAAGAATGTTGGAGTGAGATGATGTAATTTACCCTGGAGTTGTGTCTAACACCAACCTGGGGATTTCCTTGTCTGCAAGCATACTATTTCCAAAGGGCTCTACAAGGTGTGTGGAGGGGAAGATCCTTTAGAGCATTTAAACAATAAAAACAAAACCCCAGAGACTAAGTGAGTGAGGCTAAGGATACTTTGAGAAGTCAATATGAAACCACTTTCATAGCAGACTGATAGTAACAAGCTAATTTTGAGTGAAAGAACATCAAAAATTAGACCAAGATTAAGTCATGGGCAGAGTTCTCTCTTTTCCACTTGCTGAATAAATTACTACAGATCTTGAGGTTTTCTCTGGAGTAATTGGGAAATGTGCTTGTCACTCTACAAAGTAAAAATTAATGCAACTAGGGATAGCTCCTAACATCAGGCAAGGCAGAACACCTAATTCCTCCACTCTACATTTTTGCCATCACACACACACACTCTCTCTCTCTCTCACACACACACACACACACACACACACACACTCTGTGTGTGCAATTGGTAGGATGACTGACCCTAAGAAAGGGTTAAAAAAGAAAAGGATAGTAAGGCTAACTACTGTTAGTCTGGAGTAACATTTCCAAAATAACAATGAAATGTCAGAGTATTGGAGGCTATCACCTGGGATAGTGTTAGGTTCTTAGTCGTTCATTATGAGTTTTGTTAACCACAACTCTGAGTGCTCATTCCTTAATAAATTGTGCTTTATTATTCTTTTTTTTTTTGCGGGGTGGGGGGAGGGAGACAGAGCAATGAGGGTTAAGTGACTTCTCCAGGGTCACACAGCTAATAAGTGTCAAGTGTCTGAGGCCAGATTTAAACTCAGGTCCTCCTGCCTCCAGGACCAGTGCTTTATCCATTGCACCACCTAGCTACCCCATACTTTATTATTCTTAAAGTGCTTTTCAAAGATCTCATTTGATTCTCCCCAGAAGCATCCGAGGTAAGTGCTGGTATTTGGCAAAAGTAAAAAGGAGGACAAAAAGGGCCTAAGTGGCTTGAGGATCATAGCTGGTTGATGTTGGAAGTGGGCCAGGATCCAAGTCTCTTGCTACTAATACAATTAATTTTCTGCTATTACCATTGTAATGATACCCACAATAATATAACTATGTGACATAATTTATGCCTAGCCCGACTCTCTATAATCCTTTACTTTTTGTACTTCAGCTGCAACTTGAGTTCCTTCCAACCATGGACTCTGGATTCCTCCCAGGTCATTTTCATCAACCTCCATGGCAACCCTTTAGCTTGTAGCTGTGAATTGTCTTGGCTCCTCTCTAACACAGAGAAAATGGTCCTAAGCAGGTAAGCGGCTCCACTATTTCACTGGAAAAAAGGACTTTGTTTTAGAGGGAAGGCTGACTCTCCCTTTACACAAATTATCTCTCTCTCCCATGGTTATTGCTACGTTATGCTCTATTTTTGCTGTTTCACCTAGGATTTTAGTGTTTAATAAACAGCATATAAGAATTTTGATTATTTCTCTAGAGTAAGGCATCAAGAAGGTCAGATATTAGTGCCCCATTATGATGAGAAAGTAGGACTCTCCGACTTCTCACAGCATTATCAATATATCCTCATCAAACTTAGAGCCCATATAATCCTTCAGTGTCTATGTTAAATGATTTTGTTCTGATGGACATGCCTTTATTAGGATGATTTCTCAACTGTCCCAAACCCTGGCACTGCTTAACCCACAAACACAAATACTATGATTTCTTGCAACAATTTGAGATTACTGAATTGACATATAGGACACCCAAATTGCATAATAAGCTTAATCACCATTGGGTTTTGCCAAGAAATTCTGAGATAGAGGCATGCAAAGGTTAGAATAAAAAAGTAGCTAAAAAGCCTAATTTAAGTACGAATAATTTTACAAAGGGCTTCATTCACTACTTGAAAGATCTGGAATTTTTTGATAGCTCTTCAACCTCTCAATCCACAAGCATTTATTAAGCACTACATAAGAGAGGCACTATTAAAGGGTGGAAATACAAAACCAAAAATCTAAGCCCCTTCTCTCAAGTAGCTTACATTCAATCAGGTGAGACACGTACAAATCTAAGTATATACACAATATATGTAAAATAAGTACAAAGTAAAAAAGGAAGGGTTTCTTGATGATCTGGTAAATGGGAAAAGTATAATTTCATGGATGGTCTTCAAGAGTTACCCCCAAAAATCTATCACCTTGTGGCCATCCCAGTGATGAATCCTTCTGAACTTTGAACAAGAGTCCCATCACTTATCCCACACTGAAGGCCACTCCAATTTTGTAGGACTTTCCAGGACTTACACTTTATGGCACAACCTTTATAAACCTGGGTCACTTCCATATCTCAATGATGATTCATAAGAGTGGGACTTCAGGGGAGGACAGAACTTAATCATACAATAAAAAGGGCTCTTAGAAACTCTCTGCTCATAACATTCCCTCCCTCATGATGTTACGTTCACTTAATGATTTGTTCATCAGCTCCTGGAAAATGGATGATAAAGTAATCAAAACTAAGAAGTTCTAATTCATAGTTCTTGTAAAGGTCAGGTGAGGGAAGTTGATATTTCTTGTAATAAAGTTGAACTTTTGCTTCTTCATCTTGCCTTTACTCCTACAATTGCCAGGCAAGTTAAAAGTTAAGTTTATAGGTGTTGGTTGTCTTTCAAGCATGTTGCTCAGGACTATCCCTCTCCATAACTGTGCAGTAGGGGAAGTTTATTGGCCTTCAACTCCCTTCTCTTTATTAGCCCCTATTAAGCCTTCAAGGAATCCATACTAGCTCCTGGATACTCAAAGGACTATTGCTCCACTTCCATCCCCAGAATAGCCTTATCTCCCAGGCAGCACCTCATTATTTGACCTTCCTCCATTTACTACATACTCCCCTAACAAAGTTTACTGCTCCTATAATCTACCATTGCTCCAAAGCTTATTGGATAAACAAATTTATTTAAGGTATTTATGGCCAATAATAGCTTAGTACAGGTTTCTCTTCATAGTAACATTTGATTTCAGTGGCCCTATACCCAAAGGAATGACTAATGTAGGAATCTGAGACCTTTTGGCAGGGCTCAGGATTGGGTATGTAGAGACCCCTTTAGGGCTCCTTACACCATACCAAAGCCACCTGTTTAGTGCATCTATCAGCCAAATATCTAGCTAACACTGATGTCAAGTATTCTCTAACTGGTTTGCCTCACCCTCCTAGGTCCAACGACACCATTTGTATTCCAGCTGGAGACCCCAACAGTACATCGTTTTTGTCTTCTCTTTCCCTCTCCCAGCTATACAGCAAGTGTCGTTCTAAAAGAAACACAGCCTTCTTAATATCAAACCCTCCTTCCCTGGAAAGCAAAGCTATTAATTCCTCTAACAAACTATTAAATGGATCAAACCAACCAGTGACAACACTGGCTTCTCCCAGTTTCCACAAAACAGAACCCACAGCATTTCCTGCTTTAGAGACACCAAACATTACCAAGGAAAATTCCTTCCTGAGCAAGGAAGCTACCTTAAATACACTGAAACTTCCTCTGCCCACCCAAAGTATTGGAAGGTTAACAATCATCCCTACCACGATCCCTATGGTAGGTCCTGGTGACCTGACCATTCCACCCAGAGCTGGAAGAACAGTTCCGACAAAACTAAGGGAAGAAAATGCTATTAGGAAAAACTTCTTTAATCGATCTACTATTGGACCAGGTATCTCAGTAAATACTTCAGGCTCTACCCCATCACCTAGAAAGCATCCCAGGATTCCCTCTCTTCCACACATGGTAACAACTCAGACCAATCAAAGGGCAAGGATCACCACTGAGGGACATCAGTCAAGTGCTTCAGTTGTAGGGATTCCAATCTACATGTTGGACGACTACAGTGAGGAGGAGGGGGAGGAGGCAGAGAATAGGAAGGATGTGGTTAAGCAAGATATCCTCTGTGATTATCACCCTTGTAAGCATCTCCAAACTCCATGTGATATACTACAGAAATCATCACGGTGCCGATGCCCTGGCCTCAGTGGAGAAGACACCATCCCAGACCCACCAAAACTCCAGGAGGTATCCGAGACCACTGATACATCCACACTCATCCACTGGTGTGCACCCAATTCAGTGGTGCGCATGTATCAGTTAATCTACCACCCTCAAGACAGGGAAGAGAAACAGACAGTTCTGAAAGAGATCTATGCCATAGCCAGGGAGCACCCCTTACATGGCCTCTCACCAAGTACAACGTACAACGTGTGTGTGTTGGCATCTAACAAAGCAGGTGTGAGTCTAACCAGAACAAGTGAATGGAGAAAAGCATGTACCACCTTTACAACAAAGCCAAGTTTCTTCTTCATTTTTGCAGGTCTGTGCAGCACAAGTGGACTACTTCTACTTAGCACCTTTGTACTGTCTGTATGTCTTTATAAGAAGTGCAAAACAAGACATGCAGAACGATATGACACACATCTTGTCTCCTACAAAAACCCTGCATTTGACTATCCATTAAAACTTCAGACTTTTAATTAGTCTTTAAGAGAAATAACAAGAAGGCCTTTGCCTAAAGGCTCAGTCTAGGCAACTGGCAACCTTTGATCAAGTTAGGTCAAGGGAGAACAGAGGAGATTGATGGCCTCTAAGGTCCCTGTTGGTAATAAATTTGTGATCCTCTGATTTGTCACTATGAACACTATTGACTTCTGCTTCCAGAGTGCTAAAGAATGTGAGCATGTTTCCAAAGCTTCCTTTCTGACTACTCCACTCCAGGGAATAGGTAGACTATGGGGGGAAGTAGTTTTATGTGTAACATTAGATCACTTCCAGAGCTCCCCAAATACTTGCAGGTCACCTTATACTTCAAGAATCCATAAATTCATTGTTTATAGGCACTTCTTTCAATGATGTCTAGATTACAAGAACTGACAATCATATAGTACTTGGAAAGGTCTTTTATAGGCATTATCTCCTTTAAGCCTCTCAACAATCATGTGAATTAAGTACTGTAGCTTTTTGTAGATAGGTTTTTGAGGCTTGTTATAGCAAATAATCTTTACCCTATTGCCAAATGGTTGATGGATCTTCTCCAAACTCGGCTACATTCTTAGACAACATACTGTGTTTCCATCTTGAATCTTTCCATACTGTCTTGAGTACTAGGTATAGTAATTTAGTTCAATTCAACATTTATTGGCTATCTGCTATATGCAATTTGATGTGCTATCTGGTAAAGCCTCTGAATATTTCAAAGACTGGTGCCACCTCAACATTTAATAGAAACACGTAAAATGAAGTCCTAATGTGAGCAAAAGATTTTCACATTGTAGCCTTGCCTTCTTTAAGCATCAAGTCCAGGTAAGATATAATTGATGACATGACACTGGGCAAGGAATTTGTCCAAGGATTTCAGTGGATTCTTCCCCTGAAGGTTGGAATGTATGGATATCAGTATAGACAGAGTTTCTGGCTACATTAGCTGGGGGTAAACAGGATTCCTGGTGTATCAAGTTTCACTTCCACAGCTAAAATATCCTACTTTCAAAAAACAAAACACCAGGACCAACCACTTTCCCGAGACACAAGGAACTTGTCTCTTCTGTTCTTAAATAACTGGGAAAAGCAACAACTACTCCTATAATCTTCAGCCTGTAAGATTCTAAAAAGATCTAACCTACTAGTGAAAAAAGGAAACAAGAATACCTTTTGGAGTTTCAGTGTATTAAACATGGACAAAATGAACTCTTAAGTATACCTGTAGATAAAGACAATTCCCCTTCTGGTCTTACAAACCGCGTGGTTTTGATTTATTATTAACGTTTCTCATTTTCACAAAAGTATGGGAATAAGTAAATACTGTATGAAGCCTTAATGGTGGCCATAATTTCTGAGTTTGGTTTATTGCCTTAGGATTTATTTGCATAGAAAAAAAATTTTCTTCAAACTGCTATAATCACATTTGTAAAATGAAAGAATCAATGCTATAATACACTTTCATAGCAAACAGCTGAATTATAAGGTCTTTTTATAGATATAAAAGTTTTAAAGAGCTAAATGAAGACCTAAGATAATCTGAAGACTGGGACTCAAGTTACATAGGCAATACAGTAAATGATCTTAAGATATTTTACAAATTGGTCCAAACCCTCTCCCCAATATATAATCAAAACATATACATATACCATCTGTGCTTAGACTAATAAATAGTCCTCTCACACATCCCACGTTGTGTAGATGATCACCTATTTAAAAAAATACCCAGGCAAGGTAATGTACATGGTATATAAGCAGAGGGAATGAAAACAAGAGAAGGTCTGCCTCTCAAACCTAACCCTAACCCTCTGCTACCTTACATTTTAGCTCTATAGTTCTATAATTGAATTAGATTTAAAATCAACCAAAATTTAGCAGTACAGCACAAAGTCATGTTAATATTTATGGTCTAAGGGTTCAGTTGTGTTCCACGTTGGGCCAGATCAGCTAAAGGTCAGTCAGAAACTCTGGGAAGTGAGGAGCTAATAAATATCAGAAGTGAACATTACCTACAGCAATAAGCAGCATATTGAGTATATAAAATCTTTTTTATATCAATATATAACCTTGTAATACTGTATAATTTGTGTTAGTGTTCCCCTTCCTAATACCTTCCATCTAAAGTCAACTTATTGCAGTGCTTCCAAATTGTTCCTTTTTCTGGATAACTACAACTTTTTCAGGACCTCTTCAGTATGTAAACCTAGTTAGAAAAACTCAGTACTCCTAGTCTGAAGCTAGAATGATGAGAGATCATCTATGTAGTTCTACTGTCAAAAGTCCAAGTTTATGTTCTTTTCCTTTGGAAGTCTGGATTTATGTAAGTTTTTGTTTTGTTTTTTAAGGTAAGGAAGAACTATAGAGAAGGTAATAATAAAATTTGGCTCTACATAAAGAACAAACCTTTAAAAAAAGGTCAAAAGGTCAACATTTTGCAGCTCACCACTTAACCCAGTATAGGGAAGGAAATGTAGGAAATATCCAGAAAGCTATTAATTGTTGTTGTTGGGGTGTTTTTTTTTTTGGCGGGGAAATGGGTGTTAAGTGACTTGCCCAGGGTCACACAACTAGTAAGTGTTAAGTATCTGAGGTACAATTTGAACTCAGGTCCTTCTGAACCCAGGGCCAGTGCTCTATCCACTTCGCCACCCAGCTGCCCCAAAAGCTATTAATTGCTAAACAATGTCTTAGTTCATCACTTTCTATAATAATAACAGCTAGTATTTATATAGTACTTTAAGGTTTGTAAAATGTCTTCCAAATTCTATCTCATTTGGGGGCAATTATACTCATTTAAAGATAAGGCAGAAGTTAAACGACTTGCTCATGAGTGTCTGAGGCTGGATTTTTCAACTCAGGTCTTCCTGCTTCCATGTCTTGTGTTCTATGCACTATACTGGGGCTTCTTAAATAAACCTTTTCCACCCACAACCCCTTTTCATCCAAGAAATTTTACATATAGGTATATAAAATAGGTATACATAACCTTTTACTGTTGCCAAAATTTTCGTTATGTTATTTTGTTATAACATTCAGTTATGTGACCCCAAATGGGGTCGTGACCCATAGTTTTACAAAGCTAGGCACTATACCACCTACCTGCCTCTTAATACATCAATGAAAGCAATAACTAAAACAATTTGCCAAATTCTACTTTCCCAGTTCATTTTTATGAAGATTTCAGTTTGGGTTTACCAGTGATCCACACACCTTTAAAAATTAGTGTTTGACTTAAACCTTCATTGCCCCATAAAGAAAAAAACAAACAAACCTAGTGTTTGAAATAGTTTACTGGTTTGTTGGTAATTCAGCATCAAGGAAATTAGCAGGCTTTTGATGAAACAATAGTATTTTCTAATATTTTATTCCTTTATTATCTTCATGAAAACAAAATTTCCTTAAGTTTAAAAAAAACCTTGGAAAAATACACATCTTTAAATTATCATTTATATATCACATGAATACAATTTCTAATATTATTAAAACTTATCTATTTTAGGAACATAGTGCAAAGTCATAAAGTAATCATTGATCCTTAGGGTAGCAAACAGTAATAGCTATGTCCTCCCCTAAAATAAGCTATGACTATTCTACTAGTCATTATCCTGACATAAATAACAAATAAACTATTAGGCATTAACGATTTTGGAAGACAACTCAACATGAACCTCAGTCCTCCAGTATGTGTTTCACTTTATTTTCAAAACACATTGCATCTAAAACCCTCTTTATAACTTAGTTTGTCATACATATCACCAGTCTAAACTAACAAATGACATCCTTATCAACTGCTACAGGGCAGAGATTGAAAAATAAAACTATTTACCTAAGTTCATATTGAATCTAATTCCCCTCCCTTTCACTGACGTGGTAATATATAATGTTTTCTTAACAATGAAAATTCTATTTAATATACAAGGGAACCTGGATATAGACTACATTTTCAAGAAATATGTCTTTTAAAAAATTCAAAATTGACTAACAATAATTGGTGAATTGTAAATTACTTTAAGAAATCTAAGATAAAAAATTCCAAATTATATTTTTATTTAAAAATACATTGGAAAATTCCACATATGTACAGTACATGATTTAAGCTTAATTTCAATGCACTTGACTTCAATTGGGATGACACTGACATGGTTTATGTTTTGATAAAGTCTTTTTCAAACTAACAAAAAAGGGAGACTCCTGTAGATTACCAGCTGGTTCTGATGTAGATGTCTTAACTGCTTCCCAGCTAATAATGAGGGATGACATTCATTTGCCTTTTATCACCTGGACTGTTTTCCGGCCATAATGATAATAACTGTAGGCTGATGCAGTTGTGGTGAAAGCTGTAAAACACCTTTTGTTGTAGGGGAAGTGGGGAAAAAAAAGGAATACAAGTTAAAATAATTATAAAAAATAGTTGCCTTACACCAAGCTTCCTTTTTAGTATTACATGAGACATAAGGTAATGAAATGTTAGGATTTGCCATCAGTTACAGAAAATTTCTTAACTAAAATTTAGTAAGCATAATTTTCAAAAGACAATGAAATCAAAGGATTTTTAAAGCATTTTAAAAAATAAGATTTGTGCTGTATATATCAAAAGCAAACAAACATTTGAAAGATGGAATAGATGACTAAGAATTCAATAGCAGTTAATAATAACTTCTTGTTGGTTTCAGTCATGTCTAGTTCTTTGTGACCCCTTTTTGGGGTTTTCTTGGCAGAGATACTAGAATGGTTTGCCATTTCTTTCTTGAGCTCATTTTACAGATGTGAAAACTGAAGCAAACAGGATTACACAGCAAAGTGTCTGAGGTTGAATTTGAACTCGGGTCTTCCTGACTCCAGGCTGAGAATTCTATCCACTACACCACTCAGGTGCCCCAATAGTAACTGCCCATTTGTACAAATGATGCAGAATATGGGGCAGCTAGGTGGCGCAGTGGATAAAGCACCGGCCCTGGATTCAGGAGGACCTGAATTCAAATCCAGCCTCAGACACTTACTAGCTGTGTGGCCTTGCAAGTCATTTAACCCTCACTACCCCGAAAAAAACAAACAAACAAATAGTAGGAAGCAAAATAGGCATGTGCAATCAGTCTACATGCAGTTTTGATTAACTTTTATTTTTCAAGGAAAGTACTATAGAGATTATTTGCTGCAAAGCAGCAAATGATCTGTTGAAACAAGCTGTGTTTATTTAAAAATACTTCACACAATTGCAAAGTATATATAAATATAATCTGCTATAACACTTAGTACTCATAAAGTTAGTACATTTTCTTTCTTTCTTTTTTAAGTGACTTGCCCAGTGACAGCTAGTGTCAAGTGTCTGAGGCCGGATTTGAACTCAGGTCCTCCTGAATCCAGGGCCAGTGCTTTATCCACCGTGCCACCTAGCTGCCCCCAAGTTGGTACATTTTCTGTTTTTGGGGGGTTTTTTTTTGAAGGGCAATGAGGGTTAAGAGACTTGCCCAGCATCACACAGCTAGTAAGTGTCAAGTGTCTGAGGCCACATTTGAACTCAAGTCCTCCTGAATCTAGGGCTGGTGCTTTATCCACTGCGCCACCTAGCTGCCCCTTAAGTTGGTACATTTTCAATGCTACAGATTAGTATCAATACTGTTGATACAGCCAACAGTAGCACTACAGATGAAATAATTTTTAAAACTACCAAGAGTCACATTAATATTTTTTGAGTGATGAATTTAAATTTTACCTTACCAAAGTATTTGAAGATAAATGCTGTCAACATAATTGAAAACTGGAGCTGCCAAAGAAGCTGCCACTAAAATTAACTGAACTGCTGTATTCACCTACAGAAAAACAAATGTTTAGGAAAAAATAAATCAAGGCCACTTAGATCTATTCTCAACTATGTAGCACAAGGACAAGTAGACAGCGAAACCGGTTGTTTTAAGATAGAGCATCCACCAGATGTCAGATGTTGAACTGATATATTCCTGATATAGAAATTTAGATATAAAAATGATAGCAAATGCGTACAACTTTTCTTCTAAAGCAATTTTAGCTATTTAATTTTATAGAGGGTTTACAAATGAATGCAAGGTTACTGTATACAGATGTGAGAAGAATAGCATTCGTTTGGAAATAATACAAACATCTTTCATTGCATATTGCTTTAATGATTTCACATTGATTTCAAATCACAAAGTGATTTCACATGATCTTAATTTATTTGCACAACCCTATCAATAAGCATTTATCAAGCTACGTACTATATATCATGTATTATGCTAGGTACTAGGGATACCAAAACAAAAGTAAAATAGTTTCTGCCCTATGGAGTGAACTGGGCAAGCATTATTATCTCCACTATTTTAATGGGGGTAAAATAGACATGAAACAATTTATCTCAAGTCACACATCAAGTTAGTTGCAGAACCAAAACTAGAACTTAGGCCTTCTGAATTCAGTGATCTTTTCTTTATACCACCCATTCCCTGGCCCAACAGTGTTAAACATTCATCTCATTGCTTACCCTCATCAAAGCAAACTTTTCTAGAGTTGACAGGATGTCCCTGATATATGGGCTTGGAAAAGGGACTAAGAAAAGGGAACAAAGAACATACTGACTATCACTGGAATATAGAGAAAAGACAACAATGAAAGAAGAGGAAGTGGTATAGACAAGGGAAAAACACTATTAGGAGACCATAACACCTTATGATTTGTGTTATGTTATTTTTCCAACCACGTAACAATAAAAAAGAGGACCACTTCAAAAAGATGTTTTTACTAAAAATAGCAAAACTGTATTCAACACGTACATGGTGCAGAACACTGTCCTAAGTGATGGGAGTAAAGGTGAGTGGGAGAGGAGGAAAGAACCAAGTTTAGAAAATCCACGGTTCCTGCCCTCAAGAAGTTTACAGGGTTGCTGTGATCATGAAAGAGAGATATAACAAACACTATGAATTATTTTATTCTTATTATTAATATTATTACCTGGAGGCCTACCTACAGGGATAAGATGTTGAAACATTTGTCCTTATACCTCCTTGAATCACCTGCCATTTAGTGGTACTCCCTTCCAATTGCTGCTGAATATAAAGCACTTAGAAGCCAAAACAATATAGATAAAATTAAAATACCATTAGAGCAGGTTAGCTAAGTCAGTTACAACATGGTATTTATGAGAACAAGGATATGGTTTCCATCCCCCTGTAGACCAGTTAGTTGTTCCAAGGCCAGACTCCAATCGAAGCCGCTAGAGATGGGGCAACAGTATATTGATAGATCAAAGTAAATTGTTACTATTAGAAAAGCAGTTCCAAGCACATACATACCTTTATGGAAATATCATTCTCATGTTAAAAAACCAAACAAACCTATTACTACTGTAACGATTGGAATAATGCCACCTGCTGGATACTTACTGTAGAAGAGTTCTGCCCATGAAGCAAAGGTCTTTGAGGGCAAGACCAGGCTTCAGGAAGTGACGCGGACTAGTGGGAGGAGGAAGGAAGAGACTGGCGCTCAGGCTCGTTTTTCTTTCCTCTGGACTCTGGCGGAGAAGGGAGCTAGAAATGCGCTCTCCCTTTAATAGATAGGAATCTAGGCCTTTCTCTCTCTCTTTACCAAATTCTTATTCTCCTTAATAAATGCTTAAAAGTCTAACTCTTGCTAAAGCTTATAATTTATTGGCGACCACTCATTAGATATTTTAGACAGTTTAGCTAGAATTTTAGCCCTTAACAGATGGCTGACCACGAAGAGGAAAGCTGAACCTCACTTCTGATCTTCCGGTTGGGTAAGAAATTTCTCCTACCCTTTAAACTGCTAAGTACTGGCGCACTGACTGTGTTTTCCCTTTAAATTTTTTCGAATGGACCTTTTAAACTCCCTAATTACCCTATTTTTGATTTTAGTCTGTTTAACCAGACAAATGGGAGATAAGATCATGTTAATGCTTTGTTTTTGTGGATTTTCTATTTTTCTTTTTATTTTTGTTAAAAGAGCCAGCAACTTACTCACACAAGGAAATATCTCTCCCTCTCCCAAGCATGCTTTTTCAGAAAAACCTGAAGAGATTCCCACAGCTTTTCCCAGTTCTAACAGTAATTGTTGCTTTAATTTTGCATGCCTGGAGGCAATGACCCACCCTCTAGAAGCTTTTAATCCCCTAGCACCTGGAGGCAAAGTGGGGGAAGAGGAATCCAGGCCTGAGTTCAAAATCAAGTCTGATTCAAATTGCTCTGGTCCCTCCCCTCCTCTCCAGACCCCACCCTCTACTCCTATGGCCAAGCCCATAGCTTCCCCTGCCTGGGAAGTCCAGAGATCTGATGCACATGCTCAACTTTCTCTAACTACATTTGCAGCTTCAGGCTCAGCCCTTTCCCAGCCTGGCTGTGCTTTTGAGACAATCTTAGAAAACTCTTTAAATTCCAGATATGCTCGTTTTGTTCATAATTTTGCTAACCTGCTTTTGTCTTTAATTAGTAATCTTATAAAGCATTTGTATGGTGAAAAGCCTGACAGACAATATAGAGGGGTTAAAGAAGAAAAACTTAAGCTGAATAAGAATGACAATCAACATAGTTCAAGACTCTGCTTCTTTTGCCATGGAAGGGTATATATTTTACAGAAATGTAGAAGTAAGCAGCAAGGTATTGATATGAGTATTGGGGATTTTAGATACCGGAATCAAAAGTGTTTTGAATTCACTCAGAGTAATAGTATCAGTTCAGAGGTTACATAGGATTTCTATGCTATTATATATACATTTTGAAATTAATGGTATGGGTTTATTTTCATAGAGATTTTCATGCTTTTGAGATTGTGTTTTATACTTAGTTTTTAAAACAAGGAGAATATTTGTAAAAGCTTTTTATAGTCATGTGATCAAGTTTATATTTTATAATACTCTTATTAATATTAAGTTCATATTCATTTAGATTTCCCTAGTTTGAATTTCATTGTCTTTTATTATTCCACGTGTATTTTCTTCTATTCATTCATCTATCTAATTTTGAAACATGGTTTTGATTTCATAATACAATGTTAATTCTAGGAGTATTGTGCTCCCATATTCTGAGTTATTTGTTTTTGCTATTTTTTCTCAACTGATTATTTGATCAAACTCTTTAAAGCATTTCCTTGGCAAATTGGTTGCCAAGGCAAGTGTAAATTGATTCTAGAAGTATTATTTTTGATAAGCATATTCCAAAAAAAAAAAAAAAAAAGAGGGGAACATTTGTAAAAGTTGTCTTTGAGATTGTGTTGTGCTTTAACTTGTATTTAAATATGTTCAGATTTTTCAAAAAAGTAATTGTATGCTAAGTAAAAAAAAGGTATTATTTGAAATTGTTGCATAATTATATATTATATTCTGAGTCAAGATGTATTCACATTTTTTGCAATCATTTATTATCCTCAATTTTTAAATCCATATGAGACTTGGATTATGGGAACTTATCATTTAAGACATTAATTGCCTTTATTCTGAGTTATCAGATGCCAGTTGGCCAAGATGCCATCCAATCACAAGAGGAATACATGCAAAGAGCAGACATTGAACTGTTACATGAGGGGAGACATGCACGAAGTTAAGGTATGGCCGAGGGAACGGCTTTTGACAAATGTTGAGGTTGGATTCTCTTGGTTTAATATTTATTTTATTTTTCCCCACAATATTGTACAGATGGCTGGAAGTATTCATCCCACCCATCTCACTTCTACACCTGGCTTCTATGCTCCCTCCTATATGCCTGATGCCATGGACATCTCAATCCCATGCATCTGATTAAGTCTGACTCAGTTTCTTCCAATATGTTCGGTGGCTTGGACATATATTCCATCCACCTATTTTAAGCCTGGCATACTGTATGAGCAGTACATATTGCTCAAGTGTGGGAATGCTCATATCCCATCATTTCTCTGTTCTTTTATGGTAACCCCCATAATTATCTCAGGTGTCATGATAAATACAGTGTTGAATTTGGCCTTGACACCTGTTACCAATTATATTAGATTTTTTAATTTCTCATAATGGCATGAGGATAATTAGGCAGATGATGCAAAAAGTGATGAAACAAAGATAAAAAAATTATTTTTAATAATTAATATCGCAGCAATTATCTTCTCAATTACCCTCCATAAGGGGGGGACTATAGTAATATTATAATTTTAAAGAATGGTTCAATTTTTGTTTTATTATATGTTTCATGTGTAACAACTAAGATTCTGAATTCCCTTAGACATGTTTTTGAGAACTTTCATTGTTTGATTTGATTATTGACAAAGCTATTTTAAAGTTGTGTTAAGCTCAATTTTGTAGGAAATTTCCTGGCTGATTACCAGCATCCATACCTCAACCCCTGAAAAGACTTCCATTCCACGACTACACCTAGAGGACATCTGAGAAAAGACTTTCAGAGACTTTAAATGAACAGTTTTGATTTGTTTTTGTTGTTTTTTTTTCTCTTTCTGTTATAATATACACCATCTGTAACATGTATTCTCTGCAGAGGCCCTCCCTTTGCAAGACCAATGTCAAAGCGTCGGTTCATGAGGAGAAAAAAAAAAAAAAATCGCCCCTCTGGACAAAACTTTCCTCTCTTCCTTTTCTATATTGTTGTTCACATATTATTAGTTAGCAATAGTTATTATATTGTTTTTACTGTTCCGTCAAGAAAACATTTTGTTTCTTGAGGAACAACAGGGGGGACTGTAACGATTGGAATAATGCCACCTGCTGGATACTTACTGTAGAAGAGTTCTGCCCATGAAGCAAAGGTCTTTGAGGGCAAGACCAGGCTTCAGGAAGTGACGCGGACTAGTGGGAGGAGGAAGGAAGAGACTGGCGCTCAGGCTCGTTTTTCTTTCCTCTGGACTCTGGCGGAGAAGGGAGCTAGAAATGCGCTCTCCCTTTAATAGATAGGAATCTAGGCCTTTCTCTCTCTCTTTACCAAATTCTTATTCTCCTTAATAAATGCTTAAAAGTCTAACTCTTGCTAAAGCTTATAATTTATTGGCAACCACTCATTAGATATTTTAGACAGTTTAGCTAGAATTTTAGCCCTTAACACTACTAAGTAGAGGTTACTAGAAATAAATGTTTTCTCTGGTTCCTTTGAATGTAATTGCCAACATATAAAAGTAGATTATATGTAATGTTTACATTGCAGGAAGGCAGCAGAAATGATTTTTGCTTGTTTAAGCAGCAATTACCCTTCCACTCTTCACCCTCCCCAATTCAAATATATCAATCACTTTGGAAAGTACTTTAAACTTTCTAATTTCCCAATAAAACTAACAAGACTGATAAAGATCTAGGAATTTAAGAAGGAAAGAGGGTAAGATAGAAGTTATGTGGGTGACATTACTTTCTTATAAGGTGTCATAAGCACATATATCATTTGCTAGCTAATTCATTAAAAGAGAGCTATGTTTCATGGTAGTTCCAGCAGATCCAAGGACCTACACTTAACAAAAAGCTACAATAAAAGATTTTTGTTTCTTTGAGTATAATTTTTTTTTAATGCATCTTAGTCATCGGGAATGAATAACATAATAATAAAGGAGACAAAAAATGGTGTAAAACACTGAAAGAGTTTATATTGTGCTTACCTTACTGATGAATGTTGGCTTTAATCTAGCAGTGGCATAACAAGGATTGAAATATCTAGCAAGTGTTCGCTGTGAAAGTGATAACAAAAGTTTGGATACTTAATTTATTTTTGAAAAGAAAAAATTGCACATTTTATACTGATACTTTTTATAATCTACAGAATAAAAAATAAATAGTAATATCTGCAACAGAATAATTACACACCAGGATCCTGCTTTATACAATCAAAAGATTAATAGAATCATTTGAATAAATAAATCAAACTGAATGCATAACAAAACATCTGTTTAACACTGTACTTTAATTCTTACTAGAATGACTACTTTTAGTTTGGAGAATTAAAAATAGTCAAGTCAATGACATTTTTTTGGTTTATTTTTTTGGTTTTTTTTTTGGAGGGGGGGTGTTTGTGGGGAAATGGGGGTTAAGTGACTTGCCCAGGGTCACACAGCTATTAAGTGTCAAGTGTCTGAGGCTGCATTTGAACTCAGGTTCTCCTGAATCCAAGGCCAGTGCTTTATCCACTGAGCCACCTAGCTGCCCTCAAGTCAATGACATTTTTTTAAAATCCATTCTATTTAGTTAGAATCTAGCTGGTGATTTAGAGAGCAGGAAAATGCTTTAGAGTAGTCCTAAGCAGAAATTAACACCATGCTGACTCTTACCTTTAAAAGACAATTTTTAAAAAGCTTGTGATATTCAATTAAACAGATGAATCAATTAACTAAAAACAAATTTGCACTTATAAAATAAGTTCCTGTGCCTTTTAAATTTAATTGTATTTTCATGTTATTAAGCAATTACTTTTAATCTCTTTTATGAAGCAAGATGATGCATGCTTAAAAAAACAAAAACAAAAAACCACTATTTGAATCAGTTGAGGGATGAAAAATTATCACTCAAAGATACCTCAATAACTAGACCTCACTGTATGTCAAACTAATACTACAAGACTCCAAGCCTTTACAGAATTTTTTTCCTCTTTACAGGCTTCAAATAATCTTACTTTAAAATAAAGTGTATTATTTACTTACTGGTGATGGCAGAGTTCTGTATCTGACATAAAAAACAGCAGCAATCAACACTATATCTCTTGAAATAATCATGTAAGTAAGTGAAACTGAAAAGTGAAAATGAAATCATTTTAACATATATATTAATAAATACATCTATAAACCCCCATTTACTCAGTATTGTCAGGGAAAGTGTTCCACATACATTTTCAAATTAAATGCAGTTTACTTTTCTGAATTTTTAAAATTCTAATCATCATGCACGGAAAACTTTCTAGAATGGATTAACCATTCTTCCATCTTCATAGAGTACACAAAAGATAACTTTTTCTTGATGACCTCAGGGCTTCCTTGTTTTGTTTTGTTTTGTTTTGTTTTGTTTTTGCGGGGCAATAGGGGTTAAGTGACTTGCCCAGGGTCACACAGCTAGTAAGTGTTAAGTGTCTGAGGCCGGGTTTGAACTCAGGTACTCTTGACTCCAGGGCCGGTGCTTTAACCACTGGGCCATCTAGCTGCCCCACTCAGGGCTTCCTTGTGAAGCTCTGTGTTATAATATCATGATGCTGTCAAGGACAAGTGATGTGTGCAGGATTAAAAGACCCCAGAGGCTACTATTTAAAAATTTTTAAATGTCTTCCCCTTCATTTCTCAGGTCTTCAGCTATTATTTATTGCTACCATGTTTGCTTCTAAGAAAATCCATGGTTTATTATTAGAATTATTACAATATTATGATAGAAAGAACATAACATCTGATAAGAGTCTTTGAATCAAGATCTGTGTTTAAATCATGCTTCTGACACATAGGGGTTCTATGTGATTGGGTAAATTGTTTTAACCTCTGTAGCCCAAACAATTTTTTTTCTTTTAAGTGAGGCAATTGGGTTTAAGTGACTTGCCCAGGGTCACACAGCTAGTAAATGTTAAGTGTCTGAGGCCGGATTTGAACTCAGATACTTCTGAATCCAGGGCCGGTGCTCTATCCACTGTGCCACCTAGCTGCCCCCCAAACAATTATTAAGACTTTAAGTTGCAGGCCAGTTGCTGATATATTTTGGTAGTGGGTATCTTCTGTCACTGAGTTTCTTATGGTTTTGTTTTGTTTTTGCAGGACAATGAGGGTTAAGTGACTTGCCCAGTGTCACACAGCTAGTGTTAAGTATCTGAGGCCAGATTTGAACTCAGGTCCTCCTGAATCCAGGGCTGGTGCTTTATCCACTGCACTACCTAGCTGCCCATGTTGGCAGTGTGGTCTACATTAAAATGAACTCTAGATGACATTAGGGAGAAGAATGTAAAAGACCCTCACTGAAGCACAGAGGCAAAGTCCATTATCTAGGTATGGCTTGATCTTAATAGTACTTCACAGAATTATATATTTATTTTGTTCCCTTGGGTTTGTCCCAGATCAAGGAGAACAGGACTTTCTGGAGGGAAACAGGTAGAAAGGACTGAGGAACTCATCTCTGGGTCCCCCCCAAGAAATCAATTATCAATAATTATTTTCTCACACTTAAACCCAAGAAATCACAGGTCCGGTTAAAAAATATTATGTATGATTATGACTATGTAATTTTGTAAGAAACTTACCAAAATACTGAATATTATTTTTGACCTCTTACCTGGAATAAGATCTGCACATGTCAAGCTAATATATAGGACACTGATGAGTATTTTATCAGCAAGTGGATCAAGAGCACTTCCCAATGCTGATTTCTGGTTGGCCCAGTTTCTAGCAATAAATCCATCCAACTGAAAATAAAAAGAGTTTGTTTTTTAAACAAATGTCATTGTTAATCTATAAGAGATACTTTATAGCTACAAGATCCAGTATATATACAAAAAAAAATCAGTAATGGCAATCTGTTAATTCTATATGAAAAATAAAGCAATATTCCCGGATTGCTAAACAAATGAAAAGTTATTTACAAAACATATACAATCAATTGAAGTATTATAAAAATTTGATGTTATATACCTCCCATGCTTCTTCAACTCATTATTATAAATTTCACTTCTGAAAATTGCTCAATTATGAACCTGCAATTTTCATCACTTCCCTACTATGTCAACAATCTAGATGTGCAGCTTGGCTTATTAATACTGGTGATACATTGATTACTTATATATACTATTTTTAGTACCTGTTTGGTAATTTCCATATTCTATGGCATCAACAACCTGTGTCTTTGAGGCACAACCTTCAAGAAGGCTTAAGGCAGGGGCAGTTAGGTGGCACAGTGGATAGAGCACCAGCCCTGGATTCTGGAGGACCTGAATTCAAATCCAGCCTCAGACACTTAAGACTTACTAGCTGTGTGACCCTGGGCAAGTCACTTAACCAATTGCCTCACCCCCCCCCCCCCCAAAAAAGACTTGAGGCTTCTAGCCTCTTCATTCCACTGAAATAATCCCCTTCAAAGTTACGTTGTTGGTGGTTTTTTTTGGAGGGGGGGGCAAGTAATATGAATTTTGGTGATGGTAGAGCCATCTTGATAGAAACATTTCAACAGCAGCTTTAAAATATAGTGTTTAAATGCTAACCAGTATAATTAGTGTTTAAATGCCTTGTTAGACATCAGGGTACCCTATTTTAATCTTTTGAAGAAGTGTCCATGTGTAACCCATGTCTTTTGGTAGGCTTATAGGAGGGAATATATATCGGTTACACACACACACAAAAATAGTTATCTTTACTGATGTCACTTCAAACCAAAAAAAAAGTTCCTGATAGGTTAGTTGTGTAAAAACCTAATCTCATGTCCTGTTTTGTTCTAGGTGGCACATAGTTATTCAATTCTTCATATAGAAGCCAGTGTACTTTTTTTTTTAAATATTTATTTTTTATTTTTTAATTTTTTGGGGGGCGGGGCAATGGGGGTTAAGTGACTTGCCTAGGGTCACACAGCTAGTAAGTGTCAAGTGTCTGAGGCTGGATTTGAACTCAGGTCCTCCTGAATCCAGAGCCAGCACTTTAACCACTGCACCATCTAGCTGCCCCACCAGTGTACTTTTTAAAAAAATCTTTGAGGAGTTTTTTGTATGATGAATTTGGCGGGGGAAGGGGGGGCAGGGCAATGGGGGTTAAGTGACTTGCCCGGGGTCACACAACTAGTAAGTGTCAAATGTCTGAGGCTGTATTTGAACTCAGGTCCTCCTGAATCCAAAGCCAGTGCTTTATCCACTGTGCCACGTAGCTGCCCCCTATATGATGATATTTTAAATGAAATGTATACTCTCCAAACTAAAGCTTGAGGTTTTCTAGGAGTCACATTTTAACAGTGTTTGTATACATTTTAACTCTGTGATATTTTCTATTTTTGTTTTGTGTATTTTAAGTATGCACAGTGTACAGATTTTTTTCTTGTAAATAAAATGTGTTTTCATTTGTCCTCTGACACTGCCACAACTCTGGTGCATGGCCTTATCACTTCATGCCTGCACTAATGAAATAGTCTGCTGATGGGTCTACCTGCCTCAAGTCTCTCTATACTCCAATACATGCTCCACTGAGTCAATAAAGTGATTTTCCTAAGGCGAAGGTCCAACCATCCCACCTCCTCTAATCAATAAACTCCAGTGGTTCCCTATCACCTCCAAGATTAAAAACAAAATCCATTGCTCAGCGTTCAAAGCCCTTATCCCCTTGAATCTTTCCAATCTCATACCTTACTCCCTACCAAGTATTTTCTCTTACTGTCCCCCATGTCTGGAATGTTCTCATCTCCGCCTGCTAGCATCCCTGCCTTCCTTTAAGTCCCTACTAAAATCTCATTTTCTACAGGAAGCTTTCCCCAACTTCTCTTAATTTTAATCCTTTCTTCTTTTAATAGATTGTTGTTCTCCTGCCCCCTTTAGATTATGAGCTCCTTGAGGAAAGGACTGTCTTTTGCCTCTTTTTATATCCTCAGTGCTCAGCATACTGCCTGGTATAGAGCAAAGCTTCTTAAACTGTGGATCACAACCCCACATGGGGTTGTGTAACTGAACGTGGGGGCTGTGAAAAATATGGTAGTAAATGTTTGATTTGTATATCTATTTTATATAACTATATACCTGGTATTGAATAAAAATTTCTCAGGTGAAAAGGGGTCATGAATGGAAAATGTTTAAGAAGCCCTGGCATAGGGTAGGTTGCTTAATAATGTTTAAAGTGTACTGACTGACAATCTGATCTCTGTTTAACACGTTAGGTAAAAATTTGCTAGATAAATGCTTTCTGACTTAAAACTTTGATACTGAAAATTATTTCCTTGTTTACTATTGTAAAAGAAGTTAGGCAAAGTAAAATTTGAAGCAAATACTTGATTGGTGGTATAGATTCACATTAAGAAAAAGGGTAGCTTAGGGTATCTTAGTATCTAGGTGGCGAAGTGGATAGAACACCGGCCCTGGATTCAGGAGGACCTGAGTTCAAATCCAGCCTCAGATACTTAACACTTACTAGCTGTGTGACCCTGGGCAAGTCACTTAACCAATTGCCTCACTAAAAAAAAAAAAGAAAGAAAAGAAAAAGGATATCTTAATACATGTTTTAAACAGTGTATGATAAAATTACTATGGGGTTTTAAACCACTAGAATCTTTATTTTGGGGGTCTTTTAATGTTTTGTATTTTCATTGAACATGCTAACTAACTATTGGACTGTTAGCAAAGTAACAGTAGACTATCATCACCTTAGTAAAAAGTGTACACTGTGGAAATATATGTATATATGTATGTGTACATATATATACACACACACATGTAAAAATATATAGAGACAGATATATACAAATATATGAATGAATAATGGGTCATCCACTAGGAAAAAAATCCAGTAAACTACAAAGGTATAAGAGTATTCAAATGCACTTATAAACTGTGGAAATTTATTTTGATTTGGGGACCCTACCTTTAGGCTGAGATTAGAAAGCCTTAGGCCCTCAGGGTCTCCCCCCTCCTCCTCAGCTTCAGCTGAGTGAAAAAGCCCCGTGGGCTATACAAGATGCCAGGTCAGACAGCTGGGAGGAAAAAAAAAGCCCCCAGCTCCCTCTGACCTGAGCAGATCCCGGATAGCTTGTGCCAAGGCACGTGAAACTTGGAGCGCACCCCCCCCCCCCACCAGCCGCAGCTCTGGCTGGCGGATTAGCTTGGTCTGTGGGGGCGAAGGAAGCCCCAAGATTTGAGTGGAGAGAAAAGGTATATATAGACCTGGGGGGGGGGGGGGCTGGAGAGTTTGGGCTGACTAGAGGAGGAAGGAGACTAGAGGAAGGCTGACTAGAAGAAGGAGGGAGACTCGGAGACAGACTAGGGGGAGATGGACTAGAAAAAGAAGGAGCGAGGACAGACTAGATAGAGAGACAAGATTAAGAGGAGTAAGGCTGACTAGAGCAAGGGAAGCTGACTAGGAGAGACAGACTAGAGGAAGGAGACTCGAGGAAGGACTAGGAGAGAGGCTGACTAGAGGGGAGCCCGGACAAGGACGGAAGAGAGTTCGGTTCAGAAAAGGAGAGACCGGGCTGACAAGGTTATGGGCCTTAATACAAACCAGGGAAAGTGTAACGTGCCCTGAGGCCGGAGGTGGCCAAGGCCCTTATTGTATTCAAGAAGTTCAAGGCGCAGCAGGTTCGAAAGAGACCCCAGGAAAGCAGTCAGGTTGTACACTTTATTTCCCTGTATTCCTAATTTGAAATAGTATCTCATAAATAAACTCTGCTTTGATTATTTAGTTAGAGGCTTCTTAATCTTTAGTCTATCAGTTTGGGAGCAGTGTGGTGGAACTTTATCAACGACCTACATTAAATTAAACGCAGTCAGATAGCCAAATAGTCACAAGTCCCAGATTAGTCCTCCAGTCAGATTAGCCCCCCAAAATTAAGCTAGTCAATTTAAAAATATTTCACAAAACTAAAAGAAATGGTTTCATTTAGTCAATAATTATTTAGTGGCTAGAATGTTATATATGATGAGGTTAAGTAGAAAGACAAACTAATCCAAGACAACTTCTTCATAAACACCCCACCCCCACCACACCACAACAATCTGGCCAATGAGTGGACCAGTAGTCTCACAGAAAGAGCATAGGGGTGAGCGCTGGAAGACTTGAGTTCTAGTTCCATATCTGCTGCTAACTATGCAATCTTAGGTAATTTACTTAACTTTTTTGTACCTCAATTTCTTCATTTGTAAAATATAGATAATATTTTGCAAAGGTAAAATGAACTATTTAGACAGGAAAACACCTCAAAAATGCCCAAGAGCTGTACAAATGTAGAGTATTGTTATTGAAACTTTTAAATATAGAGGAATACCTGAGAATTGCTACCATCTGAGAAGAGATGCATCTAAGAGATTATTAACAGTACTATCCTCAAATTTGATCAATTTTTTTCTGATTACAGCAACATTCACTGGCCCTTTTAATAAATGACTACAGTGGTTCAATACATTTATGATTTTTGTAGACACACACTACAACTTACCAAATCAGTTAGCCCAGCTAAAGCAAAAACTCCTAGTGCAACATTAAAATCTTCTTCAATAATCAAATAGCCCAAAACTGGGGCCAAGGCAATTCTTGTCATTGACAATAAATTTGGGATTGTCCATGGGTTTTCATACTGGAACAGAAAAAACAAGATCTTAAGTTAAAAATTAATATATACTTTGATTATTTGCAACTTCAAAATAGTACCATCACATCCTAAAAAGATTAAGGGAGTGGTTTAACAGGAAAACCAATAATGTGGCATCTTCCCTTTCCACCAATGACCAGAATCACACAGACTAAGTGCTTTAACCTGAGCTATTAATTTAGTTTTGTGTCTACCAAAATTTATTGAACTCCTACTAGATATCGATTGGGTTACAGTATGATAAGTGTTAACAGGAAATATAAACAAAAGAGCATCTGGCTGCTTCTATAAGCAGCCTCCTAAGTACAAGTGGGTCAATTAGAGAATGGCAGAAAGAGAAAAAGATGCAAACACAAATGACTAAAACACAAAACAGAAATAGTTTCTGCTTTCAGAGGTTTCAGAAGGTTTTTTTGAGTTTTTGCTGAAGATGGGATTTTAAAAGGTGAAGGTTTCAAGAGGAGGGCATTTCAGTAGCATGAGCAAATGGTACAAGAAGCAATAATGCATGGCTTTTGTTTGTGGAACGATCATTAGTCCAGTTTAGACATGGTATAAGAAAGGACATAAAATAAAGCTACAAATGTAGATACCATTATGCAAAGCCTTGATACCATTATGCTGGCCTAAGGAATCTCTCTACCCAGATACCCTGCTGACAGTTAAAGAGAATCCAGAACAATTTTAAAGAATTTATAAACCAGGTCTGGAAACTAATTTCTTCTCTTAGCAGATCTTTATGCAGTATGTTGGCATTTAGGCTTCATCTTGAAACTGATTTGAAAGCTACAAACAGCTATTTGAACTTGTTGGTGACAATAGCTGACTTACAGCTACCTTCAAGAAGCTCCCATATTTTCAACAAGAAATTTTTCTAGTGACAGCATTTCAATTATTGAAAGTTTCAGTTGTAAATGATAGAGCGGAAATAATCCTCTGATAATGTGCTTTCCCTGAAATCCAGTTCTGAATCGCTACTCAACTTCCTAAATGGGATTTTCTTCTCATTCACCCAGAGACCCATTATTGCCTTGTTATTTAGTGCCTGATAGAAACTTGGTAGATACATTTGAAAAATCAAATCTTAACTGAAAGATTCTAAGAAAAAGGTACTACATTTTTCTAACAGAATCTGGCAACAAATGTTTTTAAACCTAACATGAGGGCAGCTAGGTGGCGCAGTGGATAGAGCACCAGCCTTGGAATCAGATGAGTACCCTGAATTCAAATCCGACCTCAGACACTTAGCACTTACTAGCTGTGTGACCCTGGGCTTAACCCCAATTGCCTCACTAAAAAAAAAAAAAAAACCAAAAACCAAAAAACCTAACGTGGTTTTTTTTTTTAAACACAATGTCTGAAAAGTACAGTACAGTGAAATTCACAGGTTATAACATTGTGTCATTCAGTAATCCAATTGGAATACAAATCTCCAGACATTTACTTAGGCCACATTATTGTTCTTTCTGTATCCTCCCCTCCTCCAGCTACTTACCCTACAATATCTAGCATAATACACCTGTCACATGATATGCATTCATAAATAACTGTGGAATGGATTTTGTTGAGTGGGCCCCCCTACATAATTTAACTGAACCCCACTAGGAGTGTGTTCAAATTAAAGTTAAAAGGTCACACTCTCTTTTCCATTGCCACAGTCCAAAGAACAAAGACATATATTTCCAGGCACAGTCTGGTATAGAGCAAGCTAAACCTATCCAATGACATAATGAAGAAAAATGTGATAAATCACTTCATGGCTGAGGGGAAGGAAATAAAAAGCAAAAAACCAAAACAGAATGAAAACATTAAGAATTACTCTTGGGGAACCAATGAGATAAAATAAACAAGGATAAACAATCTTGTACATCTAGGTAAATTAATTTGATAATTCTGACTGAAGAAGCTACATTGTATTCCAAGTTAATGGTGAAAGGAGTTAGTTTGTTTCTGCCATAAAGTTCAGGTCAGTTCGAATATTTTATCAAATTAATTCACAATCATTAAGCTAAATTCGCAAAACTCTCAAAAAGTTAAAGAAGCTAATCTCAGATTACCCAACCAGATGACACTCAACCTGTGTCATGCTCAAGAAAGGAGTGAAGTTTATGAAGGAACTTCTGCCAGGATATGGCAACCTCAAACCATACAGCACGCAAATGCCAACATGCTTTAGCTATTAAGGAAGCTGATACTTCTGACTTGATGTGGTTACCTCAACTCATGCTGCACATCTGATGGAATGGCCTAATAGAGGGCCATTGAAGACATAACAATTGAAGAGAGACTCCTATCATGACGACAGAAGTTCTCCTACACTTAAAACCCGGTTGACTGACTTAATGTTTGATCAATTATTTAACAGATACCAGGTAACACATGAAAAAAAAAGTTGCAAAATATTGACAAATAAGTTTCATTTTTATCCTAAAAATCAAAGATATAAATGCTTTAATTAGAACTAAAAACAATTAGTCTTTTGGGGATAAAACTGAAAAACAAATAATCATATGCTTAAAACTAAGCTTTGTTTCCTCCCTAAAATTATGGTTCCTTTTATTGATTCCTTAACAAAGAGAGTTCACTTAAAAATATTTTTCATCTAACGACAAGGACTCAAACCACTTTTCAAATCTGGCAGTTCCCAAAAAGCACAGGTCTCCACAGAAACCTCAGGGGGAAAGGTGGTTGGCTTATTTTGCCGGTGACACTCTAAATGGCCGAAGCTGGAGGCCGAACGCCTGTCACCTCCGAAATTTAAGACCACTCCACATGTGGCAGGTGGGCTCACGTCAGCGCAGATGTGAAGCAGTTCAGCGGCAGAGGCAGCCTCGCATCGGCCCGAGGGAGCCCGTCCCCGCGGTCCGCGGTCTGCGCGCTCTCCACCCACGCGGAGCTGCAGGTAGATCCAGATCAGGTGAGAAGAGGCGAGGCGCGCAGGTGGCGCCCCTCCGGGGGGGTTACCTACCAGGCTGGAGGGGTGCCGGTTCCACGCCGAGTTCAAGACTCCTTTCGCATCTGCGGCTTCTGGCGTTTGTTCCGGGGCCCCCTTCCCCCCTCCAGAGCTGTGTCCCCTTCGGCCGGACCCTGCCAAGCGCAGGCCGGCCGCGACCCCGGTCCTGGGACGAGGGCTGCCTGGCGCGGGCGGGAGCAGCCCCCAGTGGGTGGGCAGGAGGCCCCAGCAGCCGCAGGAGGTGGCGGGGCCCGGGTTCAAGGTGGGTCGGGGCCGCCTCCCAGCGTCCGCCAGGAGCTCCTTGAGTCCGCCCGCCCTAGACCACCGCCGGGCAGCCGCCCCCGGCTCCTCGGCGGGCTCCAGCTCGAACTTCGCTCCCGCCCCCAGGGAGGCCCCCCGCTCCAAAGACACGGGGCTACGGGCCCGGGGGGCCAGCGAGAGGCTGCGGCCGGCGCCCTGGAGCACCCCCCGGGATCCCCGGCTCAGCCAGGCTGGCAGCATGGTCCGGGCGGCCGCGGCAGCCACAGCGACCGGGCCGGGGAGAGAGCGCGGAAGTCGCTTCAGCGGCCTGAGAAGGAGAAGCAGCAGCAGGAGCGGGAATAAACGCAGGAGAGTCGCCTCTCCATGAAGGCGAGTCCTTGGTCGCCCTCAGGACCCACTAACCCCACGGCATGGCCGCGTCCCCGGGCGCGGACACCTGCATGTTCTTCTTCGAACGACCAGCAGCCTCCGCCGCCGTCCAGGTGGCCCCGACAGTGGCCAGGGGCGGGCGCTTTCACGACACTTTTACGACAGCCCGGTGCCTTCCCTGCCACTTACCCCGACCGGGTCCGTTAGTTGGGGCCGCGGGGGCCGTTACAGTGCTACCAACCACCGCTCCGCGCGGACTCCGGAGGCACTGAGGGAAGGGGCGGGGCGAGGAGCGGGCGCGAGGCCCCTGACACCGGGAGCCGGGGCACGTGCGGAGCCCCAGAGACGAGAGAAGAGGGGACCGTGGTTGGGGCAAGGGGTGACCACATCCCACTGGGGAGCAGGGGGAGGGACACGGTGTGGACCCACGGCTTGGGAAGGGAGACGACAGAGTTCGCCCCCCAGCTGCGTTGCTGGGCTTTTCCTCTTCGGAGCGGGCAGGCTGCCTGGTCTTGGCATCACGGGGCAGCGCCGACGGTCACGGACGCCCCTTCCTTGGCTGCCTCCCGTGGGAACAAGCGGTCCTCCCAGGACCAGAACGGAGCTCCCACCTGGTGAGAACGGTTGGAGGCGGCCCGAGGTCCCACGTTGTGGGCTGGATTAGGCTGCAGCCTCCCCTCATTGACTAGAGAAGCGGAGCGTCCCGCAGCTCGGGACTCGTGGAGCTTTGAGCCAGGTCTATGAGATGGAGCTCAGGAAGGAGAAGGCATTAGAAAGTAGATGCCCTTCATTTGAGGGGAAGGATGTGAAGGCGGACTTATTTCTACTGTGGGACTAGAGGTAGGGAAAGGGGATGTTTGCTTAGCACAGTGCCAGCCACATAGTAGGTGCTTATTAAATGCGTGTTGGCTTGTTTGGAGCCCTTTTGGTGTTGGGTGTTAGGACTTTATCAGATTAAACTGGCAACAGAAACGGGCTCGTTAGGCAGCATCCGATTATAACGGGGAGGAATTTGTCTTGTTTATGCCAGAACTACCGACAAATAGGGAGCAGAGTAAAACAGTTAACAGCGGGGAAACTAGGCAGTGAATACGGTTGGCGCCAGTTTTGAATTCTTGTTTTGCTGCTCCAATCACCTTGGGCAAGTCAATCAGAGATATGTTCTGTTTCAAGTAGAATTAACCATCTGAAAGTTTATCCTGTAGCACATTAATTTCTTAGACGAAAAGTGATTCAACAAAATAAATCCTTCAATTTAAAATGAACCAGTATAAGATTGAGAAGGTGATAGTAATTTGGAATATAGCCTTATTGTAATTAAGGGTATCGCCCTCTTATATAATAGATACCACCTAAGACAAAAGTCAGTCAAATCTTCAAGGACATTAAAGTGAACGACTAATGGAGATTCAGAATTTAGAGGCATTCTCTTAGACCTTACATACCTTCACTAAACTTGTCACACCAGAATATTATTCTCTAGTTAAGTATATCACATACCATGATACCTCTCCTTCCTTACTCCACAAGGTGCTGTAAAGGACATCTTTCACTATTTTATTAAAACTGCTTTCTCCATAAATTACTGTTTATCTCCTAATTGCCAAAGTCAGTGGCCCTTTGTCAACCCACATCCTTTGAACTGTCATTGCTAATCACCCCGTCCTTGATAATTTATTCTCCTTTAGCTTTTAAGCATGCCCCAAACTATGTCTTCAGTGTGTTTTTTAGTCTCTTTAGGACATAGTTTTTGTCCTAATTTATTTTGCTTGACTGCATATTTGTTAGTAATGGGAAGGAGAACCCCATATGTATTGAGGCCTACATGTGTGAAGCCTCTTATTTGTATAGCCAGAAGGGACCTCCTCCTACCCCCTTCTCCAAGGGAGACTTTAATTCTTGTCCTGAGAAGCTGGAGGCTGCTCTTCTCAGAGAGGGGTGGGGGGTGGTAAAAGTATTATCTATATTGT
Source organism: Dromiciops gliroides (assembly GCF_019393635.1). Classification (NCBI taxonomy): domain Eukaryota; kingdom Metazoa; phylum Chordata; class Mammalia; order Microbiotheria; family Microbiotheriidae; genus Dromiciops; species Dromiciops gliroides. The sequence goes on from NC_057862.1 coordinate 576,316,514, forward strand.
TAATCTAGGGGATATGATTAAGTTCACCTTAACTTCTGATAGCTTTGTCATTTCTAAGGAGAAGAGGGACTCCTTCCCCAAGTTCTATATCCAAGGCTTTAACCTCTACTACCAAATACTAGTTCCGCAGTTCACACACACAGTGAATAGCAAAGAATCTCATTTATCCAAATGACAGCAAAACAGAAATCAGAGAAGGTATGCATAAGAGAATGTATACCAGACAATATACAGTGAAGGATCTCTCCTATTGGGAGCATGATAACTCTGCTCAACCAAGAGAGTGTCATAATCTCACCCATGGGGAAACTCCCTGAGTCTTACAAGTTGGGAATAGGTATATGATGGAGACTTCGAGCTCTACTCGTGCCTTCCCAGAATCTTTTCTTTCAGTAACTGGAAGTAAGGTTGGTCTCTTCCATCTTTTCTCTTGAAGCTGGAAGCCAGAAATGCCCAAAGCGACTCAACTCTGAAGACTAAAACTCAATGACTCCCGAGGGGATACTAATGAAGACAGAAGCTCTGTTGCTTCTGGAGAGGGCTGGGCATTCATCTCCACCAATAAGGAGAATCCCATATTGATCGGCTTTGAGGCAGAGGTTAAATTAGAAATGTATTTCTTCCCCCCATTCCCCCTCATCACCCCCCCAATCGGGGAGAGAGTGAACAAGGGGAGGAAGCTAGGATTGCAAAAAGAATCCAAAAAGGGTCATTTGAACATGTTTTTTTGAAATAGATGGAAACAAGGCCAGAAAAAAATCACATAAATAGGACAGCTTTGAAAATAACATGTTAATTATATTCTTAAAAAGAGAAGCCAGCTGTCCATTATTTGCTAGCATTTACATAGTACTTTAAGTTTTGGCACTTTGAGTAAAAGATTTACAATTTCATGCAAAATAATTAGATTGGGTTCTAGCTGGTAAAGAGATCAGGTGTTTTGCATCTCCTGTGGTTTCTGTGATCTTTTAGTCTTTTTTCCCCCTTTTTTTGCAGGGCAATGAGGGTTAAGTGACTTGCCCAGGATCACACAGCTAGTAAGTGTCAAGTGTCTGAAGCCTGATTCGAATTCGGGTTCTCCTGAATCCAGGGGCCAGTGCTTATCCACTGCACTACCTAGCTGCGATCTTTTAGTCTTTTCAATGGCCTATGAGATAATTATGGATTTGAGTCAGATTAAACTCTGAGGATGGGGTCTGGAATATACCCAGCCCTGCCCCAGTATAGTTAGTTTTAAAGTTTATTGCTTGTCAAATTCTCACCGTCTCCTTTAAGTTTTATTGCCAATTAACAGTATTTTTACTTCTGCTCAGTCTCCCCATTTGTCAGCTACATATTAGTTTTATCTGGAATCCATCATGTGTCAGAACCCCAGTCCCTGTTGAGTGGGTCGGGGAGTTTGCCCACCAATTCAATACTCGGGACTGAAGAAGAAAGGACAGGGTTCGGCACAGGATGCAGCAATTAAGTTGAGACCAGATGTTAAGTGACATGTCTCTTTTTCTCAGAGCAGAATCCCCTTGACCCTAGGGTCCCAATAATGGATTATTCTTTTATTCTTTATTCTATTTCTTTGATTTCCCAACATAGCCGAAGATAAATTTTAACCCTGTCATCCTTCTAAAATTAACACGACTACAAAACAATGCTGAAACACCTGAGTGACTCTTCCTGTTATTCAAATTGAATATCTTTAGAGATAGGGGCCAGGAGAGGGGAGTCAGTGGGAACTGTGAGATCTGAAACATCTGACTGTCACTCCCCTGTTCTCTCTTCCTTCGGTTTGACCTTGTTCCCTCTCCCCCTTTCCCCCTTGTTCTTGGAACACGTATGCATGTCTCCATACATTGATCAGGAGCTAAACACGCACCCTGGGTGAGACAGGCTTGGATGTTAGATTGGGAGCTCGCCCTAGTGTGCGTGGGAACTTCCCTTCTGACCAACATTCCTATAAAAGGTCAAGACATGTATTAGCTATCGCGACTCAGGCATTGAGTTTGCCCATTCCTGCAGGAATGTAATAAATCTGTCTCTGCTTGACTTGGTGGTCTCCTCGAGTTATTTGGGTAAACTGAGGCAGTTTGCCCCAAACAATGGGATTGATTGCTTTGCCTCATATCTGCTCCCAGATTTCAATACTGCCTCCATGTAATGATTCCAAAAATCTGTATCTCAAGTCTTAATTTCTCTCTTTACCTTCCAATTGCCCACATGACATCTGACACCTAAAACTGAACCTATCAAAAAGTGTACTGATGTTTTTCCCACAGTCACCTGTCTCAGGGCATAAACTTTTCCCACTTGTGACCTCTTTTTGCCTGAGATATTTACATAATCCTGGGTACATATGTATATAAAATAGGTATGCAAATCAAACATTTACTGCCAAATTTTTCATGACCCCCCCCCAATTCAGTTACTTGACCCCATATGGGGTCTCAATCCAGTTTAAGAAGCTTTGATCTCCCTTCCTTGTTTGTGTTAATGATAACTATTTTCTGAGTTAACTAGGTTCAAAATCTCAGGTAACACAAATCAACTTCTTTAATCAAGGATTTATCCTTGTATCTATCCACTCTTTGCTACTGCCAAGAACCTTATTTAACCAGTGGATTTTTCTTTATGCTATGCCTATTTTGCATTATTCATATCCTCTTTGCTCCAGCCAGACTGAACCAGTCCGTCATTATCTCATACCGATGTTTGGTTTCCATACATTTGCATGAGCCAGCCCTCGGGGCTGGAATGGACCTCCTCACATTTCCTGTGAAATAAATATTCATCTTTTAAGGCCTAGTTTGTGCTATTTTCTTCATATTCCTTCTCTCCTCAAATTTCTCATGCCACCATTGACCTCTCTCAAAATAGTATTTATATTCTAATTTCTGCATGTTTCATTTCTTCCCTACTCTCTCTCAACCCCCCTCTTATCACAAACTCCTTTGAGGGCAAGGGCACAGTCATTTCCTTTTAAACTCTTTTGCGATTTCTTACAATACTCCATTTCTCCTCTCTTTGCCTTTCTGTTCTGGCTGTCCCCCAAATCTGCAATGCTGTCTCTTTATATCCTCTTGTTATGGGCCCATAGCATCCCAGAAGTTCTCTAGTGCACATCAAAGAACCTTCTACTTGAGAAACTAAACCAAAGGACAGACATGCCTAGAGAGATAAGTGGAACCAAATCAGACTGAGCTACCTCCGGGGACCCCCACCCTTCATTCTAGTCTCCCTCAACCCTGGGGCGATAAGATTAGGTGTGGCTGCTTCCTTTGTGTCCTGAAGTGGTGACTTGAGAGATCTGCAGCCACCTCTCATCCAATTCCTCCAGGCACCACCAGTGGGGGATGGTCCTTCCTCACTAAAGGAACTTTCCACAGTCAGATGGTCACCCCCATCAGTCCTCTATAAAAAGTACCTGCCTGTCTCCTGCTCGAGGAGATTGGTATCTCAGAGCCACTCTCTCTGTGCCATGCCTTGGATTTTTCATGGTTTCCCTTCCCTTCCTGCCCGAAATAAATTACTATCTTATTCTAACTGCTTTTGTGTGCAAGAGGGTGTAATTCTTTAAAGAGGAATTCCTAAGGACCCCAAACTCCCCCACCCCATTTTGCCCATGACACTCTTTAAAATCTCTGGCTTTAAGACTTGTCACAAATGTCACCTCCTGCAGGCCTTTCCCTGTCCCAGCTAAGCTCTCTTAAGTTTACCTTCCACCTCCCCCTTTATCTTGTTGTCTACCCCGAGACAGCTTTGGGATAGAGAACTGGCCTTAAACACAACTAAATTATAGTTCCATCCTGAGCCATCCCTGACTGATCCTGGGCAAGTCATTCAATGTTTCAGTAATCTAAGTTGCAGAGAGGGTGCCTTCCTACATTGGTAGAAGGAATTTCCTCATCTGGAAGTCTCTATATATTATTGATGTGGGCTAGAATTTGGGGTCAAACTGATTGTGAGTCATCCCAAAAGAATTACAATACTCAGTGACTCAGTTTCCCAAATTTTATTGCAATACTATGGGTGACCACTGGGAGAGAACCAGAATATTGGAAAGGTATCTCTCGAATAGTGAAAGAAAAGACAGTTATATTTATAGTATGGACAAATTAATTATCAGTTTCATTATAATATTCTCCACCTACGGGTGTTACAAGGGAGGGTTTATCCTAATTGGGAGTTCCTGGGGTTCTTAAGCCAACCCCTGAGGTGGGTACCTTTTTCAGTGGAGGTGAATCTGGGGACAAATTTGGCTTTTTCTGTGCATGTCTCTTTCTGATTCCTATTTTCAAAACATCTCCATTTTTTTATTAGAATTTCTATAGGTTGTCTTTTTCCTTTATTGTTATTTTGACCTGACCCATTCTGGTCCATTATGGATGTTGATCATTATGGGTATGAGAACCTAACATAAGTTATCCATTAACTGCGATCTCACTCCCTTTTAGAGCTAATAATCTGTACTAGAGCTTGGGTCTTATATTTTTCTATTAACCCTTTTTTGCCTCCTACATCATTATATGTGTATATATGTGTACAGACACATACACATATATACATGCTCTTTTCAGCATTTAGCACAGAGCTTCACACATTGTAAGTTCATTAAAAAAAAGTTTGTATTTTTTTTTAACTTCACCATAATTTCACCCTAAGGAGCCTAGTTGGCACAGTAAGTAGAACATTAGTCTCATAATCTGAAGGGTGTGAGTTAGATCCTTCCATGAGGTCTCTGCAATTACTTTTAGGCAGCTAGGTATTACAGTGGATAGAGTCTGGAAGACCAGAGTTCAAGCCTTAGACACCAGCTGTGTAACCCTGGGCAAGTAACTTAATCCTGTTTGTCTCAGTTTCCTCATCTGTAAAATAAGCTGGAGAAGGAAATAGCAAACCATTCTAATACCTTTACCAAGAAAACCCCAAATGGGGTTACAAAGAACAGGACACAACTGAAATGACTGCATAACAATTTAACGCAGTGTTTCTCTGTCTTACCTTCTTATAGAGCCATTTTATATAATGGTGTTTGTAATTTTGTAGCATTCACATTTGATTTTTTCATGGTTCTTTCCATTTACATGGTTGTGGTCATTGTATATGTTGTTTTCTTGGCTCTGCGCAACTTCACTGCATCAATTTATATAGATCTTTTTATGCTTCTCTGTATTCATCATATTCATCATTTCTTACAGCAGACTTAATGTTCCATTATGCTCTTGGTTAGTCACTTCCCAGTTGATGGGCATCTACTTTGTTTCAAATTCTTTGCTAAAACAAAAATTGCTGAATTCGGTGTATGTAGCAACTTTCTTATTGTTTCTGTGACTTTTAAAAAGTATGAGATATAGTTTCTGGGTAATTAAATAGTTTTATTAATAAGCTGGCAGATTATTAATAAAAAGATGGTCATTTGGACATCTCTCAGGACAAAGACCCCTACTGGTGGTGGGGTCTCAGTTTATATACCCATCTAATTGTAGGAGGGCCATCACATAGCAATCAAATCTAATTGGTTAACATGATTTGGAAATGTGTTATATTAAAATGAAGTCTGGGGGCAGCTAGGTGGCTCAGTGGATACAGCACTGGCCCTGGATTCAGGAGGACCTGAGTTCAAATCTGGCCTCAGACACTTGACACTTACTAGCTGTGTGACCCTGGGCAAGTCACTTAACCCCAATTGCCTCACCAAAAAAAAAAAAAAATGAAGTCTGGGGGCAGCTAGGTGGCACAGTGGATAAAGCACTGGCCCTGGAGTCAGGAGGACCTGAGTTCAAATCCGGCCTCAGATACTTGACACTTATTAGCTGTGTGACCTTGGGCAAGTCACAACCCCAATTGCCTCACCCCCCCAAAAAAATGAAGTCTGGGGGTACATGATTTAAGTCACTCAACTCTTGATCAAGATGCTATCAAAGAAAGATTCTAGACCCCACCCAAGCTGATGGGGGCAAGATAGTTCCCACCTAGAACTGGTTCACATAAGCCAAACCTCATCAGTAAAGCCTTCAAGTATCTAGACCAAAACTTCTTAAACTGTGGGTTTTGACCCCATGTGGGGGTGTATAACAATGTAGGGGTTGTGAAAAATTTGGCAACCATAAAATGTTATGTATACCTATATACCCAGGGTAGTGTAAAAATTTTCCCAGGTGAAAAGGGGTCACGAGTGGGAAAAGTTTAAGAATCTCTGGTCTAATAACATGTCTTCTGTTTTCATGCTCCATAGATATTGACAATAGTTGTGTTTCTTCTCTTACTGTGTTTCCTGAGGGAGTTAGGGCCGAAAGAAGCCAAAATAAGCAATTTAGTGGGTCAGGCGTTTTTTTATGTGTGTTTTTTTTTGGGGGGTGGGGCAATGAGGGTTAAGTGACTTGCCCAGGGAATCCCAGTTAATACCTGTCAAGTGTTTGAGGCAGGATTTGAACTCAGGTCCTCCTTAATCCAGGGCTGGTGCTTTATCTACTGTACCACCTAGCTGTCCCATGCCAGGTGTTTTTTTTAGGACTGTTTGAAACATTAATATTTCGGACACATGTCAAAATATCACTTATTTAAGGAGGAAATAGACAAAATTATTATGCCACTAATGTAAACCAAGAGTCAAGATAGTTATCAAGTAATCTTATTGTAGTCAAAAGGAAGAAAGTCTTGTTAAAGCCCCATTTAATACAGATATACATAGTTGACAGGCAAAGGGAAACCCTTCTTTCAATTTTTTCCTTTCATGCCATCTCAGTTGCCTTAAACCATTTTTTTCCTCAATACCTTTTTAGGTAGGTGTTTTGTCAATGTCAGTAAATACTTATTTCAGATCTTTCTAACTTTTCAGTCTGAGGTTCAAATGTGGGCTGCTTTCTTTATCCAGATCAAGGACTTGAGGTCTACAGACTCCCCAAGGAATCTCTGGATAGATTTCAAGGGGTCTGTGAATATAAATGGGACAGGGGGGAATTACATCTTTTAAAACAAATCATAACTTTTGCCTGAAATTTTAGCATTTATTTCATTTATATGAAAACATTCTGAGAAGGAGTCCATGGGTTTCACAAGACTGCCAAAGTGGGGTCCATGATACAGAAATATAGGAATCCCAGCTCTAGCTTTTTTAAATTTTGTGCAGTCTTGGCTTTTCATATTTGCCTTCTCTGTCTTTTCCATCCTGCTTATCTGTTTATATCACTTTATCTCTCTAGCACAGGGGTTCCTAACCTTTTTTGCATAATGGACCACTTTTGTAGTCTCATGAAGCCTATGAACCCCTTCTCAGAATATTTTTTAAAAGCATAAAATAAAATGCATATAATTTCTTTCCTTTTTTTTTTTTTTGGTGGGGCAATGAGGGTTAAGTGAATTGGCCAAGGTCACACAGCTAGTAAGTGTTGTGTCTGAGGCTGGATTTGAACTCAGGTCCTCCTGAATCCAGGGTGCCACCTAGCTGCCCCATAAAATGCATATAATTTCAAAGGAAACCAATTACCTTTAAACATAGTCATCAAAATACTCCACAAGTTCATGGACCCCTGGTTAAGAACTCCTAATCTAGTCCAATATTCTTAGAGATGGGGGCAGCTAGGTGGTCCAGTGGATAAAGCACCCGCCCTGGATTCAGGAGGACCTGAGTTCAAATCTGGCCTAAGACACTTGACACTTAGTAGCTGTGTGGCCCTGGGCAAGTCACTTAATCCTCATTGCCCTGCACCCAAAAAAAAAAATAAATAAATATAAAATAAAATATGAAGGCTCTATTTTGCACTTTGAGCTTAAAAGTCTAATAGCAAAATAGCTGACCAAACCACAACATACTAAAGAGTTAATGGAACATTAACAAGGAACTGTCCTTTATTCTTCAGACCTCATTTCCTAGAACTTGGTGGAAACTGCTAGTTAATAAATAAACAGAAGAAGTTGTTATGAACTGAGAAAATACAGGAACATGGAAGAAGCACAATTCTAATTTTAGTACATTAAGGCAGAACACATAACAAGGAAATGTAAACATTTTTTGATTTTAATGTTTCTGTATAATAATGTACAAGGCCATCTCAAAACACTGAATGCCTGAGCTGCAGTCATAAGGCTTGTGGGGGCACACATGGGAAAAAAGATGATTTAAGCTGGTAATTTTGTATTTTTCTAGTGGAAATGCATAGGCTTTTTCTTTTTTTGTTGTTTTTTGGCGGGACAATGGGGGTTAAGTGATTTGCCCAGGGTCACACAGCTATTAAGTGTCAAGTGTCTGACCTCAGATTTGAACTCAGGTCCTCCTGAATCCAAGGCTGGTGCTTTATCCACTGCACCACCTAGCTGCCCCTGGCTTTCTTTTTTAAAATCCTATTTTTGTTGATCTTTTCTTTCTGTATCCCTTTATTTCCCAGAATAGCTTCCCCTATTCCTTAATTAGCAATGTCTCTCTTATAACGAAGAGGGGGAAAAAGTGTGGCAAAACTAACCAGCCTATCAATGATATCTGATGACATATAGGTATATAGGTTCTGTGGATAGGGTACTGGACTTGAAATGAAGAAGACTAAATTGTAATCCAGTTTTCATATAGCTTTAAGAGCTATGTGACCTTCACAAGTCACTTAATTTCTATTAGCCTCTGTTTCCTCATATGTAAAATGGGAACAATAGAACCTCTCTCACAGAGTTGTGGTGAGCATCAGCTGAAAGTAAAACTGACAGGCAGCTAGGTGGTGCAGTGGATAAAGCACTGGCCCTGGATTCAGGAGGACAAAGTCCAGCCTCGGACACTTGACGTTTACTAGCTGTGTGACCCTGGGCAAGTCACTTAACCCTCATTGCACCACCACCACCCCCCCCAAAAAAAAAGAAAAAGAAAAGTCCCGAAAGTGACACTGACTTCCTGGCTATTCCATGAGTGGAACACTATCCCTCTGCTCCACACATGCTAGTTGTCCCTCATGCCTGGAATGCTCTCCTTCTTTTGTGCTGACTGCTGGCTGCCCTCTCTAGCTTCCTTTAAATACCAATTCAAATCCCACCTTGTATAGGAATCCTTTCTCAACTCCTCTTAATCGTAGTGCCTTCTCTCTCAATTTTTTCCTATTTATGCAGTATTTAGCACCTACCTCCCAAAGTTGTGAGGATAAAATTACATTTGTAAAACAATCTGCAAATCTTAAAGTGCTATATAAATACTATTTTTAAAAATTATTATATAATTTTGGTAAATGTCTTCTATAATATAATAGAAGACTATTGGCTGATTGTCAACAGGAAACACTGGTGGAGGCTTTTGAACCACAGTATAAGGACTAGCCAAGGACAGAATTATCCATAGAATCAGACATAGCAGCCATACCTCTGGGGGATCTAATGTGCCTGTGCCAGTACAAGTTGAGGGAGTGATAGTTTCCAAACACAAAAACTACCTTTTGAAGAATTAAAAAATTTAGATATACAATAGCTAATGTCATGATGAAAAAGTTAATTGAAAATTAAATTTCAAATATTAATATCTAAATTAGAAATATAAAATTTAAGAAAAAATAAGCTCCAATAAAAATCTATGCACTTTTTGGTCATAACTATTTAAAACTTTTAAATATAATTATCTTGTCTCCTTCAAAACTGATTTTTTAATATGAAAAAATAAGTATTTTTTAAAAAAGTGATTGAGATCTCAGTTTTTTCCAATTAACAAGGGAAATGTAAACAACTGTTGGCCTTTTTTCAGGGAAAAATGAATAAAGAGGCTGCCTACCATTAAAAAATTTAAGTACTTAGTTTACCCTATCTATCTTAGCTTATCATGTGTTTCTCATTTCATGTGGCATTTCTGACTACAAAAATTTAAGACCCTTTTCTGGTTTTGTGCTTTATTTTAAGACAACTACATGACTAATATTAAATTGACAATATATACATATATACATTTATATATACACACATACATTCCTCTACATCTCATACATAAAGAAAACTCTTTTTAAAAGCAACTGTTGATGGTAAACAAGCTATTACTGGGAAATTCACTTTATGTAGTTTGAAGCTGGTAAACTTTTGGACCTTTTTTCAAGAGGTAACCTTGGTCATTTAGTGAACTGATAAAATTTTCAAAATCAGCAACCTGGAAGAGAAATGAAAATTCTGGGTAAGCAAACTATAAAACAAACTAAAATTCTTATGTGAAGTATATGTGAATATCTGTTCATACATCATTTCATTGGTATAGGTAACTATATCAGTGAAGAAACTCTACCAATGCAGCCTGCAGATGGACACCATTTGCTATTTATAGCGTTGGCTAGTTGCCTGGGTCACTGAAAGGCTAAGTGACTTGTCCAGGGACATAAAGCCAGTGTATAACAGAGGCAGGACTCACTCTGAATCTGAAGTACTGGATATGGCAAGTGAGAAAAGAAAGTGCTTAGTACAATGGACTTGTAGTCAGGGCTTTAATTCCCGTGGTCCAAAATTTACTAGCTGGCAGCTGTAGTGGGACCCTAAGAAATCCAAAAGATTCAAACCCCTTAGGCTAAGGGGTAAACAGCTCTCTCCCATCTCAGGAAGGAGGTGTGGTATAGAATGGCCCTAGTATACTGATGAGCAATGCTAAGGACTGCAAGATGATATATGCAAGATCTTGGATGGATGCTGCATATTCTACTGATACCCCATTATCAAAGCCCCCCCCCCCCCTTTAGTTATCTGGACCTAGTTTGTTTTGTTTTTCTTCTTGCTCTTGTAATTCCCTCCTAGGTTTTTGTTTTTTGTAATGCCCTTCCCTCCCTTTTGTCTGGTAAAAATACAAAAGACCTGTCTTCTCTTACTCCAGGGGGACAGTCACCAAGGTGATCTATTCCCTGGCCATATTTCTCCAAATAAATCTTTTTATTTTACAAGATTTGTGGTGAGCCTCCAATTTTTTGGGTGAACTAGCCTCCCGAGCCAGGCTGGAAGTTCTGCAGGTCACAGTAGCTAGTCAGGTACTCTCTCAGAATCTGTTTGCTCACTAGTGAAATGGGGATAGGAACACCTGTAGTACATTGTGTTTTTTGAAATTTTAACTATTGCTATTGGCATGGACAACAGTTTGGGGTAAGCATATTATTATTTTATTAATATTATACCAGTAAATAGTTGACCATGTGTCTCCCTAATTTCTCCTGGTATCAGGCCAAATGGTAGAGAAAGCAAGGAGAGAGCATCAGCATGCTGGTTAGTGTGAGCAGGAGAAAAGACCCATGCTGTCCTAAGAGACAAAATGTGTTCTTCTCAAGGAGAGAGCTCAGAAGATCCATTTGACCTACCAGCCCTTGAGAAGACCCATGCTGTCCTAAAAAAAGCCTTCCTGGCTTCTTCCAAGAGTTTTCATCCTCTTTTGATTGAGGCAGGTCATTCATTATACATTGATCAAAGCTAATTGGTTAGCATCATTCAATTCCATTGGTTGACATGATTCAAGATGGTCTACATTAAAATGAACTCTAGACATGATATCAGGGAAAAGAATACAAAAGACCCTCACTCAAGTTGCCCAAGGCAAAGTCCATTATCTAGGTGTGGTTTAATCCCATCAGTCCTTCATAGATCTAGACAAAAGAACCCATCTCCATTTCTTTTGTTCCCTTGGGTTGGTCCCAGATGAGATTTGATGAAGTTTCTCAAGGAGAACAGGACTTTCTGGATGAGGATAGGAGGGAGAACAGATCTCTGGGTCTCCAAAAAAATCCATTATTAATAATTATTTTCTCATAACACCTACCTTTGCTTACTGTGAGGGTTGATGTAGGGGGCAAAAAAGGGTTAACAGAAAAACCCAAGACCCAAGCTCTAATTCAGCTATTAGCTCTAAAAGGGAGTCAGACCCCAGTTAATGGATAACTTATGTTAGGTTCTCATACCCATAATGATCAACATCCATAACGGACCAGAAAGGTTCAGGTCAAAATAACAATAAAGGAAAAAGACAACCTATAGAAATTCTAATGAAAAATGGAGATGTTTTGAAACTAGCCATGGGAATCAGAAAGAGACATGCAGAAAAGGCTAAATTTGTCCCCAGATTCACCTTATAACATGTAAACCCCCAAAACAAACCTCCACTGAAAAAGGTACCCACCTCAGGGGTTGGCTTAGGACCCCAGGAACTCCCAATTAGGATAAGCCCTCCCTTGTAACACCCCAAGGTGGAGAATATTATAATGAGTAGGACAGGCCCTCCCCTGTACCTCCCCAAGGTGGAGATTATTATAATGAGACTGATAATCAATATATCCATACTATAAATATAACTGTCTTTCCTTTCCTTATTCGAGAAATACCTTTCCAATATTCTGGTTCTCTCCCTGTGGTCACTCACAGTATTGCAATAAAACTTGGGAAACTGAGTCACTGAGTCTTGTAATTCTTTTGGGATGACTATTAATTTGACCCTAAATTCCATCCCACATCAAGGGTGAAATGAAATAATGTATGTAAAATGTTTTGCAAACTTTAGAAGTGATTGATAAATGTTATTATGTATAATATCTTAAAGCTATGTGGTAAAAATTATTTGTGGTAGAGATTAATATTTCTGTTTTTAGCTAACTCATTTGGGAGGGGCCACACCTGGCCCACCCCGAGGTTTCATGTGCTACTGAGCTCAGAAAGGCAGTTTTTGAAGGACCTCCCCTTTTGGGGGAGGAGAGATTGAACGCTTGCTGAAGGGAGGCAGGCTGCTTCCAGAAGGCAGTCTTCTGGAACTCGGTCTTTTTCCTCCTGGGCCCTTGCGCTGGCGGTGCATGTTTGTGGCAACTGCAGTCTGGGTGGCACACAAGCAACCTTAGACTGGCGGGCTGTTCGGGTGTTTGGTGAATTTAATTACGGAAAACCCTAATAGGCTAAGTTTAGACTTAAGAGCATTTCTCTGTATTTCTATTTTCCTATTTCCTTATCTTTGATTTTTTATTAGTTTCACCTTTGTTGTTTAATTAATTCCCAAGTAATAAAATCTGATCCTTTTGTGAACTAAAGCTTAGAGGCTCCTTTCTTATTGGCCTGGGAGAAATATCTACAAGGGCAGTTCAGAGCAGAGGGAGAACCTAAAAGGTCCCTCATATTTCCAGGACCCCAATATTAAGGTGTCACCCAAATTACGCTCCGTATATCAAATTTTGGCCCTTACAGTTAAGAAGTAGAGGAAAGACAGCCAGCCTGAGAGTGTTAAAGACCTGGATGCAAGCACTGCCTCTGACCCATAATGGTTTGTATGATATTAGGCAAGTCTCTTAATATCTTAGTAACCCATTCAGTTTTCTAGGACTATAAACTTGCAAGAAGGTACCAATGCACATTGGTGAAGAGCTTCCTCATTGGGAGTTCCCTATGCCAATAAAATAGGTCTGGTTCCTTCCCCCTTCCCTCCCACCCCCAAAAAAACACTTTGCAAACTTTAAAGCACTGTATAAAAAATATTACCTGAATGTTTAGCTCTTTAGAAATCTGTCGAAGTTGTTGATATTGAAATATATTATTATAGGTTCTTTCTGCAATGGTGTTGAGAGCAGAAATGAACCTTTTTGCTGCTGACCTGTTGCTCATTCCAGAACCATGTTGGGAACGCTCAAAATCCAGATTTCCAAATTCATCTGAGTAAGTTCCTAGCATACTAAAAACAAAAGAAATTTGATCAATATGGTAGGGATAAAGAAATTTAGTCATAAACCTTTAGACTAAAAGACCACATCTTTTAAAAATGTTTTTTTTAACTTAAACACCAAATAAAATTAGCATTTCCATATAAAAAATAAGACAGAGAAAGAGGGTTTTGCATGAAACTATAAATCTTGAGTTTCAAATATATAATTTCAATAGGCAACTTTCCAGGTTATCCTATTTGTCAAAGTTTTCCTCTGATTTTCCTTCTCTTTTATTCTGTGTTAAAAAGTTTCAGTGGCCTCCAACCACCTCCCCAACTGAATTAAAAAAAAAAATTCTTGTACCATAAGGTCAAGAATCACAAGGAAAATAATGAAAAAAGTGAGAAGACAAGGGGGTTTGGTAATACCAGATCTCTATACTATAAAACATTAATCATCAAAACCAATTTGATACTGATTAAGATATAGACTGCTTACTGGATTGGACCATGTGTGCAACATATAGAAGCAAATTAACATAGTAGCCTAGTGTTTGATAAACCCAAAGACCCCAGCTACTGGGCTAAGAATTCATTATCTGTGAAAAACTGCTAGGAAAACTAGAAAACAATAAGGCAGAAAAGTGTAGAACTTCATCTCAGATTGTACACCAAGATAAGCCCCAAATGGATTTATGGATTAGACATAAAGGGTAACATCATGCACAAATTGGAGGAACAAAGAAGGAATTACCTCTTAGATTTAGGTATAGGGGAATAGTGCATGACAAAACAAGAGATTGAGAAGATCACATAAGATAAAGTGGACAATTTTGATTACATTCAAATCAAGTTTTTACACCAATAAAATCAATGTAGCTTGAATTAGAAGAGAAAAAAAACGAGAAAAACATCTTTGTAACAAGCTTGTCTGATAAAACATCTCATTTTCAAGGTATATAAGGAACTAAAATTTATAAGAATACGAGCTATTCCACAACACATAAATGGTCAGAATATGAACAGTTTTCAAAGTAAAACAACTAAGCTATCAACAGCCATATGAAAAGAGACTCTCAATCACTAATAAAGAAATATAGATTAAAGCAACTCTGAAGTTCTACTTCATCTCTATCATATTGCCTAAGTGGTGACACCTCCCCTCCCTCAAAAAAAAAAAAAAGGGGGCAGGAGTGGCAAATGTTGGAGGGAAGACAAGCTCACTGATTAAATGCTGGTGGAACTGTGACAGTCTCACCATCCTGGAAAGCAATTTAGAACTACACCCAAATACATTTTGACCTCATGATACTAGTACTAGGTCTATACCTCAATAAGTCAAAAAATAAAAATAAAATAAAAAAGGAAAAGGGCCTACATGTACAAAATATTTAGAGTGGCTCTTTTTCTACTGGCAAAGAATTAGAAACTCAGGGAGTAACAATAAATTGAGGAATGGCTGAACAGGTTGGGGCTCATGAATGTAATGCTATTTTGCTGTAAGAAATGATAAAAAGGGATGATTTCAGAGAAATATGGTAAGACATATGAATTAATGCAGGGTGAAGTGAGGAGAACCAGAACAATTTATAACATGGTAAAGAGAAACAACTTGAAAGACTTAAAACCCTGATCAATGGAATAATGAATCAAGATTCCAGAGGACCAATGATGGAGTATTCTATCCACTGGGAGGTACTGGACAGAGGTGAGAGACTTAAGGTGCTAAATGAGACACGGCCAGCCATTTCATTTCCCACTCAGCTGCACTCCTCTGGACTTCTCCACCCTACCCCAAGATCACTTCAGCCCTGAACTTGCACCTTGTTAATACTTTGCTACTGGGGCCCTTCCCTGTAATTGGAGGGCAGAGAGCTCTCTCCATCCAGGACTTCTGTTTTAAGGAGGGAGTTGAGGCCATCCATATCTTCATTTCCCACCTGACTCTACTCCTCTGGACTTCTCCATCTTGCCTCTGTGCTGAGCACCCTCTCTCTAATACTGCTTTTCAGTTGCCTTTTGTATGCTCCCCCCAGCTCCCTTAGATTGTAAGCTTTTTATCTTTCTTTGTCTCACCAGTACTTCACAAACAGTAGGACTCTTAATAAATGTTTATTGATATGGCCAGTTTGAAAAGTCATTTTGCTTAACTACGTATATTTGTTACAAGAGTGACTTATTGTGAAATTTGAATTAAGTATTTGGTCATAGGCTATAAGTAGGTCAGTTTTAAGTAAAAATATTGTACAGAAAAGTTAAAAAATACAAAATAAACATGAATTAAAAAAAATTTAAGGAGAATAATACTGAACATACCGTATGTATGACAAGATATTTTTAAAAAATAACCATGGAGGGGGCAGCTAGATGGCGCAGTGGTAAAGCACCGGCCCTGGATTCAGGAGTACCTGAGTTCAAATCCGGCCTCAGACACTTGACACTTACTAGCTGTGTGACCCTGGGCAAGTCACTTAACCCCAATTGCCTCACCAAAAAACAAAAAAACAAAAACAAAAAAAACCATGGAGTAGCATGTTGTAGCGTGCCTTAAATGTCCATATTGTCCCTGGATCAAGAGGCTGAGAGATGTTGTGTTAGGTGGCAGGTAGACAACTTCAAAGTGGAATTCATGGGGTTCTGGGTGGCCAGGAGCATTGTCCAGAAGCAGTAACACTTCCGCCACAAAACACTAATGACACCATTTAATTTCTTATGCCAACCCAGGATATATTGAAACCTTGATGGGGAGAATCATGATATGGAAGGGATAATTGTACTGTACAGATTTTTATTTGGATATTTCAAAATCTGCTGTTATCCACTTACTGTTCAAAAAGTAAATGTTAAAGGGGCAGCTAAGTGGCGCAGTAGATAGAGCACCGGCCCTGGAGTCAGGAGTACCTGGGTTCAAATCCGGCCTCAGACACTTAACACTTACTGTGTTAAGCTGTGTGACCTGGGCAAATCGCTTAACCCCAATTGCCTCACCAAAAACAAAACAAAACCAAAAAAAAAGCAAATGTTAAGACTAGCATTGCAAAGGTATTAATTCCTTTAAAGGTATTCACCTATTAGATTTCAGGATGCTGCTGTCTTTTGACATTTAATGCCACGGCTTTCTTCTTGGTGGCTTTATACTCAGTATAGAGAAGATCAAGGTACTCATAAGTATTGCCTTTGTTCTTGGTTGTACTTGAGCTCTAGATTCAAGCTCAAAGATTTAGTTTATATTTTTCCTTGGTGTAAATTAAGAATTTCACACTTATTGAGTCCAAATGACATTTGGCACTGGAAAAAGCTTGCAAGAAGAAGTGGTTTAATGAACTTTTCAGTGAAACTATGTACCTTAATGTCATCCACGTATATCAATTGATTAATATGATGTTTTGGTCAGATTTCTCTTTGCTTTGACCATATTTAGTACTATTTAATAGGGGTGATGATGGTTTTAGGGTTATGTAGAACCATAATGGACTTAAAGTGTCTCCCCAAAAATGTCATATTTTATATAAATTATTGTACTGGTGGCATGTTTTAAATAGAAAAAAGTTTTCTTATAGATAGTTATTAAAATAATT
This sequence comes from Dromiciops gliroides, assembly GCF_019393635.1. Lineage (NCBI taxonomy): Eukaryota > Metazoa > Chordata > Mammalia > Microbiotheria > Microbiotheriidae > Dromiciops > Dromiciops gliroides. The sequence goes on from NC_057862.1 coordinate 576,333,680, forward strand.
TTCATAGAAATACAATGATGGGGAGAAAAGACAGGTACATATAAGTCAACCTTTTAATGACATCAAAATGTCGTTATTTCATTTATTATCATTTCTTAGCTTAATTTAAAATTCTAATCTTACCTGTACTTCATAATTTCAACTATGTCCTCTGCATCTTCTTTGGTTACTTTTTCCCTTAATTCCAACCTTGTCCGAGCCTTCAACAAAATACATAGTTCAAGTTAATATATTTTCCCTTCTTAGAATAATAGATTCTGTCAGTAGAGTTGGTTACATTTTATGCAATACGAGGGGCAGCTAAGTGGCACAGTGGTTAAAGCACCAGCCCTGGATTCAGGAGGACCTGAGTTCAAATCCAGCCTCAGACACTTGACACTTACCCTGGGCAAGTTATTTAACCCTCATTGCCCCACCAAAACCAAAACCAAACCAAACATTTTATGCAATACACATATGTTAAAGGTGTATTTATTACAATTCCAAACATCTTAGCTTATTATAGGCTGGAAACTGATTGTCCAATATTATTATAGTAACAGTATGACACTTCCACTGAAGTCCCTTTACATCCCACTCTAAGGGGCTTCATTATAGTGTGAAAATGACCCTGTGTTATCAAAGGCTATGGAAGAGTACAGGGGGTGGCAGGTTTACTAACGTGGAAAGGTGTCAAGTTTGAAAACAATGGTTTATAATGTTTCTTGTCAGTGGATTAGCCTAGCTAAAGTCAAAGAAGCTCATCAGAAGTTGACAAGTAGATGATGAATTTTTGAGCCCCAGGAATCACAAATATAGTCTGCTATGGTGTGGAAGTATTCTGAACTGCATCAGGGGAGAGGGGCAGTCTCATGGATAAAGCTACAGACCTTTGAAGTTCTTAAGTACAAAAACACTGAAGTATAACATGGAGAATGCAAGAAAAAGTATTTTTAACTGAATTACTTTGAAGTTAAGTTCTTAGTAGTCTCCCTTGTGTTACTTTAAGCAACACCAACCAACACAAGGCCCTAATTCTTTTTTTTTTTTTTTGCAGGCAATGGGGGTTAAGTGACTTGCCCAGGGTCACACAGCTAGTAAGTGTCAGGTGTCTGAGGCCGGATTTGAACTCAAGTACTCCTGAATCCAGGGCCGGTGCTTTAACCACTGCGCCATCTAGCTGCCCCAACAAGGCCCTAATTCTTAAAATGATAAATTTATTTTTTTATTATCAGAAGTATAAACCTTCCATTTTCCATGTTAGAACTGTCAAGTTTTAGATTAGAATAAAATACTGGACCTTCTTAAGCTATAATATTCATGTGTGTGTGTGTGTGTGTGTGTATAAATATAAAAAAAAAAACCCTTTTGGTAGTTTGGAATTCTGGAATACTTTATATCCTTTTCCTAGATACTTCAAAAAGTTATGGTTCTGTCAAATTTTCACAGAATGCTCTATAGTGAATCAATCAGCAGTCCTGCTGGCTAGAATGAACTCGCAATAGTGGAAGACACAGAAATTGGTTCACCAGCATGGTGGTTTTATGTGTTCAATGGACCTACTAAGGGATTTATATCCCTTATTTTCTGATTGTACATGAAGTATCCAGATGCCTGTTCACAAAGGACACCAAATCTGCTTTTAAAACTAATATAGTACAGCAAAGCTGTAGTAAAACTAAAGAAATAAAAACTATTAAAATATTTACAACTGAAAATAACCTCTGTCAGACGAATTAGTGACTCCAACTGCCTTGTGGTAATTGGTGTACCATTTAATCGTTGAGTCTGTTTCCGAAGCTCAAGATAAAAATCTTGAAGAATTTGAGCAGCTTCTGGAGATAACTTTGGATGAACATATTGCCGAGAATATCCAACATACTTTCTCAATAAATGATGTGGAATTGGATCTAAGTTTTCTCCAGGAGAAACCTAAAACAATCAAATATATGGATTATAGATGTTTAGATAAAACAAAGATTTTTACTAAAAACTATCAAATATTTAAAAATTTCTAGCTAGTAAAGTCTTATAATGGAGATTTAGAATCTCAAAATCTGTTTAGTTTGATTATTTTGGGTGAAACTGATATTGGCCCTACTCCTCACACAATATGTGAAATAAAGGGATAGATAGAGCATGACAAGTATATGTAACATAAATGCAATATAAAAAATACATATGTTAATTTCTCACATCTAAACATGAAGAGAATAAAAAGACTGAGGAAAAAATATATTCATGAGGAAATGTTTACCTTAAGTCTTTCTGATAAAGGTTTATCAGAAACAACTTCAAGCAGAGAGGTGTTTGAATCCTGACTGCTCAAACGAGACACGGTGGCACTTGCGACTGTTTTCCTCTTTCCAGCTCTTATTGCCATCACATGTTCAGAAAGTAAATGATCATGATCCTCATTTGGGGTGTCCAGTAGGATAAATACCAAATCAAATCTGGATAACAGAGCACTCCCAATTCTAGAAGATATATAAACAAAAAGAAACAAGAAGTAGAAAATATACAAACCTGTTTCCTCTATTTATTGCTCAGAAATTCCAAATAAAATTGAAGAAATAAAATTTTAAGTTAACAAAAGAATGAGAAATTTCATCTTTAAGATCAATTAGCAAATATAGCATTATGTCCCAGGTGAAGGTCAGGAATTCCTGACAGATAGGCCATAGTGGCTCATGAAGTCTTCTTTTCCTATTTGATATACTAGTGAAATTCCTTCTCTCCTCTTCTGTACTTATTACTACTTTGCTCCCAACATTAGACTTTCCTTGGAAGGACCAGTGGTCCCTACTCAAATATCAACTTTCACCATGTCTTTTTCCTGCTCATCTCTTAATAGGTTGGTGAAGTAGCCCTTTTCAGACTATCAAGTGCATCATTGAAGTCAAAAATCCACCATTTGGAAAAAAATACCTAAATATAGTTGGTCATAAAATGACCTTTATTAGAAGAAAAACTTGCCATTTTATTGAGTCATTAACTGTCAATACTTACTTTAAATTTTCAGAAACAGTTTTGGCTTTATTATAGTGTCCCCCAACTGGGTTTGCTGCAGCAATAATTGAAGTTCTTGCTGGGAGGCTGCAGACAATGCCAGCTTTAGCAAGGCTAATGCTTTGCTGTTCCATAGCTTCTAGCAGAGCTTGATGCTGATTCCCCATCTTATCAAATTCATCTATTCCACAAATACCTGCGATTAAAGTAAAGTCCTAGATTAAAGGAATAACTGATAACATGGCATTTCACTTAAACAATATAAGAAAAACTAATAAATAAAAACATATCATTAGATCATTTTTGGTTTTTACCTTGATCACCAAGTACCAGGGCACCAGCTTCTAATGCAAAGTCTCCAGATGCACTATCTTTTGAAAGTGTGACAGTCAAGCCAGATGAAGTAGTTGTATTACCACAAACATAAACACCACGTGGGGCAACATTACACACTGCCTAAGGAAAATAAGGTAAGGCCACTAAAATAAAAGAAAAAAGTGAACACACCAAAAATATCATATTTTGTGTCATCTTTGAATTCTCAAACCTTCCTTCATTATTGATTAATTACTAATTTCTTTTGATTCTACCTTTATATATCTCTTACAAATATCAATTCCTCTCCATTCCCACTACTCCCACCAGTTTTGGTTCCTGATTATCTCTATCCAGGTCTATTACTGGTCTCCCTGTCTTAAGTTTTCCCTCTACTAATCCATCATTTTGATGATAGAATATTCTCAAAGCAAAGCTCTGATCATGCCTTCATTCAGAAACTTTGAGAAATGTCAAAATTGCTTGCTGAGAAAAGTCTTAATTCTAGCTAACATTCAAAAACATTCTACACTAAAAGATTTGGTTGGGGCAGCTAGGTGGCACAGTGGATAGAGCACCGGCCCTGGAGTCAGGAGTACCTGAGTTCAAATCCGGCTTCAGACACTTAACACTTAACCCCAATCGCCTCACCAAAAAAAAAAAAAAAAGATTTGGCTGCAACATGGCTTTTCAGCCCAGTTACTTCTTTTCCCCAGCCATATTAATATTAGCTATTATCTGAGCATGCCCTATTTGTTCTATCTGGAATATTTTCCCCACCTATTCAATTTGTCAATCTGTACATATTCTTCAAGGACTAGTTCAAATGACAACTTCACCATCAAGCTTTCCCTGACCTCCATTTTAGGAAATAATCTTCCCATCTTCTGGATTCCTATGCTTTAGTGGATACCTACTTCAGAACCATTTCCAATCCAAGATGCCCTCTGGGACCAAAGAACTCTTCTATCTCCTGCCCTCTAGGGTCTTGTCCAGGAATAGTCACCCCCACCTCCTTACCATGCACCCATACGTCTATCTGCGACTGCCTCCTGTGAGAGCCTCCTGGAGTCTCAAAGGACACAACATTACTGCTTGTCAGAAGGCTGAACTTCAAGCAAAGATCTCAGTATGATCTGATCTTGTGCTAATCTCAACAGTCTTTTTTCCAATCACTTGGACTCACTGCTAAATTGCTGGCATGGTCTCATCTTCTCATAGTCTCCCTATCCCAGTGATTCTGAACCCCAGGCTGCCACTGTACAAAACTCAATTCCCTACCTCTTCTACCTTAACCTTCTCTCTTCCTCCTCCTATTCTGTCCCACCCTGGATCTATCTGTTCCCATACCCTCTGGAATACTTTCTCCATAATTCACAAACTTTTATCTTAACTGCCTCCCCCCAACCCCCACTCCATGTTCTAGCCCTCATAAGGACATGGCTGATTGGAAGACATTTCTATTGACACCTTTTCTAGTCCTGGCTATAATTTCTTTCACAAAACAAATAAAATGATGGCGGTGGGGGGGTATTAACAGCTGATGGAATGGTCTAAGACCTCTTGAAGCACTTGGTACTTGAGGTAAGTCTTAACAATTCAATCCTATATTAAAGGCTTCTATTCCATATGGAAAATGATAGTTTTAAGAGATAATTATACTTGCATTTTACAAGTAAAATCTCTAAATATTATGTGATCACCTACTTGTAGCATCTGACTCTTTCCCAATCCTGGATCTCCAACCACTAGGACGTGTGGGTCTCCTCGAACTGGAATTCTATTTTTGTCATCCACATATTTCTGGCAACCTCCAAAGAGTGCTAATGCCAAACCAGCTTTAACAAGCTATGGTTTAAAAAAAAAATTGGTCAGAAATGAGGCAAAGAATTAACAATTGCTTCTTACCTGCTACTTCCTTCTGAAATTCTATTTTGAAATTATAACAAGAGCTCATTTCTTGCACTGCCTAATTTTCTGAAGGTGACTTCTACTAAGACTACCCTATAAATTTACAACATTAATTTATGAAGGTAATGACTCAGGTGACTACATATGAGGGGAAAAAATCTAATCAATAAGCATTTATTAAACACTTAGTATGTGCCAGGGCACTGTTAAGTGCTGGAGATACAAAAAGGGGCAAAAGGGACCTTGCCCTCAAGGAGCTTACAATCTAATGGGGAAGACAACATGCAACAAATATATACAAAGCAAATTATATACAGGATAAAAAAGAAATAATTAAAATTAAATATTCATGCCAATTAAAATCAGTTATTTTTATATATCTGACTATTTTACACCTATTTTCAAAATTCTTCAGAAGTCACATTTACTAAATGAAGACAACAGATTTTCATATAAAAATAAGAACAAAATTAAACAATGTATATAATACTTACTTCATGACCAAAAATTACAGGGCAAAGTGAGCTGAAAAACAAAAAGAACTAGGTTTGAAATGCTGTCAAACTTTATTATCCTTTTTTTTCCATTTAACTATCTATTAAGGAATATTCACTTTGTATTTTTTAAAAATTTACTAAAAAAATTTCAGCAACTTTTACTCTAACTCTTAAGTTCCTAAAGTTCTTTCTTGATATTCTTCCTAATCTAAAAATAAGAATATTTAAAATATATTTCAAGTCTGCACACAGTCAAGGCATTCAGTATGCATTTTAATTAAGTGAACTATACCCACTACTAAGCCTTTTCCAGGACTAGGCTTTAAATTGTTTTTTGGTTCTAGAACATATGTAAATGAAATTTAACATGAATGTGTATGCTGGACGTATCTGTTCTGATAGCTAAGTTACTGGGGAGGATTAAATGATCAACTGGATATATATAACAATATAGTGAAGATGATAGAAGACGACATACTTCAACTGAAGATGGAGGACTCTATAAGCAAAACTACATATGAATATGCAACAGTGAAGATGCAACCTGTTTCTGTTAGAAAAACAAGATATGCAATATGGTCTAGCAGTTGGAATGCTTAACTTTGAGTCAGGCAGACCAATGCTGGAATACTGCCTCAGATACTAATTGTGTGATGGAGCAAGTTATTTAATCTCTGCCTGCTTCCATTTCTTCATCTATAAGATAAAAATAATAATAGCACCTACCTCGCAGGGTTGTTGTGAGGGTAAAATGAGGTGTTTCACAAATCTTAAAGAGCTATATAAATGCTAGTGACTATTATTATAATTACAATAAGCATCAAGAATGCCAGTTGTATCAATTTTTATTAAATTTTATTATATATCTGCCCCCCATTTTAACATGTAACCATTTATTGCCTATTCTATTCCAACATGACTGGCAGTCCATAGCTCATTTTGAAGTTTCAAAGAATGTGAGTAGGAAGGGCTAGAATTGAAAGAAAGTGGGAGAAAAGCCATACAATTGTCATACTCACTTAAAAAAAGCAAAGTCACATAACAGAAAAATCAATCTATGTCAGAATTTCTGACCTTCTACAATAATATCATGAAAGAATGGAACAGTAGAAAGAGCACTGGATTCAAGTCCTGTCTTTGTTATTACTTATTATAACCTTGGGAAAGTTCCATAAAACTGTTATCTAATCTGAAAAATGAAGGGTTGAAATAATCATCTCTAAGGTCTTTTCCAGATCTAAATCTATGATCCTGTAGTCTTAGGCAATTAATTTGACTTTTCTAATGCTATTTTTTTATCTTTAAGAGGACAATAATGCTCATATTGTGGGAATTAATTAATATGTCTAAAAAAACACTTTGTAAACATAAAATACAAAATAAATGTGAACTATCACTAAATAAAATAAAATTAACAAAAATATCATTAGATAAATATGACCTAAGAAGAGCCATAGAAATACAATGCTAAATGTTTATTTATATAGAGGGGTATGGGAGAAGTAGAGAATAAACTGCAGGCTATTTCAGGTCCTGAGCTAGATTCTTCCAGTTCCTATAATAACAATAGTATCCTGGCAACTATAACTATAGCTCAGAGACTAATTTCTACTTTTTTCAGTTTTTGTGACTTTCTTATTCAGAGTGGTATCTTTGAATGTTTAAGAATAAATAAAAATTGAAGAGCTATGTGGCAAAGTGTAGCATAGTAGAGTACTGGACTTAGAATCAGAAAGACCTGAGTTCAAATCCTGCCTCTGATACTTAGTTGCTTGCAGGGTTTGGCAGTCTTTTAACCTTTCTGAGGGGCACAGTTTCCATACTTGGTGTACTATCAGTGTGATAGTGAAGATTTATGAATAATGGTGAATTATCTAATTAATATTTCAAATTCAGAGAAAAGAGATAACAAGGATCCAAAGCACGAAATCAAAGTGAATAATAGGGTATGAGAAGACTAACTATGTTCCTATAACAACAATCCTTTGCATGTTCAACTGACTTTCTAGAATGCAGAGTTCAAGTAATAACAGCTAAAATTCATCCAATGCTTTAGGATTTATAAAATGCTTCATGTACATTTTCTCATTTGCTCTTCACAACAAACCTGTGGAGTAGGTACTAGTATTATTTTTTTGTTTTGCTTTTGTGGGGTAATGAGGGTCAAGTGACCTGCCCAAGGTCACACCGCTAATAAGTGTCATGTCTGAGGTTGGATTTGAATTCAGGTCCTCCTGAATCCAGGGCTAGTGCTTTATCTACCATACCACCTAGCTGCCCCTAGGTACTAGTATTATTATCTCTGCTTTACAGATGGGGAAAATGAGACTTAGAAAAGTTAAATGGCTTGCTCATAGTTGTATTTGCTACTATCAGAAGTGGGATTGGAACCTAGGTTGGTGGCACTTGGCGCCAAGTCCAGGGCTCTCTTTCAGAAAGACAACAAAAATGGAAATGACACTGCAAGGCAGGACAGTAATGAAACACAATCACTAGTTCAATAAGAGATCTATTTTATATTATAATGAACTTTAAACATTTAACTTAATTTAAGCATTAAAATAAATACTCATCCATACTTGACAATAAGCTTAAAAAGGTTTTCTTCAGACTGAATCTCTTGGATAGCATAAAGATCTTTCAGTGAAAACTCCATAGATGTTCCATAATTTGCCCCATCTTCAGAAATTTTTGTTTTTTGTCCTTTGCTATTGCTGACAGAATTTGCTTCAATGTATAAGAGGAACATGCATTTGTCATTTTTATTTCGAGAACCTGAAAAATTAAAACAATTAAAATCTTTCCTTTATTCAAGTTATAAAATCAAAAGACATAACAAACTACAAAAGTAACTTTAAATAAAAGTAAATGTTACACCTTTGTAATAAACACTATGTGTACAATCTAGAATTTGACAATTAGATTTGGAAATATCCCAATCCCTAATAAAAAGTGGATAGAAGATGAATAGCTACTGAAGGATAAGATAGACTAGCTATTTTTAAAACACGAAAAAGCAAAATTCATGCTATACCTTCTTCACTATTTGATACTTTAACAATTCCTGTAATGGTGACTATGTCTCCTGGGACACAGCTATCTACAAGGTCCTGAACAAGTTCACATTCTATTGTTCGAGGAATCCGGCCTGCTTCTCTTTGGTCATCTGACATCAGCTCCTGAATTCTACAAAGACAGCAATGTACAAATTCATGGAAATATTGATTTAGCTGCTTCTTTTTTTTTTTTGATTTAGCTTCTTTCACATATTAAAAATTCAGTCACCAAATATTAAAGTATCCCTTAACATGGAGGTAAACTAGGCATTGCATATAGTAGTAAAAACACAATTCTATACCATTCTTTCCATTTAAATAGTGAGTCTAAAGCAAAGTCTATATTTTTGAATTATAAGCATGATCTAAGAACCATGCATGTAGGTGCTTTTTCCACTCATGCAAACTGTAGTCCTTAAAATGGTTTGTAATGCCTTAGAAAACCAGCTTCCTCAGGTGTTGTAGTAAATGTGTGTGTGTGTGTGTGTGTGTGTGTGTGTGTATTTCACCCACTAATTTTAACTTCTATTAATGAGGCCTTTTAAACTTAGTGAGGCAGATGACAAACAGTTCACCAGACTTATACTCCAATCATTCAAGAATTTATTAAGTGACTACTATTTGTCAGATGCTGAAGATATAAAGACAGTCAAACTAACTCACTGGTTGAGAGGTAAAAGAGTTGGCCTATCCCTTGCTCCTCATTGTCACTTTCAGGTTCTTCCTGTAATAGTAACCTCTGCTTCTCGGGAATTCACTCAATCTGTAACTACCACCTAATGAAAATTCTGGTAGCTACTATCAGCTTTTTTCCTCTAAAAATTCAGCGCCTGGCTCACAATCCTGCACTCCTTACTTCCAGCCTTTATTTTAGGAGGCCTAGAAAGATAGATAGATAGATAGATAGATAGATAGATAGATAGATAGATAGATAGATAGATAGATAGATAGATAGATAGATAGAGACAGATAGATATTGATATTCTCTCTGGCACCCTAATCTGACAGTACTCTCTCTTTTTCCTCCTCTTACCTCTCTGATGATTCCTTCTCAGTCTCTGGATTTTCGTTCATTTCAGATCCATCAACTGTGGGTGTCCCAAAGGGATTTATCCTGTGCCCTCTTCCCTTCTCTACATTGTTTCACTTGAATCCATCAGCTCCCATAGATTTTTCTTTCTTTTTCTTTTTTTTTGGTGAGGCAATTGGGGTTAACTTGCCCATGGTCACACAGCTATTAAGTGTTAAGTGTCTTGAGGCCGGATTTGAACTCAGGTCCTCCTGAATCCAGGGCTGGTGCTCTATCCACTGTGCCACCTAGCTGCCCCTTCCCATAGATTTTCAAATCTGCATCATCTCTGTCCCACCTCTCCCCATCCTTCCCAATGAAAAAACAAAAAAACAAAAATAAGACCTCTGTTACAAAGATGACAGCCAAGCAAAAACAAATTCTTGCACTGCCTATGTAAAAAAAAAAAAAAGCCTCACCCTGTACTGAGTTCATTACCTCCCCATCAGGAGGTGGTAGCATGTTTTATCTTGAGTCTTCCAGAATTGTGGTCAGTCTGAGTTCCTAAGTGTTTCAAAGTTGTATGTCTTTGCTGCAAAACTTTTTCCCATTTACCCGATTCTCTTATTAAGGTTGCATTAGTTTTGTTTGTAGAAAGACTTTAAAAATTTTTATGTAATTAAAACTGTCCATTTTACCTCCTATGATACACTCTCTCTCATTTGGTCATGAACAGTTTCCTTATCCATAGATCTGACAGGTAATTTCTTCCTTGCTCCTCCGATTTGTTTGTGATGTCACTTTTTATGTCAAAGTCATGTACCCATTTCGAGCTTCTTGGTAGATGGTGTGAGTTGTTGGTCTAATTTTACCAACAGTTTTTGTTGAATAGTGAGTTCTTGCCCAAATAACTGGGATTGTTGAGTTTATGCTACTATGTTTATTTGATTCTATATAATGTACACCAAATCTATTCTAGTAACCAACCTATTTTTCACCCAGTACTAAAATGGTGCTGGGTATTTTGTATTTTATAGGATATTTTGAGGTCTGTACTACTAGGCTTTCTTCTTTGACACTTTTTTCATTAATTTTCTAGATATTCTTGATCTTTTGTTTCTCCAAATGGATTCTGCTATTTTTTTGCATTCTACAAAGTAATTTTTCAGTAGTTTGATTGGTATGATGCTATATAAGTAAATTAACTTAGGTAGCATTGTTATCTTGAGTTATATTAGTTATTACCCATGAGAAAATAATATTTCTCTAATTATTTAGAGCTATATGTCTATAAAGAGTGTCCATATAATTCTTGTGAATGTCTTGGAAGGTAGACTCCCAGGTATTTTATACTTTTTGTAGTAAATTGCGGGGGGGGGGGGGCCGGGGCAATGGGGGTTAAGTGACTTGCCCAGGGTCACACAGCTAGTGGCTGCATCTGAACTCAGGTACTCCTGAATCTAGGGCCAGTGCTTTATCCACTGTGCCACCTAGCTGCCCCTTGTAGTAAATTTTTAATGAAATTTTTTTCTCTCTTTATGCTAGATTGTGTTAATAAGCTATAAAACTGATAGTTTATATGGCTTAATTTTATTTTCTGTAACTTTGCTAAAGTTAATTGTTTTGATAAGGTTTTTTAGATGATTCTCTAGGATTCTTTAATTAAGATATCATACTATCTGTAAAAAGTGATAATCTTCTTTCCTCTTCACCTATACTTATTCCCTTAATTTCTTTTTGTCTTATTTCAATAGCTGGCACTGAATTGAATTGCAATGGTAATAATAGATGTCCTTACTTTATCCCTGATTTGTTGGAAAGGCTTCTAGTTTATTGCCATTACAAATAATGCTAGCTAAAGGTTTTAGATAATATGAATCACATTAAAGACTCATTTATTTCTGTTTTCTATAGTTTTTTTTTTCCCTAAACAGGAATGAGTTCTACATTTTTGTCAAATTTTTTTCTGCATCTACTGATATAATCATGATTTTTGTTCTTGCTGTTAAAGTGGCCAATTATGTTTATAGTTCTAGTAATGAAATATACCTGCACTGCTGATTTAAATTAAACTTGGCCATAATGCATAATCTTTGTGATATATTGATATAATCTCCTTGCTAATATCTTATTTAAAATTTTTACATCAATTTTCATTAGGGACATTAGTCTATGATTCTTTTTCTCTGCTTTGACTTTCCTTGGTTTAGATATCAAGGACATATTTGGGCAATTTATATTTTTGTAGATATTCATATATTTCATTTAAGATTGTCAGTTTTATTGCCATATAATTAGATGGATTAATTCCTAATAATTTCTTTTCTTCCTCACTGGTTGTGAATTCACCTTAAAAAATTTGATAGTAGTGACTGTGCAGAGTTCCTTTGTAATACTTTCCCCATGGCCTATCACCTTGTTTGATGAATAACTACAATAAATTACAATGTATCTTTCATCAAATCCTTCATCACATCACCTAAAACCTGTGTATTACAATTACTGATCAATGTTTTTAATCCCTGTTGCACTAGATGTAACAAATTTTATTCTATAGTATGATAATAACTCATGTCTATATCACTTTAAGGTTTTCAAGAAACCTATAATCTATTTTTGTTGTTACTTACTTAATAGATTGCCAATCCACAGTAACTGTGAGAGGAGAGCTTCGGAGGGCAGTGAATGTTTTCCCATGGCATACAGGCACAGGACACTGGAACAAGATATATTTAAAGTCATATTTTCTAGACTTAAACGAGTTCCTCAGAAAAATATAAATAAAAATGCCTCATTTAACTAACTTTTTTTGGTTAACAATTTGACACCGTGGTAGTATTATAATTTGATACAGCAATGGCTACAATGGTTTACAGCTGCCTACTTTATAAAATCTAAATGCTATCCTGGCACCAAGCCCTCCATAATCTGTCTTCATTCTGCCGAGTTGGCCATTTTCCCTATTTTTAATCCCACAATTTTGTTAAGCACCTATTAGATGCAGAGTGCTCCAGAGGAGACATAAAACATAGTCAAATTACTCACTAACATACTAGGCAGGTCACCTTACTATTTCCTCTCACACAATACATTCATTCCTGCCTCTAATAATGTCTTCTCAAACTGGAATGCCCGTTCTCCCTCTGTCTTCAACTATCTGTATATTCTACCAATCATCAAGTCTGACTTGTTCAGTTTAAATTTCACCTTTCTTATAATATAGACTGTAATTTTTATACTATATGGAGTATAGACTCATCTATACTAGTCATGATAAGTATCACTCACTCTTTTTGCTCTCGTTTATTCTATTTAATTTGTGCCTTACTCTATATTGTCCCAAACTTATGAACAGGTTTCCTAAGAGTCCATGAGTAAATAAATCTCTTTTATTACTTGCAACACACTTTCCAATAGAAACAATATTCTAAAAGATAGATGCATAGGCTGGCTAAATGATGACATAGCTAACAATATTAACTTAAGTTCAAGGTCTTGGGAGCAGGGGCTCATTCAAAGTAAGCTCACAGATGCTGGGTTAAGAGCCCCTGTGCTAGAAGAAAAACAAACTGTTCCAATTCATACTAAATGGACAACTGGTAAGAGCTGTAATTGGTGGAATTTAAAGTTATTAACTTGATAACAAAAGCGAAATAAAAATATTTAGGCATTATGGAAGAAGATATTTTGGAGGCAGGTAGGTAAAGGCAGGCCAGTCCTGCCTAAAATCTGCTCCAATAAGTTTCATATTTTTCAAAGATTTTTCCCTTCCTCCACCTCTGAAGCTATAAATTCTCTAAAAGCTGTGAGTTTTGAAATGATATGGCAACTGCAGAAATGGGAAGGACAAATAAAGGGTGTCCATTTGTGTGTGTGTGTGTGTGTGTGTGTGTGCATATACACACATATATACATACACACATATATAATTTTCAAAATGACTACTAGTATCTTTTGTTATATCTATATTATTTTTGCCCAGAGACCTATTTGTACAAATTATTTACAGTCTTATGGCTCTAGGTAGGCCTCTAGGTCTATAAATTATGGAGAACTTGCAGTGGTAGAAAGAATTTCCTCACCTGGTCATCCTATGTACTAATGAAGTCGCAAATTTAGCCCCTTTTTTATATGTGTGTATATATGTGCATATACACACACACATATGTACATACACACACACACACAGAATGGAAGAGTCATAACTTAGGAGTCATACTCAACTCTTCATTCTTACTCCCCTAGATTCAATTAATTGAATAAATCTCATTGATTCCACTTCTTCACCATCTTTCTATCCATTGTCTTTTATCTAATGACATCACAACCACACTTTTAGACACTTATTATCTCTTACCTGGTCAATTTCAATAGTCTCCTAATTCTCTCCCTTCCAAATACATCTCAAACGAATATTCTTAAATAATAGGTCTGACTTCAGGAGAAAATACAAACTTCTGTTTAGCATTTAAAGTCCTTTGTAGTTTGGCTCTAACCCATCTTTCTAGGTTGACTACATATTATTTTGCCTTACAGATGTTATGGTCTAGCTAAACTGGATTACTTGTTAGTCCCAAATCATAGCATTCCAGTTTCTGCTTCTGTGTTTTCTTCAGTCTGACCCTGTATCTGAAATGTTCTCTTTCCTCACCCCTGCTTCCTTAAGTGCCTTGCTTAGCATGTGGGCCATTTCCCTCAAGATGCTTTTCTTGCTATCCTCAGTTGTTAGTGCCTTCCCCACAAAAAACTGTTTATTTAGAATAATATTTCTAAATGTACAAAATAAAATACATAGAATTACAAAGGAAATTAGTTATATTGAAATACAGTTACAAAAATATTGAAAAAGTTCATTAACTTGAGGTTAAGAATCTCTGCCCTAGAGCATTCTCTTAGGAATGGACTAAAGAAATAATCAATTAATAGGCATTTATTAAGTACTTACTATGTTCCAGGGGATACAAAAAGAGGCAAAAGACAGTCCCTGCCCTCAAGGAGCTAAGGACAACAAAGGCCATACTACTAAAACAGATCTGAGACAGAAGTTTATAAAGAATCTGCAAAAATAGAATAGACAAAATCTAATTGTGAAAATAAAAAACTAAGAAAACACAGGTTATAACTGTCAGATAAAAGAACACTACCAGTGCAGTACAAGCAAAAGTATATTTTGTTTACAGCTATGGACACAAGTGATGACTGCACCAAAAAGAGGAATGCAAAGTTCATGTGCTAGAGGTTGAAATCTAAATAAACAAAACATCAAGAATGGCCTTAACAATTTGTACAAGAACACAACCAGCAAGATATAACAAGAGAAACAAATGTTTTCTGTTACTATTATACTACATAGCCAAAAATATGTCAACTGCACTTCAGAAGACAATTTTCATTTGTTTTGGAAGAAGCTGGTGTTCAAGTAAGCAGGATTAAGAAATAAGTGATGGCATGGGAAAAAATGGGCATTTAATGAACTAAAGGACTTCCTGGAATTTTCAAGGAAAAGAACAGAACTGAACAGAAAATTAGACTTATAAGAATCAGGAGAAACATAAGAAGGTAAACATGAAAGACTAATTATAAAGGATGCAATACGGTTAAACCATTTACTTCTTATGTAGGAAAATGATTTTTGTAACTCTTAAGAATGTTATCAACTGAGTCAAACTGATAAAAATACAAGTCATTCCCCAATTGATAAATGGTCAAAGGATATGAACTTGTAGTTTTCAGACAAAGAAATCAAAGCCGTTTATAGCCATATGAAAAAATGCTCTAGATCACTATTGATCAAAGAAATGCAAATTAAAATAACTCTGAGGTATCACATCAGATCTATCAGAGTGGTAAATATAGCAAAAAAGGAAAATATTGCATGTTGGAGGGGATGTGGGAAAACTGGGAAGCTAATCTACTATTGATAGAGTTGTGAATGGACCCATAACCATTCTGGAGAGCAATTTGGAACTATGCCCAAAGGGCTATCAAACTGCATTCCTTTTGATCCAGCAATAGCACTGCTAGGTTTATATTCCAAAGACGAGAAAAAAAGACCTATCTGTACAAAAATATAGCAGCTCTTCTTGTGGTGGTTAAGAATTGGAAATGAGGGCAGCTAGGTGGCGCAGTGGACAGAGCACCGGCCCTGGATTCAGGAGGACCTGAGTTCAAATCTGGCCTCAGACACTTTACACACTAACTAGCTGTGTGACCCTAGGCAAGTCACTTAACCCCAATTGCCTCACCAAAAAAAAAGAAAAAGAAAAAAAAAGAATCAGAAATGAAAGGAATGCCCATCTATTGGGGAATGGCTAAACAAGCTGTGGTATATGATGGTAATGGAATATTACTGTGCTATAAGAAATGACAAGCAGGATGATTTCAGAAAGGCCTGGAAAGACTTATATGAACTGATGTATAGTGAAGTAAGCAGAACCAGAAGAATTTTGTGCAGTGACAGCAATATTGTTTGATGAAGAACTGTGAATGACTTAACTATTGTCAACAATACAATGATCCAAGATAATCACAAAGGACTAATGATAAAGTATACTATCCACCTCCAAAGAAAGAACTGATATTGATTGAATACAGATTGAAACATGCTATTTTTCATTCTTGCATTTGTTCTTTTATTCAAGTTTTCTCATACAAAATGACCAATAAGGTAATGTTTTACATAATTACAGGAAAAAAAAAGGCTGACTGCTTAAGGGAGAGATGGGACAACATATATCCAGAAATTTGTATAATATAAAAATAAGTCATCATTATCAACATCAAAAAAAAGAGAATGTTATCATTACTAAGGTAGTGCAAAAGAGTATACATAGATTGAAGGCTTGTGGTTTAGTTAATTAGAATGTGATTGTTCTAAAAAATAAAATTGGGTAGAAAGAGGTAAAATGGGGTAAATTATCTCATAAAAAAGAGATATAAATGGAAGAACTGTTATAGTGAAAGGGAATATAGGGTAGAGGGCTGTTAGTATGGGAACCTTATTCTCATCAGGACTGGAATAAAGAAGGAATATAATATATAGTAGGGTGTAAAAGTCTTAACTTAAAGAGAAATAAGAGGGCAAGAAGATTGATAAGGGAGGGATCTTTAGCAGGACATGCAAGTTAGGGAGGCAATGATCAGAAGTAAATTAGTTTTCTGAGGAAGAGTATGATAAAAAGAGAGAGAGAAGGGGGCAGCTAGGTGGCGCAGTGGATAAAGCACTGGCCCTGGATTCAGGCATTCCTGAGTTCAAATCCGGCCTCAGACACTTGACACTTACTAGCTGTGTGACCCTGGGCAAGTCACAACCCCCAATGCCCCGCAAAATTAAATAACTAAATAAAAAAATGAATTTTAAAAAAAAAGAGAGAGAGAAGAAGAAACAGTGAGGAAAAATAGGAAGGAGGGAAATACACAACTACTAATTAAAACTTAGAATGTGAATAGGGTGAGCTCGCCCATAAAATGGAAATAGATAGCAGAATGGATCAAAACCCAGAACTCAACAATATGTTGTTTATAAGAAACAAATTTAAAAATGAGAAACACACATAGAGTCAAAATAAAGGGCTAGAGAAAAAATTATTATACTTCATTGCTAATGTAAAAATGTAGCAATCATGATCTTAGACAAAGTTAAAGCTAAAATTGATTAGCAGGGAAACTACATAATGTTAAAAGGTATCATAGATAATGAAATAATATCAATACTAAACATATATGTGCCAAATGCATCCAAATTTTTAAAGTAAAAGGTAAATGAAATACAGGTGGAAAAAGACAGCAAAACTATAATATTGGGGGATTCCAACCTTCCCCTCTCAGAACTAGATAAATCTAAATAAAAAATAAATAAGATAGTAGTCAAGGAAATTAATATATATGATATATTACAGACATTTGATAAGAATTGAATGGGAATAGAAAATAATATTTTTTCTTTTCTTTTCTTTTCTTTTTGCGGGACAATGGGGGTTAAGTGACATGCCCAGGGTCAGACAGCTAGTAAGTGTCAAGTGTCTGAGGCTGCATTTCAACCCAGGTCCTCCTGAATCCAGGGCTGGTGCTTTATCCACTACGCCACTTAGCTGCCCCCAGGAATATTTTTTCTTAGCAGCATGGCACCTTTATAAAAGTTGACCTTTTGACCATAAATAGTTAAATGCAGAAAAGCAAAAGTATTAAATGCATCCTTTTCAGATCATAATGCAATAAAAATTACATTTAATAAAGGACCATGGAAACACAGATTAAAAAATAATTGGGGACTAAATAATCTAATCTTAAAGAATGAGTATTTTTAAAAAATCATAGAAACACTAAATAATTTTATTAAAGAGAATAATAATGGGACAACATATAAAAACTTATGGGATGCAGCACAAGGAAAATTTATTAATCTAAATGCTTACATCATTAAAATAGAGAAAGAACAGTTCAATGAACTGGGTATGCAATTTTTAAAAAGTAGAAAAAGAACAAATTAAAAATCTCCAATTAAACATCAAATTGGAAATCCTGAAAATCAAAGGTGAAATGAATAAGACTGAATGTAAGTAAAGTATGAATTAATCAATTAAGAGTTAGTCTTATAAAAAAAAGCAAATAAAAGAAACCATTGGTTAATATAATTTTTAAAAAAATCAAATCAAATCAAATCATTAGTATTAAAAATGAAATAGGGGCAGCTAGGTGGCGCAGTGGATAGAGCACCGACCCTGGATTTAGGAGGACCTGAGTTCAAATCTGACCTCAGACACTTTACACACTAGCTGTGTGACCCTGGGCAAGTCACTTAACCCCAATTGCCTCACCAAAAAAAAAAAAAAAAAGAAATGAAGATGAGGGGCAGCTAGGTGGTGCAGTGGATAGAACACCGGCCCTGGATTCAGGAGGACCGGCCTCAGACACTTGACACTTACTAGCTGTGTGACCCTGGGCAAGTCACTTAACCCTCACTACGCCACCCAAAAAAAAAATGTTAAAGGAATTAATGGGGGAAAAAACAATAAAGGAAGGAGGTCTAGTGGTGCCAGATCTTCTTATTATAAGATGGTAATTACTAAAATTATCTGGTATTGGCTAAGGAATAGAATGGTGGATCAATGGAATACTGTAGGTATATAATACACAGTATAGAGAACTAGTCAAATTTATAAGAATATGAGTCATTCTCCAATTGATAAATGGTCAAAGGATACAAATGGACAGTATCTTTGCCAAGAAAACCCCAAATAGGGTCATGAAGAGTCAAAGACAACTGAAACAACTGAAGCAAAGAAACAACAACAACAAAAAAGGGGTTCTGAAAAATGAAGTGAGGTGGAGCACATACTAAACTCATTATATTCATGGTTCCATTTAGTACTATTTATTCTTTAAGTGTTAAAAAAAATTCTTTGAAAATGAAGACTTCAAATTACCTTTGTGGGAAGACTGTATTTTCCATCTGGAAAAGAAAAACTTTGTATTTCTCCACAGGCAGCACACAAAAAAGCCATCTTGATACAAAGGGGTTTTATGTTACTGACTCGAACAACTGTTCCTCGTAAAGCAATGTATTTCCCATAGCAATTGGCTCGGACGTTTTTCAGCTGAGTTAGGGAGTCATAGTTGTATACCCTAAAATAATGGAAAGACATAGATAGATAGATAGATAGATAGATAGATAGATAGATAGATAGATAGATAGATAGATAGATAGATAGATATAAAAGATTCATAAAGAAAAATAGAAAAATATAATGAAAAAAAGATGTAATACTTTTATATATACCTTTTAGAAAATACTACTGAATTATAAAATTATATATGAAGTGACAGAGTGAAGACATCATTAAAGATACAGGGACTTTTTTTCCTCCTGTCCTGCCTAAGAAATTATTTGAGAAAAAAAAATTCCAAATCAATAACTTTCATTGCTTCTTAAAAAACAGCACTATTTGAAATTTTTACCTATCAATTCTAGGCAAAGCTTATGTCATGCTACATCTACTTCCTTTCAATGAAGATGGCTATATCTGTGTTTAAATAGCAATTTTTTGAAGTCTTAACTAGTAAGGTTGAATTAATTCATTCATTTTTTCATGTTTCATAATTTGTATAAAATATAACAAAATTGGTCACAAAGATACCAGTAACTTAATACTACCCCATAGCCATTACTAACAAATCCAGGTAGTAATGTCATCAGTATGTATTCAGTGTGTATGTATGTGAACATTCAAAAATTCTAATTTTCACATTTTCCTTGTAAGACTTAGAATTGGTTTACATCAACAAAACAGACCTAAATGAATATCCTTTCTATGTTAGATTCTTTTGAATAAAAACTCTCTTAAGTAGTTTCTAAGAAATTTTATAACACAAATTGATTCTTTACCTTGCAATGATTTGTGGTACATTTACAATTGTTTCTGCTTCACTTGATAATCCCTCTTGGGCTTGTAATTCAGCTGCATGTCTTTCAAGATCTTTTGTTAATATCTAGATAGGTAAAATAGAGACGACTTATTATTTTATAGAGATGTAGAGAAACATTTTAGCTAATAAGGATTCTAATAATCCTTTGGTTAGTTCTATCATCTATGAAAGATTACTCTGCAGTTTGCTATGCTTTTGCCATGTCAAGTGACTGCCATTAGGCCTGACTCATGGTTTCAAAGCTGGGTTTCATACTCCCTGTCTGTTATTTCTGGTTCCATTATGATCTGGATAACAAGTCTCCCAGGGTAAAGAGTCAACAAGGAAGCCTCATGTCACTATTACCTGGCTTGGTTCTATAAAGAATGTTTTACTATATACATAAAAACAAATTAGAAAGTCAATGTAGTATAATGTTAGAGGCTTGGGAGACCTCACTTCAAGTGGTGGAGAGCATTTCCATACCAATGAAATTACAAGTCTAGGGAAAAAATTTAGACAAACATGAATCTCAAAGTAAAACTTAAATTAACCATCTCCACGCAAATGATAAAATAATTCGACAGAGCAGCATTATTTAAGATAACAGATACATTCAACAATATAGCCAAATTAATTTTCTCCCAAGAGGAATCATTAAAGAAAATCAGAAGGACTGGGCTTAGAATCTTCAGATCTAAGAGTCTGAGCTCCTGCAATTTAATAGTCACGTGACCATGGGCAAAAAACACACATGTGAGCTGCAGTTTCCCCCCTGTAAAATGGTAGGAATACTTATACTATCTACTTCTTTATAGGA
Source organism: Dromiciops gliroides (assembly GCF_019393635.1). Classification (NCBI taxonomy): domain Eukaryota; kingdom Metazoa; phylum Chordata; class Mammalia; order Microbiotheria; family Microbiotheriidae; genus Dromiciops; species Dromiciops gliroides. Next base: position 576,354,680 of record NC_057862.1, read on the forward strand.
CTACACTACCTATTCATGAGGAAAGTATAAATGTTTATTATTGTTCACATTATTAAACTATAGTATCTACGGGATATAGTGTGTATGTCATTGTATCCTGTCTTAGACTGAGGAATATTGTTAGTCCTGGTAATTAGAGATGTTTTCTTAGCGAAGGCTAATACAACAGTATTTTTGAAAGGATTACCCTGATGAAATCTGCTTCCTTTCAAAATTTTTACCTGATGAATTGCCAGACCCATGCAGGCCAATGTTTTTTCAGGCATATCTCTCAATTCAGTTGCTATGTTTGGTATCAAGTCAATCAATTTATCATCTTGTGTCAGTTCTTTATAATCTACCAAAATACTCCCTTTTCTTTCGATTTCATCCTAAAATATAAAGACATAAAATCGTATTTTCATTATATATGCAAAATTTCATATCTGAATTTTTAAAAGAGTATTTTCAATAAGTACTTTGGAAATATATATTGCTTACACACTAAGTCAAGAATTTTGTTATATGGGATTCTTACCTTATCATACAATTCAATGTGCTTTGTGAAAAAATTTTCAAATGCCTGAATCTTCTGAAGAAAAGGAGAGCTATCACTGTAAACTAATCCAACATATGTTGTCAGTATCAAAAGGATTATGTATGTACATATGTATGCATATTTACAAAAATACACACCTCGATGCATAAAAACATTACAGAGGTCTCATGGTCTAAGAGAAATATCCAAGGATTTGGGATTAGGAAATCTATGTTCTATGTCCTCCCCACAGCCGCTCCCCCCCCCCCCCATTAATGACCTTGAGAAAGTCACTTAATTTCTATGAAACCTCAGCTTACTTATCTGATCTCTAAGGTTGTTCCTGTTTCAAATTTTTCCTTCTATACAAAAGCTTACGTGACATTCCCAGTCATGAAAAGAATATTAAACTAGGTGATAAATTGAATGTCCACATAGCCAAGGACCACTTGAGTGTCTGATCTCATCCTGATTAGCAATGGGAGCTTTGAGCTAACGTTTCTGAACTGGGTTGGTTCAGCCATCCTTAGGCACTGTGATATTCTCAGCTTCCAGGGTTGGGGTTCACCATATTGATGCTGGACTGTGTGGATACCTGATTGATTTGGCCCGCTACAAATCCACCAGCCTCAGTCGAGAGCTGGGACTATATGAGTACACCACAATGCCTGGTTCAGTTTAAACTACTGAATAACTAAATCCCATCCAGATTGGTTCAGGTTTAAAGTTGGAAAATACCTCAGTGGCCATCTAATCTGGCCGTTTTATTTAAAAGATGAGAAAACCAAGGCTCAGAGAGATGGAGTAGTTTGGCCACTGTCACAAAAAAGGAAGTGGCAGAAGCGGGATTTATAGGATACAGTCTGACTGTAAGAAGGGGCTGGTGAAGGTCATCAAGTCCAGCCCCCTCATTTTACAGATGAAGGGAATGAGGTACAAAGAGATTGAGTGATTTGCTCAATGTTACAAGGCAAACTAAGTATGTGAGAAAGGTTTTAAACCTCAGTCTTCCTGCCTCTCTCTGCATCCAGTGCCTATGTACAAAGCTGAGTCCCCTTCTCCAAATATAGAACCCTTCCCCCATGCCATGTTGGGAATATAAATTAGTTCCCAAAACTGGCCAAGACAATGTCATTTATTCTCTTCACTCTTTACCTTCTGAGAAATAAAGCTTCCAGCCTTTATATGGTATGAACTGGTCGAGAGTCGATTGCCGTGGCCAAGATTCTGGGTTTTGTACTGAAAGATATATTAGGTTATGATTAACCATTCCCCAAACTTCTTCAAAAAGCTTCTTAAACAATTAAAACATCTCTTTTCAAAGGAATGATATAAAAAACTCCAACATAAGACTCTCGACAGCCTCTGGATATTACCCCACCCCATGATGTATACCATCAACTGTCATGCAGCAGGAGCTTTAGTTCTTCTTCCTCGAGCCCCAAATACTTAAAAATAAGGTGTCATACTTACAAGAAACATGCTTGTCTGTACTTTTCTTCCCATCATTTCTTTGTTCTTTTCCTCTCCCTTTACCAGAGCCCCAACCACCTCTTCCTCTTCTCCAGCTTTGAAATCCTCCTCGCCCAAATCCTCTGCCTCTACAATTGGCACTCATACCCTACTGAGAGAAATTTAAAAGGGTTTAGCCAAAGCCATATGGCTAACACCTGAAAATGCGAAATAGTAAATATATTTTAAGTAATGGAATAGATTGCAATCTGTTAGTAATCATAATTATATCTATCCAGAGGACTCTCAGGCCTATTTATCTAGCCCTACCTTCTCTCCTGACCTCCAGTCTCACATCTCGTCTTCCCATCTCTGGGGAAGGGAATAAGTATTTACATATTGTCTATGGGCCCGTCACTGTGCAAGTGCTTTTTTATAAATATTATCTCACTTTTAATTAGACATTTCAAACTAGATGTATTGTAGGTATCTTAAATTCAATGTTATTATCTTTCCCTAACAAAACCTCCCCTCTTACTAACTTCCCTATTACTGTTGAGGGCTACCACCCTCTTCTCAGTCACCCAGGCTTGCAATGTAGGTGTCATCCTTGACTCCTTACTTTCACTCACCTCCCATATCCAATCAGTTGCCAAATTCTAGCAATTCTATTTCTCCAATGTCTTTTGTATATGATCGCTCCTCTCTTTTGACATTGATTATTGTGCAGGCCCTCATCACCTCAGACTTGCACTACTGCAATAGCCTTCTGATTGGTCTCCCTAGCAAATCTTTCCCTATGCTAGTCCATCCTCTATTCAGCTGTTAAACTGTTATTCTTAAAGCATGAGTCTGATCCTATCACCCTCCTATTCAATAAACTCCAATGGCTTCCTGTTGTATCCAGAATCAAAGATAAAATTTCATTTGCCTTTTAAAGGCCTTAACAACCTGACCCCTTTCTCCTTTTCCAGTCTTCTTACAGCTTACTTCCATCCACATGCTCTATGATGCAGTGATGCTGGCCTCCTTGCTGTTCCTCTCACATGATACTCAATCTCTTGACCTCGTCACTGGCTGTCTCCAATGTCTGGAAAGCTCTCCTTCCTAACCTTCAATTCTCAGCTAAAATGTTACCTTCCGCAAGAAGCTTTTCCTGGTCCTCCTTAATCTTATTATTTCCAATTTATCTTGTATATACCTTGTTTGTACATGGCTGTTTGCATGTTGTCTAGCCTATTAGACTGTGAGCTGCTTAAAAAGCAGAAATTGTTTTTGTCTTTCTTTTTAACCCCAGCATTTAACACAGTGTCTAGCACATAGTAAATGCTTAATAAATCCTTGTTGATCTGACTTGGCATGATAATCGTGATTTTTAAAATATATGAGATTGTAGTTATAAGTGATAGGACACTAATATGAAGCCACTTAGGCTAAGTAATCCTAATGACCATAATAAATATGTATGCAACAACATATAGTCCATACTTTTCCATTGCATTAATTCATTCTGTTCCTAAGTATAACTGCTATTCCTGACTGTATGAGGTTCCTGTCCAACTGCAGCAGCTGTGCACTGACACCCACTCTTGGAGTACCACCTCAAAACCCTCACTTAATTTCTGGTCCCTATTAGGAAACCCCTCTAGTCCAGCAAATGGAAAAATTCCTCCCAGCAAACTCCATCCAATTAAGAATATCCCCTCCCGTATCTGGTGCTGATTTTCTGTCCCTACAAGGTCCATCTTTAAACTATAAAGACTTTCCCTACTCCTACCCCACTGTGAATGCATACTTCCCTGAGATCTTGCCACTCCCTCATGTTGAGTGACCCTGGTCTTACGTGGCTGAATCTCTGTGGTCTGTATGTGTTGCTTTTGTTTTTGCTTGTTTGCTCGCTTCATAGTAATAAAGCTCATGCTTACATTAGCTTTCTGAGTGCCAATTTTCTGTAAATCTTCAAACCCAGCTCTCTGTTCTAACCTGAACTGTGAAGCCAAATAGTACACCTGACATAGTGGAAAATGTACAAAGTAAATATAAAATGCCCAAGATTCAGTTTCCTGGTAAATGAGGACAATGATGCTTGAACTACCTCCCTTCCTCATGGCTTTTTTTTTTTTTAAGGAAAGCACTAGTTTAACCTTAAAACACTATATAAATATGAACTATTAGTATTATACATTGTTCTAGCATATAAAAACATTGTTTCACACTGCCTATAGATTTCCCTGGACTACACATGCTGAGATTGCTCTTACTGAAAAATGAGAAGGGAAATAGGTAGGCTTTTGCAGATTTTTCTACAATTTTTCTAGACCACGGCTTCAGTATCACACAACTGGCTAATATCCCATTTTTTTATTGTAAAAAAGAATTTTCTTTGGTAGAACAAAACAAGATGTTGCCCATGCATTTCTTAAAATTATAGAATATTTTTTCACTTGACTTTGCCATTCTCTCAAACTATAAGTCTATGCCTGTCCTCCCTTTTACAGCCCAAACTCCTAGAAAAAACTGTTTATACTCATGGACTCCACTTTCAACCATCTAGTCATTCTCAGCCCCTTACAATCTAGCATCTGTCCCTAACATTAAACTGCTCTCCCCAATGTCACCAATGATTTCTTTCTTGCTAAATCCAACAGCCTTTTCTCAGTCTTCATCCTTCTTGGCATCTCTGTAGCATCTGACACTGTAGGAGAAGGTTGACAACCTCCTTATTCTCAAAAATTTCTCCTCTTTGGGTTTTTGTGACACGGTTCTGTAGTAGCTTACTTCTTATCTGTTGGACCAATCCTACTGTCTCCTTTGTAGGATCATTATTCATGTACGAGCTCCTATGGCTGAATGTAATCCAGGGCTTTGTCCTGGGCTCTGTCCTTTTCTCTCTCTACATTTTGTCTTAATGTTCCCATAGATTTAACAAAATTAATATATCTGGCCTTCATTTCCCTCCTGAGCTTTAGACCTGCATCTCCAACTGCCTGCCTGACATCTCTATCTGGATATCTCATCAACATCAAACTCAACATGCCCCCAAATAACCTCATTATCTTCGACTTCTCACCATTCCTGTGGAAGGTACAACCATTCTTACAGAAATATACATTCACAATGTAAACTTTATCCTCAATTATTCACCTGCTCATTCCTCTATATCCAATCAGTTGCTAAATTTTGTTAATGACACTACAACATCTTTCACATTAATTTTCTCTTATTCATACTACAACCACCTGGCTTTTATCACCTCTCAGCCCTGAATCCAAGCTCTTTCCTCTCCAACCTACATTCCCCACAGCTGCCAAACTGAATTCCTTTGTCTGATAGCATGATTACAACTCCTGCTTTTTTTGAATTCACCTGATATATTTTTATCATTTTTATCCTATATATGTCAGTCATCAAGTATTCATTGAGCACTTATATGTAAGGTATTGTGCTAAGACCTGGGGCTATAAAGTCAAAACAGTCCCAGCACTTAAGAAGCTCACATTCTAATGGGAAGACATGAAGATGACTATGCATGCATATCTTTGCTCTTTTAGATATGTTTTGTATGCAACAGATTGTAGTTTCAAGAAACTTTTACTTGCCTTTAGAATAAAATAGAAATTCCTGTTTGGTATTTAAAGTACTTACTGGTCTAGATCTAACCTTTCTTTGTAGGGTGAGTGGACACCACTTCCCTTTACTCCTACATTCCAGCCACATTGCTGCTTCTGATATAACTGCAGTATCTGCTTTTGCAAAGGGGGCTCCCCCATACACAGAATGCTCTGTCTCTGCCCATCAGCCTTTTGAAACTTCCTTCAAGGCTCAGTCCAAGTGCTACCTCCTTTAGAATGCTTGTACTGGTTCATATATAGTTGTTGGTCCCCACCAACAACTTATGCAATTATTTGGCATACATTCTATATTTACTTAGCTATGAACATAAGATACTGTCTCATTCTTTGTATTTTTGTTGCCAGCATCAAGTACGGTGCCTGGCATGCAGTGGTCACTTACATGTTTGTGGACTGACATACAGATATAATCAGAGATAATAGTTCTATGATCTTCTGATTATCAGTGTTAAGCAAGGTATGAAGCATTAAGATATATGCTCACCGGGGGCAGCTAGGTGGCGCAGTGGATAAAGCTCGGGCCTGGATTCAGGACTACCTGAGTTCAAATCTGACCTCAGACACTTAACACTTACTAGCTGTGTGACCCTGGGCAAGTCACTTAACCCTCATTGCCCCGCCAAAAAAAAAAAAAAAAGATATATGCTCACCGAAGGTGTCCACCAGTGTCACAGAGGATGCTTTGTGTAGGTTCCAAATATAAGGAGTCCCCAATAGATAATGATATCCTCTGGATATTCCTGTTCAGATGACATCGTGTTAAACATATGAAGTACCAGAATATTGGAGGGCCTCCTCAGCAGGACCCATAGTCATTCAAAACAAATCAGTTTATCAATCTACATAGAAAAAAAAAAAAACCCAACCCAAGTAGATTAAGAATGTTAACCAGATTATGAAATCCAAATGGATGGGAAATTAATGGGTTGGTCCCTTTAGTGTATCTTAGAAAGTCACCATAGATGGAGGATGAGCTGGCCCAGATGTTAAATACAAAAGGGGGTAAATTAAATTCAGAAAAATGTGCAGGATTCAATAATCCCCAGCTGTTGGATAATATATCTTAAAAAAAAAAAACTAACATTCTCTTAATAATTTTATATAGCTATAAATCACGGTACTCTCCAATCAAAATAGGTGACATGGTAGGAGACAGATGTATGAAGGGCATTTAAGTGGAAGCTGTAGTGTACCAACGAAGGTAACCTGGGTAAAAGAAATGGCAGAAAAGATATCACCCAGGAACCTATAGTTGAAAAAAGGAGGTGGGCCCAGTGATGTAGCAAGCTGAGAAATAATAGATGGTCAATCTGAGTGCTACACCTGCAAACACAATTTAGTTAAAAACTTTAAAAACAAGGGTTCTTAATTTGGGACCCTTGAACTTTTTTTTAAGTGTCTAGATCACTATCTTAATATAATTCGTTTCCATTTTAATCCTATTTCTTTTATGCATTTTAAAACATTATTTTGAGAAGGGGCCCACAGGCTTCCCCAGACTACGAAGGCATAGAACCTCTGACGTAAAAGGAGGGTGGAAGCAAATCGGGGGGGGGGGGGGACACTTTGGTTTGAAAAATCTAGAGGCCATGGCCCAGAGGTCACAGAAGATGACGGAATCCCCAAGGAGTGGGGGTGGGAATGGGAGGCAACAGGCGAAAGTTGAAATAAACGCCAAGTCCGGCTTCCCCTACAGGGCCCCAAGCCGTGAGCAGGGTCCCTCCTCCCTCCTGACCAGGTCAGTCCGTGGGGCGAGGACCCGCGCGGTCTCTGCAGCGTCCACCCGGGCCCTTCTCCTCACCCTCCCCGCAGAAAGTCAAAGGGGCTGTTCAGGGACCGCGGAAAGACCACAGAAAACTCGAACCGGGCCTCTCCGGCGCTGCAGGAAGTGACCGCCAGGGAGGGAGAGGCGCAGTCCAAGACCTGGAGCTCGAGCCAGGAGGATGACAAAAGACAACCGTGAACCCTACTAGTTTCCAAGCCGCCTCCTTCGGCCCGGGGTTCTTTTTTCGCGCCGGAATGACGCACTTCCGCCCAACCGAACCGGCTAAGGAAGGGGAGGGAATAGAACAAATTGGAGCCAATCGGAGACTCAATCAGGAGGAAGTTGGAAGGGGGCTGAACCAACCTGGACGGAAAGCGGAAGCGGCGTGCTCTAGGCTTGTCTTGGAGAACTGGCGGCGCGGTTGGGTCTGGGCATCGGGGATCCTGAGGTCTGATGGAAGGAGTGAAAGGAGAGGGGCCGGCTGGAGGAGGAGTCATGGAGAACAGCACGGAGCCGCCTCGCCAGCAAGACCACCTCATTCGTGATGGGGACTTTGTGGTGCTGAAGAGAGAGGACGTGTTCAAAGCCGTGCAGGTGCAGCGAAGAAAGTGAGTAAAGGTCCCCCCTGAGCTAGGGAGGAGGAAGAGGGGAAAAGAGAACTCCGGCACCTTCTTTTCGGGGTCTTCCCCCAGAAGGCCCGGCCTCCTCCTCCTCTCTGGCCGCCCGATCTAAGACTAGATGCACCCTTGCTCTTGCATCACACACAGAAGTGGTAGGCATGTGGCCTTTGCCCATCGCCGCCATCACTCAGCAGCCCTGCCTCCTTGGAGGCTCACGCTGTCCAGCCGTGAGACTCCCTCCAAACGGTGGGCTGGGGAGGGGGAAGGGAGGAGGTGATGCGTTATCTGCCGGCCACCTGGACACCTTCCTTACTGCAAGAGCTCGGTACCGAGCTCTGTCTTCCTCCCGCCTCTACGCTGATCCTGTGCTTGGGGACTTCAGTTTACGCTGATATCCACCCCAAACACTTTGCCCTCCTGCTTCATCCACTTCCACAACTCCAGCGACTTATACCTTCACTCTATCCCAGCTGCACGCGGGGATTCCCACCTTTCTTCTCCCTGTCATCTCTGAGTGTTCCACTTGGATGATTGAGAACTCTGAAATTCCTCTGAGCACAACCTCCCGCCCTGCTTTCTGCTCCTGGCTTCACTCTTCCTGTTCTTCATCCTCACTTGGACTTCAGCCCCTCCCGTTCTTTGCTCTCTCAGGCAGTCAAATCTGCTCTTTCACAGGGCTTGTTTGATACTTTGAGCTTAATCAATTCTTTTTCATTCATTCATTCATTCAGTTCCTTCCCTTTCCACTTTTCACTCTAGTTAACCAGGTCAACTATTCACTGTTTTCTACTCTCCAGTCATTTGCCCTCTTGACCTGCTGTCACTCATACCCGGATAGACTTCAGCCCTGCATTACCCCCACCACCTGTCTCCTCTGGTGCTACAGAACAGCACTGCAGGAAGTCACACTTGTTTGATTGGGTCCACCATAAATTTGTCATCACTTATCGAATGGGCCTTCAAGTTCATAGTGAAAAGAGATGTTGGTTTGGAGTCAGAGAACCTGGGTTCAAACCCCATCTCCATGTGGGAACTTGGGCAGATAATTTTTCTGCTCTTGACTTCAAAGTGTTCTCATTTATCAAATGAGAGGATTGGACCATATGACTTTTAAGGAGAAGTGGGGAGTAGAAAGCTATAGAGAGGCAAATTTAAATTCAGAATAAATATGAAAAGAAACATCTTAACAATTAAGCTATACAAAAGTAGCATGGGCTGTGGGGTGTCACTGGTTGAACGACTTCAAAGACTTGACGACTGACTGTATGTATGTGTGTATGTATGTTTTAGAGGAGATTCTTGTTCATTTATGGGTTAACTTAGATAGCTTTTCATGTCCTTTTCATTTCTGAGAGTCTTTGAATCTTCCTTTTCGTTTCAGGTGTTTATCTTGCTGCCTCTTCATCCTCTTCCTTGTCCCGTAAGGTGGATGTTCCCCTGGTCAACTTCTCTCTCTACACTTTCTTCTTAGGCAATTGCATTAATTTCTTCAGCTTCAAATATAACTTCTTTGTAGAAGACTCATAAATCAGTCATATTCAATTTGAGATGTGAAAGGGATCTGAGAAGCCAACATGTTCAGCCTGACCAAGAATCATTTCTACAACATTGCTGTCAGATTACTGTTTAGTCTCTGACTTAAGTACTCCAGTGAGGGAAACACTCTTGTCTTTCTTCTGAACTTCAGACATAACTTCATGGAGGGGATGGCGCCTGAGATCAGTTTAATTCAGCAAACATTTATTAAGCAACTATCATATCCCAGGCACTTTACTAGGCAATTGGGATTCAGAGATAAAAATGAAATCTCCCCTACTCTAAGGAGCCTGTATTCAACTTGGGGAGTGGGGAGGATGTGGAAACAACATGTGCACAGCCATGAAAATGCTAAATATATGAATAATAAATAAATAAAAACTTAGTGGAAGGGCACTAACAACTGAGGATATACAGAAAGGCCTCTTATGGACAGTTCCATTTGAGGTGAGCCTTGAAGGAGTCTAGGAGACAGTCCCTGCCCTTCAGGACCTTATATTCTATAAGTAAACACCTGTATACACGCAAGTTGTATAAAATAGGAAATAACCAATGGGAGAAAACAGTAGAATTAAGAGGGATTGGGAAAGGTTTCCTATAGAAGATGGGATTTTAGCTGGAACTTGAAGGAAACCAGTAATTGGAAATGAGGAGGAGGAACATTTCAGACCTGGGGGACAATCATTGAAAATGCTTGGAGCAGGGGCAGCTAGGTGGCGCAGTGGATAGAGCACCGGCCCTGGATTCAGGAGTACCTGAGTTCAAATCCGGCCTCAGACACTTGACACTTACTAGCTGTGTGACCCTGGGCAAGTCACTTAACCCCCATTGCCCTGCAAAAAACAAAACAAACAACGAAAATGCTTGGAGCCAAGAGATAGTGTTTAGTTTGAGGAGCAGCCAAAAGGCCAGGGTCACTGGATCAGAAAGTATGTAGGACCAGTGTCATAAGTCTGGAAAGGTGGAGGGAGGTGCTGGGTTATGAAGGACTTTGAACACTAAATAGGGGCTTTTATTTTTGTTCCTGGAGGTGACAGGGAGGCTCTGGAGTTTATTGAGTAGTGCAGTGATGTGGTCAGACTCAAGCTTTAGGAAAGTCACTTTAGTTGCTGAATGGAGGGTGGATTGGAGTGGACAGAGACCATTTATGTAGTCCAGGATTAGACCGAAAAGGAGTCCATGATACAAAAAGTGCAATTTCTTTGTTATGTAAGTGAAGAAACTTGAGACCCAGAAAGATCAAGCAACATACCCAAAGCCACACAGATAATAAGTAGCAGAAGTGGGAGTCATTAATTTTTTTGAATAGAGGTCAAGCTTATGTGGTAAGAGAAGGAGAGAGGGCTAGATCACCTTCAGAAAGTTGTGAGGCTCCCCAGGTTTCTCATTAAAGCACAGGCTATCTTATGATGTTACCGTTCTACCAGTGTTGCTATATGGCAGCATGACACTGAAAACAACTGCCTCAGTAGAATTAGAAATAACAACACAAAGGACAATGGAGAGATTCATGGTGGTTTTGAGCAGACTGCGACATATAAGTGACAAAGAACTCGGACTGGAATAAAAGACATGTTCAAGGAAGTGTATGGTGGGAAGACAAGATAGCTTGCTCATGTTACAAGAATAATGATGACAGGTATACAGCTAGATTGCTCTGCTGTTAAGCTTGTGTTGTCAGAAGGAAGTGAGGAAGACTTTTATACATGTGGAATATATAGGAATACTTGGACAAGAGTTGCATAGAATAATTATAGGTGGGTTTTGCTCTATATTATTGATGGGAACTTCCAAAGTGATGAGATCCCAGAGCCATTTGAGTATTTGAGAGGAAAGACTCAGTTTATAGGAGAAGCTAGAGTATTCTGTTTTTGAGATGCTCATGGGAGATCTAGTTGGGAATTCCAGTAGGCAGTTGGTGATAGTTTTGGAGTTCATGAAAGAAAATATGGTTAAGTATAAATAGATCTAGGAGTCATCTTCATAGTGGAAACTAATGAGATCACAGAAAAAAAAAAGAGCATCCAAGAAAAAGCTATGGGGTACACCCCCATGTAGGGTGTGGAACATGGATAGTAATCCTGCCTAGGAGAATGAGGATTGTTCAAACAAGTAGGAAATGAATCAGCCTTTAAGAAAACTTATTGTAATTCCGTTTGCTCAGATTATTTTTCTTTATATTTGGGATGTGTCCCTTCCTTGCCTTCTCTCCCCACAGATTCCCTCTGCTCTTTGACTTCATATAGCACATTGTTTTGCACCTTTCTCATTCACTAGTTTCCATATCTTATTAGATTGTAAGCTATATGAGGGCAGGAATCCGGTTTTATCTTTTTCTCCCCTAAAATTAACTTCATGTTCTATACACAGTGGATTTTTAATAAATACTTGAATTGGGTGTAATATACTTGATAGTGGTTTGTGGAACATTAAAATTCGTACATTGGTAGGAGTTTCTAAACCAAAGAAATCACATATCCTGTGCAACAAAACAAAACACAACAAATTAACTCCCCTGACATTTTATACATGATTTGTCTTCCTAGCCTTTTAAGGGCCAGATTTTATCTTCTACAGGGCCTGGTAAGGTGCCTTGTACTTATAGGAACTTAAAGAATCAACCTTTGACTTTCATTCCAGAAGCTGAAGGACTTTTAATATTGAGATACCAGCCAAGTTACTATGATTTTCCTTGAAATGTAAATGAATCTATAGTTGTCAGGGTGTGGCCAATAGGTTATTGTTATTATTATTATTTTATTTTATTATTTTTTTAGTGAGGCAGTTGTGGTTAAGTGACTTGCCCAGGGTCATCACACAGCTAGTAAGTGTTAAGTGACTGGAGGCCAGATTTGAACTCAGGTACTCCTGACTCCAGGGCCCGTGCTTTATCCACTGCGCCACCTAGCTGCCCCCTAGGCTGTTATTTAATATATATTGGTCCAGCCTAGGATCTGAGTTCTGAAAAGGAAGCTCTCTTGGTACCTGGTCAGTGGAAGAAAGTAAATAGAAGTACCTGATTTAGAATAAAAGAAGTATTGAAACTTTTAAGTGAAGACAACTCTTGGAGATAAGACCCAAGGAGAGAGTAATAAGATCAGAGATACTTAATATCATTGACTTTTACAACATTGTCATTTGGTAACTTCCCCTTTTCTTGTTTTGAATCCCAGTTTTTTGTTAGATCCTTCTAAAACCTAAAGATGGGCTGTGTTTTGTATGTCAGAGGGAAATGGGAGAAATGGAAATGTGTTCCCCTAACAGATAATCTGAGTGGTGAGAAACCCCAGAGTAAGAAAGAGTCATAGCAGAAGGAGGGAAATGGGAACCAGGCTGACTCAGGGATTTGACATTGGTGGGAAGGCCCATGTAGAACCACAGATGGATAATAATTATGGGATTGATGACTGGAGTGATTTCCTTCTCTCTCTTCTTCTGTCCCCTGGTCTTTTGTCTTCTTTTCTTGACAGAGCTGGAGATCCTTCCATAGTGACTGTAGCTTATGAGCAAAACTATTCCCTAAAACTCCAAGAGTTGAAGCTGAAGAATCATTCCATTCTTGGCCAGATTCTTTCAGGTTAGAACTAGGACAAATATTGAGACGTGAGAACACATTTGTTTGGACTTTGAATCTTTTTAAGTTGGAAAGGACCTTCTTAGAAGCCAGCTAATACCACCCATGCCTGAAAATGTCTTTCATCACATTCCCAAGAAATGTTTGTTTAACCATTAAAATTATAATAATTAGCACCTAAAAGAGATTGGCAAAGTGACTTACAAATATTTGTTCACACAACAAAAAAATTTGAATATGGTGAGAAGTACTACAGCGTAACATAGAGACACACTACAAAGCATATCTATCAGAAAAATGGCACCAGTGAACTTGTTTGATGTGGGATTGACACAAACCTTCCATTTGTGTGTGTGTTTTTTTAAAAAGGCAAAAAAACTATCACAGTATCTCAAAAGTACAATAAGATGAGGTATGCCTATAATCCTACATCTCCTCACTCAGTCAGTGAGGTCCCTATATTCAGTGTTAAGGAGGAAGGCAAAAACAGAAAAACTCCCTGCCCTTAAAGAGCTTGAATGTTAAGTCTTTCCTTGAAACTAAAAAATCAGTCAATCAACAAGCATTTATCAAGTGTTTGCTATGTGTCAGGAACTGGGCCAGGGACTGAGGATACAAAGATGAAAAAGTGAAACATTCCAGGAGCTTCTATTCTATCCTTAGCTGCTTCATCTGAAGAACTTCCATTTGTATAAACTTATATCGTAGAGCTATATATGAAGATTTCTAAATTTTTACATTAAGTGGCAAGCAAAATCATTGTCAGACTCATTTCTCAAATTTGTAAAGGAGCAGTGATCTTTATAAATATGCCTATAGTGGATGGTTTAGATAGTTACTGCCTGAAGGGAAGAGGTTAGACTATATAATTTCATAAAGTTATTTCTACTTCTGTGATTCCAGAAGAATAAATGTTATTTTAAACAAACAGATTGTACTTTTTCGTCTCCAGTCAACCTCAACTCAGACTTTCTGTTCTTGCTTCATTTTATTTTTACAAAGATCTGATATTTTTATGTAATATAATAATATTGTTTGCTTATTCAAACCCTTCATCATGTACTTCATTTTTCAATATCTTCTTTTCCCTATCCAACCCCTCCCTCAGGTTTTGTGGGGGTATCTCCCAATTTTGATTGCCCTTTGCATACAGGGATGATTTTGCTGGATTTTGTTCATAGGAACCATTTGAAAGAAAAGAATTGTAAAATTGTCTAGAATTGTCCTTTTCACATTTCATAGTGATATAATGGAAAGAACACTTGCTCTGAAGTCTGAGGACCTAGGCTAATATCCCACATCTGTTATTTACTACTTAGGTTTCCTTAGACAAATCTCTTAATCTCCTTGAGCCTCAATTTCCTCATCTGTAAAGTGAAGGGGTTGGCCTCCTAGGTCTCTTCTAGCCCTAGCTTTATAATACTAGGATTAGGTTATTTGATCAACTGCCTACTTTTTAATCTCTTTCAGAAAAGTTACTTTTGAGAAACAGTGGTTTTTTCTGGATAATGTCATTGGACATAGTTATGGAACTACATTTGAAGTATCTAGTGGTGGGAACCTTCAACCCAAGAAGATGATGGAAGAGATCTCTTCAGGTATGTCTTATTTTTCAGGTATGGAAAATAGTTACTTCAACTTACAAAGGTCAAGAAGACCCTATAAATCAGAGGTTTTTTGAAGAATCTTCCATTTCCATTTACCTTTACTTCTAAAATTCTATTTTAAGAAATTCCAGATTAGTTTGGGATTGTAATTTAAGAACTTCAGCTTAGTGTAGTATCAATAATGCTGAATTGTGTGGCAGATTTAGATTCTAGTCCCAGCCTTTCCACTAACTAGCTGTATAACCTTGGGTAAATAACTTCACACATAACACAAACCCTCCCCCAGCTGCATCTATAAGATGCATCTATAAGAGGCAGTTTGATCTGTTGAACTCATGAAATGGATAGAAGACTGGACCTTGAGCCAAGAAGACCTAAACTATCTTTAAAGCCCAATCCATCTTTTATTGTTACTGTTCTAATTTGTGTGAAGAAATAAGTAACTTTTATCAATATGTTTTAAAAAGTAGTTTTTTATGTATTATAATTTAATCTCATAAGCATTATATTTTAGAGACATTGTGGTATAGAGCAAAGAGATAGCCTCATAGTCAGGAAGTTCTGACATCAAGTCTCATCTTCAACACATACTGGTTATGTGACCCTAGGCAAGTCACTTAAGCTCTCAATGGTTCAGGCAACTCTTGAGATTACAAGTTGCAGAGAAGGTGCTTATCTGCATAGGTGAGGAAATTCTTCACCTGTCCTGATTGAAATCATAGGTCAAGTTTTTTAAAAGCAACCTTAAATGTGAAAAATTTGTCCTATGAATTAAAAGTTTATAATGTTACTTTAGGACAAGAATATAATGAATCAATCTCTTTCCTTTAGAAACTAAAGAAGCTGGTATTGATAATCGAAATATAGTTGATGATGGAAAGTCTCAGAAACTTACTCAAGATGACATAAAAGCTTTGAAGGACAAGGGCATTAAAGGAGAGGTAATATTGAGAGTTTGCCCAGATATACTTAGGGATTTGCTTGGCTTTTAGTGAATTAAGGCACACAACTTCAGGCGAAGTGTAAACACTGTTGTTATTACCTCTTCTATAATAAACAATGTAAAGAAATGCCTTCAGTTAAAAATACCAGAGAGAGCTCTTTTCTCCTGTGGAAAACTTAAATGTTTGTTTCATTATTATTATTGACCCCCATACTCCCTGGCATGAATCTATCCTTGGCCCTCTTTCTCTCCTTTTTCTGGCGTTTTTTTCCTTAGTAATTTAAACTTCTTCCATGAATTAAATGATTACTTTTACATAGATGAAACCCAAATCTACATACGTCTTCCCTGAATGCCAGTCACATTGTCAACTGCCTGCTGGACATCTCCACCTGTCTATCCCATTGGCATCTCAGATTCAACATGGCTGAAAGAGAACTCATTCTCTATCTTTCCAAACCCACTCCTCTTCCAGACATTTCCCCTTTTTTGTTCAGGACATCACTGTCTTTCCAGTCACCCAGATTCATAACCTCATGATCATCTTTGACTTTTTCTTCTCCTTTACTCCTATACTCAGCTGCCAAGTCTTGTCTTTTCTACCTCTGCAGTATCCTTTGCATCCATTTCTTTTTATCCATTTACCTGGACTATTTTAGTAGCTTTTAAATGGTTCCCCTTACTTCTACTTTGTTCTTTCTAAGGTACGGGTCTGACCATGTTGTTCCTTTGCTCAAAAGCTGTCAGTAGTTTCCTGTCTTCTTTAGAATAAAATATGAACTTCTCTGCCTGTTGAATACCATCCTCAGTTTATTTCCAACCACATTTCCCATTATTCCCCCTCGTGCACACTTATGTTTCAGCCAAACTGTTCCCTAAACTCAGTTTTCCAACTTTCACATCTGTGTATTTGTATAGACCATCATCCACCTTGCTTGGATTGTGCTCCCTTTTCATCTTTGCTTCTTAAAGGATCAGTTCAGATGTTGCCTCCTTCATGAAGCTTTCCCTGGTATCCTTATCTCCCTTGTGATTTATTAATGTTCTCTCTCTCTTTAAATCATCTTCTAATTGCTTATCTCTGTGTACATATTGTAGTTTCCCCAGCTTTGTGAGGCTTTTGTACGATGTAGTTTATGTCTTTGTATTTCTGACATCTAGCACAGTGTTTTGTACGTTGTTGGTGCTTAATACATGTTTGTTGAATCAAATTGAATTAATATTTTGGTTTTTATGAAGTGAGATGATCCAGAATTAGACCTTTGTAAGTGTACTAAAACACTTCTTCCTTTGTCTAATAATTTCAACTGTTTGGTGTACGATATGGAATAACTCTTAACTTTTCTTATAGGAAATTGTTCAGCAGTTAATTGAAAATAGTACAACATTCCGAGATAAGACAGAATTTGCCCAGGATAAATATATAAAGAAGAAGAAGAAAAAGTAAGAATTGTATTAGAAAGTTGCAAGTAGAAATAAGTTAGGCTCAAAATGTATTCTCTACAATAGGAGTTTTTTGTGTGTTTTATCTTTAGATATGAAGCAATCATTACTGTTGTGAAGCCATCTACCCGTATTCTTTCAATTATGTATTATGCAAGAGAACCTGGAAAAATTAAGTAAGCCATATTTCCCTTAAAAGTGGAAAATGTAGGGAATGGGAAGAAGTAGTTTATTGTAATAAAGTCACGATTTTGAGTAAACTTGGGAACTTGTTCATGTTGCACAAAGTACACTATCACTTCATGAGTTCTGAGTTCTTTTGTTACTTCAAAAATAATTAGTGGCCCATTAGCTATATGTTATATGATAGAGCAAAAAATATATATATTTTTTTGAAATGTGAGTAACAGTAATGGAATCATTCTTTTCTCCTTAGCTACATGCGATATGATACACTGGCCCAGATGTTGACTTTGGGAAATATCCATGCTGGAAATAAAATGATTGTAATGGAAACTTGTGCAGGCTTGGTGCTGGGTGCTGTAATGGAGCGGATGGGGGGTAAGAAAGTTCCAGATTTCTAGCAGTTTACACTTGGGTTTAAGACTAACCATGTTGAATTGTTTTGGCAGCAGGTCTGAGCACCATATGCTCCTTAATTTCAAAATATTGTTGGAAATGTTTGTGGATTCATACTTGGAATCAGAAATTTAGCCACTGTGTCCTTTTCTTCCCTGAGGCAGAATGATTTAACATGATACCAAATTTAGTTCTACCCTGTTTGAAGCTCTCTATGAAAGTAAACTCCTAAAAACTCTTTGGGAGGAACTATGGAGTGAGCACTTTTTTATTGCCAAGGCCAAATAAGCTTATGTTTTCAAGTTGAGATCATTCAATAAAATTTCTTTGTTTAAAAAATGAGCGGTGGGGGAAACTTGGCATTCTTTTTCCTGTTTTATTGTATTTATATATATATATATATATGTATATATACACACACATACACATACATATATATGAATATAATATATAGAAATAGATAATATATTGGAATATATACATATACATATATACATACACACACATATAGGAACTCTCAGTGGATTACCGCACCTTTGTATTTTTTTACAATATTAAAGATGTTTTCTTTCAGGTTTTGGATCAATCATTCAGATGTACCCTGGAGGTGGTCCTGTTCGAGCAGCAACAACTTGTTTTGGATTTCCAAAATCTTTCTTTAGTAGTCTTTTTGAATTTCCCCTTGGCAAAGTGAACAGTCTTCTAAATGGAACATTTTCTTCCAAAGCTTTGCCTTTGGAATCCAAAGACAGTATTTCAGTAGAAGAAAACAATGGCACTCTTCTTGATGAACTACAGACTTCTCCAAAGGAGATGGAAGAAAACATCGTTGAAGTTATAGAAAACAACCACCCTCAACAAGAAACAATGGAAGTTATTTCTCAAGAGCCAGAATACAAGGAGCACAAAGAAAGAGGAAGTAAAAAAGACTATGTAAGGGTTCCTCCCACCTTCTCATGATGTTTCCCTTCGATTTTCCTATTCCTTCCTTGAAATCATAAGTGTCAATTATTGGAGAAAACATTTTTTTTTAAAATAAGAGAATTCTATGATATAATGGAGAAAACCCCACATCCATTAGATGTGGAATCAATGGACCTAGATTTGAATCTTCCCTTCTGCTTTCTACCTATGGGACCTTGGGCAGCTCGCTTCATTTCACTGGCCCTCAGTTTCCTCATCCAGAGAGTTAGTTTGGTCTAGTAAAAAGAGTAATGGGCTTGAAGTCAAGAGAGATCTGGGTTCACATCTGACACTTAGTAACCATGTGGTAATGAACAAGTCACCTCTTTAGTTTCAGTTTCCTTATCAGTAAAATGAAGATAATAACCTATATCACAGAGTTGTTGTAAGGATCAGTTGAAATAATGTATGTAAAACACTTTTCAAACTATAAAGAGCTATACAAATGTCAGTGTTTCTAATTAAAATGAAGGGGTCCTGGGGCAGCTAGGTGGCTCAGTGGATAGAGCACCAGCCCTGGATTCAGGAGGACCTGAGTTCAAATTCTGCCTCAGACACTTGACAATTACTAGCTGTGTGACCCTGTGCAAGTTACTTAACCCCAATTGCCTTATCCCCTCCCCACAAAAAAGATTCTTTAAAATGAAGGGGTCTGAATTGATGTTTTCTAGCTCTAGATGTATGCTCTATGACCTCTAAGTAGTTTAGCATAGTGCCTGGCACATAGTAGGTGCTTTAAAAAAATGTTTGTTGACATAACTATCAGTTATTAGGGTATCTACTATGCTATACCTTAATATTTTTGTAACTGCTTCCTAAATTACATCTTCCTACTATTGTGGTCTGCCTGCCTTGAATTGGCAGAGAAAGTTAAAATGATGCTGAAGCAGATTGAAGGTCCATTAAAGTGTCTCAATCAGCACAGTTGATTGAGTTAATTTCTTTTTTTAGATTCAAGAACTTCAAAGAAAACAAGAACAACAGAAGAAAAGACAGATAGAAGCTGCTGCTCTCTTGAATGAAAGAAATGCAGATGGGTGAGTGTGGGTAATATCACTTGTTGTGTACACATCTCTTGTTTACTTTAAGCACTAAACTATTCAAGTTCCAGAAAAAAAAAATGGCTCCTTATATAGTTTTGTTTTTTAAAAAATGTTATTCTAATCATCCTGCCATGTGCTCATCATTGTTATTGCTAATTTATTTGCTTTGAACTAGTTACTTTGGCCAGAAGAAAATTTAAACTGCTCTCAATTGATTACTTAGCAGTCTGGTTCTACTTTGTCTACTTTTTCTTTCTCTTGACTGTTCCACTTTGGTCCTAGTGGATGAGTAGAAAGAGTGGTGCTGTGCAAAGAGCACCTTGGTTCAAACCCTAGCTCTGCCACTTACTGGATGTGACACCTTGGGCAAGTCACTTAAAGTCTTTAGGTGTTAGTAATCCTCATCACTAAAATGAAGAGTGGTTTATATGCCCTCTGAGGCCCCTTTCAGCTCTATGTCTATGATCCTGTGATCCCATTGGGAGCAAGGATTAGTAACCTTGTGAAACTGAAGGAAGTTAGACTGAACTTAAAAGAAATCAGCCTAGGTTAAAGTACAAATTATAAAAGGAATTATAAGGCTCTCACCAAATTACTGTAGACAGAGCTTGGGTTCTGGACTTGTGATTTCAATTGTGTAGGGATCAGTGTGGAACCGTCTCTGCCAAAAGAGATGGGAACTTTCTTCAGTTTATAGGATTTGAAAGTAAATCACTTGTCCAGTGACCCACAGCTGTTCTGGAGCAGAGTCAGCATTTGAACTTAGGTGATCCTGCACAATGTACTACAGCATACTATCTCTAACTATATTAACACAGCAGATAAATCAAGCTTATTCTCATTGGGTACATCAGTGTTCTAACCTTGGGTAATGGAGAAAAAAGCTTGTAAACATTTCAGACTCCTATATATTTGGGGGGGAAAGTAGGTTTGTCATCTACAAGGCCATTTTAAATGGTGATGAATTGGTTTCCAGATGATTCTAAGAAAACCTTTAAAGATGGTCAGTTGCCAAATACCAATAATGGATGCTAAGTCTTCATATTGAAAAAGTAGCAGCCCTTGAGGACAGCTAGGTGGAGCAGTGAACAGAACATTGGATTTGGAATCAGGAAGATTAATTTCCCTTAATTCAAATCCAGCCTCAGACACTTAATAGCTTTGTGACTCTGGGCAAGTCACTTCACCCTCTTTGCCTCAGTTCCTCATTTGTAAAATGAGTTGGAGAAGGAGATGGCAAACCACTCCAGTATCTTTGCCCCAACTGGGGTCAGAGTTGGACCTGAATGAAATGACTGAACAGCAACAAAAGGCAGACCTGGAGAGTACTCCATTGGTTCAAGTTTTCAAAAAGCTACTTGAATGATTTCTTTTTCATGTTTATATAATTGAATGTATATAAAAATTTTAAAGTCTTATCAAAATAGCATATTCTACTTGAAGACAAAAATAATTTGTCTAATTTTTTTTCCCTTTTTCAGTTTAATTATAGCCAGTCGATTCCACCCAACACCTCTGGCTCTTTCTTTGCTGGAATTTGTTGCTCCTTCAAGACCTTTTGTTATCTACTGTCATTATAAAGAGGTAATGCCTTGGCATAGATTTTTCTATGTGGCTGAGTAAATAATAGAATGCTGACGGTTTGGGATGATGAAAAAGCCTGCTAAATTCTGTTCTTGAATTTCTATCCAGAAAATATTACTTAAACTGAATCTTATTTATCCTTCAGCCACTGGTAGAGTGCTATACAAAATTAAGAGAAAGAGGAGGAGTTATTAATCTCAGGCTCTCAGAAACCTGGCTCAGAAATTATCAGGTATGTATTTAAAGAAATTGTATTGTGAAATAAGAAAAAATATATATACATATATATACATACGTGTGTGTGTGTGTGTGTGTGTGTGTGTGTGTGTGTTGTCATAAATACATAAATCTTGTCACTTCTGTCTCTACAAGCCTTTCTTAATCTGACTTCTTTACTCATATGACTACCACCCTAGTTCAGGCTGTTATCAACTCTCAACTTGGACTATTACAGTAGCCTCTTGATCATTCTCCCTGCCTCAAGACTCCCCACTCCAATCCATTCTACACCTTGCTACCAAAGGGATTTTTTAAAAGTGAAGGTCAAACTATGTCACTTCCATACCTAATAAATTTCAGTAGCTCCCTCTTACCTTTTGGATCAAATATAAGCTATTTTATTTGGCTTTTAAAGCCCTTCACAATAAGCCTTCCAGCCTTATGATACCAGGCTTCCCTTCCGTCATTCTACAGTCCAGCCAAACTGCCTTCTTGCTTTCCCTCACACATTACACTTCATTTCCCACCTCCCCATTTTTGTCCTGGCTGTCCCCTATTCTTGGGGCACACTCCTTCCTCACCTTCACCTCTTAGAATCCCTTGCTTCCTTCATAATCCTGTTCAAGCATCACTTTCTACATGAAGACTGTCCTCATCATACTAGCTGTTCATGCCTTCCTGACCCAAATTTAACCTCTATTTATATGTACATAATTTTTGTATAAAATTTGCTTATACACATGTTTCTCTGCATAAAATGCATACTACTTGAGAGCAAGAACTGTTTCTTTTTTTGTTGTTGTATCCCCAGACACACATCCAGTGTTTAATAAGTGCTTGTACATTGATTGGCTAAGTTGATTGATCAAGCATTGTCGAATGCACAATAATTCAGATTTCTGAATTAAGTTCTGCAGTTTAGGAAATGGACAGTTACTAATTAAGAGGCATTTAAAAATATGAAAAATTTGTTTTTGTGAAGCTTTCTGTGGACTTTGTGTCCGTAGACCCAAATTTGCTTGAACTTTTAAAAAAATTACATTTGACTGTTTTTGTTTGTAATAGTAGATACAAGCTATACTCAGAGATTACCCAGAATTTGAGACAGCTGTCTCTTGTTTTTATTATAGGAAACCTTGTACATAGTAGACCCTTAATTCTTTCTCGCCTCAGTCCTTTTCACCTGTGTTTTGTGGCCACCATCCAACTTCAGACCTTCATCACCTCACAGTATCGCACATGCTATTGCAATAGCCCCCTCACTGATTTCTCTACTTCTGGTCACGTATCCCTCCCCTTGCCCTTACAATCAATTTTCCACAAAGCTACCAAAATAATCTTCTGAAAAGACAGGTTTACCAGTGGCACTCCCCCCTCTACTCCCCCCCAACACCTCTTAGAACTCTTTATCGTCATTAAGGTAAAAATGTAACTCATCAGGGGGCAGCTAGGTGGTACAGTGGATAAAGTGCTGGCCCTGGATTCAGGAGGACCTGAGTTCAAATCCAGCTTCACACAAGTCAAGTGACTTGTACTAGCTGTGTGACCCTGGGCAAGTCATTTAACCCTCATTTCCCAGCCAAAAAAAATATATAACTCGTCAGCATGGCATTCAAAACACTTCTCAGTCTGGTTCTAGACTCCCTGTCCAGATTTATTTCACATTGCTCCCTACTTTCACCCTAGTCCAGTCAAACTGCTGTATGGGCTGTTCTTTGAACTCGGCCTTCCACTTCTGTCTTTGCCCCTCTTCACAGGCTGCACTCCTGCCCTTGACTTGCCTCCTTAGACTCCTTGGGTTGAAAGGCTTCCTTAAATCAACTCAGGGACCACATCCTATGAAAAGTCTTGTCTTCTCGTCCTGCTCTGTATAGGGCTGTGCAAATCAATGGGGGTAAAATAAAATAATTGTTTATTGACTTATACAATAAATCTTACATCTTTAAAAAAAAAATTAAAACTTTTTAACATGCAGTATGTCCTTTTATTGTAGTCACTTGTTTTACATGATTTGGCATTGAGTTCATGAGATTTTTTTACTCATATTCTTTAAACTTTCATTATGAAACCACTTTTTCAATCATTTTGCATATTGTAAACCTTTGACAAACAGCCCGTTTTTCAATGTCCAGCCTTGATTGTAATCCATAGGTTCTCAGTGGGATTTAAATCAGACAGGTTCCTATGCCATGGAAGTATGTTTAGCTCTCCCTCTTTGATAAATTTCTTAACATTTTGTGGCATATGGAATGATATAAAGAGATGGAACAGTATTCTATCTACAGTTAGAAATTTCCTTATTTCTGAAACAATATTACCTCTCATTATATTAGTATATTGTTAGGATTCATCATTCCCTTAAAAAAGATGAATTTCTAGGCTCACTGAGAATAAAAACATCCCCAAAACGCTCTTTGGGATGGATGTCTAATGATAAGAGTTAGATTGTACACATTTATCTAATTGTTTTTGAGAGTGCTTTAGTATAGCTTTGAATAAAAAAGTAACATCAGTAAAAGGGATTTTTTTTCAATCTGTAATACTCTGTCTTTTTATTGATTTGTCCATAACAATCATTTTTTTTTTCTTCATAGCCAAGGTTAGGCATTTGAGAGGGAGGAAAGCAGAGAGAATGTGTCTTATCACTGTTTTTCCAATCTTTTGCAACACTGTAAAGAGGTCAGGTCCTCCCGAAAGTCTTTACTTGTTTTCTGAGTATTAATCAGGCTGTTGTGTAGCAAAAATTTTTCAGTTCTTGGTGTTTTTCATTTTTGACCATCTTTTCCTTTGCTCTCTGGTGTGACTGATTTTACTTCATTGTAGTTTTGAATGATCTTTGAAACTTTTTCCACTCACCATGTCAAGTCACTGTGACCCCTCTTACAGTCATTTTACGTTTCCTTGTAGTATTCTACATTCTTAAAAATAATTTATTTAAGGGGCAGCTAGGTGGCACAGTGGATAGAGCACCAGCTCTGGAGTCAGGAGTACCTGAGTTCAAATCCGGCCTCAGACACTTAACACTTATTAGCTGTGTGACCCTGGGCAAGTCACTTAACCCCAATTGCCTCACTAAATAATAATAATAATAATAATAATAATAATAATTTATTTAAAAACACAACAGAAATGAGCATGTGGTATCAACTCATCTAATAGAGAACCAACTAAAGGTGAGAAAAGCAGCTCAGTCTGGTTTTACCTGATTAGGGTCAAATGTTTTTAGCCTAATATCAATAGAAGCATGAAAACTTGGCCATTGCTGTCACAAAATGTAACCATATTAAAATTATCTCACATTCCATAGATTCACATGCCCCTGTAGTGCTGTCTGCTTTCACAGATTTTCTTGTACTTATTTGGGCAGATGGTCTTATCCCCAGTAAAATATAAGCTGATGGGGCAAGCACTTTTTTTTTGTCTTCATATCCCCAGAACCTTGCACATTTCATAGAAGGTACTCAATGAGAGTGTGACAAGCTTGCTGAGTTGGACTCAATGTTAGTAATAATTTATTTACATAGTACTTTGAAGTTTACATAGCACCTTTAGTTTTGAGTTTGCTTTCTATAGTAAAGCATATTTGGAGGACTGCTGTGCTGGGGTGGCACAGTGGATAGAGAACCAGGCCTAGAGTCAGAAAGACTCATTTTCATGAGTTCAAATCCAGCTTCAGGCACTTATTACCTTTGTGACGCTGGGCAATTCATTTAACCCTGTTTCCCTCAGTTTCCTCATCTGTAAAATGAGCTGGAGAAGAAAATGGCAAACCATGCCAGTATTTTTGCCAGGAAAACCCTAAGTGGGGTCACAAAGAGTCCCAGACACAACTGAACAACAAAGCACATTTGGAAACTTTTAAAGCACCTATTTCTCTTTAGAATCATCAAATTTTAGAACCAGAGGGAACCTTCAGGATTTAAGCCAGAGGTTCTTAACCTTTTTTGTGTGTGTCATGGACCCCTTTTGGACCCCATCTCAGGACATTATGACAATTGATTTAATTCAATGTTTTCAATGTTACAATTGAATCTTAAATTTGCATTGTGTATTGTGTCAGCTTAGAAAACCTAACATTTCTCTTTTGGTTAGGTTCTGCCAGATCGAAGTCATCCCAAACTGATGATGAGTGGAGGTGGGGGTTATCTTCTCTCAGGCATCACTGTTGTCAATGATAAACAAAAATCAGAGTCCTGTGCATTAGAGTTACAAAAGACTGAAGAGCCAATGGCTAAAAAACGAAAAGTTCAGGAGTCTGACTCAACCCTTGAAGATCTACCTTGATTTTACTTCCAAGGAGTCTTTGAATTAGCAGTTCACATACTTAACATGCCAATACCAGTTGCTCCTTGGTACTACAAGAGCATGTTTACACAGCCGTTCTTGGAAACCTGGATGTGTTAGTGTATTTTAAAGAAGCTTTTCCCAGTTAACACCTGTCAACTGGGAAGGGGGAAAAAAACCTCCAAGCCACTTTATGGACAAAGGTGTTGGATCCACTTCGGCATGAAAGTGCCCTAAAAAACCAAAGCCCTTTGGCATGAAATGGAGTTAAGTTTGACTTAACCATGTTCACTTGTGTGTCTTAAAATTGTGTGTCAATTAGTGTCTTAAAAATTCAGATAAAGTAAGAAAAATAATCCCAACACATTTTGTATATAGGACTCAACTTGGTTTTAACCAATCAAAAACTCTATTCATATGCATATAAATGTGTTTTGAAAGATTTTTATGGAAGAAACGTTTAAGCAGCACGGGAGGTTTTATATAATTTGCAGTACCAAATATTTCGTATCTTTCTCCAGTGGTATTACGTACATTTAAAAATTGTATTGGTTTTTATTATTTTTAATATTTGACAACTTGAAGTTGTAAATATTTGTTTTATTGACGTCTATCATGGTATATAGAAGGGTTGTGGTGGGGTTATTTAGTTTTTGTTAATTTTTAAAAGACTTTAATTCTTCATTTCCAATAAAACTACTCTAAGTTTTCTCTCAGTATTAAAATTGAGAGGAATTTTTTTGCATATTTTTTCATAAGAGATCTCTTTCTTATAAAGGGGCAAATGGGTTATCAGTACTTTGAGGTGTGACGATAAAATAATGAGACTTTTTCAAATGATTTATAAAACTAGACTCATCTAGTTTCCCATCTCAGTCCAATACATTTTAAAGAGTCTTCTGTTTTATGACTGTAAGTTAATGTAGTCAGTGATAGTCAAGATACCATAATTAGGTAGTTAGATTTTTTAAATTTTTAATAAATTGGCCATGATTTCATTATTCATTTGTAACTGAAGAAAGGTTTTCATATTATGCCCAAGACAGATGATCTGTCTTCAGAGTTTTTGAATATGTTTGTTGACAGTATGGTTATTAATATTTATTTAAATATTAATAATTTATTATTAATGCTCTTACTGTGAAATTCTCATGGGAAAAAGTTAGAGGATATTCTTGATTAGCCTTAAGTTATTTAAACTGCTATATCTGTACTTTGTATTCTGATAATGGAAATGATAATTATCAACAAATACACATCTTATCATTTTTGATCTTTTGTACCCACGCATTTCATACTGAGACTTAGCTTAATGATACAGTAAATCTATGTTTTTCTAATGCTGCTGAGTACATTGTGAAACATGGCATGGAATGAACAGAGAAGACATTGGCCTGGTTAGAGATTCCAGTCCAACAAGTATTTATTAATTGTCTGCTCTGTGCAAGATCCTGTGTGAAGTAATAAAGGTACAAAGAAAAAACAAAATACTGTTCCTGACCTCAAAGAACTTAATTCCATTGAAATGTATTGTTATTGTTAACTTGCAGACATGGTTCATAAATCTGATGGGTGAGATTATAGTAACTTGTGTGGTGCATAATGACTATCTTTTAAAAATTATTTATTTACTTATTTTCTAATCATTTGTTATCCCTCCCTTATACTGCTGTCCCTGCTTCCCCATTTGAACAATAAAAAAGCATGAAAAATAAAACATTCATAACAAACGTGTATAGTCCAACAAAATAATTCCACATTGATCACGTACAAAAGTTTGTCTCATTTTTTCATTTTAAGTCCATGATTTTTCTGGCAAGAGGTGGGAATGCCATGTTGCATCTTCAGTACTCAGGATTAATGGTTTGTCATCTAATTGGTCATGGTTCTAAAGTCTTTCAAAGTATTTTTTTTCTTTTTTTCTCTCTCTAATGTCCTTGTATAAATTCTCTTGGATCTGCTCACTTCACTTTGCTTCAGTTCATAAAGGTCTTCCCATTGTTCCTTGATACTCTCCATTTTTTGTGTGTGTAAGTGAGGCAATTGGGGTTAAGTGACTTGCCCAGGGTCACACAGCTAGTAAGTGTTAAGTGTCTGAGGCTGGATTTGAACTCAGGTCCTCCTGACTCCAGGACCGGTGCTCTATCCACTGCGCCACCTAGCTGCCCCGATACTCTCCATTTTAACATTTATTATGGCAAAATAATATTTTGTATTCCTATACCATAATTTATCTATCCATTTCCTAATAGGAGGATACCTCCTTAGTTTCCAGTTTGGGGCTACTACAAAAAGAGATACTGTAAATGTTTTTGTACATATAGATCCTTTTCCTCTTTTATCTCTTTGGGATATGGACCTAGTATAGTGGTATAGCTTGGTCCAAGTTTATGCAGTTTGCTGACTTTTGGGACATAGTTCCAAATTGCTTTCCAGAATGGCTGTACCAATTGCTATTCTATGAACAATGCACTCTTTGGTCTTTTTTTTTCTTTTTTCCAAGACCCCTCCAACATTTGATTTTTTAAATGTTTTCTTGTTTTTGGGGGGGGGGGTTGATCATCTTTGCTAATATGATGGGTGTGAGGTGGAACCTCAGAGACGCATCTATTGATCGGTCTCATTTCTTTGGATTGGCTAGAGGTGGAAAGCCAGTTCAGTCCTTCATCCATTATGTATAGAGAGCACTGTGTTAGGCATTAGGGGAGATACAAGGATCTGCCCTCAATAGAGCATGTACATTAGTAGGATTCACTTAGGAGAGGGACACTTCCCACCTAAGAAAATTTGTCAAGTTGGTTTTTCTACTTCATTACAAAGCATTGAGAAAACTAGGACTGCAGTTACGGTTCTAAGTTTCCCTATAGTTTGGGGGCAGCAAGGTGGTAGAAAGGCTAAAGCAGCTGGACCTGGAGTCAGGAAGACCTGAATTCAAATTTAACCTCAGCTGTGGGGCAAGTCACTTAACTTGTTTGCCTCAGTTTCCTCATCTGTAAAATAGGGATATTAATAGTACCTACCTACCAGAGTTGTGAGAAACATATAAGATAACTATAAAGTGCTTAGCACAATACCTGGTACTTATAAATATTTGCCTCTAAAAATGTACTCATTTTCCTATTGTCTGAATGTCTCATTATGTAGTCGTGTAGAGCTGAGAGCACTGACTTTGGAATTAGCAGACCTGGATTAAAGTCATTGGTTTCAAGCAGTATGCCTTTGGGAAGTGACAATCCTGAGCCTCACTTTCCTCATCTAAAAAAAATACAATAATTCCTGTACCTAACTTACTTGGCAGTTTTTGACCTTGAGCCATTAAATTAATCTTAATGAGTCTGTTTCTTCATCTCTATGATAAGTTTGATGCATGTACTGTCTAACCCAGAGAATTGTTATAACACTTAAATGAGGGTACATAAAGCAATTCATAAATCATAAACCAGTATCTCCTCTTGAATATAAATTGACTCTGGATCGATTGTAGAAAAATATAGTATTAAGTGAATTCACAGAATGTTGGTGGATTCTGTAAAATGTATATTTTCCTTGGCATTAAATGTAGAGAGTATGTTGACGCAAATTTTTTTGTCCTGTTTTGTTTTTGTTTTTTTTTTTGATGGGGTTTATGAAGGCTAAGTGACTTGCCCAGGGTTACACAGCTAGTAAATTTCAAGTGTCTGAGGCCAGATTTGAACTCTGGTCCTCCAGAATCCAAGGCCAGTGCTCTATCCACTGTGCCACCTAGCTGCTCCCGGCTGGCAAGTCTTAATCAAATATCTGACCCTGCCATTTGAAGATGGCCATATATGTTTAATTGTTATCAAATATCGATATTCCCTTAGCACATATAGTGGCCACTTTGGTATTTTTACTAGGAGAAGAGTGAGTTCTGAGACTCAGCTGATAAATGTCATGCAGTCTCTTCTTCTCCTTAGAAATATGCCTAAGCACTACAGTTCAGCATCTGATACTTTCCAGGAAAATTTTAAAATAGAGTTTTGGAAGATTTTTATTTTTGGCATGTTCATTTTAAAAATAAGCTAGTCTATGCAGAGGAAGAGGTGCTTTTTAAAAAAATTCAAATGGTAGAAAATAAGAAAGATTGCCATGAGTGGAATCTGTTGAAGAGGTGACTGGTCTGCAATTACCATGTGTATCATTCTAGAGCAAAAGGATGAAAAGGTGGGGATGCATCTGGGGATCTGGGAGTTCCAGAAGTCTTACTCTCATTCCCACCCTTACCCCCTGAGGCTAGTGGATGACAGCGCGCGCGCGCACACACACACACACACACACACACACACACACACAAATTAGAGTGGGAAAACAAGCAGAGGAGGATTTAATCATTCTGTTCCATCACTGAGAATGAAAGGAACCAAAGGATAAGCATTATCTTCTGTTGTTTGGTCAGTTCAAGTCATGTCTGACTCTGTGACCCCATTTAGGGTTTTCTTGGCAAAAACGCTGGATTTTGCTGTTTCCTTCTCCAGCTCATTTTATAGATGAGGAAACTGAGGCAAAGCAGATTAAGTGACTTGCCCAGGATTGCACAGGTGAGGTCAAATAAGAACTTGGGTCTTCCTGATTCCAGGTCTAGCTGCTCAGTGTCTGAGACCACATTTGGACTAGGAAGATGAGTCTTCCTGACTTCAGGCCTGGTACTCTGTCCATTGTCCCATCTAGTACCCTAAGTATTAGCTACATGTGATATACCTGGACTGTTTTAATGACATTCACAGATTGGTGCTAGAGGCAAGGTGTTAAAGGAAGTTAGCATTCAAGATGGTAGGAATGATTGGGCAGAAATAAATGATGGATTAAGAGTCACAGCAAGGTGAGTGACTATAGCAGGGACCCACAACAATGACAGTTAAATAAATAGCCAAAATGATACTTCCTTGTGCCTCAGCAGTGACTAGAGTGTCCTAAATGGCTTAGTGCTTCTTTAAGCCGTTAAAGCTCAAAACTGCACTAAACCTTTTGTGACATGCTGTAATTGGGAGATGCTATATTTTCAGAGAAGTGCTGGAAAGATTTGATCTTCAGACTCCCATTTCTGGGAGGGGACAGGAAGGAGGAAGGGGAGCCTGCGCAGAGAGCTCTGTCTCTTTTAGTTCCTGACTTCACCGTGGTGGAGGAGAGAGAGACTCCAGAAGACTTCACAGGGAAATTGAGGAAAGATAGGATTGCCAGGCTGTAGGAATTCTGTTCTCAATCTCTCTTTCTATCTTTCAATAAACCCTTAAAAACCTAAACTCGTTTTATCAGTAATTTTAGTCAGTTTCCCCCAAAACTGGGGGAACAGATTAGAACCCATTTTTAGAGTTTTAAATTACACAGGGTTAAGTGACTTGCTCAGGGCCACACAGCTAGTAAGTGTCAAGTGTCTGAGGCTGGATTTGAACTCAGGTCCCCCTGAATCCAGGGCCAGTGCTTTATCCACTGCACCACCTAGCTGCCCCCTCCCAGCTCATCTTACAAATGAGGGAACTGAGGCAAACAGGGTTAAGTGCCTTGCCCAAGGTCACATAGTAAGTGTCTGAGGTCAAATTTGAAGATTCATCTTCCTGACTTCAGGTCCAACATTCTCTCCATTATGCCACCTTAGATGCCCCTTTCTGAATTTAAAAAGTTCAAAATAATTTTAAAAGTTGCATTCCAGAGGCAGCTAGATAGCGAAGTGGATAAAGCACCGGCCCTCTGGATTCAGGAGTACCTGAGTTCAAATCTGGCCTCAGACACTTAACACTTACTAGCTGTGTGGCCTTGGGCAAGTTACTTAATCCCAATTGCCTCACCAAAAATAAATAAATAAATAAATAAATAGAAGGTTTAAAAAAAAAAGTTGCATTCCAATAATTAACACTTTTATTCATCTGCTACTCCATCCTGGGCTCTTACTTGAATTTTTCTTTGATTATTGGGACTAGGTCTCCCTATCTTAGCTGGGCTAGAAGTGCTGTGACCACTCACAGGCCCAATTCCAGGGCTAATTGGTATAGCATCAACTTGCTCCACTTTTCAGACCTGGCTGGGTTCACTTCTCCATAGGCACCTTGGTGCCCTCCCCTATTCCTTGGAAAAGGAGGGCTCATCCCATTGGCACTGAACTGAGTTTGAATTTAAAAAGGAACCCATTCATTATTTTATTATTTTTTTTTTTGCGGGGCAATGGGGGTTAAGTGACTTGCCCAGGGTCACACAGCTAGTAAGTGTCAAGTGTCTGAGGCCGGATTTGAAGTCAGGTACTCCTGAATCCAGGGCTGGTGCTTTATCCACTGCGCACCTAGCTGCCCCGGAACCCATTCATTATTAAAATCATAAGCCACATGACAGCGACTAAGAAAACTGAATGAAGTGGCAGTGAACTTTAGGTGCTAACTCAATGTATTTGAAAAATGTAGTTGATTAAAAAAATTACTTCCTCCTTGGGAAAAGTGAGACATCCCCAAACTCAACAACTGGAAATATGTAGTAACAGCCTAGTTATTGTAACTAAACTCTGATTAAACAGACTGAATTCTCAGCTATGTCTGGGCATCTTTGTGTTCTCTATGCTAGGCCTGACAAGCCCACGATACAAATAGCACTTGAGAGACAATAGGTGCTAGCAAGAAACTCTCGTTCTGTCTCATGCATTGTTTATAGGCTGGAGGGAAATTGGGCCATGCTGTGCTGTTTTTTGCCAATTGTCCCTCCCGTGTGGAGCATCTGCTGTGTGTCATTTTCTGGGATATAATTTTGGTGCATTGCAGTGCTTTGACTCCTTTCGACTGGCATCTCTCTCTCTCTCTCTCTCTCTCTCTCTCTCTCTCTCTCTCTCTCTCCTCTTTCTCCTCCTACTCCTCCCTCTCTCCCTCTCTCTCCATTTTTCTCCCCTTCTCCTTTTTTTTTTTACTCTCCTTCCTCCCATCAACCCTTGGCCTGTTGTCTTTTGGATACCCTGCAAAGGAAAAGGAGGGGTATGTGTGTGAGCATGTGGATGTAATAAGAAAAGGGTTGGGATCTTTCTATAATTAATTAAATAGAGGAATTGACTTTAAATGACACTTAAATGACTGTCTTCGATGTTTCATTTAAGGTGGGACAGTATTTATAACTAACTGATGATTATTTGGGCTAGAATAATTTGTTGTCCGATTGCTTACTTGGCTTTCTGAGTGTCAGGGCATGACCACATTTAAATGACTCTGGTTTTCCTCTGGTTAAAGTTAATTTCCTTGAAAAGAAATATTTAGCTTACTGACTCTTTTAGAAAGGTAACCTGAAAAAACCTGGCTTTACCCATGCAGCCAGTGCTTGATTATGTATGATGGAGGAGAGCAAACACAGACAAATGAATTCACTCATAATCACCAGGTCTCACTACCTGTCAGTTGCCACCTCATCTCTTTCAAAACTTGAACCAAAACTGGCAAGAAGAGAACTCTAGAAGTGCTAACAAAAAATGAACTGGCAGGAAAAGAAATCTTAGAATTTGGGCACCTGAAAGAATCATGGGACTTATTGACTCTGTCTCATTATAATGATGGGGAAAAAATGGAATCACAGGTTGTCTCTGGTGACTCAGCTAAGTATGGCAGATCCGGGCATTCAGATATAGAACTCTCCTAGTTTTTGTGTTCTGTTCATGATATCCTGCTGCTTTCTTGAATCCTAAAGAATTAAAAATGTGTGCAGGTAGGTAACACAGTACATAGAACAATAGACCTGGAGTCAGGAAGACCTGAGTTCAAATTCAGCCTCAGATACTTACTAGCTGTGTGACTGTGGGCAAGTCACTTAACCCTGTTTGCCTCAGTTGCTCATCTGTAAAATGAGGTGGAGAAGGAAATGGCAAACTACTCCAGGATCTTTACCAAGAAAACCCTAACTGGGGTCATGAAGAATCGGACATGACTAATTGAGTAAACAACAACAGTACTTACTATAATGATTTTGAAGCAGACATATGCTGAGATTGTTGAAATGGCTTTTTCCATTTTGAGTATTTGATATCTCTTCTACAAGGTGGCACAGAGTCTACCAGTTGTACATACATTGGGCCACTCTATCCCATATCTTCCATAACTTCAGGAGGCTCACCCACCCTCTTATAAGTGGGAGAGCATCAAATCTAAACATATTGTTTCAGTGTCATTCTATAGGCAGAATATACCCAAAGGAGCCTCAAATCTACACTCTTTATTAAGAAAAAAAAGAAAGTCAAGAAAGATGAAGTATTTGGTCCTAGATTATTTTTTTTATTTTTTTCAGATTAAGAGGCATAATATATTTCTGAAGGACAGCAGCACATTCATCACAAAGCATATTCAAATGTGAGTTTATATACTAAAATTCATGCCATTCAAGTTTCAATAGCATCCTAGAAAACAATATAGACATTTCCAACCATGTAAATACACTGAGTGAGTAAACTCTACTAACTGTCTTTGGGTAAATGATACTTTCTGGTGGCAGCATCTGCCAACACTAGGTAGTGTGAATGCGTGTATATTAAAGCTACCCACTGCTGCGAAGCGCCGTACCACTGCTCCCAGAGTGGTCACCCTCTCTGGGTACCACTGAATTTCTCCGCTATTTTCTGTAGTTCCATGTCCATTGCAGCCAGGTTTTCTAGTTCCTTCTCCTGAAAAAAATTAGAAAGATGATTTAGACCAAGAAACATGGAATCTAAACACAAGTTTAGCCCTAGGTTTGAGAAAGATCGATTAAATAGAAGTAAACAGGCTTGAACCCCTAATCTCTGGGACCAGACCATTCTGCTTGCCATTTCTACCCCTTCTTCTGGCATAAAACTTTAAAACTTTTCAAATGGAGGGACCTTATAAATAAATGAGTCTACCCTCCATTTTACAAATGGGAAAACTAATGCAAAGAGTTGGTGACTTCCCTAAAGCCACAGAGGTAGGTAGTGACAATCTTCTGATTCATTCTTCATTGCCCCTTGCATCACTTTGCCTTTCCTTTGACCTTGAAGAGCTACAAGCAGTTTTAGCTCTTCTTTTGTGAGATAGAGTTGACATGCTGGGACATATGGAGGGATAAAATAATATCCCTAAATCAGGGCTTGCAAGCTGGGGTCCATGAACTTTTAAAAAATATTTTTAATTATCTCTTTAAATATAATTGCCTTTCTTTGTAATCTGCCTTATATTACTTTATGAATTTTAAAACGTGATTCTGAGAAAGGGTTCATAGGCTTCATTAGACTGCTAGAGGATTCCATGACATAAAAAATATTAAGAAGCCCTGCCCTAAATATTTCTTCTAATCAATCTTCTGATTGCATGAAAAAGACAGTATACTTTGGGCCTTCAATTTTCTCTAACTAGGGGCTGAAAGAAACAGGGATCTTAAGGAAAGCCAGTTATGACGCTCCACATAGTTATAAGATAGTAACCATGGTGGACCCAAACACTAATGCTATCAGGATTTCCTCTTTATTCTAGTTGGTGACATGGTAAAGATAGTAGCTATGAAATTCCAACCAGCTGTTTGGAAGGAGATGGTTTCTACAAATTGGAATGTGTTCAGAGGTTTGAGGAGAGAGAAAAATAATCACACCTTGAAAAAGTGGAGAATTCTCTGTTATGATGAAATAAAACCTGAATAAATGGCTTCCAAACCTCTATTGACAAGACAACTTTGTGATAGGATATTTTGACACCCTTTCCCCTGCCACACACATTTCTTAATTTACACAAATTTCCCATGGTCATTGTTTCTCCAACTCGAAAACATTTTCATTCTTACTCATTCTATACCCCAGTAAGCTCTAGTCTTTAAAGGGCCACATTTGGCAGATGAGGCTCCCACAGACCTCCATTATGAGTGGCAAGTGGCCCTTACATCATATGTTTTGGTGTATACTTGCAGAAGTGACTCCTTGAGAAAGGGGAGAATATAGAGCCAGTGGTTTAGATTACTTTTTTTTTTTTTTGAGGAAAAAATTGCATCTTTATTTTCACTAACTTCTAGCTGTAATTAACCATTTCCCTAAATTGTGAATTTATTTTTTAACCATAAAAGTATTTTATTATTTTCTAGTTACATGTAGAGATAGTTTTCTACATTTGCTTTTATAAGATTTCTAACTTCAAATTTTTCTCCCTCCCTCCCCTCCCTTCCCCCCTCCCTAAGACAGCAGGCAATCTCATATAGGTAGATTACTTTTTCCTATGAAAGACCATTGCCCCAAGAAGCTTTAATCCCCAGGGACAGCATGGAGTAGTGGGTTAAGAACTGTCATCAGTCTGGAATACCTGGTTCAAGTCTTCCCTCTGACATACTGATTGTGTGACTCTCAGTAATTCACTTATCCTTTCAGTACTGCAGATAACTTTACAGACTTTGTAGAGCACTTACTAGTCTGCATTGATATTGTTCCTTCTACCTACAGCAATGAAAATACATGTCTGATCCGTTCCCACTCCCACCCCCCAGATTGACAAGCTGAATGTATTGCATGCTGTCAGTCTTACTTACTTAGAGACATTGTGACTTTTGTTCATTCTATGTGATTCAATAAGGAAAAGGCCCATTGCTTAGGCAGGAAGTAAGAGCCTTGATAAAAATGATCTCCACAAATTTGAAATTCTACTTTAATATATCATTTTCCTTTGTCTTCCACAAGAACTGTTATGCAGAAACCAAAGAAATTCAGCATACCTACTCTCACAATCTGTGTCTCCTCTAGGACTGGAGGCACTAATGAACTGTACAATGAATGGGAATCAAGCAGTAGGAGGGAAAGAGTACAGAAATAAGGGCCTTGTCTATGTAGCTTTGCCTTCGCCCTTCCCTGTCTCTGCCCCAAACTTACACTAGGCAACAGTCCTAGGAGGAGACTATACTCCATTAGGGGAGGATTTCTCTTCCCTTTAACTTCTCCCATTTGCTAATATCAGATATTCCTGGACCCATCTGCCATGAAACATTGACTAACTTTTTCCAAATAAAATTCAAAGTGCATACCTCCTCTTCTGTCAGAGGCCTCTGACTGAGGCCACCATTTTCATTCCTGACCATCTGGTGTTTTCTCATGTCTTCATCAGAGT
This sequence comes from Dromiciops gliroides, assembly GCF_019393635.1. NCBI lineage: Eukaryota > Metazoa > Chordata > Mammalia > Microbiotheria > Microbiotheriidae > Dromiciops > Dromiciops gliroides. The sequence goes on from NC_057862.1 coordinate 576,391,504, forward strand.
TATAGAATTCTGGAAATTCATCCGACTTCTTCCTGTAATTGAGAAGCTGGGCAAGTTCATCAACTCTGTCATATTGCTTTTTCAGATCATATTTAGGGATGCCAATAAGATTTCTCTTCTCATTATGCTCCTGATTCGTGTCTTCTACAAATGGCTTTTTGTCCCACCAGTCATAATCATTGTAGTCAGGGAAGAAAGTCTTTTCATTCAGGCTAGATCGGCTTTCCTCTTCATTCATGGGAATTCTCTCCTTTTCTTCAAAATGTTTGTTCTTCCACTGGAGGGGTTCATAATAGGGACTGTATGGAATCCCTAACCTCTTCATCTTCTCTTCTGCACGATGGATATCAAATCCTTTTTCTTGAAACCTAGCTTCCTCTCTATTATTTTCACCATCTTCATCTTCTCTCTGCTGCCACTTTCCTATATCACCTTCCTCACTATTTCTCTTATCATGGTCCAAATAACTTCTGTCTTGCTCTTTCCTTCCCCTAGGATGCCTCCTTTCATTGTCCATGTTGCTTTCTTTTGCATAATGTTGTCTCTCACTGGGATACCTTTTATCATCTCTATTTCCACGGAGGCTCTTGTCCTCATCGAAGTGCCTCCCTTCCTCCCTTTCTCCATCATAGTGATGTCTCGCCTCTTCAATTTGTCTGTTGTGATGGTTTCTTTTCTCTTCCTCTTGCTGGTTCTCCTCATTGTGATGTCTCTTATCTCTGTACTCTTCACTTGCCCTGTCGCTGTATCTTTCTTCCTCAAGATCATCGGGACCATGGCTCCTGCGGTAATTCCACTTCTCTTCATGATAACTTGGTTCCTCCTGTAGGTCTTCATAATTGCTTTTGTGGTGGCCTCTCTTGTCCCAGAAATGGTCCTTATCTTCATTTGATTCCTCAGATTCAAGTGTGTTTCTTCTTTCTTCAGAGTGAGCCTTCTTCTCTTCAAAGGACTGATCTAGTCTATATCTCCTGTGATGGTGTCTAGGTTTCAACCGACGTTTGGTCACTTCAGAGACAGAAGCCTCTTCACTTTCATCTGATTCGACACTTCTTTGTTGATTTGTAGGCTCCCAGCCACGTTTCTCACTGCTGTTATCTTCACTTTCCTCTTCACTCTCTTCGCTGCTTCTTTCTTGGCTATGTGTTTTCTCAGGATGCTCCACAGAGTATCTATTATTTTGGGCTGCAAACTCTTCAGTGATCTTACCTTTGGCTTGATTTCTTTTTTCAAGAAAGGTATTTTGAATCTCCCCTGACTCTTCATAGAGAGGTTTCTCTTGACTTCCTTCTTCACTGTGATCATTTTTTTTATATTTCTCAATTCCTCCTCCCACCCTTTCCTTTTCTTTCTCATTGCTATTTTCAGGCTGGTGCTTTCTTGCCTCTTGAAGGCCTTGGTCTTCATGAAGATGAAGGCTTGGTTGATACTTTCCTCTTCCTTCCTTACCTTCTTCCTCTTGCTGGAGCTTTTCTGTGTCTTCTTCCATTTGTCTTTTAGATTCTTTCTCTTCTGGGTTTTCCTCCTCCAAACTCATAGGTGCATGAGTTTCTCCATTAGTTGGGTCTCTTAACAACCTTACTGCAAATTTGGAGTTTTCACTTTCATTTTCTGTTTCATCTTTGTCCTGTTGCCCACCTAAAATGAAAAATTTAAAGAACACAGTGTAACTCATAAACTGTTTCAAACTATTCATTAATCACTAATTTATGACTTCTATATATCCTGAGGCCACTGAGGTATAGACTCAAGTAGATGGCCTCTGAGCATCTTTCTTTTTTTCTTATTTTTTCACATTTATTTATTTATTTTTAAATTTATGGACTAAGATGAGCATTTCCATAAAATAGTATCATAAAAAAGAGGATTGCATATGAAACTATAAGTCTGTTATATACAACTTGCTATCCCTTTTAAATATACAATAAAGTTATCATGCAGATTTCTTTTTTCTTTTTCTTCCCCATATCTCATTTTATGAGCAGAGTATAGATATTAGTATTATATCAAAATTCAAATTTAGAATCAGAATCATTTTAGAACTAGAAGGGATCAGTCCCCTTTTTTATAGATGAGCATACTGAATCTCGGCAAAGTCAGATATATTAATACTTATATATCTCTATCTCTGTGTGTCTCTATCATGAGTCTCAGGGTAATTCTTTGTTGTATTTATCCTGATTCTAAGAATAGAAATATTATTAAGTGAGATAGAGATGTGATCACAGATCAACTAAATTTAATCAAGGTAAAAAGCCAATTTCTATAATTCAGATACCAAAATAAATCTTCTTCTCTACCCCCAAATGCTCTGTTTTGGTAATCTATAATCATCAAATCTTTGCTTCCTTTTGCATTGTGTAGATAGCACCTAAGAGTTAAAAAAGGCTTGGACAAGAAGAAATATGGAAGCCTTTTGCCAAAAAGGGGCATTGTTTGAAAACCTCCAGTGAAAGGGAACTCACTACCTTGTGAAATAGTTCATACATTTTCAGAGAGTTCCAGTTGTTAGAAAGTTCCTTTTTCTAAAAAATGAGCTGAAATTTGTTCTGTTAAAACTTTTACTCATAGGGCCTTGCTTATATCTGATAAATGTAACAGAATTCCTCTTTCACAAGGCAGCCCTTCAAATATTTGAAGACAGCTACCATACCCCGTTTCCTCCAGGTCTTCTCTTTTCTAAGCTAAACAGCACTAGTCTTTTCAAATGTTTCTCACATGACAATTTCAAGAGTCCTCACCATCCTGGTCTTCTGGACATATTCCAGTTTATCAGTTTTATATGTGATACCTAGCATTTAGCACAACACTCTAGATATAGTGGTACTATAACCTCCCTTATTTTGGATCCTGTACATAAACAAGTCAACTTTTTTGGGCAACCTCAGCACACTATTGATTCAAAGTAGGCTTGTCATCAATTAAAATTCCTAAATATGTTCTGCATATATTTCTATTAAACCATACATCTCCCCTGCCTACCCATGTCAATTTATTTGTTCAACCTAAGTACAGGGCTTAAAAGTTGGTCCTTTTAAATTTCATCTTATTAGAATTGGTTCATTAAATCACCCTGTCCTTTTTGGAAAACAACTCTGTCATTCAACAAATAAGTTGCTCCCTTCAGGTTTTGTGGCATTTGTAAATTGGATACATCTGCCACATATCCTTTTCCAAATTGCTGGTGAAATTGTTAAATAGGATAAGGTCAAGGATAGCGAGCCTCCTAGGCTGATAGCAATCTATTAGTCAACATTCTTTTCAATTAGCTATGAATCTAGCTACCTGTCATATCATGCAACCTCCATTTCTCCATCTTGTCTCCAAGGATCTCGATTATACCTCCTCAAGTCTACATACACTCCGTCCATAGCATTGCAATCGTAATAAAAAATAAAATACATTTAGTCTCTTATAATTTTTTCTTAATTGATTCCTAATGGTTGTTTCCCTCTCTATAGCAATATGACTATTGCTTACATTCTGAGCCACCAAGCAAATATCTTAGCAAGAGTTAACTGCAAAAATAGCTTTGCAGACATATCATTGATCTCAGAGACTGCTCAGGTAGTATGTGTTCCCATTCCTTAGCACATAAACTGGCAAGATAATGACTGTTAGAGTATATATTTTGCAAGATAATGGAAATGTTACAGCCTCTTTGCTGTATATTACATTCAGCTGCAACTGTGATATGTTGCATTATCAGTTTCAGTTTTATTGGCTTGGAAGCTTAACATCCTCACAGGGAATGGGAAGGTCCAGCTAGCTAAGCAGAAAAAATTAAGGTAGGCCAAGTAGCCATTCTCAAGATACTGGCAAATTTCAGAGTCTGAGAGGTCAGAGAATCAATAAAAGCAATATTAATTAGCAGAGTTGAACTGTGATCCTAGGGTAGAGGGCTTATTTCATACTTTGTGCTTGGTATGGGTGTGAGCGGCTTTGATCATAGCCAGAGGGAGGTTAAGGGCACACACACCTCTACTTCCAAGTGAAACTTCCCCCTGAATGAGGCAAGAACAGTTTCTGTGATTAACTTAAATGCAAAAGATGTTTGGTTTTGAATTTTTCTACAGTTAAAAAGGTTCTTGTTTGAAGCAACAACATCCAAATTGTAATACTCCCTGCTAAATTTAGCTGTAAGCCATAGCGGACGATAATAAATGAAGGCTGCTATTACAGCTCACAAGCTTAAGAATCCTCCTCTAGGGAATGAAATACTGAACCACAAAATTAAGTTGTGACAAGTTCCACGATTTACCCTAATTTCAAAGTCACTAGAATTACTAAAAAAGTCATCTGATTTATAAGCATTATGGTGTAATGGAAATAGGATTGGATATGAAGTCAGGAGACCTGTGTTTGAGCCCCAGTTCCAATACTTACTACCTATTTGTCCTTGGGAAAGTCATTTAACATCTGGAAGCCTCAATTTCTTCATTTGTAAAATGGGAATAATAATACTTGGCTTACCCATCTCCCAGGACTATTTTGCTCAGGGTGATTATTAACCTTAAAACAGTATGTAAATGTGAATTATTATGTCATATAAGCTGGAGCATTGTAGATGTTAGTCAAAAGTTAGTCTTTGCTGTACAAAGGATCCTTGTTGTAGAATGATTGGGAAATTGGGATGGATGATCTCTAAGATCCTTTCCAATTCTAAAAACCTATAGTTTTGAAAATGCTAAATTCTATGATTCTCACTTTCCTGCAGTTTTTGTTTTTATTCAAGGATGACACACTGCTTTCAAGAGGACTTGATGGAGAGGTAAGAGAAGGAAAGGGAAAGAGGAAGATTGAGAAGAAAGAAAAAAGAGGAATCCAAGGGAGATTCAGAATCAGGTCACTCAAAAACAGGGAGCAGCAATTTCTTCAGTATTCTGGGCCAAGGGAGCCCAGTAATACATTTAAAACAGAAAAGGAAGAAAGGAAGAAGAAAAAGAAAGCAGAGAAAAGGAAGGTATTAACATATAGGAACCTTAAGTCAAAGCTACATCCTTTATTAGGGCCTTTCTCTAGGCTCTCTCACTGACCCTGAGAACGCAGGCACTTAGTCACTGACCACTAAAGGGCCTGAGTTCTGGAAAGCAGAGACCTTGCTAAGGACTCATAAGTAATAATTCTTATGGTGAATGAATGGCATTTATGCTGGCAAATGAATGGCATGGAAGGGAGAAGTGTTTTGTTTGTGGGTCTAGACTCTAGAAGACCATCCCATTATTCTTGGTACACAGATATATATACACAGAGATCCACCCTTTCATTATCTACTTCTTCTAGAGAAGAGAGGAAGGAGAAGAAGATACAAAAAAGAATAGGAGGTATATGGAATGGAGAGTATTAGAGAGAAGTTAAAATGACTACTTTTGGTGCCCCAGAGTGTCATGCACACTAGTGGAAGATAACCTCCAGGCTACATTGGGTGTTTGGATAACACTGAGTTATTCTTTCAACAGACATTTAATGAGTATTTTTACTTGTTTTGTGGAAGAGATTAAGGTATGATGAGCTGGAGGATGAAAGGAAAAGTAAAAGGCTTAATTCACTATTTCTAATTCAAGAATTTTTTAAGAGTGGAGAAGGGTAAAAAAACAATGAATCTTCATGTTTTTTGTACATAGTTAAAAAAGCACATGTGATTTCAAAAACACCTTAATTATCTCTACTCTTATTAGGTCCTGTACTGTTTGTATTTATTCAGATCACAATTAAAAGTAAAGTTGTCATCAATGTCCCAGGCACCCCAGATACAAGAAATTGGTCCTATAAATATGGCTCAATCATCCTGCTTAATGCTGGAGTTGTAATCCACATATACCTTTTCTATTCTAACAGGGTCCACACTGAAAGGGACTTTTAAATTATCAGCACCATATGTAGGTTAAGTGGTTTTTATTGTCACTATTCAAGTCACTAACATATGACTATGGCAAGTCAAGAGGAATATATTGAGAAAAATACTTCATTTTAGAAATCATTTCTCCTGTCTTCCCTGATATTTTCCTCTATTCTTCACCCCATTTCCAGTGCCATCATTTAAAATATTGTTCTTAAATAATATGCGTTGTTAGTTGAGTATTGATTATGATCAATATCAATTGGGAAGTAGGTTTCTATTAACGTGTCATAGAGGTCTGATCTTAGCTATGTCCAGTTTGATATATCTCCACCATATCTGGGAACTCAAGAAAAAAAGATTAAAGGTCAAATTTCATTTGGCTAATATTATTTCTTCAAGTTTCTAGATAGTGAGTGCACTATCTGGACTGAGGAATGAATATGCCTGAATGTCAAGTCATAGAAATCAGATGCCTTTTCAGGCATCTTCAATATTCTTCTTTTTCACTGGCTTCTTACCACACACTTACAAACAAGCTCATCTTCCCCATCTTCAAAGATTCTATTTGCCCTTTCTAACAAAATCAAGGATCTCTCTCCATACCTTTACTGCTCAACTTCTTGAAAAAATTTTCTCCACTTCGTCCCCTCTGGTTCCTCAGCCCCTTGCAGTCTAACTTTCATACTGTGCTACTAAATCTACTCTCTTAGAGATATCAATGACCTCCCAATCATGAATTCCAATTACCTTTGTAAATTTCTCATCTTTCTTGTCCTTTCTACAGCAGTTGACATACCAGGTATTTCTGGGTAATCTATTCTGGGCTTTAAAAGCATCACTCCCTTTTTTTGTTTTCTTCACCGGTTTCTCATCTTCTTTCTGACATTTTTAGTGGATGTTCCCAAAGGTTGTTTTTGGCCCTTTCCTCTTCTCTTTATATTCTCTTCTTTGGCAATAATATTCATTTGACTTTAACAATCACCCCAAGTCTATCTCTCTAGCCCTGCTCCTTTCTCCTAGGCTTCAAATTCACATCTCTAACTGCATATAAGACATTTCCACCTGGATGTCCCACTGTCACTTCAGACTCGGTGTGTCCTGTATTTGAACCTAGCCTGTTTATGTCCCTAAATGTCTTTTTCCTGACCTTCCTTTAATGCTGCATTCACAGCATCACCATCCACCTAGACTTGATGTTATTTTTTAATCTTTCCTCTCCCTTCCCTCATATTCAGTCAGCTAACACTGTCAACTCTACCCCTGACAAAATTTCCATCACATCTGTTGCCTTCTCTCTATTCCCACTATAGCCATCTTACTAGAAGTTCATGTTACTACCTGCTTGAACTGTTGTAATAATCTCTTCACAAACTTTCAAAGCTCCATTCTCTCTCCATGTTGATCAATTATTCATAATTCTATTGGATCAATCCTACTTTTGCAAAGAATTGGTTATATTGTTGCTCAAAAATCTTCAGTAGCTCCCCATCATATACCAAGAAAAATTCAGATTCCTTTGCCTGGTATTCAAGGTCCTCCAAAGTCTGATGCCACCCTGCCTTTCTAGTTGTACCTCTACTATTCTCTTCCATGAATTCTACACTCCAACCAAATTGGAATACTCCCTGTACTTTCCTACTTTGGGAGCTTAGCTAACATTACATGAAATTCTCTCCTTCACTGCCTTCACTTATTGAAATTCTAACTCTTCTTTAAAATTCAATTCAACTGGGGGCAGCTAGGTGGCGCAGTGGATAAAGCACTGGCCCTGGATTAAGGAGCACCTGAGTTCAAATCCGGCCTCAGACACTTGACACTTACTAGCTGTGTGACTCTGGGCAAGTCACTTAACACCCATTGCCCCGCCAAAAAAAAAAATAAAAAATTCAATTCAACTGCCATCTCTTCCATGAAGCCTTCCTTGATTTCCCTCTCTGCCTCTAGTCAGTAACCAACAATGACCTGACCCTAACTCACTTGGGCTTCACATAACACTTTGTTTACACCTCTCTAAATTGCTTGCCATATGTTCTTTCATGTTACAAGTATTTGTGTGTGTCCTAATCTCTTATTAGACTTTAAATCCTGTGTATTTTAAAGATATTGTTTCTCCCCCAATGACCAGCAAAGTTTTCAGAACGCAGTAGGTGCTCAGTAAATTGCTGTTTAGGTGAGCTGTATTAAATGCTATAGCTGGAAGCCACCTAAGAAAGAGGTCATCAACATGGTGGGAAAAGTACTATATCAAGAATCAGAGGCTCTTGCTCAAATCTCTTGACACAGCCTGTGTGACCTTGGGAAAGTCACCTAAACTTCCTGGGCCTTGTTTTCCTCATCTGTCAGATGGAGGAGGGGTCACATAGCTTAACTAGTGACAGAACTGGAACTAGAATTCAAGTCTTCTACCATCTAGCCTAGCCACCTTTCTCCCACACTACTCTGCTAGAACTGGGGTTGTGATAGAGCCAGCTTGAACTGAGCTGCAAGAATCAATTGTTAAATTTTCACTGTGAAGACATTTGTGCCTTAGAAATCATCAAATGACATAAATCAGGGCTAGATTTATTGTTTTGTTGATTGTCTAGACTTAGAAAGTGATAAAGTGATGGATTACAGGTTAAACTTTTAAAGTTTGTCAGTATACATTTTTCTTCCTGAGGGCCACTTGTTTAAGTATTTCCCAGCATACCCCTGGTCAGGGGCCATGTGGTTGTCAAATTAAAATGAAACTGAACCCCATTTTGAAACTGGAGGCTGCTTTGTACCATCAAGTCTCTCAGCTCAAGTCAGGGAGCACAAGACTACACTTACTTTTCTTCAGGATTTTCTTGCACTCTGGATTTATGGGAGGAGCATTTGGTCTTGATAAAGCATTGGAAAGGACCTCTACTATGCAGCGGGTTACCTAGAGAAAAAGAGACCATTTCATTAGCAGAATCATAATCGTTCAGTCTAGAATCATAATCGCACTGTCTAAAAAGGCATGTAAGGGGGCAAGTCAGTGTCATGTGTCATGTACCTGTGCAGTATACAGGACATATAGACTTACAGACATTACACCTAGGAAAAAAAAACCCAATGACTCTTATAATAGCAATATAGATTTATAATCAGGATTTATTTCTAAAGAGATATACTCCAAAGTGTCAATACAATTTTGCTTCATGGTATAACAGATGAAACACCATGATACCTAAGACCACATAATGAAATTTTGATATTGAACGGAAAATAAGTATGTAAATTTAAAAGAGAAATATATATGGATGTTGGTATTTAGAGTAATTGGAAAATATTTATTAAGTGCCCATTAAAATACAGTTGTACTAGGCACTTTGGGAAATAAGAAGTGCAAATCACTGATCCTGCCTTTAAGGAGAATAGAGATGATAGAGATAATTACACACATACACTAATAATCTATGCAGATTTAGGGCCAAGTGGACATGAAGCTTTACTGGGAATACTTGTATAACATCTAGTGGGTATAGTCAAAAGATTGGATAAAGGAAAATTAAGTAGAACATCTCTCTTTTGAGTCATTGAATCATAGGAATATAGATTTTTGGAGGTGGAAGAGACATTAGAGATTATCCAATACACCAAACTAATTTTTTAAAAACAATAATAAACATTTTTGTTTAAAGTTTTGAGTTCCAAATTCTACCCCTCTTTCCCTCCCTCCTCTACCCCTCCCTGAGGCAGTAAGCAATCAGATATAGGTTATACATGTGCAATTAGCAAAACATTACCATATTAGTAATTTTTTTTTCCAGGCAATGGGGGTTAAGTGACTTGCCCAGGGTCACACAGCTAGGTAAGTGGCAAGTGTCTGAGGCCGGATTTGAACTCAGGTACTCCTGAATTCAGGGCCGGTGCTTTAACCACTGCGCCATCTAGCTGCCCCCCACCATATTAGTCATTTTGTATAAGAAAACTTGGATAAAAGCAAAAACAAATGAAAGAAAGTGAAAATAGCATGCTTCAGTATATGTCCAATCAATAACGGTTCTTTTTTTTGGAGGTGGATAGTATGCTTCATCATTAGTTCTTTGAGATTGTCTTGGATTATTGTATTGCTGAGAAGAGTTAAGTCATTCGTAGCTCTTCATCAAACAATATTGCTATCACTGTGCACAATGTTCTCCTGGTTCTGCTCACTTCACTATATATCAGTTCATTTAAGTCTTTCCAGGCCTTCCTGAAATCATCCTGCTTGTCATTTCTTACAGCACAATAATATTCCATCACCATCATATATCACAGCTTGTTTAGCCATTCCCCAACTGATGGGCATCACTTTGATTTCCAATTCTTAGCCACCACAAAAAGAGCTGCTATAAATATTTGTGTACAAATAGATCTTTTTTTCTTTTGGCAGATGGCTTTGGGATATAAACCTAGCATTGGTATTGCTGGATCAAAGGGTATGCACAGTTCTATAGCCTTTTGGGCATAGTTCCAAATTGCTCTCCAGAATGGTTACTCCATACTTATTTTAAAATTGATGAAACTGGGTTTCAAGTAAAGTTAAATGACTTGCTCAGGATCATATGACTATTAAAAGCAGAATTAAGACCAGAACTCAGGTCGTCTGAATCAGGCCCACTTCTTTTCTATTATACTAAGATGCTTCCACCAATTCAAAATAGCATATGTTAAGTGTCAAATTAAAGGCATAAAAAATAAACGTAATTAGAATATAGGGGAAAGAGAAATTCTTGGGTCTAGGGATCTGGGCAGGTTAAGACTCCCTGGGAAAAATAAAACTTTAGTGGGGACTTGAATGGGTAGCATTTCAGTAGGTGAAAGGAAGAGGGGGATAAAGAAATGTTTTTCTGAGCTTCTCAAGGTGAATGTCATTTACTTCTTTTGTGTCTCCCATAGTCCTTAGCTCAATATCAAGCATAAAGTAGGTTCTTAAAAGTGGGTGTTACTTAGCGGAAAGTAGAAGTGATGGATATTGAAAAAAAAGAAAAGTGTCAGTGAAACAGAAAAATAGAAGATAGCGGAAGGAAGTTTGGAAGGGGACACAGACAAGCAGGGTAGTGTTGATGCTACCCTGTTAGACTTAATATATATATATACTTTAAAAAGATGTGTGTGTATAATATATAATATTATATATATATATATGTATATATAAAATAGAGATTCATGGCTTCATACACAATCCTTTTTATTCCTATTCCTCTTTGTAAATACAGATGTTCATGTTTGTTGATGCTTGTCAAAGTCACAATTTTTTAAATAAATAAAATTTTGGGGAAAAGAAGCAGGTGTGGCCTTGACTAGATTTGAGAGTATTTAGTTCAAAGTATTCCAGAAAGAAATTATTGTGCACCACTGGGACCTCCTTCATTGTCCAATATTGGACCACTGCCTTGTCTAGGTGCAGGAGAGAAGAAGGCATTCATCTCCTCAAACTGAAGAACCTTGATTCAGATTCTGAAAAGGCCAAGACCTCCAGGTGGCAGTTAATTTTGGACCTTAGGGCTCTAGTATAAGGGGATCTACAATGCCTTTCTTGATAGCCTATGGGTGCTTGTTCCCTATCTCTCCAACTACTTGGTATTTATTCTGTTTATAATTGTATAGGCACTGTTTTCTTCTCAGATAGAATGCAGTTCCTTTAGAGCAGAGACTTTTATTTTTTAGCATTGTTCTCTAATACCTAGCCCAGTACCTAGTACACAGCAAGCACTTAATAAGTGCTTGTTGATTGATTGAACCAAGGGATCAAGCATTTGTAGCAAACTGTGAAACCTCACTTTTTTTTTTTACCATATTAAATTTCACAGCAGAAATCAGCAACTACTTTTGGCATCACATTGATGGTGGGGTCAAAGAAAGGAGGGAGGGAAGGAGATAACATACCACCATTTAAGAAAAAAAAAACACATTAGGGAAACAAAACTAGGCCTAGAAGGTGAAACTTTGGGGAGGTGGAGGGGAAGAGGGGAATTCTAGAATTATGCCTTTAACTATGATTTCAACTCACCATCTCTTCTATGTGGTCTCCTTTATCCACTGGCATGGAACTGACAGCTTTAGAAGAAGGTAGAGAAAGAGTTGAAAGTCGTATGAATTGCCTTAAACAAAAGAAAACTAAAATATGTGAACCAAAATTCACAACATTCACATTTCTCTATGAGACAACAGCTATCATAACCCACATTTCTATATCACTTTATAGATTGTTAGATGTTTTCCTACCTATAACCCTGTATCTTAGGCAACGTCCCCATTTTATAGGTGACAAAACTGAGACTCAGGAAAATCAAATGATTTGCCCCTGGTCACAAAGCTAAGTTAAGTGTTGGAGTTATGACTCAAACCCAAGGCTCATGACTACGAATTTTGTGCTCTTTTAAATATACATTCTTTCAAGAAAGAAGCAGAAAACTGAAGCTATTTCTAGTGTAGAACAAATCCTCATGAATGTTTTAGATTTCAGGCCGGATTCTGTGCTAGACTTTTCTTCTTTTTTGCACTCTCTCTTTGTGTCTCTCTGCCTCTTTCTGCCTCTGTCTGTCTCTGTTCCCCTTCTCTGTCTCCCCCCAACTCCATCTCTTTCTTTCTCTGCAGCCCTTCCTGATAGCAGTTGGGAGAATGACTGGTGCTCAAGTCTACAGCAGAGAAGGAACAAAGTCAAGAAGGTTTTAAAATGACACCCACTTGTATTGGAAATTGTCCCTGTGTGGGATTGTCCACTGGAGGCTTTCTGCTTTTATTGGGAAACATACAGCTTGACTTATCACACAATAAATACTAACATGCTAGGGATGGGGAATTTTTCTGGCTTTTAAAGTATATGCATTTATAAAAAATTAAATTAAAAACTATCCCTCTTTGCATCCTCTGTTTGCTGCACCCCAGGAAGCTGTTTACCTGGCCTGCCCCTAGTCTCAGCTCTGCTTTGTAGTACCCTTTAGATGTTAAAGTCTAGTTGAGCCGGTAGGCAGATTTTAAGGAGGGAGACTGCAGGGAAGGTGGCTCTAGCAGCTGATGCTAAAAAACATGAGATGTGTATATTACAATTAACTTATAATTAACTTATAGGGGCAGCTAGGTGGCACAGTGGATAGAGCACTGGCCCTAGAGTCAGGAGTACCTGAGTTCAAATCCAGCCTCAGACACTTAACACTTACTAGCTGTGTGACCCTTGGCAAGTCACTTAACCCCAATTGCCTCACTAAAAAAAAAAAAAATTAAAATTAACTTATAGATGACCCCGAGGTCTTTGTCTTAATAAGTGAGGACAAGCTCATTGAGCCCACTATATCTAGTTCACCTGATCATGCTTCACATTCCAATCAGCCATCTACAGAGGCCATTTTGTCATTTTCCCTGATGCCGCTGTGAATACTACCCTGATGCCCAATACTTTCTGTCTCCTGCTCTGGGCACAGTATCTAGATCAATACTACCCTTGCTTCTGGAAAGGGTTTGTCTGTCAGCTGCCCTATGAGACAATTCACAATCCCTATGATTCTACAGATCCAAATTCCCTTCCTGACCACCATTTCTCTATATGTTTTCCTCCCCTATTAGAATGTAATTTCTTTGAGGACAAGGATCAATCTGTTGAATTTTTTTTAATTTATAAAATAACATAAGCATTTCTATAACATGGTAGAATTTTTAAAAAGATGATTTCACTTGAAACTTCAAATCTATTATGCACAACTTGCTATTCCTTTTATATATATAATTGTTGTCATGTAACTTTTTTCCTTTTTTTCCCTTCTCTCCTCTTCCCCTGACTCTAGAGATGGCTCCCATTAGGCACAAATTTGTATACACACACACACACACACACATATATATGTATATATAATATATGTATATGGAAAATCATTCTATACATATTTCTATTTGTCAGTTATTTTTGTATTTATAGTTTAGTATATAGAAAAGTTGCTGGCACACAGGAAGTACTTACTAAATGCTTTAAAATTCATTGACCAGAGAACATTCCTCCCATTTTAATTACAGAAACTAAGACCCAGAGAAGGTAAATGACGGAAAAAGTTATTTTCAATGTCTGAGTCAAAAGCAAAACACACATTTTAGGAGCTCCAAGCTCCTCTGCTTGGCCCACTGTTCTTTCCATTACACTAGGATGAAAATCTCATGGCACCTCTGCTGTGATGCCTGATGAGCCAGTAAGAACTGCCTAAGAAAAAAAAAATAAACTCTTAGCAGAGGGAAAGTGAAGTGTGCAAAAGTAAACTTGAAATCTCCAAGGGAAGCCAGTAGTAAGTTATGACCTACTTAATTATTTCACGAGCTTTATGACTTATAGACCTCAAGGAAGAGTTGAGTTGCTCAGTGATTGTGGCTATGACAATTGGTAATTAGTTTTTTTAATTATTTGCAAGTCTGCTCTACTCTAGTCAAGCCAGCTCCTGTAATGTTGGGCAGCTTCTTTGAGAAATTTATCTTGCAGATAATAAAAGTCAACAACTCCATTTTATGTAGTTGCCAATGGGCAGAAGTATTAATGTTATTAACCTGAATCTGACTCAGACAATTTTATATCTAGATTGCAGTGCCTTGCACATACTGATACATAGATGGAGTTGGCAGAACTGCTTTCTTACTTTCCTGGGTTTGTGAGTGATTCATTCTGGAATCATTTGCCTGAAAGAGTGCCAGAAATTTTGAAAAAAAAATTTCATGTGAATGTGAATAAAACAGTTTCATATTTCCTGGAGTACCACACTTATAAAAATAATACATTCTGCTTTATATCATACTTATTTGTGAAATATCATTTTCTCCATTTAGACTATATACTCTTTGAGAACATGGACTGTTCTGCTACTTATTTCCTATGTGACCTTGGGCAAGTTAACTTCTCAGGGCCTCAGTTTCCTTATCTGTAAATTGAACTAGATGGCTTCTAAGGTCCCTTTAAGATCTAGATCCATGATTCTACAACAGGATTTTATTTCATCTTTGTACAAATAGGAACTGATTAATAAATGTTTATTGAATTGGGGCAGCTAGGTGATGCAGTGGATGGAGTGCTGTGCCTAGAGTCAGGAAAACATGTGTTCAAATCTTCCCTGAGACACTTACCAGCTGTGTGACCATGGGCAAGTCACTTAACCCTGTATATAATCTTTTTTTTTTTTTTTTTGGTGGGGCAATGAGGGTTAAGTGACTTGCCCAGGGTCACACAGCTAGGGTCAAGTGTCTGAGGCCAGATTTGAACTCAGGTCCTCCTGAATCCAGGGCCAGTGCTTTATCTACTGAGCCACCTAGCTGCCCCCCCCCATACAATCTTTCTCTGAGGTGCCATCATCTTTACTTCCTGTGGGTTTAATTATCATCTCTATGCAAATGACTCACACATCTATAAATCCAGCCCCAGTCTCTCACCTGAATTTTAGTCATGAATCACTATGTAATTATTAGATATTTCAAAATGGATATCCTGGAGATATCTACAATTCAACATATATAAAACAGAGCTCACATTTCCCCCCCACCCATATCCACCCCTTTTCCAAACCTCTATTTTTGTCAAAGATACCACCATTCTTTCTGTCTCCCAGATTCATAACTGTGAGGTTATCCTTGACTCCTCATTTGTTCTCATCTATATATCCAATTAGTTGCCAATTCTTGCTGCTTCTACCTCTGCATCATTTACTACATTTTTACCCCCTTCTTTTGACTAATATAGCCATCACCTTGGTTCAGGCCCTCATCACTTCTCATTTAGATTATTGCAACAACCTTTTGGTTTGTTTTCCTGTTGACGTTCTTTCTTCCCCCTGCAATACACCATCCAGATAACTGACAAAGTGATTTTTCTTAAGTTCATATATGCTATTCCATTGTCCTCAGAAATAAATTCCAGTAATTCTCTATTGCCTTAAAGATCAAATAGAGTGGATAGAGCACTGGCTCTGGAGTCAGGAGTACCTGAGTTCAAATCCGGCCTCAGAACATTGACACTTACTAGCTGTGTGACCCTGGGCAAGTCACTTAACCCCAATTGCCTCACCAAAAAAAAAAAAAAAAAAAAGATCAAATAGAAACCTCTCCATTCCACTTTTTACCTTTTCATAAGCTGATCCCAATGGGTCTTTCTAGGTTCATTGTACCTTCTCACACTCTGTGATCCAGTCAAATTGGCCTCCTCCCTGCTCCTTACACATGGCACTCCATTTCCTGTTGTATTTTTGCACTGGCTATCCCTCATGCCTGGGATGCATTCACTTTTCTCCTCACCCTCATAAAAGCCCTCACCCTTCAGGATTCAGCCTTAGCATCACCTTCCACATGAAGCCTTTTTTGATCCCTCCAACTATCAGCACCCTCCCTCTGGAATGACTTTGTATTTCTTTCTATTTTATTTGGGACTTACTTATGTATGTACCTCCCATTTCCTTTGTTAGAATATATGCCCCTTGAAAAGAGAGGTGGCCTCATTTTTGTATCTCCCACATCCAGCACTAAGCACACAGTAGGTGCTTAACCAATGTTTGTTGATGGGTTGCTGATGATCATTTTTTAAGGCAATATGATTTCAGTATTCATTTAAACCTGAGTTTTAAATGTTGCTATCTTAAATGACTCAAGGCATTTCAGTTTGTTCTGTGTCACTTTGTACAGTGCCTAGCACATAGTAACTGCTTAAGTAAGTGCTTTTTGACTGACTTTGGAAAGCTCCTCAGTCCTTTATAGTTTACATTTTTTACTTTGTCCTTTTAAAGCCCTTTTCACTAGAGATTTTCAAGGCATTTATATATAGCCTTTACATGGTAGAATCCCCACAGTCCTCCCAGAATTCCATACTGCAGACAGAGAATCTGAGACAGAGTAGCCTGATGAATGGTTCTAGGTCACCCAGTAATAGGAGGAAGAGGGAACAAAACTCAAGTGTTTAAAAACACTTAATACTATAAACCAGCAAGATAACAACAACGTCACGGATGATTATCACCCTGTAAACTCTTTTCCACTCAATTGCCACCTTATCTTCATATGTAGTAGTATGATAGCTAGTGACATAGAAACAAAATACTACCACTTCCATTTACATTGTTTCTTTTTTTCTAAATAATAAAAATTTTTATTTATAGTTTTTAGTTCCAAATTTTATCCCTCCTTCTCTCCCTCCACTCCTCCCTCCCTCCCTGAGACAGTAAGCAATCAGATATGGGTTATACACATTTATATTGTCTCTTGCCAGGATGAATAATACCTAATGGCTGTGATTTCAAACTCAGTATGCTAGGCAGAGCAAAGTGACTCGGATCACTTTCGTCCTTTACACAATAGCCAAAGAAATCTAAGTTCTCTAGTTCAGTATAAAAGGGGTTACTTGGAATAGTGAAGTGCATGAAAATTCAAGCCAGAGAAGGAAATTTGGGCAAATTTACTAAATGCTCCAATTTTAATATACTGGACTTTTATTTTGCCTGCCTCCATTTCTATGTTGTCTCTCTGGAGGGTGGTTCACCAGCTGTTTTAATATGATCCCAGGAATGACTATCTCCTAAGACTTTTCCTGCTCTGTAGCTGACTTTTGCCAGATGAGAAATCTATAAAATTTGCAGCTATGAAAGGCCTCTGAAGCTGCAAGATGATTGCTCCCTTAGTGAAATATAAAGTTGTCTATTAAAATCTAGCTAGAACCAACCTGCCCCCGACTGTATTTTTTAAAAAAATATTCTATATTTATATAAAAGTGTAAAATACTCAGTATTGAATGTTATTGAATTGCCTTCATTAACCCCTGTAGGCACCAAAGCAATAATACCCAATATGTTCAGGTAGGTGGTAATGTGTTCTTGTTTATAGCAACAAACTGCAGCTTGATATTAATTTTTCACTTGCTAATTTTTTAGAACAATCCACTTCTATGGGATTGAGGTTTCCATCCTTCCATGTGATCTTTTGTAATTAGACCAGAAGTTCTATGCATATGAAAGTAAGACATCAGTTTTCCTTGTGAAAATAAATCCAAAGCTGCTTTCTTTGGGGGTGATGTGCTAATTGCTATTGGCTTTCATCTACAAATAACATCTGTAACATCAAACAGACAAGTGATTTTTGGGTCCCATAAGGTAACCCCTTTCATGTTTTGTCAATGCTTTTAATTAGTTTACTTTTGCATAAAGCAAGATACACAAAACTTCTAAGTAGGGAAAACTAAATGATCAAATTATAAATTAAATAAATAGATGGTAAATTGACCTTTGAACTGTGTATAAAAGGAATTTCTTATGATTCAAAAATGGAATCTACCATAATGATCACAAACTCACTTTAGTTTTGGAGTCAAATGGAAAACTAAGTACTATTTTATCTGTGTTGTTGACAGTGACAAGTATAATGTGCCTACCCCAAGAAAATTCATTTTTAACAAAGAAGGCCCTGGAACAATATTGATCATTGTGGGAATTTATGAAGTCTCTTTCACAGTGGATCTCAGGAACAAAATGATAAGACTAGATGACCTTTTCAGGTTCTTCTCCTGTGATTGTGAACTCTGAATTTCACATTTCCATTTTAGATGCTAGAAAAATATGAAGTTTTGTTGAAGTATTTTCATGAATAAGAAAATTGTTACATTAAATAATAAAATTGTAAACCATCTTCATAAATGTCATAATTTGCTTTTATTGTCTACAGCAGGACATATATACAAGGACTTTAGACATTTAGCCAATAGCCGCTTTTTAAAATGTTTTGACCACAAAAGACTCTAAATTATTCATTTTATCTCCTTCAAACAACGTTTACTGCTGAATAGAGATATTTTTGATTAAACTATCTCATGATAACTATGTAAATAAAAATCTTCTGAAGACATGTAATTTGCAATATAACAGATCTCTTGATTCTAATTTTGCGTTTAAAATTTTAATTTAGTAGTTATACTCAAACAGAACTACAGACCCATTGAGAACAAGTTTATCCAAGTGGTGAGAATTTTTTCTTTGTCTAGCCCCCAGAATTTGCCAGCATAGATGCTAAATTAAAATCTCCTACCAATGCAGATCAACAAATGCTTTGCATTTATATCCTTAGAGAATTGCTTGAGGACATAGAGAAGTCAAGTGATAACTAACATTTACATTGTGCTTTAAATGCTTTACATAATGCATAAGTATGTTAGATATGCAAAGTAATTTACATAGATTATGTAATCAGAGTCACAGAGTCAGTAAGTGTCAGAAGCAAGAATTTAACCCAGGCCATTATATCTCTGAGAAGATTGGCCCTCTATTCACTGTGATTTACTGACTCTGGGTAAGAGATTAACATACTGTAATTTCAGCAACAGATTACAGTTCAACAAATTAAATAACCACTACAAGCAAGGTAAGGGATCAGAACAACTCAAGGTAAGAAGAAAAATTTAAAAAGAAACTTCAAACATGACAGATGGTGTAGTTCTTGAGTAAAAATGTTGGATTTTCAAAATAGGTTTTATTCATTTCTACTTCATAAAAAGAGAGGAATATAGTAAATTCACCTGAAGAGATTTTCACCCATTCAAAAATTTTATAGACTGAAGAAGGGGTATTTTTTGTCTGAGACAATAATTTTGAAAGATAAGTTACCAAGTCTGAAGCACACAGACACAGAAACTGCCAGATATTTAACATCTTAAACTTCATTTCCAAAATTCATACAAAACTCTAAGATTTATTCTTTAATTTTTTTCATTGTCATCACCTACTCATTCCCCCTCCCTCTCCCCTCCAGGATATGAAGGTGAAGGAAACACTCAGGGGGATTTCTATTATTAGCTAACTGAAACTGATTGAATTGTGTTAGAAAACACCACCACAGAGAATGAAGTATGTATACAGACAAATTGATTATACATATGTATGTACACACAAATATATACATACATGGCATTCATTTTACCATGCTTTATGTATTCATAGTAAAATACATGAAGCAAATGCTTAGTTTGTACTGCACTATACTCACATAGCTTCTTGGAAATTTATCTGTCAGAAGTCAAATACACAATGTAAAAATACTCTACATTAAATTTACATCTATACTGAGCGCGCGCACACACACACACACACACACGCACACACACGCACGCACACACGCACACATTGGAGATTTTTTTTCCCCTCTCCCCCAACCCCCACCACCTTAATCCATATTAGGTTATTCTTTGGGGAAAAGGTTTGGGAGTAAAGTCAAGTTGCCATCGTTTTAATACTCTTTTCTCACCCTAAATGGGTAGTAGAAAAGTTAGGTACTCCCCAGGTTAGGCTAGGAAGACCCTCAAACTTCCCCAAAACTGAAGCATAAGAAACAAGGGAAAAGCAAGAAGGTTGTATCGGAAAATACTAAAGCGACACGGGAGACAGAGGGAGCCCCAAGAGGGAGAAAACTCCTCATACATCCCAGTCCTATATCCCTCAGCCTGATACACATTTTCTCCAATCCTCCCAGGATCAAATCCATGGCACTGCAGGAAAGGATAGACAGTACAGGGGGACATAGTGGAATAGCACAAAACCGATAAAGAGCTATCCGAGGTGCTGAATTGATTACCCAGTTTAACTCACCTCCTAGAGCCATGGCTCCCAGTAGACTGAGCAATATTAAGGGCGGCATGGTCCTTGATCGCTGAGGACCAGAGACTTGTGCAGGCCAGTGGTGGGGTAGTTAGTAGAGAAGAACCTGGAGAAGGCAAAAGGGAGTATTAGCTGAGCTTGGAGGCAACCGCTGCAGGAGAGGCTCAGGAAAGAGCTGCTCTATCCACCACACCCTAGGTTCACCGAGGGGTGTAAAGAAACAGCTGCTCTACCTCTATTTAAAGGGGGCGAATGGGGGCGGAAGGGCCAGGAGGGGGCAGACAGCAAAAGCTGAGATTCAGCCGGGAGGCGGGGACCCCTAGCTCAGTCCTCCTGCGTCACGATAAGCCCAGGAAGAAGTGACTGGGAGGAGGGGGGGTAGAAGAGGGGGAGGGGGCGGAGAGACATACTGGAGGGAGGGGGAATCGCCGCAATGAGGCAGAAACTTCAGTCTGCTTAGACGCCTACTGCTTGGCACTGGGGAGCTAGAAGCTGAAGGAAAGAAGGGATATGAAGAAAGGTGGTCGGAATCTGACTCTGGAGAGAGGATCTACGTGCAGCTTACCTTCTTTTATCTCCCACCTCTACTCCTATCCTCAACTAGAATGACAAAGAGAAAAGACAATAGTGAACACTATTTAAGAGGCTGCTTTCGAATGTATGCATGTGCATATATATATGTATGTATGTATGTATGTATGTATATAGTGTAACTGTGCATAAATGCATGTATATATAGCTATAGTGGATGTATTTAGATGTCTGTGTATTAATCACTGTTTGCTTTATAGTATGAACATGCTGCCAGGGAAGAAGAAAGAAAAATGGGAATAGGGAAAGGAATTGAAGGGGGAACAAATAAAAGAAAGAATGTATTTAAAAATGAAAACAAAGCAACCAATCATAATCTTCCACGATGTTACTAGATTACATAAAGGCCTAGGTGAAAAACTTTACTAAAGAATATAGGGAACCCTGTTATTATTGCATTCCTTTGATATTCAACAAATACTGAAGAGTTAAAGTGAAAATCAGTTTCTGGTTAACAGTCACCCGACTGTGTGACCCTTGAGTGTCTCCTGTTCATATGGAGATAGGTATTTTTCTCAATTTAGCGGAATCTTCTCTATATTAAAATATAACCAAAATAACCCAGGGACATCTCTCATTTTACAACTGGGATAGGATTATATCTCTGCCATGCAGCCTAGAAAAATGAGACAGCATTCTTATGGTAGAGGAAGCATTGGCTATTGAGTGAGAGGACCTGGATTTATAATCCTTGCTCAAACATTTACTACCAGTGTGACCTTGGACCTTAGTTTCTTCATCCTTAAAATGAGGGAGTTGGATTAGATACCTTCTAAAATCTACTCTAGATCTGTGATGCTATGCAAGATATTCCCTTGAAAGAGAGGAGAAACATTTTCCTTTTTCACACTGATCATCTCAAACTAATCTCTTCTCAGTGGAAAAGTTGCAGTATGATTCTACAAGTACACACCTTGCATCAGAAGGAAGGAACATTCCAGAGTTTTCATTTATAATATAGAAATTAGGAAGCAAGCTGGGGACATATATTTGTGTCTTTACTTTAAGATTTCCCTTCAGGGAAAGACTATAAATATGTAGAATTGGAGAGAGGTATTTGCTTCCTGAGTTTAACTGGGTCTAATTATTTTCACAGTAGTTAAGTTGCAAATTTATCTTTTTTGTTTGCCCTCTAAAGTAAACCAAGTTACTTTACCTAGACCACTTCCACTATTTTAAATATTGTACTTATAGTCACTGATTCACCTCACACAAACCTCTGAAATTTAGTTCTACCCAAAAGAGGACTGAATTTATGTTTCACCTTTTTCTGCTAATAAATTTCTCTTTTCATTTTGCTGCCTCAAAATTCTGTAAAGTTCTCTTTTCTTTCACCTGAATGACTGTGATGCCAAGTTCTATTATTTCTCAAATTAGATATGTGCCTAGTATATTCCTAAACTGATGACAAGATTATATTCATGGGGCAGGAAGTATTTTAAAATGTTTTCAACTGAGCAATTTAAACCTCAGAAGAAACATCTACATGGATTTGTGAAAGACACTAGGTCTTTCTTCTCAATGATCTGGGGCTTGCATTCACAACATTGACCATTCTTTGTATAAAACCATGGTTCAGGCTGCAGATATTGGTGAAAGGTAATCTTTAGGGAATACTCCTAAAGAAATAAAAAGTGGAAGTTTTAGATATCTTGCAGGTTCATGCTAATGGAGACAAAAGGTTTTGCATTTGATTTCTGTGAGAACTGTCTTAGTCACAGGGAGGATATTTGGATTTTTTTCCCACCAGTGAGTAAGACTCTATTGTAATTGCTATCTTTAAAATGAACTGCTGGAGAATTCAGTGCACCTGAAGCAGACAAAAATGGTATTTTTTCTCTTATAATTGAAAGGATTTGCTCTTCATACAAAGTATGTTTATAACACTCTCACTAATGGTCTAAAAGCCTGACATGTTAAACAAGAAAGTATATTTGATGATAATCAAAATCCAGTTCTCTTAAGCAAGTTATCACATGGATATTTTGGCTAAGGAACTCAGTGGTCAAATCTACTTTCCATTTGGAGCATCCCAATCAACACTCCCCATGCAACTTGGCACACTAATATTTTTGAGGACATAAACATCAGTAAGTACGTACCACTGCCTTTTTACATCATATTAATTTTTAATATATCCCTCCCCTCTACTCAATAAGCCATCCTTTGTAACAAATATCTAAAAGGCTTAAAGATGAAAAAAATGGTACAAGAAAACTAATGAATAGTTATCAAATATTCCTTCCCCCCCCTTCTCACTTCCCTCCATTCGTTTAACAAAAGAGAGAATTATAGAATCACATAAGCACAATTAAGCAAAACAAATGGCACATGGGTCATATCTACAAAATATGTTTCTTACTCTGCATATTGTGCAATTGTCTTTCTGTCATGAGGTGGGTAGCATTCTTCTTTATCAGTTATCTGGAATCATGATTGATCATTTAGTTAAACATTCTCAAGTATTTCAGAAATCATTCATTTTTATAATATTAATGCTAAAGTATAAATTGTTCTTCTGATCTTCATTTCACTCTACATCATTATATACAAGTTTATATACAAATCTTTCCAAGTCTCTTTGAAACCATCTTTCTCCTAATTTCTGCATTCCATTACATTCATATGCCATAATTTGTTCAGCCATTCATTTCCTGTTTGATGGACACCCCCTTTGTTTCCAGATTTTTTGATAATACCAAAAGAGCTACTACACATCTAAATAGAACTAAATAAATATTGTTGTAGAAACAGTACCTTACCTTTTCCTTTAATTTCTTTAGGATATGGGCCTAGCTGTTTTATAGGTGGCTTCAAAGGGCTTTTACT
Organism: Dromiciops gliroides; assembly: GCF_019393635.1. NCBI lineage: Eukaryota > Metazoa > Chordata > Mammalia > Microbiotheria > Microbiotheriidae > Dromiciops > Dromiciops gliroides. The sequence continues at coordinate 576,415,345 of NC_057862.1, forward strand.
ATTTAGTAAATTTTGGTATGTAATTCAAAATTGCTTTCCTGAATGGTTGGATCCATTCACAACCCCACCAACAGTGTATCAATGTCCCTGTTTTTCCACAACCCCTCTAACTTTTTTTGGTCTTCTTTATCAATCTGATGGGTATAAATTATAATCTCAGAAGCAATTTAATTTGCACTTCTCTAGTTAGTGATTTGAAGCAATTTCCCACATGGTTATACATTGCCTTGGTTTCTTCCCTTGATAATTATCCATTTGCATCAACTAAGAAATGATTTGTTCTTATAAATCTGAATTAATCTCATATATTATGGAAATGACATTTTAATAGTGAAACTTACTACAAAGATGCTTTCCCCTAGTTATTTTCCTTCTAATCTTAACTAAAATGAAAATTTCCATTTTACCTTCTCTATCCCTTGTTTGGTCACAAACTTTCCCTATCAATGATTCTGAAAGGCAAATTCTTCCTTGTTTCTCTCATTTATGTTTATATGTAGGCCCTATATCTGTAGGGAGTATATTTTTGTATGATGCAGGAGATGTTGTTCTAAACCCAATTTCTGCCATACTGCTGTTCAGTTTTCTCAATAGTTTAACTTTTTTTAAAAAACCAAATATTGATTCCTTATGCTAGTAATTGGAGACTTCATATTTATCCAACACCAGGCTACTAGGTCAGTTTGCTTTTATAGGTTGTGTACCTAAGACCACTTGTATACTATAGGCCCAATACCAAATTAAATAACTATTTTGTAGTATAGCTTGAGCTCTGTTATTTCTAGACCTACTCCTCCCTCCCCTTAAAAATTATTTCCTTTGAGATTCTTGAACTTTTGTGACTCTATATGAATTTTGCTCTTAATTTTTCTAGTTCTGTAAAGTAATTGCTGGGTAGTTTTATTGGCTTGGCATTGAAAAAGTAAATTCATTTAGGTAACATTGTCATTTTTATTATATTGGTTCATCCTACTCATGAGCAATATATATTTCTCCAATAAATTAGATTTGTCTTTATTTCTGTAAATTGTCTCTTTGGTTGTATTTATATAGTTCTTGTGTGAATCTTGGTAGGCAGATTCCCAAGTATTTTATATGTTCTATACTTATCTTAAGTAGAATTCCTCTATTTATTACTACTGGGTTTTATTGACATCATAAAGAAATACTGATGATTTGTGTGGATTTATTTTTCACCGTGAAACTGCTAAAGTGGTTGGTTCAATTAATTTTTTAAGTTGACTCTTGAGGGTTCTCTAAATATATCATCATATCATCTGCAAAAAAAATGATGGTTTTATTTCCTCTTTACTTATGCTTATTCCCTCAATTTCTTTCTCTTATTGTTAGACAGCATTTATAGTACTATGTGAAATGGAAGTGGTAATAATGGACATTATTATTTTACCTATGAGCTTATTGGAAAGGGTTCTAAATTATGTTTGTCAAATATAATGTTGGGTCTCAGTTTCAGAAATATATTAATCATACTAAGGAAAATCACATCTATTCCTATGTTTTCAATTGTTGTTTTTTTTTCTCCAACAGACATGGGTGCTATATTTTGTCAAAAGGTTTTTCTTAATTTATTGATGTCATTTTTGTTATTAGTAGTTGATTAACTTTTATTATGGTTAATTAAATTTATATTTTTCCTAATATAAACCCTGCATTTCTGGTATAAATTCAACTTGCCCATAGTGTATCATCTTTGTAATATGATGTTGTTGTCTCTTGCTAATATTTTATTTAAAATTTTTGCATCATTGTTCATTAGGGATATTGATCTACAGTTTTGTTTCTGTTTTTTAGGTTTTGACTATCCCAAGTTTAGGTATCAAGATCATATTTGTCAGGACAGCTAGATGGTACAGTGGATAAAGCACTGGCCTTGGATTCAGGAGGATCTGAGTTCAAATGTGACCTCAGACACTTTGACACTTACTAGCTGTGTGACCCTGGGAAAGTCACTTAACCCTCATTGCTTTGCCAAAAAAAAAAATCATATTGGTGTCATGCAAGGAATTTGGCAGAATCCCTTCTTTTGCTATTTCTCCAAACAGTTTATGTAACATTTCTTTCTTTCTTTCATTTGTTTGTTTGTTTGCAGGGCAATAAGGGTTAAGTGACTTGCCCAGGGTCACACAGCTAGTGTCAAGTGTCTGAGGCCAGATTTGAATTCAGATCCTTCTGAATCCAGGGCTGGTGCTTTATCCACTGCTCCACCTAGCTGCCTCCCAGTTTATGTAATATTAAAATGAATTCTTATGAATCCATCTGGTTCCAAAGTCCCTCCCCCCTTTAGAAGTTCATTTATGGTTTGCTCAATTTATTTTTTCAGAGACTAATTGATTTAACTTCTCTATTTCTTCTCCTGTTAATCTAGTTAATTTATATTTTTGTAAATGTTCATTTATTGTATTTAAGTTGATGTTTTTATTGAAACATAATTGGGCAAAATAATTGCTAGTGATATTCTTTATTCCTTCATTTATTGTGATTTCTCCTTTTTATTTTTGACTGGTTTTCCTCTTTGTTATCTTCAATCAAATTAGCTTGTGGTTTATCTATTTTGGACATAGTTCCTGGTTTTATTTGGTAATTTGTTGTTGTTTTACTTTCAATTTTGATTCCATCCCCTTCCTGGATTTTCAGAATTTCTATTTTGGGAAGACCAAGGGGCACCCTCAGAGGAAGATGTCAACATCAGGGCCCCTATATCTAAAGCTTCCAAGAAAAATATGAATTGGTCTCGGGCCATAGAGGTACTCAAAAAGGACTTTGAAGATAAAATTAGAGAGGTAGAGGAAAAAATGGAAAGAGAAATGAGGGTGATGCAGGAAAGACATGAGAAAAAAGTAAACAGCTTGAGAAGTCAAATGGAAAAGGAGGTACAAAAGCTCTCTGATGAAAATAATTGCCAAAGAATTAGGACTGAACAAATGGAAGCCAGTGACTTTATGAGAAACCAAGACACAATAAAGCAAATCCAAATGAATAAAAAAATAGAGGGCAATGTGAAATATGTTCTGGGAAAAACTGCCGACCTGGAAAATAGGTCCAGGAGAGATAATTTGAAAATTATTGGTCTACCTGAAAACCATGATCAAGGAAAGAGCTTAGACACCATCTTCCAAGATATTCTCAGGGAAAATTGCCCTGAAATCCTAGAAGAAGAAGCTAAAATAGAAATCGAAAGAATCCACCGATCACCTACAGAAAGAGATCCCCAAAAGAAAACTCCTAGGAATATTATAGCCAAATTCCAGAGCTCTCAGGTCAAGGAGAAAATATTGCAAGCTGCCAAAAAGAAAGAATTCAAGTACTGTGGAGCCCCAGTTAGGATAGCACAAGATCTAGCAGCTTCTACATTAAAGGACTGGAGGGCATGGAATATGATATTCCAAAGGGCAAAGGAAATGGGATTACAACCAAGAATCACCTACCCAGTAAAACTTTGCATTATCTTTCAGAGGAAAAAATGGGACTTTAATGAAAAAGAAGACTTTCAGATATTTGTGATGAAAAGACCTGAATTGAATGGCAAATTTGACTTTCAAATACAAGACCCTAGAGAACCACAAAAAAAAAAATTGGAGTTGGGGGACATACCTGGGGTCGTACAGTGGGAGACTGTCTTGTGTCTGAGGCCAGGTTTTGGCTGGGATCCCCCTGGGTCCAGGGGTGACAATTTGTCCACTGTGTTGATTAGCTAGATGATAACATCTTTAGGGTTAAATTGAGGGGTGAAGGGAATTCATTGGGGGAGGAGGTAGGGTAGAAGCGAAATCCTACATGAAAGTAACAGGAAAAGGCTTATGGAGTGGGGGAAGAGATGGGAGAGGAGCAGGGCAGTAAATGAATTTTACACTCATCAGAAAAGGCTCAAAGATCTTAAACTCATCAGAGCTGCCTCAGAGAGGGACTAATAGACACACCCACCTGGGTGAAGTAATCTATTTAATCTGGGCAGTAAATGAGCCTAACACTCATTAAAATTGGCTCAAAGACCTCAATCTCATTAGAATTGGCTCAAGGAGGGACTAATGTACACACTCAATTGGGTAGAGTAATCTCTATAACCCTGCAGGAAAATAGATGGGGAAGGGGATAAAAAGAAAGGGGCAAAAGAAGGAAGGGCAGAGTGGGGGAGGGGATAGACAGAAGCAAATCCCTTTTGAAGAGTGATAGGATGAAAGAAGATGGATAATAGAATAAATATCATGGGGAAGGGAATAGGATGGAAGGGAAACAGTTAACAATAGTAATCATGAAAAAGAGAAAAGGGGGAAAAATTGTACAAAAAATATTTATAGCAACTCTTGGTGGAGGCTAAGAATTGAGAATCATGGGAATGTCCATCAATTGAGGAATGATGGAAAAGGCTGTGTTATATGATTGTAGTGGAATGGACTAGTGCTACAGGAAATAACAAACAGTATGATCCCTGAAAAACCTTGAAAGACTAATGAACATCAATGTATGGTGAAGTGAGCAGAGCTGAGAGGACATTGTGCGTAGTGACAGCAGTATTGTTCAATGAGTAATTGTGAATGACTTAGCTACTCTCAGCAGTACAATGATCCAGGACAATTCCAAGGAACTAATGAGGAAGCATACTATGCACTGCTATAGAAAGAATTGATAAAAAGAACACTAGTGGATTGTACATATATAACCTGATTGCAATCTTGTTGAGGGAGAGGAAAGGGAGGGAGAGAGGGAGAAAAATTTGGAACTCTAAATCTTATGAAAATGAATGTTGAAAACTACCCTTACATGTAAATGGAAAATAAAATAAATGTTTGTTGAGGAAAAAAAAGAATTTCTATTTTGCTATTAATTTGGGGGATTTAAATTTTTTTGATTTCTAGGGCTTTTTTTTTTTGAATGACCAATTCATTGATCTGTTCTCTTTTTTGTTAATTAAAGTGGTTAGAGACATAAAAATTTCCCTAAGGACTACTTTGGCTGCATCCCAAAATTTTGATAAAAATTTTAGTCTCATTGTTATCATTATCTCTAAAGAAATTATGTATAATTTCCATGATTTGTTCCTTAAATTCCACCAATTATTAAAGATTAATTTATTTAGTCCCTAGTTGATTTTTAATACTTTTTAGTGGCCCTTTACTTTATATATTTTTATTAGTAAAGGATGTGTTTAATATTTCTGCTTAGTTAGTGGTTAGTAAAGGATGTGTTTAATATTTCTGCTTTTCTGAATTTCTTTGTAAGATTTTACCATCCTAATACAGGGCTAATTTTTTTAGTGGTGCTATTTCTTTTTGGGGGGCAGCTAATTTTTTTTAATGGTGCCATAGACATCTGAAAATGTTATTGTAATTTCTCATAATATATGCCTTTTTATGCCTATCAAATAATTACCAAAGATCTCTCATATCTAACCTTTGTAAAAATTCTATTCAGGGGCTGAGTTCCAGGTCTCCCCTACTCTGGGAATCAGACCAAGTTGAAACTCTTCCCCTTTCTTAATCCTGGGAGTCTTTTCCTTGACTGGACCCCCAATTTCTGGGGGCTCAAACCAAGTTAGGGCCCCTAGTTCAGCCCATGCCCTGCCTTCATCTGGTACACTGAGATTAAGCCCTTCTTTGCGGATGGCTCTTAATTGAAGCCCTTTCCTCCAGAGGGGAAGAGAGAAGAAAGAGAATTCTTTTCTTTAATCTATGGCTAAATCTTTCGTTGCCCTTCTTCTGATGGAATGGAAATAGTTGAGGTCCTTTCCAAGAGAAGAAAGGATGGGGACCAAGATTTTTTATTTACCTCATTATGTTGAGACCTTTTTCTTTCACCATCAGCTAAAGCTCCACCCCCTTTATTTTTTTTAAAAAGCAAATGAGAGCCTGCAGGAATGGTTTTTTCTTCTTGCTGAACTCTTCTATTTTTGTTTACAGAATTCTTTCACTTGCATTTGCACCCCTCAGGGCATTCAGTTCAACTCTACTGCTTTTCCGGGAGGGTAGGGGTTTGTGGAGAGGATATGCTCAGATTTACCATTTTCTTCTACTCCACTTTATTGGTCAGAATCCATATATCATTTATACAGTATATACTTCTGTCCCAGAATTAAGTACAGAGCTATTTACCTTCAGAACATTTGTGTTTGTGGTACACATGTACACACACAAACACACATATCATCACCAGAAATAAGTACATTACAAGGGAAGGGTAAATCTCTGTTGGATGAGGTGTAGTGAAGGTTGACTCAGGAAACTAAGGAGAAAGAAGTAATTGGGATGTGGATACTTAGTAGAGCTGCTGAAACAGGTAATAATAATAATAATAATAAAGCTTTACCTAAGATATAGCTGTACCCAGGTTATACATAATACTAATAAGCCAAAAAGAAAAGAAAAAGAAAAAGAAAAAAAGCCATTACCCTCACCTTACTTCTCCCTCCCCACTTCCTGGGAAAATTAGGGATGGCCCTTTGCAAAATTTGTGAGGAGTGCTTTCACCTTTCCTTTTCTCTGACCTTTTAACTTTTTCACCAAGGTAAACTGGATGTGGTCAAACAGGAGATGGAAAGATTAAACATCAATATCTTGAGTGTGAATGAACTTAAATGGATAGGAATGGGTGAATTTAATTCAGGTGATCATTACATATATTACTATAAGCAAGACTGCCTTAGAAGAAATGGAGAAGCTCTCATAGTCAATAAAAGGGTGAGAAAATCAGTGCTGGAGTATAATCTCAAAAATGACAGAATGATATCTGTTCAAATACAAGGTAGATCATTCAATACCACAGTAATACAAGTCTATGCTCCAACCACTAATGCTTGACAACATCTTCTAGAAATAATGCCCCCAAAAGATGTCATTCACATTTATTTTAGGGGACTGGAATGCTAAAATAGTAAAGCAAAAGATAATTGGAATAATAGGCAAGTTTGGCATTGGAGTGAAGCAGGGCAAAGATCAATGGAGTTTTGTTATAACTCATTGGTCATAGCAAACACTCTTTTTCAACAACCCAGAAAGTGACTCTACACATGGATATAACCAGATGTTTAATATAGAAGTCAGATTAATTATATGCTTTGCAACCTGAGATAAATTATTATTTCCCTATTATATTAATAACCAATTATTAAATTAGGATCCAGACTTTCCCCCTCAATTTCCTCATGAAGGTCCACCTCCTATAAAAAGTCAGTCTCTGAAGGACATGGGTGATTGAGATTACCCATAGCTTCAAGAAATATGCTTTTCAATCTTGGGCAGGACCCCACCCAACTAGGAGACCTAACTTCTGCTTAGAATATAAACAGAATCCAGTCTGGATGAGATCTTACCCTGGAGAAAGAAGCTCCTGTCCTTCTACCCCTCCATTAGAGTTTAGGGTGACCCAGGTAATGAAGGAGAAAATCAGCTAGAGTGGTCTAGATGGAGATGAATTCCCCTGTCCAGATTGCTAGAGGTGGCTGAGTCTCATGATCAAGCCACCTTTTTTGCAGGAGGAGCTAAAGACTTTAAGCTCGCCTCCTCATTAAATGTCAACCAATTAGGGTTGACTTTCACTTATCAGGAGCATTCCCTTTTTTAAAAATGCATATAAAACTTTCAGGCTCTTCATGGATTGTCTTTGGTCACCAAGAGAAACCACTGACCATCAATTTATCGATTGCCAGCTAGCCTAATTAATAAATTGATTACTAATTACCCAGAAACTGTCTCTTGGGGTTTTTCATTCAAAACAAGACAATGTGGAGAAGCTCTATACAGTCAGTTAAGACAAAATTATTTTGCAGAGTTTGAATTAAATCTAAGAAAGTAGGGAAAACCATCAGACCATATAGATATGACCTAAATAATATCCCTTATTAATATGAAGTGGAAGTGATGGAGGAGATTAAGAGGGTTAATAGATAACCTATCACTAGTGGCCAGAAGAGTTAACAGAGAAGGTAACCAGAGGGTTAGTATCAACCAACACTATCAACACAAGCTTAGACAGTAACCAGGGACCATTAACCATTCATAGCCATTAATATTCCTAGACAGGACACCTAGAAACCAGATCATAAAGTAAAGAGATATCATAAACAGAAAGACCTTCTGACTCTGACAAGTTTGAACATGTCTTTATGAACATACGCAGAGAAGACCAAATGTATCCTTAGGTTCACCTTATGATGTTTAAACCCCAAAAACACATTCCTAGGGAAAAAAGGTACCTGCCTTAGAGGATGTCTTAGGACCCCAGGAAGTGCACAATAGGATATGAACGTCCCTAAGGAGGAGATTAAGATAATGAGGAGATAGCATACTTTTCTCACTATAAATATAACCATTTTTCCTCTCCCTATTTGAAACACCTATCTCCTTTGGCTGTTCTCCCTGTGGTAACAGTATTCCAATAAAACTTAGGAAACTGAGTCTTGTAATTCTTTAGGATGCCTCCCAATCAATTTGATCAATCAAAACCATCCCCACATCAGAAATGATGAATAGATTTAAGGGATTAAATTTGGTAAATAGGGTGCCTAAAGAACTATGGACAGAGGTTCACAATATTTTACAGGAGGCAGCAACAAAAAAAAAACATTCCAAGGAAAAAAGAAGATCAAGAAAGCAAAATGGCTGTCTCATGAGGCTTTTAAAATATCTAAGAAAAGAAGAAAGGCATAAGGGAAAGGAGAAAGAGAAAGATATATCCAAATGAATGCAGAATTCCAAAGAATAGCAAGGAAAGATAAGGTTTTCTTAAAAAACAATGCAAAGAAATAGAAGAAAACAACAGAATGAGAAAGATAAGAGATCTCTTCAAGAAAATTAGAAATATCAAAAGAATTTTCATACAAAAATGAGTATGACAAAAGACAAAAATGGTACAGACTTAACAGAAGCAGAAGAGATTCAGAAGGGGTGGCAAGAATACAAAGAAGAACTATACAAGAATGATCTTAACATAACCCTGAAAACAATGATGGTGTAGCTATTGATCTAGAGTCAGACATCCTGGAGAATGAAGTCAAGTGGACCCTGGGAAGCACTGTTAACAATAAGGCTAATAGAAGTGATGGAATTCCAGCTGAGCTATTTAAAATTCTCCAAAATGATGCTTTTAAAGTATTACACTTAATATACCAGCAAATTTAGAAAACTCAATATTGGCCATTGAATTAGAAAAAGATCAGTTTATGTCCCAATCCTAAAGAAGGGCAATGCCAAGGAATGTTTAAATTACTGAGCAATTGCACTCATTCCACATGCCAAAAAGGTTATGCTTAAGATTCTGCAAGCTAGGCTTCTCAGCACTATGTGAACTGAGAATTACTAGAAGAGCAGAACAGTTTTCAAAGAGGCAGCAGAACTAGAGACCAAATTGCCAACATTTGCTGCAAGGAACAAAGCAAGGGAGTTCCAGGAAAAAAAAAAACACATCTGCTTCATTGACTACAATAAAGCCTTTAACTATGTGGATCACAACAAAATGTGGCAAGTTCTCAAAGAGATGGGAATACCAAATCATCTTATTTGTCTTCTGACAACCTCTATGCAGGTCAACAAGCAACAGTTAAAACTGAACATGGAACAACTGATGGGTTTAAGATTGGAAAAGGAGTATGATAAGACTGTATATTGTCACCTTAATTCTTGAACTTATATTCAGAATACATCATGCAAAATGCAGGCTGGATGAATCAAAAGCTGGAATTAAAGTTGCCAGGAGAAAAACCAACAATCTCATATATGCAGATGATCTCATTCTGATGGGAGAAAGTGAAAAGGAATTAAGAAGTCTCTTGATGAGGATGAAAGAGGAAAGTATAAAAGCTGGCTTGAACTTTGCATTAAAAAAAAAAAACAACTAAGAGTGGTCCCATCACTTTCTGGAAAAAAGAGGGAGAAGAAATGGAAGTGTCCGATTTTATATTCTTGGACTTAAAGATCACTGTAGATAGCATCTGCAGCTGTGAAATTAAAAGATGCTTGCTCCTTGGAAGGAAAGCGATGGCAAATCTGTACAACATACTAAAAAGCAGAGATATCACCTTGCTGACAAAGGTCCACATAAGTAAAACTATCACTTTTCCAGTAGCAATGTATGGCTGTGGAGATTGGATTATAAGGAAAACTCATTACTGCAGAACTGATGCTTTTGAAATGTGGTATTGGAGAAGACTTTCCAGAGTCCCTTGGACAGCAAGGAGTTCAAATTAGTAAATACTTAAAGAAATTAACTCAGGCTATTTACTGGAAGGTCACATAATGAAACTTAAATATTTTGGCCATGTAATAAGATGGGACTCCCTGGAAAAGATTCTAATGTTGGACAAGATTGAATGCAAAAATAAAAAGGAACAGCAGAGGATGAGATGGATAGATAATGTCATGAAAACAAAGAACATGAACTTGGACAGACTCTGAGAGGACAAAAGAGCCTGGTGTGCTGTGGTCCATGGGATCATGAAGAGTCAGACACACAACTGAAAGACTGAACAACTATGAGATCTCTTCTCCAATTTACTTCAGGAGCCTCATATGTTTATGATCCTTCTCTCTTTTTTTTTTTTTTTGCGGGGCAATGGGGGTTAAGTGACTTGCCCAGGGTCACACAGCTAGTAAGTGTCAAGTGTCTGAGGCCGGATTTGAACTCAGGTACTCCTGAATCCAGGGCCGGTGCTTTATCCACTACACCACCTAGCTGCCCCTATGATCCTTCTCTTTTGATAGCTCTCCCATCAAAACCTCCTTTTAGGAAAACAAGATAAACTCATTCCCACTAAGCTATAAAAGATTGACATGGCTTGATACCTCTCTTAGGCTATCACAGAAGATTTTTTTGGTGCAGTGGAAAGACTGCTAAAGTCATAGGACTTTTGTTCTAATCGAGCTCTTCCAATTGCTATCTATGTTACCTTGGGCAATCAACAGCATTTATCAATTAAGAAGCACTCTTTTAGGTGCTTGGTATACAAAAATAAAAGCAAAATAGTCCCAGCCCTCAAGGAGTTTACATTATAATGGGGGTGAGGCAACCCCACTTTAGTTTTCTCTTCTTTCCAGTGAAGTGGTTGGACTAGATGCCCTACAAAGTTTTTTCCAGCTCTAGATCTAGGATTCTATGAGGCTCGATCATGCATCTTTAATTTCTACTATGTCCCAGTAAGCATTAAGGAAAGTGAAATGGGAGAATTGGTCCAACCTGAAATCATTTCATATAGTCAGCAAACTACTCTGCCTACACTTAAGTCCAACCAAATGGAAAATTTGCATCCAATTGTCTGCCCCTAAATAATGAATATGTTAAACTACATATTCCCTCTCTTATGTCAACTGGCAAATTTCTCAGCCTCTCTGATGTACTTGCCAACAATTGTCACAGGATCAAAAAAAGGTTAAGGATCTGTGAGTGTGTGAAGTTGGGCTGATTTTCTAGATCCTCTAATTACTGGGAGAGGAAGCATTGTGCTGTTACTTTGTTGTTTTCAATTATTTGTGTTAACCACAGAGCATTTTGAATGCCTAGCTAGGCTTCAAATCAATGAAAATATGCTCTATGAATGCTAACTACAGGAAAACTTCATGTAGGCTAATTTCAGCTCTGTCACTAAAGAATACTTATTGCTCCAGCATATCATGACGGTCCTAAAGAAACCAATACAATTGGGTAAAATATGCATAATTAAAATCAGCCCAATATATAATTATACCTATTTCCATTCTGCCTAATAAAAAGACTTACTCTTTTAATAAATACATCAGCTCTCTTACCCTTTAACTAGAAAATTTCTGTCCCTCTATTTCTTAATCTCCTGAGCCCCATTGCTCTCTATTTTACATTACATTAACTGATAGAGCAAAGAAAAGGTAGTCCCCTAAATTTCTTCCTTATACTGCCACATAAATATGCTATCTGAAAATACAAATCCTATTGGGTATGCCACTTCCAAAATAAAATTTAGCTGTTGAATTTCTCTAGGTATTTTTTCCTTTTCATTAGTCATGAAGCTAAACAATGGAAAAATGGAATTCTTATTCATATGACTTTATAGACTATCTAGAACATCCTCCTTCCCTTTACTCCTTGTTACCTACATCTGATCCCTAGAAATAGAGTGGAGGTAGTATTTCAAGCTAGACTTGAAAGGGAGATAGGAGAGAACACCTAGACCCCAGATCCAATCATACTGAACCTGAATCTTCAATAAGCAGAAAATGGATAGGTAAAATAGGGTACTACTACATGTATCTGGATTACAAGAAACATTTTTTAATATTACTTTTTACAAATGTACATATTTTTAATGCCAGAAAATTCTGTTCTTTCTAGAATGCAGGTTTTTATTCTGTGACATGTCAAGTCATTTGAAAGCTAAATGACTTACGTGTATAGGGATCACAATTTTCCCATATAATCTATGGAATATACATGCCATGTCCTATTAATGACAGTCACCACCCAAGGGTTCTCCAAGTTATGGATAATCCAGGCTTTGGTTTGATCTCTCTAGAGTTAAGATACACTTCTGTGAGTTAAGTAAGAGCTTGCTATATAGAACTTAAACACATTTCTATTTAACATACCAAACTTCACATGGCTGTGACATGGGCTTGAGCAGGAACAGAGAGAAAACAAAGTTCTTATCTATCATGGTAGAAGAACACAATAGAACTCTTAGAAAGTGCTGCTTTTTGCTTCTTGTGCTACTACTGTCTATACTGTGTTAAGTTGTGTTGAGTCATACAATGTTCTAATACAGGCAAACCGTAGGCAAAATTTTAAAACGGGTAAAGTCTATGATTAGTTACACTTACCTCTCCTTTTTCTACTCTTTTCCTGTCCCCCATTTTACCCTCAATGCAACTTGTTAGTTTTTCATGCTGCCCATGCCATTGTATCAGAAAGAAATCTGGGGGCAGCTAGGTGTTGCAGAGGATAAAGCACCGGCCCTGGATTCAGGAAGACCTGAGTTCAAATCCAGCCTCAAACACTTGACACTTAGTAGCTGTGTGACCCTGGGCATGTCACTTAACCCTCATTTCCCTGCAAAAAAAGAAAGAAAGAAGGAAAGAAAGAAAGGAGGAAAGAAAGAAAGAAATCTGATTGAAAAAGTCACTAACACCATTCATTTAACAAATATTTGTTGAATAACATGCCAAACTCCTTTAGTGAGACAAATATCATTTTTATATCTAAGTCAGGAAAGGATAAAACAGAGAAAGAGAGTAAGTGTAGTACAGTAGAAAACATTCTGGATTTGGAGTCAGAAGACCTGGTATCAAATCTGACCTTTGCTGCTTATTATCCATGTGACCTTGGGCAAATCACTTAACCATCCCTGACCTGTTACTATAAAAAGTAATTAAGGGATTGAATTAGATTACTTCTGATGTAATTTCTAACACTAAATGTATGACCATAAGAACTATATGCCAACATTGCTAATGAACATTGGTATAAAGTAAATAAAATCTTAACATAAATACTACATCAGTATTTTAAAATTACTTAATGTGTCTAAGTTGTATTTATAATAGGTATGCAAAGATGATACAATATTAAAAAATATTTTATAAAAGTAATTATATAAACAACAAAGGACCAGAAAAGCCTTTGACAAAATACAACACTCATTTCTGTTAAAGAACTCTAGAAAGCAAAAGCAGGGTAGAGTTGTTCTTTATTGTGATCAAAAGTACATGAATTTACATAGATGCCAAACCTCTGATTTAATTTCATTTGTCATAATGATATTCCCTGATATAAAATAATGGAATAAAGTGGGTAGAGTTCTGGGCTTTGAATCAAGAAGACCTGAGTTCACATCCAGCCTCAGATACTTACTAGCTGTGTGACCCTGGGCAAGTCACTTCACTTCTGTCCTTTACAAACCTTAAAGAGTTATATAAATGCTAGTTGTCATTATTTATTTAGAGGAGGCAGGATAGTCAATAGGCTTCTGGGGACTTTCAGCAATGACTTGCTGACTTTTGGGTATCTTCTCTCACAGCACCAAAGGTATGGATATGGGCTATGGAATGTCATGTGGAAGGAATAGTAAGGATTTCATTTGCCTTTCTAAAATGGTAGTTTTTATCCCTTTCCTGTTTCCCTTCAGAGCCACTTGTAGTATGGTGGAACTGTGATTGTGGCAAAGATCAAGACCCATGGTCTTTGTGGGAAGAAAAAGAAGATGCTTAAACAGTTAGATAACCTGAAGATATATCATTCCCAGCTTCAAATGACCAAGGTGTCTGGTGGAGCTCAAGCTTCATCAAGTTATCTAAGATCTGAGTTGTCCACAGAGTCATTGCTACAGTCCCATTACCAACAAGATTCAGAAAGAGAACCTAAGGAAATTCTACAAGAGCAAAAATGCAAGCCCCCTAGACCTGGACTAGAGTCTTAATTATCATGAGGAATATCTAAAGAGCAAGGAACACTTGTATCATCAACCCTCATACCATTTGTTAAGATTCTTCTAGAGTTGAGAAGACCTGAGTTCAAATCCAGCCTCAGACACTTGGGTGATCCTGGGCAAGTTGCTCAACCCTGTTTGCCTTAGTTTCCTCATCTATAAAATTAGCTGAAGAAGGAAATGGCAAAACACTCCAGTATCTTTGCCTATAAAACATCAAATGGGGTCACGAAAAGTTGGACACAACTGAACTGACCAAACAACAAAAGCTAATATGTATGTTTTAGTTCCTTTCATTGTCAGTGATGAAACAGAATTATTAAATCCTCCTCTACCTTTGAACAACAGCAAATAAAATCACCATAAACCCACTTTGAATCATTAATGAGGGCATCCAGGTAGAACAAAAGTGACAGATATAGGGAGACAGACATCAAGACAAAGAAGCAGAGAGGGAGAGAGGGAGAGAAATATGGAGGAAGAAAGAGAGAAAGGGAAGAAGGGGAGGGAGAAAGAGGCAACCTGGTCTTGGTTGATTGCAGCAATAGGATGAAAAAAACATCAGTTTTATGGTCCAGAAGATGTTTTATTGTCTTAGGAAAAAATGTTCATACAGAGTAACTGAGTCTGGTAAATACAGAAACAAAACTTTACATGTGTAAGGAGAACCTTATTATAGCAGGAATGCAGGGTGTAAGTCACCAGTTCCACCCTGATCAACCAATATTTTTAAGTGTAGCTCCAGAATAATACCATCTGGAAGAGGGCTTGATAAGAATTGAAAACAGTTTACTCTCTTATATAAATATAAATATACATATATATACACATATGTGTGTGTGTGTGTGTATACACACACATATATGAGTAAACTGCTTTCATATATATTTATTTTTTAAAAAAACACAACTGACCATAACAGCTCTTTGCTGTACTGGCTGGGTGTGACTGTGGAACTGATTAACAAAAGAGCTGAAAGTGTATTCATTAACCTGAGGAGGATTTTTTTTCTTTTTGCTAGAGAAGTCTCATAAAAGAGCTATAACCCTCCCTTTGAGGAAAAAAACCCTAACAGCTGAAGACATCTCCAGAAGATGGCAGCATCTTGACAGAGAAGGAAGCCAACCACAAATGGCAATAACATCTCAGTGGGCAAAGAAGCCTAGTAGCACCTGATAATATAACCCATTCAGAGCTTCAGTAAGCAACAACTTTGGAGAGAGTGTGGAGCAGCAAAAGGGCATAGTCAACTGAGGAAGCGGACCACAAGAGATGTTCCAGCAAGGATGAAACCCTAGGGATTTGAGGTCATAGATTCACAGATTTGGAGCTGGAGAGGATCTTAAAGGTCTAAATCTTAAAGTCTAAATCTCTCATTTTATAGAAGAGGATACTGAAACCCAATGAGCCATTTAAATGACTTAACCAGGGTCACATAGGAATGTTTGAGGCAGGACTTGAGCCAAAGTCTTTTGAATTCTAAATCTAGTACTCTATGCATTCTACCATGTCACCTTCTAGATATCCAGGGACAGTAGTATTATTTCATTATTTGTATTTGTACACCCAGAACCTGGCATAGTGCATGGCATATAGTAGATGATTAATACATTTTTTGATTGATTGAATCTTCCCCTTTCTATCAGTAACATATGAATCTCTGGGAAACTGTGCCTTTTTCATGTGGGAAATTTTTCCTTGTTATTTTCTGTTTTAATTCAATGTCTTTTGCTTTGAACTAATGTCATTTGGTATAATCTCTCAAAGAGAGTCATTGGAATGGGGTCTTTGAGTTATAGATTGGTACTGATGCTGACTCAAATAACATATGAAACCTGAGAAGTATCAAGAATGCCTAGAATTATGTAAAACCCTGAAGGGTCCTATGCTACAGACACTATCTGAGTAAAGCAGGTGGAGAATGGAAACTGCCACAGTCCAATGTAACGATTGGAATAACGCCACCTGCTGGATACTTACTGTAGAAGAGTTCTGCCCATGAAGCGAAGGTCTTTGAGAGCAAGACCAGGAATTAGGAAGTGACGCGGGCTAGTGGGAGGAGGAAGGAAGAGACTGGCGCTCGGTCTCGCACTCTCTCTTTCCTCTGGACTCTGGCGGAGAAGGGAGCTAGAAATGCGCTCTCCCTTTAATAGATAGGAATCTAGGCCTTTCTCTCTCTCTTTACCAAATTCTTATTCTCCTTAATAAATGCTTAAAAGTCTAACTCTTGCTAAAGCTTATAATTTATTGGCGACCACTCATTAAATATTTTAGACAGACTAGCTAGAATTTTAGCCCTTAACAGATGGCTGACCACGAAGAGGAAAGCTAACCCTCAGTCTTCTTCTGATCTTCTGGTTGGGTAAGAAATTTCCCCTCCCTCTCCCTTTAACTGCTAAGTACTGGTGTACTGGCTGTGTTTTTCCTTTGAATTTTTTCAAATGGACCTTTTAAACTCCCTAATTATCCTATTTTTGATTTTGGTCTGTTTAACCAGACAAATGGGAGATAAGATCATGTTAATGCTTTGTTTTTGTGGATTTTCTATTTTTCTTTTTATTTTTGTTAAAAGAGCCAGCAACTTACTCACACAAGGAAATATCTCTCCCTCTCCCAACCATGCTTTTTCAGAGAAACCTGAAGAGATTCCCGCAGCTTTTCCCAGTTCTAACACTAATTGTTGCTCTAATTTTGCATGCCTGGAGGCAATGACCCACCCTCTAGAAGCTTTTAATCCCCTAGCACCTGGAGGCAAAGTGGGGGAAGAGGAATCCAGGCCTGAGTTCAAAATCAAGTCTGATTCAAATTGCTCTGGTCCCTCCCCTCCTCTCCAGACCCCACCCTCTACTCCTCCTATGGCCAAGCCCATTGCTTCCCCTGCCTGGGAAGTCCAGAGATCTGATGCGCATGCTCAACTTTTTCTACCTGCATTTGCAGCTTCAGGCTCAGCCCTTCCCCGGCCTGGCTGTGCTTTTGAGACAATCTTAGAAAACTCTTTAAATTCCAGATATGCTTGTTTTGTTCATAATTTTGCTAACCTGCTTTTGTCTTTAATTAGTAATCTTATAAAGCATTTGTATGGTGAAAAGACTGACAGACAATATAGAGGGGTTAAAGAAGAAAAACTTAAGCTGAATAAGAATGATAATCAACATAGTTCAAGACTCCGCTTCTTTTGCCATGGGAGGGTATATATTTTACAGAAATGTAGAAGTAAACAGCAAGATATTGATATGAGTATTGGGGATTTTAGATACTGGAATCAAAAGTGTTCTGAATTCACTCAGAGTAATAGTATCAGTTCAGAGGTTACATAGGATTTCTATGCTATTACATATACACTTTGAAATTAATGGTATGGGTTTATTTTTATAGAGATTTTCATGCTTTTGAGATTGTGTCTTATACTTAGTTTTTAAAACGAGAATATTTGTAAAAGCTTTTTAGTCATGTGATCAAGTTTATATTTTATAATACTCTTATTAATATTAAGTTCACATTCATTTAGACTTCCTTAGTTTGAATTTCATTGTCTTTTATTGTTCCATGTGTATTTTCTTCTATTCATTTGTCTATCTAATTTTGAAACATTGCAAGATGGTTTTGATTTTATTATACAATGTTAATTCTAGGAGTATTGTGCTCCCATATTCTGAGTTGTTTGTTTTTGTTATTTTTTCTCAACTGATTATTTGATCAAACTCTTTAAAGCATTTCCCTGGCAAATTGGTTGCCATGGCAAGTGTAAATTGATTCTAGAAGTATTATTTTTGATAAGCATATTCCCAAAAAAAAAAAAAAGAGGGGAACATTTGTAAAAGTTTTCTATTTTCAAAAAAAAAAAAGTTCTTTGAGATTCTGTTGTGCTTTAACTTGTATTTAAGTATGTTCTGATTTTTCACAAAAGTAATTGTATACTAAGTAAAAAAAGGGTATTATTTGAAATTGTTGCATAATTATATATTATATTTTGAGTCAAGATGTATTCACATTTTTTGCAATCATTTATTATCCTCAATTTTAAATCCATATGAGACTTGGATTATGGGAACTTATCATTTAAGACATTAATTGCCTTTATTCTGAGTTATCAGATGCCAGTTGGCCAAGATGCCATCCAATCACAAGAGGAATACATGCAAGAGCAGACACTGAACTGTCACATGAGGGGAGACATGCATGAAGTCAAGGTATGGCCGAGGGAACGGCTTTTGACAAATGTTGAGGTTGGATTCTCTTGGTTTAATATTTTATTCTCTTTTTCCCCACAATATTGTACAGATGGCTGGAAGTATTCATCCCACCCATCTCACTTCTACACCTGGCTTCTATGCTCCCTCCTATATGCCTGATGCCATGGACATCTCAATCCCATGCATCTGATTAAGTCTGACTCAGTTTCTTCCAATATGTTCGGTGGCATGGACATATATTCCATCCACCTATTTTAAGCCTGGCATACTGTATGGGCAGTACATATTGCTCAAGTGTGGGAATGCTCATATCCCATCATTTCTCTGTTCTTTTATGGTAACCCCCATAATTATCTCAGGTGTCATGATAAATACAATGTTGAATTTGGCCTTGACACCTGTTACCAATTATATTAGATTTTTAAATTTCTCATAATGGCATGAGGATAATTAGGCAGATGATGCAAAAAGTGATAAAACAAAGATAAAAATTATTTTTATTAATTAATATTGCAGCAATTGTCTTCTCAATTACCCTCCATAAGGGGGGACTATAGTAATATTATAATTTTAAAGAATGGTTCAATTTTTGTTTTATTATATGTTTCATGTGTAACAACTAAGATTATGAATTCCCTTAGACATGTTTTTGAGAACTTTCATTGTTTGATTTGATTATTGACAAAGCTATTTTAAAGTTGTGTTAAGCTCAATTTTGTAGGAAATTTCCTGGCTGATTACCAGTATCCACACATCAACCCCTGAAAAGACTTCCATTCCACTACTACACCTAGAGGACATCTGAGAAAAGACTTTCAGAGACTTTAAATGAACAGTTTTGTTTTGTTTTTTTCTCTTTTCTTTTTCTGTTATAATATACACCATCTGTAACATGTATTCTCTGCAGAGGCCCTCCCTTTGCAAGACCAATGTCAAAGCGTCGGTTCATGAGGACAAAAAAATCGCCCCTCTGGACAAAACTTTCCTCTCTTCCTTTTCTATATTGTTGTTCACATATTATTAGTTAGCAATAGTTATTATATTCTTTTTACTGTTCCGTCAAGGAAACATTTTGTTTCTTGAGGAACAACAGGGGGGACTGTAACGATTGGAATAACGCCACCTGCTGGATACTTACTGTAGAAGAGTTCTGCCCATGAAGCGAAGGTCTTTGAGAGCAAGACCAGGAATCAGGAAGTGACGCGGGCTAGTGGGAGGAGGAAGGAAGAGACTGGCGCTCGGTCTCGCACTCTCTCTTTCCTCTGGACTCTGGCGGAGAAGGGAGCTAGAAATGTGCTCTCCCTTTAATAGATAGGAATCTAGGCCTTTCTCTCTCTCTTTACCAAATTCTTATTCTCCTTAATAAATGCTTAAAAGTCTAACTCTTGCTAAAGCTTATAATTTATTGGCGACCACTCATTAAATATTTTAGACAGACTAGCTAGAATTTTAGCCCTTAACACCAAGATGGAAAGGACATTGGATGGGAAACTGTAACCAGGATGGAACATACATCAGGGCATGTAATAGAAGATTGTAGGAATTAAGACCTCATGAAACTATCTTGGTTGAACGATAAGTCCTGTTTCCTTTGATCAAAATAAGAGTTCAACATGTAGAAAGTTTAGGCAGCAATATTGTTTGATGAAGAACTGTGAATGACTTGACAAATACAATGATCCAAGAAAATCCCAAAGGACTATTGATGAAACACACTGTCTACCTCCAAAGAAAGAACTGATATTGATGGAACAGACTGAAGCATGTCATTTTTCACTTTCTTTCATTTTTTTAAATCAAGTTTTCTTGTACAAAATGACAAATATGGTCATGTTTTACATAATCATACATGTATAACCCATATCTGATTGTTTGCCACCTCAGGGAAGGAGGAGGGGAGGGAGGGAAGGAGGGATAAAAAAAACGAACCCCAAACTATAAATAAAAATGTTTATTACATTGAAAAACCTAACAAACTTTAGAGACAGCATGTATCCTATGCACCTCAACCCAGGTATGTAAATCAAATGGGATATATGTTTTGGAGAAAGAAGATAAATGACCTGGGTGCTTGCCTCCCTTCCCCCTTCCCCTTTTCCCCTTATAAATATATTGAAAGGTTATTCAGAGACAGCTGTGGTAGATAAACTTCCAAATACTTCTTAAGGTCTGGAAACACTGGATTCAAATATTATCCCAGATAGCTATTAGTTCTGTGATCCTAGACACGTCACTTAACTTTTCTCTGTCTCAGTTTCCTCATCTGTAAAATGGGATGATAATAATAGTACCTATCCCCTTCCCAGTGCTTGTTGTGAGAATAAAATGAATGTGTTAGTAAATGTAAATAAATGCCACTTATCATCATCACCACCTTCATCATCATTATCATGTACATATAAAGACACATAGGAATACCTGCTACTAACATGGTATCTGGAGGCCATGTTCCAATCATATTGAATTGATGTGGTTCACAAATTCGATTTTCTAATTCTTCTTCTTTGCTGTCTGGCAGTATTGAATCTCAAGTGACACAATGACAGGTAGCACTGTGTGATTTGCATTTTAAAAGAGGACCAGAGGGAGAGGTTTTCAGACACTGTGGTATAGGAATAAGAGAAATATTTTGGTGAAATTGAGTTATGTTAGTTCACCCAAAGTCATACTCTCTAGGATATTATTTACTTTGCTATGATCACTGTCAAAAAGGGCTATCTCACTAGATATAGGCAATGGTGAGACAGGGATGGAAGAAATAAACCAGCTGCCTGGCTACTAAGCACAGGAGAGGCATAATCGAACAATCATCAATAGATGTCTGCTGAATGTTTATGTGCTAGGCACTCTGGGGGATAAAAAGAAGTATAAGGCCTAGTCCCTACTCTCAAGAAGCTTAAGCTCTTGGGAGATAAAACATATCCACAGGAAAAGTTAATTAAAAATGAAAGGCAATAGTAAATGTCTAATGCATAGTACAAATAGTAAGGGATGGGGGTGGGGTTAAAGGAGAGAGATCCATTGGGGCTGCAGTTCAATGGAAGAGGTGGGGGATAGATTTGGAGACAATAGCTGAATGGCTAGGATGTGGATGCAAAGAGTTAGGGCTGGGGATAAATGGCATATTGATAAGGGGAACAACATGAAATAAGAATGTTGGGGGGGGGGTTAGAACAATGTGGCTAAAGCAGTGGTGCAGGATGGAGTCATATCTCTCCAGAGGACTGAACAAGCCACATTTCAAATGTTTCAAATGCCTAGAGCAGGTTATGAAGGGATATTAAAATCATAAACATCTAGGAGAGGAAAGCAGGGAATTAAGGATTTTGTTGTTGTTTAACACCAACATCCTCAGAGTTCTGTACCTTATCCATTTTAGGAGTCATCTCAATGCAATAGAAAGAACACGAAATGAGTTAGAAATTTTGTTTCTAATAATGTTGACTTATGACAACTATGAAAAGGAAAGTGAGGTATATCATACTTGTGACAACCTACATTTCTAGCTTAGCCAAATATTACTTTCCTCCATGTATTCTATCTTCCAGGCAATGCAAATTACTCACTCTTCTCTGATCTCATCCAGTCCTATTCTTTGCAATGAAAATGTCATTCCCCATGGTTGGCATGGTCTCCCTCACACTTCTGCCTGATGAAATCTTTCTCTTCTGCTAAGGTTCAGCTTCCTCCATGGATCCCTTGCTGATTTAGTCTCTTCCCACCTCAAATCATATGCACTACTACTGAGAATTGCTATTTGCTTATCATATTAATGACTTGTTTTATAATTACTGTTGTATTTTTCTTATCTCCTTATTAGATGCTAAGGTACTTTCAGGCAAGGAGTAATAATACATTGTACTTTGGGGAGGGGAAATCCAGATCAATGATTTCATCTGTGTAAGAAACTCCTAATATGCCAAGTATAAACTGGATTTGAATTCTGATCCTTTGATTGATATCATGCTCTTTTCATTATATATGCTATCTAGTATTAGGTTACTGAGAAGATTTCTAGTAGATCTGTGCCCAAGTCCATGCCCACATTCTTTAACTAATAAAGGTTTTTAAAAATTATTTTATAAATGTATCACCTCTCTTCCCTCCAATAATCCTTGCTAGTAGGGGTTGAAAAAACTGTCCAGAACCCTCCTGAGTATGGTTAGTCTTGTAGCAGCTCCAAGTTGAGGGTCTCAGGAAACTACCCTCACATAACTTTCTAGGCCTAGTTCCAATCTGTTTTAGAGGAGGCTGGACCAATTCACAGCTCCACTAACAGGGGACACTAGGGTACCTGTCTCCTTCCTGTGTGTAAGACATTCCATGACCTTTTCCCAGGCCTTTCCACTGGCTGTTCCCTCAGCTTAGAAGGTCCTCCTCCTCACCTCTACCTCTAAATCTCTAGCTTCTTTCAAGACTCAGTTGACATGACACCTTCCACAGGGTATCCTCCCCAAACCCCTGCCAGCTGCTAATGCCTTCCTCAGTAAGATTACCTTATATCTACCTTGTGTTTTTCTTGTACATATCTATAAATGTACTGGTTCTCTCCCCTATTAGAATGTATGTTCTTTGAAGGCAGGTATGTGCTTCTGCCTCTCTTTGTACTTAGTATAGTGCCTGAACATAGTTAGCCTTTAATAACAGTTTGTTGATTGAGGGAATGACCATAAGTTAAAGGAGGGAGGCCATAGTGATTCTCTCTTGAGTTTATCTTACCCACCATACTCTTGTTTTCCTTTGGAATTGTGGTCATTCTGCCTCTAGAAGATACTTTTATAGAGTCATAGGATCTTAGATTTAGAGGTGGAAGAGACCTTATAGGACACATAATCCACTGGCATTTTTTTGGCGGGGTAATGAGGGTTAAGTGACTTGCCCAGGGTCACACAGCTAGTAAGTGTCAAGTGTCTGAGGCTGGAATTTGAAATCAGGTCCTCCTGAATTCAGGGCCGGTGCTTTATCCACTGTGCCACCTAGCTGCCCCCTAATCCACTGGCATTTTACGAGTTTGAAAACAGACCCAAAGAGGTTGTTAAGTAACTTGCCTAAAGCTACATGGGTAAGTAGCAGAAAAGGAATTTGAACCCAGGTCTTCTGACACCCAAACCTGTACTCTTGGCATTGTACCAAGGTGCCTCTCCATGCTTCCATCAGGTTGGCTAGCTTGATCAGCTTTTTCAGACCAGGAGCCTAGTATCTTTTCATATGTTGAGAAGCAAACAGGGATAGAGCAAAACAACAAAGAAATTGCTGATTACCCTGAGGTGGTTGCAACACAGTTCCCTGCCCCTGGTTAATCCAGGTGGCACAATGTGTACTCAGTTCATATCACGTCCACAAACACTCACTACTACTAGTTCAGGGGGAAATCATTCTTCATTGCTGCATTAGAGTCACCTGTCTATGCCAGGTGCTTTCTCAGAGTCAGAGCCTGGTGAGCAAATCCAGTACTTAAAGGGGATTTACTAGACACCTGCTTAATTTCTCAGTTAATTTAATGTCAAATGGAAGCTTTTCTGGTGGCCTATCCTAAGTTTATCAGGTCAATGAAACACAGCTGCTTCTGGGAGTAGAGCCACAGTGTTCTGTGAAGCTGGCTAACAAAGGATGCCCTTTACTCTTTGGGAGATATGGTCAAGTTTACCCATCATCTCCCATGATAGCTAATCTCTCCAGCCCTCACATTTTCCATATGTATGATAAATAGAGGAATGAAAATATGAGAGACATATTTTGAGCTAAAGGAAAGAAAAACTAACAAAACTAGGGACTAAAATTTCTACTGTTGAAAAATCCTATAAGGACACAAAAAAATTCCAATGTCACACAGTCTGTACCCAACCCAACCTGTGTTTTCTGCTTACTAATTGGAAACTGCTTTGGGACATCAACTATGTCATTGTTTATTGACTCTGGGAATAGTCTAATGTAAAGAATTCTAGATGTGGACTTAGGTTTGAATGTTGCCTCTGACAATTACAAGTTGGGTGAACATGTCTTAACCTGATTTCTCTAAACTTCAGTTTTCTCATCTGTAAAATAAAGGTAATAATGCATATTGCAGGTGAAGTATACCATAATGATGAGAGAGCCTGCTTTGGAGTTAGGAAAACCTGGGTTCAAAACTCACCTCTTATATATACCAGCTGGGCAACTTTGACTAGAATCAGAAAGATCTGTGTCTAAGTCTCACTTGTGGACACATATTAACTGTGTGACCTTAGAAAAGTCACTTAATCTCTTAGAGTCCCCAGGCAAGTCTTTAAGCCCATAAATTGCAAAGAAGGTGCCTACCTGCTTGGCGGAGGAGGTTTCCTTATGCAGAATCCCTGCAGTTATGAAATTTGGCCACTCAAAATATAGCATGTTTGTTTTGCAAACCTAAAAGTGTATTCAAATGTGAGCTATAATGCATAGTAATATGAATATTGCTATTTTTATATCTCCAATGTCTAACAGTGCCTTGAATGTGGTAGATTCTTGGTAACTGTTTGTTGAGTTGACTCAAATTGACCAGCTATCTCAAAAAACACTTGCCTGTTGATCCAAGGAGGAAAGGGAATGTAGATGGATCAACAACACCATTAATGAAACATCACTTTTGGGGGCAGCTATGTGATGCAATGGATAAAGCACTGGCCCTGGATTCAGGAGCACCTGAGTTTAAATCCAACCTCAGACATTTAACACTTACTTGCTGTGTGACCCTGGGCAAGTCACTTAACCCCCATTGCCCCACAAACAAAATGAACAAAAAGAAACATCACTTTTTCCTTTACTTTGTGTATTTTAATCCTGCTTATTCAAGGCTAGGCTCAAGTCTCACTTTTCCCATGAAGCTTTCCTTGACTTGCCCAAGCCCACAGAGATCCTCTTGGGCACTCCCAATGAGTTGCTGTTGTCGTTTCTACCACTTATTGCCAATTACAGGTATTGTTTCATCAGTTTCCATTTGATTTGGCCACATCTTATCTCCACAACTAAAGCGCAAAGCGTTTCTATGGTAAGACAGTGTTTGCTCCAACATTCCTCATGCCCAAGTGGTGACATAGCCTCATTCCCAGAGTCTCGCCCCTTCCCCTTATAGTATTTTCTTCTGTCTGTGCCTCTACTCTTTCCGTTTCTCTAAGGTCCATGTTTCTTTAGCTCCATGCTCCTTGTCAGGAGCTAGATTCTTTGAATCTCTCTTCCCAGACTCACTGAAACTATCATTTAAAGGCCATCTGGATCCCCAAATCCTCATCTTTGAATGTTACTTCCTTTCTAATTCCCTCAAGGGGCTTGTTCCTACCTCATGAAAAGTTCACCTGGTATGCCACAATTTTAGTTAATTTTCTTCTCTTTTAAAAACTTTTCATTTTTTTTCAATTACCAAGCATTTTTATCTCCCCCACCTCACTGAAAAAAAATAAAAACAAACTCGTAACAAATATGCATAGTAAAGCATAAGGATTAATAAACAAAAAAAATTCAGATTGGCAATCTGATTTCAACTTGAGGTCCTCATGGGGCAGGCTGATTGATATGAAGAACTCTAAGTGGGGGAAGGGAAGGCTTCCCTTCTTCCTTTCCCCAAAGGCTCTTGAGCTGCCCATTCTCTTAACCCAGAGCTGCCTAGATCTCATGAGGAGGCCAGGCAATAAGAGCAACATGTTTGTTTACACTACTTGGATAATCTGGGAGTCACCAATTACAAGTATTCCAGTGACATAGAGGAATACAAGGTTTTATCACCTCCGTTGCCACTCTATTCTAAAGTCAAGCTGACCTTACTATCTACTTTGCTGCTATGCCCTCAAGATAGAGGCATGCTTGTAAACATTCAACATTCATTTCTGGGGGTGGGGGTAGAGGTGGGAATAGGGAGGGGGTGGGGAAGAATGTGCCTATGACCCAAAAAATAAATCAAGCCCTGATTTGTAATGCTTGCCTACTTCCTAGGTGTGAATGCTCACCATGAACACTTAGCAACTGGTTCTAATGAGTTTGGAGCTGGATTCAGCACAAGCTTGCTTTTAGACCTTGAGAACAGGAACTGTCTTGTTTTTTTCAATTTGCATCTCCAGCACCTAATACAGGGCTTCTCAAATAGAAAATCATTCAATAAATATTGTTTTATTGAAAATTCCCTCTCAAGGTAAGCAATGACTTCTTGATGACCTTGTAGTAAGTGTCCCAGTAAACAGCCACCATGACCACATATATCAATCACCAAAGGCATCATCAGAAATAGGCCAGTCTCACCACAGCTTAACTTTTCTTACACAGCAGCCTTTCCACACTTCAGTGAGGTCATTCTGAACCAATCCTGCATGACTAATGTCACATTTTCTCGCAAAGGACTGATACAAGCCAGTTCCTTGATAGTTTGGGTTCAAGAATAGAACAAAATGAGACATTTGTGGAATGTTTCACAATTGTTAAAAGGCTTATTTAGCCATAACATGGGAAGGACATTCAGAACAAGGAAAGGATGTTCCATGAGGAAACCACTTTGATTCAGCTGAGCACAGCTTTTCTCTGCCTGTATTGATCATCCCACTAGTCTGAGGTCAGAAGCTTGAGAGAGAACTTAGAACTCCTTATGTCCTGGATGTTTTTCTATTGAAGTGATCAGAAAGCTGTGTCAACAGTCTGGGCTTCAGTTCCCTAAACCAATTAAATCTCAAGGCCAGTTTCAATACTGTTTAAAGAAAACCAGTTTAATCCATATGGGGTGGGCATCCCTTGTATATGGCTCCCACTACCCACACCATTGACAGTAGCCACAACTAATGCTTCAGAAGAAGAGCTTCAGAAACAGCTTTTACTTTCAGTCTCCATCTATGACTAAGATTCCTTTGTTTTGAAAATGATTTCTTCTTCAACATCAGAAAACATTCATTAAAATTCTTACCTGAGCATGATGCTTTGAAAGGTCCTATCAAAAGAGACCTATCATATGTGGTCAAAGGAAGGAACAAAGAATTCTTTAAAGAGCAACAACTCAATCATAAGAATGGTCCAAATCACTGATAATAAGAGAAATAGAAATCAAAATAATCATAAAGTTTTGTCTCACATCCAGAAAAGAAATGCTATGTTGTAATAAATGAACATCATCAATACAAAAAAGCATAAAAAGACATATAATGTAGGTGATGTAAAAAAGAAAGCTATCAATAAAAACTTCATTTTAAAAGACCAATAAAAATCTTATCCTTGCCTTCTAGGAGGTTATAATCTTCCTTGTTAATATGATTTCAGTTAATTTTTGTACAAGATAGGTTATATTCTGCTTTCTCCCTACATGTTGGTGCTTTGGCTTTTGTTTGTTTGTTTGTTGTTCTTGTTTTGGGTGGGTGAGACAGAATTTTGGCATGGGGTTCTATAGTTCAAAAGAAATCTCTGAATGTGATACAGAATTACTAAATAAACTCTAAATTCCAAAACTGAGTTCTAATCTTGACTTGCCACCAACTTGCTAGATAATAATAATGATGGCCCCTAGCATTTATATAGTGCTTTAGGGTTTAAAACTGTTTTAGAAATATTAC
This sequence comes from Dromiciops gliroides, assembly GCF_019393635.1. Taxonomy (NCBI): domain Eukaryota; kingdom Metazoa; phylum Chordata; class Mammalia; order Microbiotheria; family Microbiotheriidae; genus Dromiciops; species Dromiciops gliroides. Next base: position 576,443,475 of record NC_057862.1, read on the forward strand.
TTATTTTATCTCCCACATTAAGATTGAGAAGTTGATCTATTTTTATCCCTACTTGGAAATGAAGGAACTCAAACAGTGATGTGCTCAGGCTCACACAAGTAGGAAGTCAGATTTGAACCCATATCTTCCTAACTCCATAACTAGTGCTCTATCCACTGCTCCATCTAATTGCCCATTTGCTTTTATATCCTGGCCAAGAACACAGAAAACTTTGTATACTTAGTGTTGCTTTTGTGTAATTGGACTGCCTGCCAAATGTGAACTGGTTCTTGCTTTGCCTTGCCATCAGTTTCACTTTGTCCATGTGTAGGAACTGAAATGGCAAGATGGTAAGTAGAATAGCTGGAAGAGCCTTGATAACTAAATACAATGAAAGACATTTCCACAAAAAAAGTATTTACATTTGTTGGGCCTCTACTTTCCTTAACATATTCCCTATTTCCAGATAATGGGTTCATTGAAACATGGGAGAAATCTCTAGCCTCTGTTTCCCCAAATTTACACATTTTACAGGTGTAAAGAATTAATTGTTATTTGAGGTTTTTATGCCTCGGTGAGCACTGGCCTGGGGCTCCGCAAACCCCATGGTGCTCCACCCACTGGTTGTAGCCATTGCCAGGGCTCTGGCACCTCACGTCATCACCACTCGCCTACGCCTACATGGGCCTGGCAAAATTATAATGATTGGAAGCCTAGTGAGGGCAGTCATGAGACTGTCAGAGCAGCCATCCCATTGGCTGGGACTGTGTGGGGTGTTTCTAGGTTTGGGGGAGGAGAATTGGGCATTCTAGGTGGAAGCTGGAAAGCGACAGGCTTTCTGCTTCATATTTTCAGCTGATTCCTGGGCGGTGGTATTTTTCAGGTATTGTAATTTCCCTTTCCCCATTTTTATTTCCTTTCCCTTGATCCTACTGATCCTGTTTGTGTGGTTTTTTTAAGTTCGTTCTTGTTAAAATAAATCTTGTTCTGTTTCGAAGGAGGCTCCCGGTTTCCTTCCTTTCCCCAATATTGCAACGAGCTGCTTAGCTAGCACTCCCCAATTAAAAATTGGTCCCCACACAGGGAAGAGGAATGCTAATGAACTACCTAGGAAAAGAATCTTTTCTGATTTATTGACCAGAATGCACAGCAAATCAGGAAGGAGGAAATGATGTATTTTCTCTGGCAATCATCACATGCTTGTTCCTTTAGGATTGGAAAACTAAGTCAGAGAAGCTACTGCAGCTCCTTTCTCAAGTAGGGAATGACAGCAATGCTTAGTAAATAAGAAATAGACATCTACTCCAACATTTCCCAAACTGATTTATGCAACCTTCTACATTAAAAAAAATTTTAATGGCTTTTTTTGGTGGGCGGGGCAATGAGGGTTAAGTGACTTGCCCAGAGTCACACAGCTAGTAAGTGTCAAGTGTCTGAAGCTGGATTTGAACTCAGGTCCTCCTGAATCCAGGGCTGGTGCTTTATCCACTGTGCCACCTAGGTGCCCCACCCCCCAACCTATTACACTTTTTACAGAGATTGATAGACAAAAACGCCCTGGAATTCTGTAATTCAAGGGGAGAAAAAACTTGCCTAGAGTTCATCTATCTTAGCATATCCCAGAATCTTTTATAAATCCTTTGTTGTTAGTTAAGACATTCTCCAAGAATAACACAATGTCTTTTACACTTCAGCTATCACACATGAAGAGAAAGAAGCAAAGCTTCTACTCCCTGGTGTTTAGAAACTGGACCACATCATACACAGTGTGCAAGAATCCAATTGGTGCTTGGAGGCTATTTTGCTGGTTCTTCATCCATGTCAACTATTGGTGTTCCCAAAGCTTTGTCCTGAGTCCTCTTCTTTTGTCCCTCTTGCTGTCTCCCTTGGTAGTCTTATAAGCTCCCATAAGTTTATTATCCTCTATATTCTGATTTCTAATCTATACATCCAGTCCCAGTTTCTCTCCTGAGCTCCAGTCCTACATCATGAATTGCCCATTTGACATTCAAACTAGATGTCCCACATTTCAAACTTAACATGTCTAAAACAGAGCTCATTATATTGTCCCTTAAGCCCCCCTCTCTTTGGAACTTACCTATTTCTGCTTGAAGTCATCACTATTTATACAGTTGCAATTCTTGTATCATCCTTGGCTTTTCACTCACACTTAGCCCACATATATAATCAGTTGCCAAATTTTGTAATTTCTAACTCCACATTTCAATACTTTGTAAAATATGGGCAATATTTTGCATATCTCTGCAAAAGGGTGAGGTAAAATGTCTTCTCATATCTCTTCTTTTGAGCTATGCTTGTTTTTTGTAATCCAGAAACATTCACTTTGATTTTATTTTTGGAGTTGTTCTTTCCATTTACATTGTTGTAGTCACTGGATTTTCTTGGCTCTGCTTGCCTGACTGCATTGGATCATGTAGATTGTTCCATGCTTTTCTGTATTCATCACATTCATTATGTCTTACAGTACAATAATATTCCATTATATTAATGTAAAACAATTTAACCATTCTCAAATCCATGGACTTCTACTTTGTTTATAGTTCTTTGCTATCATGCCCCCCTCCCCCATCCCTGGTCCCTTCAAAGCACACACATACACACACATTCATGCTACTGTAAATATTTTGGTGTATATGGAGACTTTCTCTTATCAATGACCTCTTTGTGGTATAAACCAGTGATATAATCTCTGGGTCAAAGAATATGGTCATTTTAATCACTTTATTTGCTTCCAAATTGCTTTTCAAAGTGGTTGTATTCATAGCTCCACCAAGAGCACAATATAGCATACTTGTCTTCTCACAACTCTTCCAACATGGATTATTTCCATCTTTTGCCATCTTTGCTAATTTGCAGGGTATGAGGTAAAATCTTAGGGGTGTCTTGATTTGCATTTCTCTTATTATTAGTGATTTGGAGACATTCTTTCATATGATTGTTTATAGTTTGAAACCCCTTGACCATCTGTAACTTAGAGGACACTTAAGCCATCCTTTTTATATCAGAACTGGAGAAAATCCAAAGATGGTACTAATGCTTAGAATCTTATTAGGAGCATTGAATCATAGCTGAAATACACCTTAAAGGGCATCTATTTCCAATACCCTCATATTCCAGATAATGAAACCAAGACTCAGGGGCAGCTAGGTGGTGCAGTGGATAAAGCACCAGCCCTGGATACAGGAGGACCTGAGTTCAAATGCAGCCTCAGACACTTGACACTTATTAGCTTGTGACCCTAGGCAAGTCATTAAACCCTCATTGCCCCCCCCCCAAATCAAAACCAAACAAAAACAAAAATGAAAACAAAACCAAGACTGAAAAGTTAATTGACTTGCTTAAAGTCCTACAGAGAATAACATAGTCATCATTAGAACATCAGATCCTCTGACTCAAAATTCAGCATGCTTTCCATTGCACCACAGTACCTCTTTCTTCCCCTCTTTCAATATGTCCCCTCAGATAAAGATACTTAAAGATATAGGTAACTTTCAATCTGAGGTCCAATACATGATATAGAATTATAACACGCCCAGTCAGTCATCAAGCCTTTTTTTATGGGGCAATGAGGGTTAAGTGACTTGCCCAGGGTCACACAGCTAGTAAGTGTCAAGTGTCTGAGGCTGGATTTGAACTCAGGTCCTCCTGAATCCAGGGCTAGTGCTTTATCAACTGCACCATCTAGCTGCCCCCAACAAGCCTTTGTAAAGCACCTCCTATGTGCCAGTGACTGTGCTAAGCTCTGGGGATATAAAGAAGAGTAAAAGGCAGTCCCGTCAAAAAGCTCACAATCTAATAGAGGAGACAACATACAAAAAACTATGTATAAACAAGATCTATACAGGATAAAGCAATAGAAAGAAATACTAGCATGAAGAGGATTGGGAAAGGATTCTTATAGAAGGTGGGATTTTAGCTGACACTTGAAGAAAACTGGGGAAGCTAAGAGGTGGAGATGAAGAAGGAGAGGATCCCAGGGGTTAGGAGATGACTTGTCTTGTGTAAGGGATAGTAAGAAGGCCAGTGTCATCCTCACTTAAAAAGACTTCAGAGATCATGTCGTTCAATCCTTTACAGAGGAAAAAAAAATCAGACTTCACAGAGATAAGTTGACTTGTTCAAAGTGTCACAGCTAGTTGGTGGCAGTGTCAGACCAAGAAATCAGGCCAGCCAATTCCAAGTTCATCACTCTTTATGCCACACTCTGCTTTCCTAATTTAACTTCAGTAACTTCTGAGATCATGCTGATTTTCAGCCCTTTATTGCTTTCCCTACATACCCCAGACCCCCTATTACACACTCACTGATCAGTAGAAATCATTCCCAGCAATGTAGTACTGTTCTAAACTCAAGATCTGCAAAGCAGGGAGCGAAAACTTGTCAGAACAGGTGTCCATCACGTGATTTGTTCTCTGTTGCTCAAGAAGGGCCACTCTGACCACACTATAGACAAAAAGTGAGAACTCAACTTTCCCTTTGACTTTACTTTGATGCCCAGAGTAAGAATCCTGGTTTCTGAAACCAATAGAAACTCTATCCTGGGGTTTCTGCTTTATTTCCAGTTATACCACCAATGTGATTCACAGTCGTCATTCAATGCAGATGTGTCAAATTGGGACAAAAGCTCAGAGCTCTTGAGATAGTTCGCAGGAAGAATCTGTTGTCTTGCTCTTGGATTCTATGAGGGAGATTGTGTGCAATGAATAATGCTGTGCAGGGGCTAGCTCTATAATTAGCAAAGGATGAGAATCTGTGAGTGGCAAAAGGTGCACTTCAGGGTTATAAGCCACCATGAGGAAGTCAGGCAGGGCCTAGATTTTGTTATTCTCTGCTGCTTGGAAGGATATATAAAGTGAAATACCAAGTCTTTGTTTCATTGCCTTTTCTATCTATTAACCCTAATGTTATCTATCACACAACCTCCAGATTCTTTGGAAAACATTTAACTGCATCCTTCATCCAGCTCTCATTGAGAAATTCACATTTTCCCATTCACATTGCATTTTTCATTGGTCTCAGTGAGTGGGTTGACAAGGTGTTGGATTTTTCTCCCTCAGCAATTGTGTACATTTTTCCGTGATATACTTTGTGCTATAGACCACCTATTATATGCAAATTGCCAAGACTTTAATAAGGAATGTAACAATAAGAAATATGGAAATGCTGATAAGCTGTTATAGGGAGAAGACCTATAATGCACACAACAGGGGCTCAGTGATAACCACTGGTCATCTGGCTGGCTTTTGCCTTTTATTTTGTTCTTTAATTGGCACACTATAAAAACTTAAACGGTTGTGTTATATTGTGAAAAAAAAATTTTAATTATTTTGTTCTTCATAAATATTTTTTATGATGCATCAAACATACAGAATGACCACTGAGTACCAGGACAAAATAAATGCTTCACTCATTTCTGCTCCTGTTTCCTTTTCAATGACAGGGTAGATGGAATAGTTTTATTTCATTAGCAAGATGGGGCAAGACAAAATGGGTCACTGTGAACTGACTATATCAATCAGTGAACAAACATTTATTAAGTTCTTACTATGTGCTAGGCACTGCGCTAAGTGCTGGAGATAAAAAAAAGGGGCAAAACACAACCCTTACAATCTAATGGGGGAGATAACAAGCAAACAAATAAGTCCAAACAAGCTCTTTACAGGACCAATAGGAAATCATCAAGAGAGAGAAGGCACTAGAATGAAGAGGAAAGGGAGAAGACTTCCTGGAGAAGATGGGATTTTAACTGGGACTTAAAGGAAACCAAGGAAGGCAGTAGGCAGAGATGAGGAGGGAGACCATTCCAGGCATGTTACTGCCCAGAGAGATGGAACGTCTTGTTTGTGGAACCACCAAAAATAACATGACAGAGAATAAAGTATAAGAAGACAAAAAAGGTAGGAGGGGACTAGGTTATGAAAAGCTTTGAAGACCAAACAGAGGATTCTGTATTTGGTCCTGGAAACAATTGGAAACCATTGCAATTTATTGATTATGGGAGTGATGAGGTCAGACCTGAGCTTTAGGAAAATCACTTTAGAGGCTGAATGGGAGATAGATTGGAGTGGGGGAAAGGAGACTTGGGTAGACCAGCAGGCTATTGCAATAGTTCAGACATGAAGTGATAAGGGCCGGCACGAGAGTGGTGACTATGTCAGAGGAGGGAAGGGGTAGTATTCAAGAGTTGTTGCAAAGGTGAAATTGACAGGCTTTGACAACAGGTTGGACAATGGGGGCCAGTGAGGAGTTGAGCATGATATATAGGTTGTGAGCCTGAGGGATTGGGAGGATGGTGTTGCCCTCTACAGTAACAGGGAAGGTAAGAGGTGGGGAAAGATAATAAGTTCAGTGGACATATGGAGTTTAAGGTGTCTACTGGACATCTCGCTCAAGATATCTGAAAGGAAGTTGGAGATGCAAGATTGGAGATTAGCCAGAAAAAATAGATTTGAGAAAGCAAAGTGGAATGTGAAAGTTAGGTTAAAAGAGATCCCCCAAAAGGGCTATGGAACTATAGAGGAAGAAGGGATTATTTTGGCTATGAGAATCTAGGGAGACTTCAGTAAGAAGGTCATCATTTCAGCTGGGTATTAAAGGAAAAATAAGAATTAGCACTGGGGTGAGGAAAAAGTATAGGCAGATCACTAGTAAAGGAAGTGATAAAAGTTAGAAACAAATAAGTATTACCAGGGTGCTGGGGAAAGGGAAGACAAGGAATCAAAGATTATTCTGAGGTTTTAAATCTAACCTGAATTGAAGAATTGTGGTTCTGTTGACAGAAATAGAGAAGCTCATAGGAAAAGCAGGTTTTAGAAGGAAACAGAATTTTACAGTTGGGAGGGATTTGAAGGGGGACCACTTAGTTCAACCTATACTCTCTGCCCTCCCCCCCCAACACCCTAGTACAACATATTCATTAAATAGTCACCTGATCTTTGCTCAGAGACTTCCAATGTAGGCGAATGCACTACTTCTCAAAGTAGTCCATTCTCCTTTCTATAGCTTCATTTATTAGTTTTTCCTGACATCAAACCTACATTTTCCACTTTGTAACTGCACTTTCTACCTCTGCTCCTGCTTTGATTTCTGAAATCAAACAAAACCCCTTTTGCACTTTGTAGCTTTTCAAATGCAGGAAGTCTTATCATCTCTACTAGTCTTTGCTAGGAAAAACACCCCTCATTTTCTTCACTTAATACTTATGTGACATAGACTCAGGGACCTTCCCCAGCATGGCTGCCTCCCTCTGACATTCAATAGCTTATTAATGTCTTCTGAAGCTGTAGCACCCAGAACTGAGCATAAAACTCCAGATAGGATCTGGTGAGGGCTGAATACAGTGGGACTAGCACCTTCTTAAAGAAACCACCTGATGAGACAAAGCAAACAGGACCATAGCAAGAGGAAAGCAACTGGATCCTATGAGGTGGGTTTTTTGTTTGTCCATTTTGTCTGTTTTTATCATCTCAGTGAAATGACCAAATTTGAAGGCAGAGGGTAAGCAACCAGTAGATGGGGAGGTGAAAATTCTCAAGGAAAAGGGGTCTGATTAGGTTTCAATTCTATTCTTATTGACAAGAATCTTCTATTGAGCATTTGCTTAGGTCACACAACACAGCCCCTTCAGAAAGAGAAAGCAGATGGCAGATGCCCTCTAGGATCCTGGAAGAAACTCTTCAATATATCATTAGAAGGACAGCCAGGTGGTGCAGTGGATAGAGCACTGGCCCTGGAGTTAGGAGGATCTGAGTTCGAATTTGACCTCAGACACTTATAAGCTATGTGACCCTGGGCAAGTCACTTAAACTTGATTGCCTCAGAAAAATATGTGTGTTGTTGTTGTTTGTCCTTCTTCTTGAAGAAGACTAATCATGACATCAGATGTCATGATTTGCTTGAATTGGATTTTTAAGTGAGGGAGGGCTGTGTCAGTGGCAAGATATTGCCCAGGGTCACAGCCAGTAAGTGTCTGAGGTGAGATTTGAACTCGGGTTGTCCTGACTCCAGGGCCAGAGCTCTATCCCCTGTGCCAGCTAGCAACCCTATGTGTATGTGTGTGTATATATGCATATAACTGGAGAATCAAATGGACAGGAATAAATTTTTTATGAGGCAGAACTCAAAGCAATGTTATAGCAACCAATACTGAGCAAGCTCCTCTATAGGACAGGAAACTCCAAGGAGGTAAAAATGAAACAGAGAAGGTGCCTACTTCCTGGCTTTGTCAAAACACGTTTTGAATTGAGTAGATGTGGGATTTGAACTCAGGGCCTCTGAATCTCAATCCAGTGCTCTGAACAGTGTTTCAGAAAATAAAGTGATGCAGCAACTCTGCCTACAAGTTAAGTATTGTAGATGTCCTTTCCCAAGGGTGCCCAGGTTTCTACTAGGCCTGAGCTCTGTTGGCAAGTTACACTTTGAATATAAAGTTGTTGCTCCAGGGCCCAATTTAAGCAAAGGGATATCCCCCAAGAGAGGGAACTGAGGGAATGAGTAAGCAGAGTTGGGGTTTGGTGGGGGTAGGAAAAGGGACTGAAAAAGACTTAAAAATGTAAAGGAAGGCAATGGCTGTCTCAAAACATTGAGTATGAAAATTTTATGCAGATGCAATGCAACCACAGACTAGAATGGGAATGTCTATTCAAATGGTTCTGCTCTCAAGAGATCTCCAAATGAAAAGATTTAAATGTGTGCTGGCATTGTTGTTTTGTTAAGACTTGTGCTCATCACAGGAGAATATAAGGTTCAAAAAGAACTTTCTAGGATAGGCCATTCAGATAAAGAGTTTATAAGTCCAAAGCCTAAAAGAAATTACACTAGGTCTCAAAGAAATCAGATGCCCAAGAAGTTAAGCCATTTAATAAAAAACTGAAAATAATGACAAGTGGTTTACAGAGCAGACACAAAGAATCCCAGAATCGAAAGGGAATGGTCCAACCTGAGTAGAGCTAAATAAGCATCTCCTTGATGAGTCATCATCCAGCTTTGGCTATAATACTAATGCTAATAAGTACAGCACTTGAAGGTTTGCAGAGTGCTTTACATATGTTATCTCATTTGATCCTTGTGAAGCAGGTGCTTGATAGCATCTGTAAAATAGCTATTTTTCAGATAAGGAAACTAAGGTTGATCAAGGGTGACTTTTGCAGTGTCACACTGCCAGTCTCTTAGGTGGGACCCAAACTCGGTTCAGGGGAGCTAGGAGGCACAGTGGATAGACTGCTGGGCCTGAAGTCAGGAAGACCCAACTGTGTGAGTTCAAATCTGGCCTCAGATACTTAAAAGCTATGTGACCCTGGGCAAGTCACTTAACTTTTCTTTAGTTTCTTCATCTGTAGAATGATTTGAAAGAAACAAGAAACTGGAGTCAGTGTCAGCCAAGAAAACCCAAGATTGGGTCATGAAGAGATGGACAACAACAACAGAAATAACAAGGTGCATTCGAAAGGTCATCTCAACTTGGAATCAAAGGATCTAGATTTGAATCCTGCCTCTGCCACTAACCATTTGTGGGATGTTTGTCATGTCACTTCATGTAGCAATAACTTGGTTTCCTATAAAATTAAAAGCATGAGAGCTGATAATTCCTAATTTCCTCTTTCTGCTGGAACATACCTTCCTTCCTTCAAAGCCATTATCTTTAGGACACTGATAAGTACAGGCTGGCAATAACCTTTGTAGGCTGATGCTATCTTGCTGAGCGTATCTGCAAAGCTGAATCAGGCAACAGTGCCCAAAGCCAGAGGAACAAGACCTTTGCCTCTGTCATTATTAAAGCTCTTTCTGGAGGAGTGGGCAGTGTTAATGTGTCCCCAATAAAGATCAAATTAAAGAGAAAAATTGCAGGGAGCCAGGTTTCTCTTTCCTATTGACCTATCAGCAACACTCAGACAAAAAGTAAACATGCCCCACTTGCTCTTTAACCTGAGGCTATTTGGGCTTTTAGATTTCCCAATTATCTGGACAAGACAATGCCATTAAGATATTTTTACCAAGTGCCAGGCACTCACAGCTCCATGATTAATAATGGTTACAACATTTGATATTGAAATCTCACAGAGGAGCAGAAGGCCACTGCTTACTAGATAGATTCAGAGAGTTTATGTACTTGTCAAATATCAAGGAAAATAATATTTTAAAAGTCATCAATTTGATCTTATTCATTACAAAACAGGAAAATAATCTTCAGTCATTGAAAAGTTGTTCAATTGTTTCAGTCCTGTCTCACTCTTTTTTTAACATTTTTTTTTCTTTTTCACTCTTAATGATCCCTTTGTGGGGTTTTCTTGGCAAAGATATTGGAGTGGTTTGCCATTTCCTTCTCCAGTTCATTTTACAGATAAGGAAACTAAGGCAAAAGGGTTAAGTGACTTGCCCAGGGTCACATAGCTATTGAGTGTCTGAGGCCAGATTTGAACTCAGGAAGATGAGTCTTCCTGACTTCAGGCACAGTGCTTTATCCACTGCACTAACTGCCCTGAAATCCAAAATTTACAGATGCTGAAACTGAGGCTCATATAGGCTATTTGTCAAGGGTCACATAGCTATTAAGGGGGACAGGGCAACATTTGAATCTGAGTCTTCCTGACTTCAAGTCCAGCTCTCTACCCATAGCATCACATTGTCTTTCTTCTTTTTTTAAATTAATTTTTTTCCAATTACATGTAAAGATATTTTTTGAGTTCCAAATTTTTCTCCCACCCTCCCTTCTTTCCTCCCTCCTGAAGCTAGAAAGCAATCTGATATAGGTTATAAATTATAATCATATTAAACATATTTCCACATTAACCATGCTTAAGAGACAAATCAGAACAAAAGGGAAAAAACCACAAAGAATAAACCAACAACAACAACAAAGCAACAACAAAAGTGAAAATAGTATGCTTCAATCTGCATTCAGACTCCATAGTTCTTTTTCTGAATGTGGAGAGCATTTTTCACCATGAGTCTTTTGGTATTGTCTTGGATCACTGTATTGATGAGAAGAGTTAAATCTATCACAGTTGATCATCACACAATGTTTTTGATACTGTGTACAATGTTCTCTTGGTTCTGCTCATTTCACTCAGCATCAATTCATCTAAGTCTTTCCAGGTTTTTCTGAAATCCATCTGCTTATCATTTCTTACAGCACAATAGTATTCCATTACATCCATATACCACAACTTGTTTAGCCATTCCCCAATTGATGGGCATCTCCTCAATTTCCAATTCTATGCCACCACAAAAAGAGCAGCTATAAATATTTTTGTACATGTGGGTCCTTTTCCAATTTTTATGATCTCTTTAGGAAATAGACTTAGTAGTGGTATTGGTGGGTCAAAGGGTATGAACAGTTTTATAGCCTTTTGGGTGTGGTTCCAAATTGCTCTCCAGAATGGTTAGATCAGTTCCCAGCTCTACCAACAGAGCATTAATGTTCCAATTTTCCCACAACTTCTCCAACATTTATCATTTTCTGTTTTTGCCAATCTCATAGGTAGGAGGTGGTACCTCAGAGTAGTTTTAATTAGCATTTCTCTAATCAGTAGTGATTGATAACATTTTTTTTTCATATAGATAGCTTTAATTTCTTCATCTGAAAACTGCCTATTCATATCCTTTGACCATTTCTCAGTTGGGGCATGACTTGTATTCTTATATATTTGATTCAGTTCTCTATATATTTTAGATATTAGGCCTTTATCAGAAACACTGGCTATAAAAATGGTTTCCCAGAGTCACATTGTCTTTCACAGAAGTTTATTTGGTAGATTACAAGCTCAATATGAATCAATAGCAGCTAAGTGATACAACAGATGAGGTGCTATATCTGGGGTCAGGGAGACCTCAGTTTGAATCCTGCCTCAGACACTTCACTTCTCTTAACATCAATTTCCCCTTTTGTAAAATGAATAGAACATCTTAAGGTTGTTGGGAGACTCAAATCGAGATATGTGTTAAGCATTTTGCAAAGCATGAAACATCACATAAATGCTAACCATCATATGGCAGCCCCCCTCAAAAGATAATATGATCTTTGGTTGCATTAAGAATGAGCATTATTCCCAGGATTAAGGCTCTAGTTCTGCTGTACTCTCCTCTGATCACACTATATTTGAAATGTTATCAATTCTGGGTGCCATTGCTTGGAAAATGGCATTGATAAGTTGGACAATATTGAGAAGATGGTAAAGAGACTTAGGTCTTTCTAATATGAAAATTAGCTGAAGGGACTGGTGGTGTTTTGCCAGGAGAAGAGAAGATTTGGGAGGACAAGATAGTTGTTTTCAAATCTGTGAAGGGCTTTCATGTGGTAAAAGAATTAGATTTGTGTTGGTTTATGTCCCGAGAGGTAAGAACTGTGAGCAAAGGGTGGAAGTTTCAGTTACAAAAAGGGAAACAGATTGATGGCAGGAATAAACTTCCTAACAAACGGAGCTATCCCCAAAGCGGAACAGACAGCATTGGTGGGTTCCCTTTCATTGGAGGTTTTCAAGCAAAGGCTGAAATATAGGTGAGTTGTAGTGGGGACTCTTTCTGGCACAAGAGTTGGAATCAATGTCTTCTTTGATTTCCTTCTGCTCTGATATTTTTTGATTCTGAGATCAATTCTCTGTCTTCTTTTAAAACTATACTTATATTATCCTTGGATATTTACATAATAAGTCTTTTGCAGAGCTCTTGGATGAATAAAAATGGTACTAGGCCAATTAATGTTGACCAAGATCTTCTAAAATTCATACTCTTGCTTCCTAACTACACAGGACTATCATAATTTCTGCTCACCATTAAGTGATGTAACACTTTCTGTCAACATAATTTCTTCTGAGTGTAAGAAGTATAAGGTTAGGTAGTAATAAATAAGTTTTTAAATACCTGTATGGTGTGTTCTGTAAAGACATCAAGGCTTACTGAGATGGTGTTTCATTTCTTAAAGCCCATGATACACACACCCTGAAGCACTTGCCAAGCACAGACTGGGATCATCTGTTTCAAAAGGCACTGAGGAGATGTACTCCTCAACCCTGCTGGAGAGGGGCACCGCGGACACAGAGCACCTGGTCTCTGAAAAGGTTACAGGAACATCCCACTGGGCAGCCATTTGTATATACAAACCTTATGCCAGCTTGAGAGAAGATAAACTAGCTAGCCTCAGGAGACCCAAGGAGATTGTTGGGTAATTCTCTAATTGTTCACAGAATGACTGAGGGTTTTGGTCTGAGATTTAGCATCTGGCAATAAACAAGTAAAAACAAAAATAAAAGAGAGGCTGCTACCATTTCTGCAAGTTAATAAATTTCTCTTCCCTTTCAATTAGAAATTGATAGGCTGATAAGACAGAAGCCTGATTACATGTATATGTACATATATACATATATATGATGGTAACAGGAGATTACTTTGTACTCTCCCTTTCCATTTGCAATATGACAGAGGACAAAATTTTAATTGTTAACCTATAAAATCACTCATGTTTGGGGGCAGCTAGGTGGTGCAGTGGATGAAGCACTGGCCTTGGAGTCAGGAAGACCTAAGTTCAAATCCAGCCTCAGACATTTGACACTTAACTAGCTGTGAGACCCTGGGCAAGTCACTTAACCCTCATTGCCCTGCAAAAACAAAAACAAAACAAAAACCAAAAAGAAAAAAAAATCGCTCATGTTCTTTCTACCTCTGACTCTTGAGAGAAGTACACATAACTGAAATATGCTGGAAACTTACTCTAGTTCTTTATTTGTATTATTTTAGTTCATACATTCTTGATCACATGACCTCAGTTTTATTTCATTAGATGACATATCACACTCAATTATGGATAGATTAATTTCCATATAAATATCATTTCCCATCTTATGTACGGACACTTAAATTATCAGCTTTCAACACCAAGCTATATGTCCAGTCCAGCTCCTTTAGTTACATGAATTATGTTTGTTTCATTTTATTATTCTTTAAGAGAAAACTAATTACATCTTTTGAAAGTCCTGGTGTTGGCTTTTCTTCATCCAGAGATGCATTTCCTTCTTCCAGTGGATAGAAGTGAACATCTTTTGAATGATTTTGTATGACTGAATATCCATCTCTGTTTAAAATCACTTGGGCCATCTGAAAACTACGGAGTGCATACTTTTGACTCTCTTGGCTGGTCAGTTCTGTGATTTTCTGAGAAAGGCGATGAGATGCTGCCACTGAAAGTGCATCCCCTGGAGGGGGTAGTGTCTGACCATATACTTCATAGAAATGATCCAGAGATTTCCTAAGTTCATCATCTTCCATGGTCTCTGGTTGGTTTTCCATAGAGTGGTTAAGCCAAAAGTCCTCACTGGTCCCACGAGCATTCTGTCCTGAATTTAAGTTGCTGGCTTCTAAAAAATAAAAACACATTTCAATGATTGATTTCACATTTAAAAAATATTAAAGAATACATCAAAATCAGATTATGCCACTTGGCTATAAGCTCCCTCGTGTACTTCTTTGCCTCATCATGTCACACTGCTGATATAAGCTAGTAGCTGATTCTTGAATATTCTTCCCTTTCCATTCCTATACTGATACCATGATCACTCTTTGAATTACCAGGATAAGATCTTAAAGATGTCCTGCAAAAATCTTAAACCCAATATGTCCAAAACTGAACTTAGTATCTTTCCCCTAAATTCTTTTCTTCTCCTAACTTTCCTATTACTGTTCAGAGTACAAACATCCTCCCAATGATCCAGGCTTACAACCTAGTTGTCATTCTTGACTCCTTGCTCTCTTTCACTCATATCCAATCAGTTGCCAGGTCCAATCATTTCTACCCTCATAAAAAACTCTCAAACACGTTCCCTTCTTTCCTCTGATACCCCTTCCCCCCAGGGCATGTCCTTATCTTTTCTTTTTTTTTTTTCTTTTTTTTTTTTTGGTAGGGCAATGGAGGTTAAGTGACTTGCCTAGGGTCACACAGCTAGTAAGTGCCAAGTGTCTGAGGCCAGATTTGAACTCAGGTACTCCTGAATTCAGGGCCGGTGCTTTATCCACTGAGCCATCTAGCTGCCCCAAGGGCAGGTCCTTATCACCTCACACATAGAGACTGCTGCAAAAGGCTACTGTTTGGTCTCCCTGCCTCATCTCTCCTCACCTCCATTCGACCCAACCATCTTATCAATCTCCCTAGAGTGTAGGTCTGGCGTTATCCCCCTGTTAAATAAATTCCAGTGGCTCCCTTTCATCTCCTGAATTAAACATAAAATTCTCTGTTTGGCATTCAAAACCCTTCACAATTTAGCCCACCCTTCTCATACCTCCCTCACCACCCACCCACCCACAAAAGTGGTCTAGTGGCATTGGCCGTCTTGCTCTTCCTCACATAACACACTCCATTTACTGATTCCAGGCATTTTTCACTCATGTCCCCCATGACCCTCCCTCACTCTCTCCATCTCCTGGCCTCTTTGGTATTCATCAAATCCCAGCTCAAATCAAAGGCTTCTGTAAGAAGTCTTTCTAAGCCATGTTGCTACTAGTGCCTGCCTTCCCCCCTCCTGCTATCTCCAATTTATCCTTTCTATATCTCATTTGTACATGTTGTTTGTGTATTGGCTTCCTCATTGGACTGTGAGCTCCTTGAGAGCTGGAACTGGGTTTTTCTTTTGCCATTCTTTTATGCCCAGTGCTTAACACAGTGCCTGGCAATAATAAGTGCTTAATAAATGCTTGTTGACTGATGATTTAAGAGAGAAGGTAATGATTGTGGATACTTCTCCAACTATTCCTCCTCCTACTACCACCGACAAACATTTATATGCTTATTATGTGCCAGACACTGTGCTAAGTGCTTTACAAATATTATTTCATTTGATTCTCACAACAATCGTGTTGTTATTATCCTAGAGTTTAGTATGGCACTTGCACTTAGTAGATACTCAATAAATGTTGATTGCTTGATTATTTCCATTTTATAGTTGAGGAAACTGAGGCAAACAGAGTTTAAGTGATTTGCTCAAGGTTATACAGCTAGTAGATGTCTGAGGCCAGATTCAAACTTGGGTCTTCCTGACTTCCAACCCAGCGCTCTATCCATTGTGCTAAATACTTATTAAACATTTTAAACTGGATAGGCTATATCTCAAATTCATAGGATCATATATGTAGAGCTAGCAGGGACCACAAAGGCCCTATAGTCTAACTCCTTAACCTTTGGGGGGGGGGGACAGGCAATGAGGGTTAAGTGACTTGCCCAGAGTCACACTGTTAGTTAATGTCAAGTGTCTGAGATCAAATTTGAACTCAGGTCCTCCTGAATCCAGGGTCAGTGCTTTAGCCACTGTGCCACCTAGCTGCCCCACCTCCTTCACTTTAAAGATGAGGAAACTAAGGTCCAGGTGGGCTTGCCCAAGGTCATACATGCAGTAGCATCTGAGGTAGGATTTGAATATAGGTCTTCTGACTCCAGAGCTAGTGCTTTTCCATTGTACTAAAAGGGCTTTTTAAGTAAGCTTAGAATTTAGATCAGAATCAGATTAAGTTGTGATTAAAACAGTTAATGGTTAATAAAATAGTTGCTGTTGTATTGTCTTTTTCTTTTTTTCTAAATTTAAAAGATTATTCTTAATTAGCAATTCTCAAAGTATGGTCTGAAGACTTCTGGGAGTCCAAACACCTTTTCAGGAAGTGCGCAAAATCAAAACTATTTTCATAATAATCCTAAACCATTATTTGATTAAAATTCTCCTCCCCTTTCCAACTGTACATCTCTGTAAGATCAGATTATCTTCATACATTTACTTCATCTCAAACAAAATATTACAACAGATTGAATGCAGAAGCAGATATAAGAATCTAGTTGTCAGACATTAAAGAGATTTGCAAAAATATGTAAAACAATGCCATTTTTCTCACAATTTTGTTTTGTTTTGGGTTTTCATGTTATTTTTGATATGTAATGGGTTTGTTAGTGTTATTTTAAAGTGAATAAATAAACATTTAATATTTTATTATTGAATTTTAATTACATTTTAAATTAATTATTTTTTAAATCAGTTGTTTTAATTTTTAATATGGCAAATAGTGCAAGATATAACTTACATGAACAAACACTTTGGGATACTCAATAATTTTTAAGAATGTAAATGGCTCTTCAGACCAAAATGTTTAAGAAATGCTGCTCTATATTTACCAAATTTTAAACATGTTTGAAAATATCATTGACATTTTAAATTACATTTTAATAAAAGATTTCTAATTTTATAAAGAAAAGGAACAGTTGGTACCATTCCTTCACCAGGAATGCACCCACATTGCCTG
The DNA here is from genome assembly GCF_019393635.1 of Dromiciops gliroides. Taxonomy (NCBI): domain Eukaryota; kingdom Metazoa; phylum Chordata; class Mammalia; order Microbiotheria; family Microbiotheriidae; genus Dromiciops; species Dromiciops gliroides. The sequence continues at coordinate 576,460,743 of NC_057862.1, forward strand.
ATTTCCTCTTGCTTAAAAGGAAATTCAAATGAACAGTAGAAGTTAGAAGGGGAACACTTGCCAAATTCAATTCATTGCAATTCATCAAAAATGTATTAAGTATTAATTGTGTGCAAGGCATCATGATGGGTGCTGTGAGGTACAAAGACAAGAAGAAAACAGTGCCTTCTAGTTAAGCAGCTTATATCCTGTGCTCATGTACACTGATATGGGGCATTGATTTTTTATTTAAGAGGTGGGTAGGTGGTGCAGTGGATATAGTGCTGGATTTGGGGGCCAGAAGACCTCAGTTCAAATCCAGCCTAAGACACTAGCTGTGGGACTCTAAACAACTCATAACCTGTCTGTCTCAGTTTCCTCCTCTGTAAAATGGGAATAATAAAAGTATCTTAGAGTAAGAACCAAATGGAATAATATATGCAGAATGCTTTCCAAACCCCTAGTGAGGGGTAAAACACTACATGCAAGTCTATTGATTCAACCCTTGGGAACTACAAATGTCAGGAAGTTTTTCCAATATCAAGCTGAAACTCAAGTATAAGGGGCATGAATAAGCTAGAGGCTGTAAGAGTATGATTACTGAGGAACTGACCAGCACACTGATATTGAGAACTCTACACAGTTTTGGATTAGTTGCTTGAAATCCATTGGCCACAAATGCACATCAAAAATAAAGTGCCTGGACATTGTATTTTATCCAAATGAGAAACAGAATGTTATATATTTATGTATATATATTTATGTATTATAATATTATACACACATACACATATATATTTTCTATCCTATGTATTAATTAAGAAATTTACCTCTTGAGAAATTTCAGTCTGTACTATAGGAAAAGTTTTTGTCTGGACCACATAGTTTCATTTAGTTTCTTTTCTGTCTTCAGTCCTAAAGTTAAATAAGGACTGAGTCATACGTCACATCATGTTCTTTTTAAACACGACATTGCCCTCAATCCACTTTAGTCTCTGATCTCTTCTTAAAATTTGCTTCATTCCCAGTTCTAAAACCATTCCTGTCATCACGTGTCAATTTAAAGGCAATCCAGAAAAAAGCTCGTGTGTTCCTTTTCATATCACTAACTGCCTCTTCAGCAGCAAAACGAACAGAGAGAAGGAACATGGTCCTTTAATGATCTACTCCCATGTGGAGTTGATGTCTATGGTGGAGGTTAATGCATCTTCAATAAATCAGCCAGCTGGGTCTCAGTGCTGTATGTTCACAGCTATTTTTCAAATTCCTCCTTTCTGTATAGCCAAGAGGAAGGAGATGCCTAATGCTGTGATCCTAAAAGACTTCCAGATGGATAACTAGGCAAGATTGTTTGTTCCTATTCTCCCCGGTAGAAAGGCTATCTGCATTCCCCTTCATTGTCTCATTTCATTGTACTCATTCCTCCCTCTTCTCCCATCTTTTGGGAGACTTCATTTCTAGAAAACCATGCAAACATAATAAAATGGACCTCTTCCTTTTTCCTTGAAAAAATGACATTCCTTATTCAGGAAAGAACCCAATGGTATGGAATGATCCTGAATCTACACTGCTATTTGAGGGTAAGGAAGAAGCAATTACAGAGAAGATTTGGAAAGTTGTGTGGCTAAGATTTTGTTTCCCTTTAAATTTCATAAAGGGTAGGGTTTCCCCCCCTTTCTTTCAGTTTAAGGATGTATGAAGTGCTCTGGGTGAATAAAAATCTAACACCTGTTTCACTATATTAAAGCCTCCTATGAGATTCAGCTGAGTGTGATTTCTACTATATATAGCAGTAGGAAGAATAGAATAATGGCAGAAGAGCAGAATGAAGCAAGTGAGTATTGAGGTTTCACAGAGCCCAAGAATGAATAACATATGTGCCAAAAGGACAAGGAAGAATGAATGACAATCAAATCCTTCAATGATTAATCAAAGTCATATACTTATGAATACAAATGTCCCCATCTCATTCTTCAGCAGGTCTAGGACTCTTTCCCCTAACAGAATTATCAATAGAACTTCTCCATATGATGCACTGTCACTCACGGCAGACACAGGGCAGCTTGGTGGTGCAGTGGATAGAGCACTGGCCCTGAAGTTGGAGGGATCTGAGTTCAAATCTCATTTCTGACACTTACTAGCTGTATGACCCTAGGCAAGTTAATTAACCCTAATTGCCTTAAAATATTTGGGGCAATCTCCAGATATCTATCTTGCCACTGGACCCAGATGGCTCTGGAGAAGAGTGAGGTTGGTGACTTTGCACAGTCCTGCCTCACTTAAATCTAATTTATTGCAAGTTATGACATCACCTCTGGATGTCACGGTCCTCTTTGAGAACAATGGACGAACAACAACAATTCACGGTAGAAACCAGAGAAGGAATGGATTCTCCAAAAGGCTATATTTTATCCCACATCCTCAGGACAATGTGGTTGTTTGCTAGAAACAGTCATCCAAACCTACCCTGCTACCTAGGTTGTGTCCTCCAAATCCTTTCCCCATCTCCATCACTACCCTTCTACCCTAGTCATAAAAAGGAGGCAAGAAAGCTGAATAAGCAAGCTGGAATTCAGTATGAGGCATCCTACTTGTTACTTGTATGACCCTGGCATCTCAGTGCTAGAAGGAAGAAGGCTGGGATCAGGTGTTAAGGGCATAGCTGTCATGAATCTTTCTTTTTGCTTCCAGCTGCATGATAGAAAAGCCTAAAGCACAAGACTGCCTCTTGTAGACACTCAATACTTAAGAATGGCTGCCTACTATAGGTAAGACACTTTGTGAAAGTTTAGCTCAATGTTCCCTACTACTTATTTGGTCAACAAAACACTTTGGGAACTGAAATGTATTAAAAGAGCCACACACAGTAGCCCAGAGAATCTTGACAGAATATCCCCTTGAAATAAAAGAATGTGGGAGTAAATTTTGGAGCAATATAGGAAAAAAGGCATTTTCAAACCAAAATATTGTATATATTGTAAGTATTTTTGGTACATAATTCCGTATTTAATTTAATCAAAATATTCACTAAATACCAGGAACAATCCTAGAAATGTTCTTCTAGCTAATGCTCTTAAGGATACCACACTTATTTGGTTTTCCAGATGTCTCCACAAGTAAGAAAATGAGTAGTATCTAATCCACATTGATACCCAACATGTATATTATCCAGGGAAGTTTAGCAGAAATATTGACACAATGTTGGAAGGCTTTCATACTTTCCTTGAACTTTGCACAAGAATCACAGAATGGGGATGTAGTATATTAGCAACACAGGTAAGATCTAGGCTTTCTTTGTTATTCTGAAAATAAAATTCCATTTCTGTTAAAGAGATTCTAATTTGAGGATCCCATCTGGGATTTGATAATTCCTGACATTCATAAAGATCAGATAGCATTTTGAAAACGACCAGAGACATGGCCTGCAACTAATATGTAGAAGTGCTATAATTATAATGCACTGGAAAAAGTACATGTCTTAGTCACTTTTATTCCAACTGGACCCAACAATGAGAGTTATAAGATATGTCACATATATAGTTATAAGATGTCACATATAAGATAGCTGTATGTCACATTTAATTTGCTACCAATTCATATCTTACCCCAATTAGCAGGTATAGATCATCATTTACAGAAAGAAATAAGGCCATGCTAACTTTAAAAGATTTCCATGCCTCTCCTTAGTTTTCAGAATTAATCTATCAATTAATCCATATATGACAGGGGATATAATTTTAAGGAACACAGTGAATCATAAAATACTGCCTCTGCACTAAGGCTTTAAGGCAAACAAAGAATTATATTTTTCCTATTCTCAAAGAGCTTACAATCCAGTTGGGGTTGGGGATAAGGAGAGTTTAAGACAGACACCATCACCTCTGTTAAACTGTTTGCTCCTTCAGAGAATCCATCTTATCATTGTATCTTTTCCAAAGACACAACAGTGAGTTGGATTTATTTTATTTTTGGTGTGTGTTGTGGGGCTTTAAAGTGAATTTGTATTTTGTTAATCAGTATGACATTTATATTCAATTAGAAAAGAGTAATACATATACAGGAGAGGCATTTATTTAGTTTATGGAAAGTTCTGTATAACTTTTATTAAATATTTTGATAGAACTAAAGATCAAAATGGTGATGCTTCGTGTATCAGGATGTATTAACTTCCCTGACCCGTATTTGACAAGCACTTCTGGAAAAACTGGAAAGCAGTTTGGAAGAAAATAAGTTTAAACCAGCATCTTATACCATAAAATACAATTCCAAATGGATAGTCAACCTAAATATAAAAGGCCATATCATTAAATGATCAGAAGACAATGGAAGGAGGTACCATTCATAAATATAGCAAAGGGGAGCATTTTTAATCAAAGAAGAGATAAAGAAGATCTTAAAGGAGATAGTAGATTTTTAAACTATATAAAATTTAAAAGATTTTGGATGACCAAAACAACGCAGCTAATTTAAGAAAGAAGGCTTTCAATTTTGGGGGCAAAATGCTTTTCATCAAATATTTGACAAAATATTCTGACAATGAAGATATATGTGGATGTTAAACAAATGCATAAGACCAAGGGCTATTCACTAATGGATAAGTGGTCAAAGGATATGGTCACTTCTCAAAAGAAGAAAGGCAAACTATAAAAAAGACAGCTTCATATCACTCATCATAAGAGAAATGCAAGTTAAAACAACTCTGAGATTTCATGACAAATAGGCAAAGATGAAGAAAGAAATAGTCAGTGTTAGACTAGTTGGTTAGAGAGTTTAACTTCTCAAGTTAAAGAGACTGTGGGAAAACAAGAACATTAATACACTGCTGTTAGAACTATGAATCAGGGGCAGCTAGGTGGCGCAGTGGATAAGGCACCAGCCCTGGATTCAGGAGGACCTGAGTTCAAATCTGGTCTCAGACACTTGACACTCACTAGACACTCACCCTGGGCAAGTCACTTAACCCTCATTGCCCTGCAAAAACAAACAAAACTATGAATCTGGTCCAATCATTCTGATAAATAATTTGGAATCCAGAAAGTCATTTAATTTGTCCATACCATTTGATCCAGAGATCCATTGTTCAAGGATGTCAAAGACAGAAAGAAAGGTTCCATATATCAAATATTAATGGCAGCACCTTTTGTGTTAGCAAAAAAAACAAAAAACAAAAAAATCCTCCCAAAATGAAAACAGTGAGTGCCAATGATCGGGGAAAGGTTGAATAAACTGCAGTATATTGTCATAGAATATTACAGCACTATAAGAAATTACAAATTGAGGAATTCAGAGAAACTTAAGATTTGTATTAACCCATGTAGAATGAAGTAACCAAACCAGAAAAAAACCATATAAAGCTACAATAAAGTACATGAAAGGAACACTAAAATTAAATTTAATGATATATAATTGTCATGACCAATCTTGAACCCAGAGAAGAGATGATTTAATGCATCTTCTTCTTTTGGGGGAAGATGTGTTGGTTTTATCAATTGCTTTATCTTAATTGTTTTTCTTTTTCAGTGGGAAAACTCACTAGATGAAAAGGTTGGATATGAAGGGGGAAAGTGGGTACACTGGAAAAAACCTGATATAAAAACAAAAGGCATCAGTAAAGTTTTGATAATTAAAAAATTAAAATGTTCTAGTTTTAGGCAGACAGTGGTCCGCTGCACATAGGTCCTATACCACAGATATAAACTTTTAAAGATGTAAAATACATAATGTTTGAAATATAGGCACTTAACAAAGATTTGCTGACAAAATATAAAGCAGTTATGATATACTCCAAATAAGTAGCACAACTAATAATTTTTTGTGCAAGTTATGAGAAAGGAAAGCAAGGAAGCATTCATAGAGAGCAGGGGATAGAGTGATGAATTTGGGAATCAGGAAGATCAAGACATCAAATGACTCACTCAAGGTCACACAGATGGAATTTGAACCCATGAACCCTCAAGTAAAGTCAAAATACTCTTTCCTCCACACTGCCATTCCAAACATAGTCTTTTTATTGGCAACTTCCATTTAATCTCTCTATTTCAATAGCTACCCCATTCATTAACCTTTCTTCCCAGGTTATGTTCCTATCATTATCTGCCACTTGGAGGAATCCTGACTCACTGTATTTGATCTCCGAGTTTTAAAATTTTTAGTCTTTTATTTCTTAAAAAATTTCACAGCTAGCTTGTTGTAGTATGAGATTTATTAAAATATCAAGGGGGCAGCTAGGTGGTGCAGTGGATAAAGCACTGGCCCTGGATTCAGGAGGACTGGAGTTCAAATCTGGCCTCAGACACTTGACACTTACTAGGTGTATGACCCTGGGCAAGTCACTTAACCCCTATTGCCTCACCAAAAAACCTAAAAAACAAAATAAAATAAAATATCAAGATATCATGTACTAGCATGTGTATGGGAAAAAACCTCATCAATTATTTTCCACACATAATCAACAACAATAACAATTCTTATTACCTGGTTAAAAATATTAGGAAAACCAATTCAACTTCTCATTACCACCAAACACTGACTGTGCCGACTCTATGAAAGTCATAAAGTCATCATCTAAATACTTACATGATATACAAAATTATTGTGAAAAACACAGGGTTCTCTCATTTTCATTTTACAGGTGAAAAAACACTGACTGATCAAGACTGACACAGTGAAGCAATAATAAAATCCTTGAGGATTAGTCTAAAGGTGAGCCACTTGTTTGGGCCCTTGCATAATTTCAAGTCTCTCCAAGTGGCTGTATTTTACAATGACATGGATATTAATAAACTTAGAACCTGCTATAATCAGGTATAAGCTTATAGTGGAAATGGGGGATTTGTGGGGTTTTTGTTGTTTTGATAAAGATAGGGAAATATAAGTTTAAGAATCACTAACGGGGCAGCTAGGTGGCGCAGTGGATAGAGCACCAGCCCTGGAGTCAGGAGTACCTGAGTTCAAATCTGGCCTCAGACACTTAACATTTACTAGCTGTGTGACCCTGGGCAAGTCACTTAACCCCAATTGCCTTACAAAAAAAAGAAAAAGAAAAGAATTACTAACATAGACCATGGAGCAGTATCTTTTCCCCTAAGAATACTGTACTTGGAATCAAGAAGACTTGAGTTCAAATTTCACGTTTTATCCTAACTGGGTGACTATATGTTGATCTATTTGCTACTTAAGGATGCTGGTATATTTGATTTAATGTTTAACTTGACAGAGGTGCCCAAGTTTAATGATTTTGGTTACTCCAAGTGACTCCTCTCTCTACTTATAATTGGCAATTTCCAGGCCAATGGTTAAATGATGGTTTAAAAAAGTGGGGAGCAAGATGAGGTTATCACAAATAGAGGCCCAAATCAATAGTTTTCTTGAGGTACCATTTGGGAGCAGGGGATGTTACTCAGACACCAGTAATATGTGGTGAATAATATTTTAGACTAATTGTTCAGACTATATTTTTACTTCATTTTAAAGAGGTTTCAGCATAGATGTTTCATATCCTAGACAGTAATGAGAAAGACTTGTAAATAGAGTGGAAAAACATTTAATGCATGATTTGGATTACTGGCTGCCATGGCAACAGGGCATTTTGAGGAACACAGCTTATTTGAGCAGAATTAAGTTTACCAAGAGCAGTTAATTAAGATAGTGCTTGAAGCCTGGAGTGTCAAAACAATGCTAAAAATGATTTAGTCGGGTGGGCTGCTTTTTTGGCTTCATTCAGCATAGGGTAATTTCTATGTATCGTGTGAGCAGTCTGATTTCTTCTTCTTCCTTGGTAATACAATTTCCCACAATCTACTCAAAATCAACAAGTAAAGCTTTGGTAGCTATGAGACCAAGAATATGATGCAATAGGGTCCCCATCAAGCCAGTGTAAGCTGTAGTACGGAAATCCATCCTTTTTATAAGGAAGAGGGGAACATTTCAAAATGAACTATATTTGTGCTTTATGTCTATGGTGCTTGGGAGGGATACTGCTTTTTTCTATACATACCTGAGATTCCCTTACATATAGACATTAACCTACTTTGTTGACTGCCATAAATCAATCAATATAAGGAAAGAAATTAAGTAGCCTGAGTACTCTCTTCTAATTAAACTGTAATGTTTCTGAAGGTCTTTTTTTTCTCTCCATCTTTATATGACCAGAACTTAATATAGTGGTGACAGCTACCCCTTCAACTAATGTAGATGGCAAGCCCTCCATAACCTGGTAAATGGTCTTCAAAAAGTGCTGCACCCAACCTAGTAGCTCCAATTTAATCTCTGCAAACTCAGCTAGACTGGGCCTTGGACAGAAATCAAACCCAGTCCATTACTGAGTTCATACACAAGTCCTCTTCCAGGTTGTTGGAACCCACCAGAACTCGCGTCTGATGGGAATAATTTTCAAAAACTCAAAATCCCTTCTCTGTCATAACGAAACAACTGAAGGACTTTGGCCAAGGTGCTTGCCCATAGTGGGAATGTGCTCAATAAAGAGCTGTTTTGCAGATAACTGATCTCATAAATATGTCAGAACTTATCTATTCAAGTGAGAGTTGTCCCCTTCAAAACTGCTACCTTGGGACTCAGTCCAACAACACTGTAATGACAGGAAATGTTCAGTCCAATAACACTGTAATAACAGGAAATGTTCATCCTATAAGGGTGTATATAGGAATCAGCTGTAAGGAATTAATTGTGATTTAGAGTTTTTATAACCCCATCTTTGCTTCATCATGGTCAGACAGAAAAGATGCAAGCTTTAAAAGCCTAAGAGAAGATGGGTGTGTACTTTAAGGGATTATGGAACAAACAACACAAAGAACATTTATTGAGTCAAAGTATCAAACTAAGTACCTAAGCCCCACTTAGGGCCCACATGGGCCTGGCCAAATTATAATGGGGACAGCTCAGGGAGTACATTAAACCAATTAGAGACTCAGCATTGCAATAGAACCACCCTTCCTGTGAGAGAGGCAGGAAGTGAGGGAGAGACTCTGAGGGAAGGAAGGTGGAGATGGAGAGAGAGGAGCCGGTGTTTTTGATCTTCAGACCTAACCAGGAGATACTGCAAAGCTGATTTCTCCTTAGGACTGCAGAGTTCAGGTGGTGGTCAGTTTGTGTTCCTTCCAGTGAGGCTGGCTCATTAAGCCAGCTGAGCTGGAAACAAGTTTGGGGTTTGAGTTTTTGTTTGAGATAAGCTGTTCTGAGTAACTGAGGAAGTGGAGCTCACTCAAGGTACCTGGGGCCTTTTTACCCTAGAGATTAGATTCTGACTTTCTCTATCCCCTTTCTCATTGTCCCTAGCTTTATTAACTCCACTTGTGTTGTAAATTTTGTTACCATTAATAAAAACTGATTTGTTCGTGAAAAAGAGGCTGTTAATCTCCTTTCTTATTAGTCTGGGAGACATAACTGGAAAAATGGCAGTTTGGAGAAGGGCAAACTCTGGACCTAGAGGTCCCCCATTAGTTTCTTTTTCTTTTTTCTTTTTGGCGGGGCAATGGGGGGGGGTGTTAAGTGACTTGCCCAGGGTCACACAGCTATCGAGTGTCATGTGTCTGAGGCCAGATTTGAACTCAGGTACTCCTGAATCCAGGGCTGGTGCTTTATCCACTGTCCCACCTAGCTGCCCCCCCATTATTTTCTGAACCCCAATATTACAGTGAGCTGCCCAATTAACTCCCCATACTAAATTTGGCCCTTACACAGCCCAAAGTCATTTAGATTTTATCTCAGAGAAATTCTGGTGAAGCTTGGTGACACCATTCCTGGCAAAAGCACACACACACACATATCCACAAAGTTTCATTATAAAAAATGAGACTAAATCTCATCTCTAACTTATAAGCAATCTCAACTCCTTCAAAAAGGGATTCCTCAGTTTTTAAAATGTTATTTCTTGAAAAATGATTTGGGTGAGGGATAGCTAGGTGGTACAGTGGATAAAGCACCGACCCTAGAGTCAGGAGGACCTGAGTTCAAATCTGGCCTCAGATACTTGACACTTAATAGCTGTGTGACCCTGGGCAAGTCACTTAACCCTCACTGCCCCCCCCAATGATTTGAACCATTTTGAAATACATACAAATGAGCTCTTAAAGGGACTATCTCAAAAGGCCATTGTCACTTAGAAACATAAGTTGTGGCTAAAAAAAAAGGAGTTTCATTATTTTATAGTGACACCTCATATGTGATAACAATTTGTCTTGAAACAGCTTTATGCCAAACAAAGTTATAGAAGAAGTAAATAAGAAATACTAGGAATGCAGTAAGCACAGATACTATTTAATTACACAGAGGGATCTGGGTGTGATGTACATAAAGTCAACACAATCATATCATGGTAAGGAGGAAAATATGCCTTAAGAGTAGGAGTTTAAAACTCAGAAAGAGGGCTGGCAAAATCCTCCAGATGTCACCCAGAATATTTTCCAATGGGCAAATAGCCTAGGTTTATTATTTTTCATAGTGTGGGTGTGACCCAAGTGACTCAACATTCACAGGTTCTGGATTCTTTTGGTTGCTTTTGTAAATCTAATGAATTCTATAAATTGAACAAAACTTCTCAGGAACAAGTACAAGTTAGTACATTTAGGGAGGAAAAATAGGCTGGAAAGGATCCAGAAGATCTAGTGAATGACCAGTTGGATATGAGTCAGTAATGCAGTCTTGTTAAAAACATGTGAGGGCAAAGGATATGAACAAATAGTTCTCTAAAAGAAGAATTGCGAAGTATTAAAAACCACATGAAAGAATGCTCCAAATCACTAATATTAAGAGGCTTACAAATTGAAACAATTCTGAGATTTCACCTCATACCCTAAAAGTTAGCAAAGATGACAAGTGGAAATATAGACAGACCAATACATTGTTGGTGGAGCTGTGAATTGGTATGCCATTTTGGAGAGCAATTGGAAATTATGAAAATAAAGTGGCTAAAATGCCCATACCCTTTGACCCAGAGATTCAGTTATTGGTTTTACATCCTAAGAAAGACACTGATAAGAAGAAAGCCCCCATATTTACCAAAATAATTTAGAGCAGCACATTTTGTTGCTATTTGTTATTTAGCCATTAGGGAATGCCTGAACAAATTGTAGCATATGAATATAAAGGAATATTACTGTACTGTACAAAATGATGAACGTGATGACTACAGAGAAATGTGGAACGATCTACATGAACCGATACAGAGTGAAGTGGAGCCAAGAAAACAATATACAATATGACTATAACAATGTAAACAGGAAGAACAATAACACAAAAAAAATCAAAACTGAATGCTGCACACATTTTCAGACTTTTCCTGTATATTGATCAGTTGTCCTGATTTTTTCTTCTTTTTCTTTTTCTTTTTTTTTTTTGCCTTTAAACATATTTTTGTTATATGGAATAGTAGGAAGCTAGGGGGTACAATGGATAGAACTTGGAATCAGGAAGACCCTTTTTCCTGAGTTTAAATCTGGCCTCCGACAGATCCTAGGCAAGTCACTTGCCTGTGTGATCCTAGGCAAGTCCCTTAACCCTGTTTGCTTCAGTTTCCTCAGCTGTAAAATGAACTGGAGAATAAAATATCTAATTACTCCAGTATCTTTGCCAAGAAAATCCCAAATGGGATCATGAAGAGTTGGATGCAGCTAAAACGACTGAACAACAACAACAAATATGGGATAACTCTCTGGGAGGAGGGGAAAGGATACTGGAGAAAACTAGGATGATGTGAAAAACCAAAGACATCAATAAAAACTTTGAAAAAAATTCATAGGGAAAAAAGAAATATCACTTTAGCAACTAGCATTTACAGAATGCATTAAAGTTTGCAAAATACTTTAAATATATTACCTCATATGATACTTATAATAGCACTTTGAAGTAGGTGCTATGATTATTTCTATTTTGTAGATGATGAAACTGAGGTAAACAAAGATTAAATGATTTGCTCAGGGTTTCTGTCTGAAGTAGGATATAAATTCAGTTTTTCCTGACTCCAAGTCTGGCATTCTACCCCTGTGACACCTAGCTATCATTAGAAACAATTATAGGGGGTAACTCACAATCTTTCCATTTTCTTCAGAATTGACCTGAACATGTACAGTACTGTACTGTATACAACTCAAGGGGACATTGAGGAGTCTGAGGAGTTCAGAGAAAAATCACAAAGCATACAGAAGAATTCATAAAATTTAAAAAAACCCAGGGATTATATAAACTAAAAACTGAAAGCTGACTGAATTATACTCAAGTTATTATACTTGGAATAAATTACCTGTTCTTCTCCAAGTCCACTTAGGCTTTGAATATGTGCCATGAGAGAAAATATTTTAGATAGAATTTCATATAAAGAAGGGAATGAAAGACTAAAATAAATAATGGAATGCAGCTGTGAAATTCCCTTCATATCCATGGACCTTGAAGGCCTTCCTTGAAGATTTCAGTAAGGAAATTCAGTTATATACCTTTTAAAGAACAGTATTCCTTTGTTAAAGAAGGTCATCCTCCTTGAGTGAGTATGTGCATCTTCTGGAGAGATGATGAATGTGGAGTAATGAAAATTAGTCAAATCAACTTAGACAATCAGTGAAATGACAGAAGCCACAGTCAACAGAGCCTTACAAATTAATCTCCCTCTCTAGGGGTCTTTAGAAACAGGAGGGATTAATGGAATATGATTGTGCTATAAGAAATGAAAAGCAGGATGGTTTCAGAAAAACCTGGAAAGACTTGCATGAACTGATGCATAGTGAACTGAACAGAACCAGAACATTGTACACAGTAACAGCATTATTGTTCAATAATGACAATGATTCTTAGCAATACAATAATCCAAGATAATACCAAAGGACTAATGAAGCATACTATCTGCTTCCAGCAAAAGAATTGATATTGTTTGAATACAGACTGAAGCATGTTATTTTCCACCTCCTTTCATTATTTCCTTTTATTCTAGTCTTCTTATACAAAATAAATAATATGGAAATGTTATACATAATTGCACATGTATAAACTATATCAGATTGTTTACCATCTCAAGGAGGGGATAGGGAAGGGGAGGGAGAAAGGGATAGAATATGGAACTCAAGATTTTAAATAAAAATGTTTAGAATATATATTTAAAAAACAAACAGGAAGGATTTTCATTTATTCAGGATGATTTATGTGTAGCTTTGCCTGAAGGCAGATTAATGGACTAGATATCCTACCCTGGTCCTTTTCAATCCTTTGGTAGTCTAATTCTATTTAATTTGTCAATGTAATTTAGCCATCCTTGAAAAAAATCAATCCAAATAAACTTTGATCTTGTTCCATATTATACATAATTTTCTTTAAAATGTATTTTTTCATCCTCACATTTTAGAACTAAAAAAGTTCAATTCATAAGAAGCCAGTAATTTGAAAAATCACCCAGCTTCAAAGTTGATATAACCATTTTTATAACCATCCGGATATTTTAAATATTCTGTAAATTTCAATTTCTCTCTCTCTCTCTCTCTCTCTCTCTCTCTCTCTCTCTCTCTCTCTCTCTCCAGCTTTTGATTTGCTTTTCAAATAACCTGACTATGTTACCTAAGTGAACTGATCTCTACTATCACTATTCATCCTTAGTACTTCATTGTAATGCTGATGTCTTGAGAATGAGGCAGGAAAGTATCAGTCACAGAATATTCTTTTGGTAGAGAAGAGAAAAGGAAATTTTCTAGGGTAATTTTCAGGCATCTATAGTATACTCTTCAGAGTGATGCTTTGATTTAAACACTAAAAATTAAGCTTTAAAGCTTCATTTTAGGAAAGGAATTACACCATTCCTTTTAGACCAGCAAATAATAAAAGCATGTATATTAAGTGTTTATGGGTAACTTAATCATTTCCTAAAAAGAGTTAATAATTTATTCATATGATCCATTATTTACTGATTACACAAAGATTTATTGAGTATGCAATACATGCCAAACATCTTATTGGGTATTGGTGAGGTAGAAGAGGGAAACAAGGAAAGAGAATACAAAGTAATTTTAATCAGTTCCTTATATATATTTTGGACGTGACACTTTTATCAGAGAAACTTACCGCAAAGGTTTTCTCCCCCATGTAATTGTTTCGCTTTTAATCTTTAGCTTTATTGGATTTATTTATGCAAAGTCTTTAGGATTTTATGGAATCAAAATTATCTACTATATCTTCTATGATCCCTTCTATTTTTGTCTGGTTATGAACTTTTTTCTTATCCACAAATCTAATAGGCATTTTCCCCATATTTCTTGTTTGTTTAGGATGTAATCTTTTATAGATAAGCTATGTACCCACTTGGAGCTTATCTTTATATACAGTAGAAGGTATTGGCCTAAATCTAATTTCTTCCACATAGCTACGCGATTGTCCTAGCAATTTAAAAACATCAAATAATGACTCCTCCATGCCTTCTAAGACTAGTATGTTTAGAGCAAATTACTCACTGGGAGCTTCACTGATGAAATCCCAGACCTGGTAAAAAGAAAAAAGATTAGAGCTACTGGATTTTAGAATTGAAAGGGACTTCTAAGACCACTTGATCCATCTTCTTAATTTTATAGAGGAAGAAGCTGAGGCACAAAAAGGACAAATAAGTTGCTTAAGAGCACACAGCTAATTAGTGAGATGAACTGGGACTAGAACTGGATGCCTTGACTCTATTCCAAGGCTCTTTCTACTACTTCAAGCTATCTCTCCCCATTAATAAAAAAGTAATTTTCCTTGTGTTTGTTGGTGAAACACATTTTGCAAACAGGAAAAAAAAAATTAACATGGCAGGGCTCTGTGGTAAAAAGTAAGAGGAAATAATGACGGAATATTTTCACTGGTGTAACCCTTCATACTTTTAAAACAGAAGATCTTCACTACAGATTTGGTTATGGGGTGATTGTTTTTTCAGTACAATCATTCATACAGACTGTCCACTATGGCCTACTCAAAAGGCTTGTGGTCTGAATTGGCAGAGTAAGTATTCCACACAGAGGATACTTAATGTAGTGTAGAGGTAATAAAAGCTTTAAGGCATGGTGTTTTCTTTCTAAGAGATCTACTTGGGGAAATGGGTCATATCCTTATCATAGTATAACTAAGATAAAAATAAGTACCAAGTGAGTGGTTAGGACAGTAAGTGTGCAATGGGAGTTGAAACGAAGAAGGGATCATTAGGTTGTGGTGGAAAAGCTCTAGATTAATTATTGTAGTTTCACTAATTTGCACCTTCAATTAAGCCTCAAATTAACTCTTAACAAGATTTATATTTGCAATATTTGCAATTTCATCTGCAAGTAGAAACATCTGGAAGACCTTACCATCTCTGCAGAATCCTTTTTCAATTTGGACTCTGAACTTTACCTCCTCAATGACAGTGGCAAACACCATAAGTCTCTTTGTTTTATGGTTCACTTGATATTAATAGTCAAAAGGTCAAACAAAGCTATTTAAAGTTATTGATCTCTAGGAATGTTGTATAAACCACACACACACACACACACACACACACATATTGGAGACACCTTGCAGGGCTGCCTATTAGCCTAGAACACTGCCAACCCCCCTAAATGAAATATAATTACCCAAAATAAACTAGACTTAATTATAAACAGGAAAAAAACAAGTGAATGAATGAATTAATCAATAAGCATTTACTAAACACCTATTATGAATCAGGAACCCTACTGTGAAGAATGCCTCTTGTTCAAACTATAACATGTGGTTGGAGACACAATATATGGGGCTCATCTGTCACTATATATTATATCTTGGAAAGATGGCAAATGCACAATGGGCTAAGTGCAGAATTAAACAGGAGAAGAGAAGGTGAGATTAACTTTGGGAAACTTTACAGTTCCTTGGGTGTCCTTGGGTGTCTCTCAAATAAAGCCTGCTTTTTAAGCATTAACATGCTTCTTCTTACATTGTATGTGCTAAGGGCTAAAATTCTAGCTAAACTATCTAAAATATCTAGTGAGTGGTCGCCAATAAATTATAAGCTTTAGCAAGAGTTAGACTTTTAAGCATTTATTAAGGAGAATAAGAATTTGATAAAGAGAGAAGAAAGGCCTAGATTCCTATCTATTAAAGGGAGAGTGCATTTCTAGCTGCCTTCTCCACCAGCATCCCCAGGAAAGAGAGTGAGACTGAGCGCCAGTCTCTTCCTTCCTCCTCCCACTAGCCCACATCACTTCCTGACGCCAAAGAAAAGACTCCTAGTCTTGCCCTCAAAGACCTTCGCTTCATGGGCGGAACTCTTCTACAGTAAGTCTCCAGCAGGTGGCGTCATTCCAATCGTTACATATGATTACAAATCTTGGAATGCTAGGATCTCTGAATTGAAATTGGGATTCACCCAAAGGGCAATGGAGAGGTCACTGTGGGCACATAGTAGTTGCAACACATTGTGAACAAGTAATTATGTAGAAGAAACAGCATGAAAGATATCATCCTTAATATACAAATAGATTTGTAATCTCATTGACTCAGAATTTCCCTCCAATGGTTCAAATCATAAATGATCCATGCCTGCCCATCCTATGTGACTTGGTCCTTCCAAAAGTTCACCAAAGGGTCCAACCAACATGCTGGAGTCCTTCAGTGTTTTCTCTAAGCAACATAAGAATACCAATGGAACACTCTGGACATTCCCCATCATCCTTCACTCTGGCCACCTGGCCAAACCCACAGTTCTTCCATTGCTTTTTCCATTGTATAATTATTTGATGACATCCTTTGCTTGTGTTCTTTAGAGTTCCTCATTGGTTATATGTTGCATCCTGTTCACACCTACCATGAGCCATTCTTTCGCCCTCTGTGTGAGACTCATCTCAGCTTTCAGTAGGCAGTGGTTATCCAGGTCTTGTTGCCATAAATCAACACTGGTGAACTGTTTAAACTAAAAAGATGGGTCTCTGTCATTATGGGAAGTAAAAATATAAGTGTTTTGCAGTTCCTCTAAAGCAATTGAGATTGCTCTCCTCCTTTTCAGCTTCATATTCAGCTCACTGTCCACCTGCCTTGTCCATCCCAAATCTGAATTGCCAGCTGCAGATAAACATACAGCTAGACAATCTCTAAAGGGTGTCCATTCAGTTGATTTTTTTTTAAGTGAGGCAATTGGGGTTAAGTGACTTGCCCAGGGTAACACAGCTAATAAGTGTTAAGTGTCTGAGGCCAGATTTGAACTCAGGTACTCCTGACTCCAGGGCCGGTGCTCTATCCACTGCACCACCTAGCTGCCCCGTCCATTCAGTTGAAATCTGTACAGTAGACAAACGGACACCCATTTGGCCTTTCCCATGTGGCTAGACAAGCCAGACTCCTTTGAGTGATTACAGTTTGTTTTTTTTTTTTCCCCAGGAGTCTATATAATATCTTTGGGTTTGATAAATCAACATTGTGCCATCTGAAAATTAGAGAATATGGAGAATCCACAGGGAATCCTTCCTTGACCAGGATGCTGTGTTGTACTTCCTTCATCATAGCGGTAAAAACTTTTACTGTGTATATATTTCTTTGTTTTATGCTGTTACAAAAGAATCTTGAATAGTCTTAATGGGGGATGACTTGTTGGGAAAAAGCCTGTAGGGTAGTTGTTTTTTCTTTCTATCATCATTAAATGCTTTTTTCATAATTAACAAACAGTAAGCATAATGAAATTTTATATTCTCTACACCTTTTAGTCAATTATGAAATTGTAAAGATATGGTAATTCTTTGAGTATTAGTTCCAAAAGTCCATTTGTTTCATAATAATACCCTCATTGAGAATTCTGTTAATAGCTCTCATAAAGATGTTGTATAGATGAATGATCAGTAGTTGCTGATGTTTTCTTAGTCATCTAGTTTTGGAATCACAAAGGTCCATAATTTTTTCCATACCTTTGGTATCTTCCATCCCTTTATATTTTGTAAATTAGCCTCTCGATGTCTTCAAAGTTCTATTGTCTATAGCACAGATTTCTTCTAAATATACTTGATCAAATTTGGTTACTTTCCCCTATCTTTTGTACATTTTAACTTTTTCTATAAGCATCTAAGGGATCAAAAATTTAGGGTCCAGGTGTGGTGGTTTCATTATTTTATAATAATTTTCATAAATCTTTTCCATTATTTTTGTTTGTAGTCTTTCAATTTTCATCCTTGAATGCCCTTGGGATAATTTTGCTCAGTTGGATATCTTGCCAAGCTTTCTAAAGATTGATTTAATACTTCATTGCTTCGCTCTACTTAATAATAATAATAATAATAATGACAATACTATAATACTTGGTATTTATTATTACTATTAATATAATGCTTTAAGCTTTTCAAAGTTCTTTACAAATATTATTGTATCCTTACAAAAATCCTGGGACTTAGGAGATATTCTTCTCTTTTTTTTTACAGATGAGGAAAATGAGGCAGAGAAATGTTAAGTAATTTGCCCAGGATCACATAGCTAGTAAGTATCTGGTTTAGAATTTAAACTTGTCTTCCTAACATCAGGTTTGGTGCTCTATCTACTGTGTTACCATTTACTTTATAAGATGATATTGTTTATAAAAATCACCTTTTTACAGAATTTAAAAGATGTCACAAAAGAAATATGTTACCAGGAAAAAAGAAATGGGCTGGCCACATAGTGCATGAGTAAAAACTTACTATTACTTGCATTAGAGGCATATGTGAATGTCTCATATTCTCTTAATATATATTAAGCTCCATGATCCCTTCTCTAAACTTTTGATTTACTCCATTACCTGGTATAGTATTCCACACATAGTAGGTACTTAATAAATATTTCTTAAATTGAATCATACTAAATTATAGGAGGTCACGAGGTATAGTGGAAAGAGTGCTAGATCCTAGATTCATATCCTGGCTCTGCTGATGATTGGTGCCCAATGTTACCATATTAAAAGTTTTCTATACAGATAAAATCATAGGCTTAGATCTACTTCCACCTCATAGTTTGTGTGTATGTATAGTACATAATGATTACAGTGATGCAACCTGCTGGAGAATTACTGTAGGAAAGCTCCACCATGAGGAGAAGGCATCTGAGGACAAGCCATGTGGCTTTTCCTTGGCGTCAGGAAGTGATGTTTGCTCCTGGGTACTGTCTATCAAAGCTACCAGCCAATTAGCTTGGAGCTGTGTGTGCTTGTGGATGGCATGGTTCCAGTTTCACAGGAGGCTTGTGGAACGAATAAGGGGTAAGGCTTGCTCTCTCGCTCTCTTTCGAGAGGACCTCAGCGGGGGAGAGGAGCTGGAAACTCTAGCTCCCTGAGATAGACAGCTGAATCTAGGCCTCTTTCTCTGTCTTCACCAAATTCTTATTCTCCTTAATAAATGCTTAAAAGTCTAAACTCTTGCTAAAGCTTCTAATTTATTGGTGACCATTCATTAGATTTTAGACAGTATAGTTAGAATTTTAGCCCCTTACAAGTATTTACATATATGTTATATATGTGTATATATAATATATGCACATATAGACACATAATATAGTATTTAAAATAGATTGAAGAATAAAAACATTGAACAAAGGCATAAATTGAGAACATCAAGCATAGGATAAGCACATTTTATGTGCAAGTAGTTAAAAAAGGCAAAGGAAAGGAAATGGGGCGAATAGTAGCAGTTGGCGTTTCACATCAGCTTGGACAAAGGAGAATTGTTAACTTTCTAAAATTACTGTTTATGATAAGGATCCTACCTGGGCAGGAGGAAGTATTGTCTTTTTGAGAACTTATAATTTGAAAATCTGTAATGATAAATACTGGCTGTAGACTACGGACTGGCAAAGTTAGTATGTGATTAAAACTGAATTAAAAGGCCCTATTTAACAATGCTTCCATCACCTCTATTCATGGTAGATGTGAAGCTGTAATAACCATGAGACATAATCATGGCTTTCTCCATAATACTGAAGGAAGTAATAATGGTCCTGGGAATGACTTATGACAAAGGTAGCCTGAGTTAATTATCTAGTGCACAAAGGAAAATGGTTTGAGTCATACAGTCAAGTGTTTTGGGCTACAAAATGAGCTTCTTATTAAAGGACATTAACAATTTATCCAGCAAAAATCAACATTAGACAATTATATGTCAAAAGGCATCTTTAAGTAAATGTAGCAAAATAAACTACTTCGAGGTAATGAAGTAGATTTGTTGTTTCTCAATTTGACCATCTCTTTCCTTTATGTAGCCTTGAATTCTCATATTTTGGTCCTGTTTAGTTAATAAGAATAACTTAGTTATATCATGATTTAAAATTTACAAAGTTTTTCTCATAGCAATCCTGTGAGATGTAGTTAAAATTTTATTATCTCCATCCTAAAGATGAGGAAACTGAGGTGTTGAGAGATTAAATGACTTTCTCACACAGCAAGTGTGTGATCTCAGATAGGATCTGAACACAGATCTTCTGACTTCAAGTCCATCATTCTTTCCACTATGCCATACTGACAATTTCTCCCTTACTTCTATCCCTAGTTCAATTTAGAACTATATTTTCTCTCTTTCGGTCAGTCAGTGACCTTTCATTAAGTGCTTACTATATGCCAGACATTCTGCCAAGCAAAGAAAGGCAGAAGATAGTCTCTGTTCTCAAGGAGATCACAATCTAATGGGGGAGACAACATGCAAATAATTATGTACAAACAAGATACATAGGATAACTAAATTATAGAAGAAACAGAAAATAATCAACAAAGTGAAGGTCCCAGAATTACAAGGAATTGGGTGTACTTGAGCTTTTAGCTTGGGACTTAATGGAAGTCAGGAGGTAGAGATGAGGAGGGACATCATTCTATGTATGAGAGAGAATCGGGGCACATGCCCAGGGTCAGGAGATGGAGGGTCTTGTCCAAGCAGTGTCATTCTGTCACTGGGAGAGCAAAATTGTTTCTTGCTGAGTGCAAGGCCCATATTTCAGTTCCAATTTGAAAAGTTTCTCTTTATAACCACCTGAACCACAACAAAGAAATACTCATCAGTATTCTCTTGCACAGAAACACTTCCCCAGTCTAGCCTCTTTCTTTACTTGGGATATAAGCCTCATTCAGCTCCCTTGTCCTTCTCCCCTTCTATTTTCTCCCTTCTCTATATCACCAAAAAACCTCCATGAAAATCACCCCACTGTCAGTTCTCATGCTTTTTGTACTTGTCCCCATGTTCCTATTTTTATACTTGTCTCCAAAGATTCAAATCCAAATTGTTTAGGTATTCCTTCTATAACAGGTCAAATAATCTCTTCCTGTAAAAACTAGCATATATAAACCTTCCAATTATATTACTCAATCCCAGTTAAACATGAATACTCTGTGGGGTTTTTTTAAGTGAAATAAAATCTCCATGTATTTTGGGGGAGAGAGGCTTTGTAGCACAGCTTCCAGGTCTGTGCCAAATGTACGTGAAGAAACAATCTTTCAACAAACCTGTAAGAGCCATTAAGAAAGTTTGCCTTTCAATAAATGAGTGGCAAACAACCATTTTTAGAGTATTTGAAATCAGACAAAGAAAATCAATTTTAACCAGCCTCCTTCTGCTCAGGCCAACCTTTATTATATTCAGCTTTCTCCCTTTGTTTCCCCACAGGAAGGTTTTCCAAAATGACAATCCATAACTCACAAAAAAACTAGAGGCCTTTTGTGTATAATAACAAGATATAAATCTGTGCAGATAAGCCTGAACTGAGTCAGAGAAAAAATGTCTTGTTATCATGGAAAGCTAAAACTCAAATATATATTAAAAAAAACTTCAACCAGTTGCCAAGGAGACAAGAAAGAGAAGTAATATACAATTCCAGTCTTTGGCAATGAACACTCAAAACCACATTATGAGATAGAGAGTTCTGGAACAGTTATTTCGCTTTATTATATGGTTATATTGGTGTATGTATAATGAGGCAGAATAGGAACAAGGGCTGGACTAGAAAACAGTAGATCTGAGTTCCAGTTTGAACCCTGACACTAAGTGATGTGTGTGTCCATCGATAAGTTACTTCCCCACTTTAGAGGTTAGTTTTTTCATCTCTAATAAGAGGGAGTTAGTTTAAAGCCTCTTCTGGCTCTAGAAAGGCTGTGTAGAGTAGGAGATAGAACCATTTGTTGATGGCCAGGAAGACCCAACTCTGACACATATGTGATTCCAGGCAATCTAAGGAACTCCTCAACTTTCAAAGTGACACTAGGAGACTTTAAGTGGCTGAGAACATAATGACCTTCGTTATACTACTGAAACTGGGTTCAGTCCCTCTCCTTCTCAGATATGCATGCCATGCTAGATCTCCAATCCTAGCACCATGAGCTTTGCTGACCTGCCAAAATTAGAATAAATAATGAGAGTATATATTCTTTTTTTTTTTTTTGGCGAGGCAATTGGGGTTAAGTGACTTGCCCAGGGTCACACAGCTAGTAAGTGTTAAGTGTCTGAGGCCGGATTTGAACTCAGGTACTCCTGATTCCAGGGCCGGTGCTCTATCCACTGCGCCACCTAGCTGCCCCCGAGTGTATATATTCTTGACAGAGAGTAAAGATTTATAATTTAAATAGACATTGAGTCTTGGAAATGGAAAATATTTTCTAAGCTTATTTTAAAATAACATTTATTTAATAACTTTCACTCAGGATGATGTTTAATTTCCCGAGTGCTTTACTATTATATCAGTTAGGCCCCAGGGTTACTGAGAAACCAAGTAGTCAAAAAAGCTTCTGAAAACAATTTAAATACCTCATATAATACCTAGTGGGTCAAGGTGCCAAAAGTCAGGTCAAACCATATCTATTAAAAACCAAGTTGGAGTATATGTTAAGAGTACTGGGGGCAGCTAGGTGGCGCAGTGGATAAAGCACCGGCCCTGGAGTCAGGAGTACCTGAGTTCAAATCCGACCTCAGACACTTAACACTTACTAGCTGTGTGACCCTGGGCAAGTCACTTAACCCCAACTGCCTCACTTAAAAAAAAAAAAAAGAGTACTGGGTGGGGGGGGGCCAGCTAGGTGGCACAGTGGATAAAGCACCGACCCTGGATTCAGGAGGACCTGAGTTCAAATCCGACCTCAGACACTTGACACTTACAAGCTATGTGACCCTGGGCAAGTCACTTAACCCTCACTGCCCTGCAAAAGTAAATAAACAAACAAACAAATAGATAAATGAGTGAATGAATGAATAAATAAATAAAAATAAAAATAAATTAAATTTAGAGTACTAGGAGGGGGGGGCAGCTAGATGGCACAGTGGATAAAGATAAAGCACCAGCCCTGGATTCAGGGGGACCTGAGTTCAAATCTGGCCTCAGTACTAGGAGGAGCTCTGGTGCAATGTTGGGGCTTTGTTTTTATGCCATTTGAGCTCTTCTAGTTTAATACTGTGGTGATTTTTAAAATAAGGTTTGCTCATGATAACTTTTCAGCAATTAAAGATGGTCATCTTGAAGGGCTATTCTGCCTCAACCTGTTTTAATGGTGCCCAACATATTAGTACTCCTATTGCAAAAGCAACGAACACACCTCATCACTATGGAGAATGGGATAGATCCAGGGGAATCACACACTGAGTTTTGGTGGTGATTTCTGTGGGATGGAAGAAAAAAGGGAAAGGAAAGGAAAATTAATTTATGATAGCCTGGCAGCAGAAACAGGGCTGGCGCAGAATATGCAAACTCTACAACATAGGGGCAAGTTACAATATCTCTGGGCCTCTGTTGCCTTATCTACAAAATGTAGTGATTGGACTATCTAATTTTTTAAAAAAGAATTAACTATAAAACCAATACCTAAATAAAATGCAAAATAAGGAATAAAATAATACATAAACATTAATATATTACACTGAAATTATAATGAACTATTGATATATATCAAAACAAGGACAAATGCATTTGCTTTTTGTCCCCATCTAGTTCTGCTGTCTTCAGTAATTTGGCTTTCTTTAGTTTTCTTTTTAAAAAAATACAGTGGTATACAATATGCAGTATGTCTTGGTTCAGTTGGTTTCTTCATATTTATCTTTCAATGGTACCATAATTTCTTCCTTCCTCCTTTCCCTCCTTCTCTTCTTTTTCCTTCTCTCTGCGTCTATCTCTCTTACCCTATGATTTAATTGGAGAGGAAGTTCCAGCAAAGAAACTCAATTTACTACTGTAGATCAGCAACTCTTCTGCAACTTACAGATTTACCATGGGGCACTAGGAGGTCAAGTGCCTGGTCCAGGGTTAAACAAGAGTGGGTCTTGAATCAAGGTCTTCTTGACTCTAAGGCTAGTTCTGTATCCATTATATTGCACTACCATATTGTAGGATATCAGCTAAGAATTCTAAATCAGATTCTACTAATTAAACCTCAATTCACTTTGTAATTTTGCTCTTAAATCATATGAGGATAAGATACTCAAGTTAGTTAAATTCTGGGGAAATTGAAGTGTGTATGTGACCCCGTGCAGGGTAGGAAGGCATAGGCAAAAATACTATATTCCCCATAATCTGAATGATAAACAGTTCTAAGAAATGGGATTAAGAAAGTGACCACAGAATATTTTGTACAGTTCTCAAGGCTGAGATTACTAGCCCTTGTAGGAAGGATTTCTCAACTAGGTAAGACCCCCTTGTAAATTTCTTAATAATGATCCATTATGAGTCATTAGTTTATTATAAGTCACATGGGGTCAGGGCTGCTCCCAAGGCAAATTTTATAAATCAACTTATTTCCATATTCTTGTCATACTTTCCTATCCCTCAAAACTCTATGAATAAGCATTAATATGAATATGTATTAATCTCATGAATATAGTTCTTCTTTGTTAACTATAAAAAAAGCCCTCTATAAATCCCTCAGTTTGTCTGGCTACTGAGGAGCCATTGACCCAATTTATTGCTAATTGTGACTTGATAATAAATTAATTGTGTTTGGAACTTTATTGCCCCAGTTTATCTTTTAATTATGACAGCCAGCAACTCCAGATGGGACTTGAGTGAGGGACTAACATCTCATAATTTATTTAACTATTTCCCCATCATTCTGTATTATTGTTGTTGCAAATAAAGCAATTATGAGTGGTTTTTGCTTAAATCATAGGATCATAGATTTAGAACAGGAAGGAACTTCAGAAGTCATTGAGTTCAATCCACTTATGAGGTGTTTTTCACATTTTTTAGGAAAATGGAACCCATAGGTCAGAGGCTATATGATCAGTTTTGTGAATCTTATCAAATATTGCCATATTATTCTCCAAAAGTTTTCATCATATTAGAATTCCACCAACAATGAAACTAAGTGCTGTAGGCCTATCAACAAGATTCTGGATGACTGGTCTTTATTTGATATGCTTTTCCCCCAATTCTTTTCCTTACAACTTGAGGCTTTTTATGTTATGCAAAATCTAAAATTTTATCAATCTGAACCCATCAATTTTGTCTATAATAACTCATTCCTTGACCGACAAAAATGTTCCTTTTTTTAGAGTCAAGAAAAGTCACTGATCTAGTTAGTTTATGGTATGATTTTAGGATTGAAAAGCATTTTTTTCCTGCCATATACAACTTTCCCAATATCCTCTTATTGCCATTTTGATTGGCATTATACAAAACAAACAATTAGTTTAGGAAGTACTCACCTTTTTACTTTATATGACTGACCTAACCAGGAGCAGGAGTTATTCCTCCATTTGTTCAACTCTTGCTTGATTTCTGTCAAAAATAATTTTGGTTTTGTCTTTATAAAGCTTGGTTTTATGGAAATAAAGAAATGACCAGAGAGAACTATGAAAACTAGGAATCTGTTCTGGATCCATGAATCCCTGAAGATGATTCTAGGAAGCACAACCAGGAGATGATGGTCAACAATTTTAGGAGCAACAGGTATACTGAAAAGGATAAATGCTCCAAAGAAGCTTTTGTCTACTTTATTTGAAGAAAATAAAAATTTTCTAACTCTAAAAAGAAGAGCAGGAAGAAATGAGCAAGGCCAAGAAGACAGGATATAAACAGAACTGACACATGCTCTCTTTTTGAGGATACTGCATTACAGTGTTAAATAACGATGAATGTTTTAAGTTTTGTTGCATTTTTTGGTTTTGTTTTTCACACAAACATGCCAAAACATTCAAATGAGTTTTGAAATGTTTTGTAAAACTGTAAAGCACTATGAAAATATACTGTATTATAATTAAAAATTTGTAATCATTTTGTATTTATTCTTTTTATATTTATTTTGTACCTATTTACATCTGTACTTATCTTAAACACTGGAGTATGAATTCCTTATAAATAGGGTTTGTTCCATTTTTTGCTTTGTCTAGTTCCCTGAACATTTTCCTACTGTTGAGTTGTTCTTTAGGTTGTATCCTACTCTTTGTGATCCCTTATGGCGTTTTCTTGGCAGGGACAGTAGAATGGTCTGCCATTTCCTTCTCCAGCTAATTTTACAGATGTGGAACTGAGTCAAACATGATTAAGTGATTTGCTCAGGGTCACCCAGTTATTAAGTATCTGACGCCAGATTTGAACTCACAAAGAAAAGTCTTCCTGACTACAGGCCTAGCACTCTATCCACTGTGCCACCTAATTCCTTCCTAGCACATAGTAGAATACTAAATAAACACTTGCTGATTGATTGGTTTATTGCATAAAACATTTTTGAAGCCTATCTTTTTTTTCAGGAGTTATTTCCAAAGCCTGTTTATAGATCACATAGACAAATATATCTCACATTTTAGAAGCATGCCCTGTTTTCCACTAAAAAGAGCACAACTTTAGCTTCATTGTCCACCAAATTTGTGAGACTTGACTCTATATAGCTTTAGATTGTTTCTGAAAACTAAATTCACCATCAAAATACAAGGATTCGACACCAATGAGGATAATCAAAGACT
Organism: Dromiciops gliroides; assembly: GCF_019393635.1. Lineage (NCBI taxonomy): Eukaryota > Metazoa > Chordata > Mammalia > Microbiotheria > Microbiotheriidae > Dromiciops > Dromiciops gliroides. The sequence continues at coordinate 576,487,568 of NC_057862.1, forward strand.
GTTATAGTTCATACATATAATCAAATATATAACTTCATACCTCATACATATAAGAGATAAACCAAATATACTGGGATTTTGTTATGATTTATATATGTGAAGTTTGTGAAAATAGTGAGGAATTATACAAGTGATTTTTAACTATTAAATATTTTTATTAGCTGATTATGTTCAAGGTGCTACTACCATCTACACTAATTTAAGCCATGCCTTGGTATGCCCAAGGGGCTCATAACATTATATTTTAGATGGGGGTGGGGGTGACCAGAGACTTATCTGTGTATTTTCAAAGGATCACTAGCAAGATTTTCTAACAAATTTGTAACCTCTCAACTGCAACTAAATATAGAGATACTAAGCACATAGGCTCACAGTTTGCCAACCATATGCTTCCCACACAGTAGGGTCACTGTGCAAAACACCTCTTAACTGTATGACACAGTAACAAATTTGGCAATAGGCTACAACCTCCCTGACACTGTAACCAATGTGAAGTGCTTAGAGAAAGATTTTTCGCTCCAAAGAGGGGAGGAAAGGGTGCAGGGAAATGTAATGTGTCAGGTGATCTTCCATAACCTTCATGATTGTTTTTAATCATGTACAATGAAAACTTGTTTTTTCTTTCTGAATATTGTGTCTCTGTATTGAGTGAGAGAGCCTCTAAGAGAAGCAATAATAAAAAGTGTTATAACCAACTGTATACCTTGTGAGGTGTATATTTTAAAAGGGTAATACTAATTGGTCTGTCTTTTTAGACAGTACTGTACATTTTAAATGAAAGTTATCACTACAGATTTTCTTTTACATCCATTTGTCTGGAGCCCACCTATGTCTAGATGTTTTTCTATTCATACAATTTAGATATTAACAACAATGCTATTTTTGTTTGTGTCTCGTGTGTGGTGTTTATAAGAATATCATACTATAACAATGTTTCCCCTAGTCCCAAACAAAGGGCTAATACATTTTACTGCTTTTGTTATTTTAAAGACTAGTAAACTTACTCTCTTCAGGTTAGGACATCTCCCAATTTCCTTCAAATGATCTATAGGGCTAAGGGTGGGCAGCCCTCCAACATTCTAGTTGTCCTTCTCTGGACACTCTCCAGTTTAATCAATGTCTTTCCTAAAATATGATACTAAGAAACGAACTCAATACCCCAGATGTGGTCTGGCACAGCAATATGATCCCTTCTCTAGGGCTGGACATAATGCTTTTACTAATTCAGTTAAAGATTGCATTAGCACTCTCAACTTCCAAACCACTACTGTCATTGTCAACTTGTAGCCCACTAAATCTCACATATCTTTTTCAGATAAACTGCTCCCCATCTCATGCAAACTTGGATTACCACCCCCCTTTCCACCATAACTATTGAAACAGCTTATTTTTTTCAGTGTAACTAAATAATATCTTATAAGAGATTCCAAAATGAACAAATCATACAGGAGAAATGAGAATATTACAATAATGATAAAAAGGATAATACTACTGAAAATGTTCCCAACTGACAAAATAAACTGGCAAAATTTTTGGTTTATGAAAAATAAATGCTCCTATACATCTGAAGCTAACATTAACCACTGACCCAAGGTTAACTATCACAAAAAACAAACAAGCAAACAAACAAAAACAGTGAGTAAAGGGAAATGGGAAATATTGATGACAAATGAAGAAACTATGATTACTAAGGAGTTATACAAAGTTACATGGGTTGAATCACATTTTGTTAGGCAGTATTTTAGCTCAGACCTCTCTCTTTAGAGCCTTCCAGCTATATAGACTTGTGGCTGGCTATGTTCCTCCAACAACTGTCATCTTCCTTTTTGTCATCTTTGCCAACTTGATGGGTATAAAGCCCCACAGCTTTTAAAATTTATATTTCCCTATCATTAGGGTTTTGGGGCATTTTTTCATGTGATTATTGATATCTTAGATTTCTTCTTTTCAGAACTGGCTTTCCATATATACCTTGTCCATTTATCTACAGGTAAATGATTCTTATTTTTCTATATTTGAATTAGTTCCTTATGTCTTAGATATGAGCTCTTTATCAGAGATTTGCTGCAAAGATTTTTTTTTCTTCAGTAGACTACCTTCTAATTTTGACTGTATTGGTTTCATGTGTGCAAAAAAAATTAATTATGCAATCAAGTTTGTCTATTTTATCTTCTGTGATCCTCTCTGGTCATGAATTCTTCCATTTATCAAAGTTGTGAAAGTTATTTCCTTATGAGAATAGATTCTCATACTACATAGGCAGTAAACTATAGACCTTCTGGACAGAAAGAAGAGATTTAAAAAAAAAAAGAGTGGAAGAAAGAGATTACAAGCTCAGCAGACAGGCATGACAGAGACACACTGGCAGATTTCAGTTATACGGATATCTGTCAGATTTCCCTCAATGATAGCGTCATCTTTAAAAATGTAGAGGAATCGGGGGCAGCTAGGTGGCACAGTGGATAGAGCACCGGCCCTGGAGTCAGGAGTACCTGAGTTCAAACCCGACCTCAGACACTTAACACTTACTAGTTGTGTGACCCTGGGCAAGTCACTTAACCCCAATTGCCTCACTAAAAAAAAAAATGTAGAGGAATCAATAAGGAGAAATTTTATTTTTACCAACAAGGAAAAATTTACTGTTGCCAAAGTGAGGTGGGATAACTACTGGAGGAAACTCTTATTTAAGTATGTGGTAGACTGAATGGCCCTAGATGTCCAACTCTGAAACTGTGACTGATCTCTATCCCTTGAGTGTACTCTGTGCTTTCCCACCTATCAGTCTTTGCTCACGCTCTTCTGGGCTCCTTGGACATTCTCTTTCTACCTTCATTGCCATCTGAGGTCCTGACTATCCTCTTAAGTCCAACCGACTGCTGCCACCTCTTCTGGGAAATCTTCCCTCTAAGATGTTAGAATACTTATATTATTGTGTTCTAGTTATCAGTAGGAACTATTAAATAGGAAATCTTTTTTAAACATAAGATTTTAAAAAGTCTCATTTCCTACTCTGCCTGCAGAAATAGTATGATTTAATGGAGAAAGCATTAGATCTAGAGTTCAGTGATGTGGGTTTCCACCCTCGTTCTGTCTCTTACTCTTTTCGTGATCTTGGTCTCAGCCTCCTTAGCTATAACAGCTGATACTGATATATTACTTTGAGGTTTGCAAAGAACTTTTAAAAATGTCCCCCAAACTGAGTTAGATTACATGACTTCTAAGGTTACTTGGTATCCTTAAATTTATGCATCTATAGAAACTCTTTTAGAGTAGGCAATGTGGTGTGACAGAGCAGTAGAGTTAGGAGAGATGCCAGCTAGATCAGACTCCCACTGGCTGTGTGATTTTTGGCACACCAAAACCTCTATGAGCTTCACCACAGTTTTTTCCTCCATAAAATGGGGACAATGATATTGACTGTCTCGGGGTTATTGTAAGGAAATTGCATTGTAAACCCTAAATGCCTACTATTTCTGTTATCTTCATATATGCTCCTCCCTCCCACCCACCTTTGCTTAGTACCAGTCACCAGTGTGATATAGCAGCCAAAAAATCAGATGGGAACATAGCTGCCTGAAAACACTAGACTAGAAATCACTTTCCACACAGTAGGTATTTAATAAATGTTTGCTGACTGTGACAACTTAAATAGGGACACCATTTTCAATACAATCTTCCAATTCTAAGAACATATGCGCACTGAAACTCAGTATATTCATTTTGGCTCAGAGTATATACCAAGATGTCAAGTATCTTTATTATTGCACCAGGAATGATGAAATGGACAATTCCAGGGGGAACTGGAAAGACAGTGAGAAGGAATAATAGAATAATTTATGTAAAAACATTACAAAGAGGGGCAGCTAGGTGGTGCAGTGGATAAAGCAGCAGCCCTGGATTCAGGAGGACCTGAGTTCAAATCCGGCCTCAGACACTTGACCCTTACTAGCTGTGTGACCCTGGGCAAGTCACTTAACCCTCATTGCCTCACCAAAAAAAAAAAAAAAATCAGCTTGTTGGGAGTCAATTATTAGGGCAGCTAGATGGCGCAGTGGATAAAGCACTGGCCCTGGATTCAGGAGTACCTGAGTTCAAATCCGGCCTCAGACACTTAACACTTACTAGCTGTGTGACCCTGGGCAAGTCACTTAACCCCAATTGCCTCACCAAAAACATAAAAAAAAAATTACAAAGAAAAATAACTTTGAAAGACTTTAGAACTCTAATCAATACAATGATATACCAGAAGTTCAAAAGAATGAAGATGAAACACCCCATTTACCTTCCAACAGGGGTGATGAACTTTTTTTTTTAGGGTGGGGCAGTGAGGGTTAAGTGACTTGCTCGGGGTTACACAGCTAGTAAGTGTCAAGTGTCTGAGGCCGAATTTGAACTTGGATCCTCCTGAATCCAGGGCCTGTGATTTATCTACTGCGTCACCTAGCTGCCCCCATGATGAACTTTTAAAATGCAGAGAGAAGCACATTTTCAGACCTGGCTAATGTAGGAATTTGTTTTGCTGGACCATGCAACTATGTATTAAGGACTTTGTTTTTCCAGTTTATTTGTTTTTAATTTGCTCAATGGTGGGGGGGGGGGAATAGGAGGGACAGGTTGATTTAAAAAAAAACAAACCTGTTAACTTGAAAAACAAAAATAATAAAGTATTAAAAAAATTTTTAAAGAATATTTTATATCTTCTCCTCTGGACTATTGGAGGTAGGATAAGAGAAGGAGATGATCCCTTATGTGTTTTTCATATTATAAAACCAGCAATCAAAATTTTGGCAGAGAATATTACTTGAGTGTCACAAAATGTCAGCTTTGTGACTAACAACACTCATTTTGCTGGTGAGTCACTGCTTCAACTCCCATGCCTGTAAATAGGACAAGCATAACAGTCCTTGCTATAGCTCAGAGACATGCAAATATAACTAGTAAAGACTCCAAAAGGTTAAATGAACATTATAAATTATAAATTTCTATGACATAATATTTTCAAGTGATAAAGAGAAAACATAAGCAACAAAGAGATACTTTACATGAGAAAATAAAGCACTCCCTTTAAGAATCTAAACAAGAGGAAGCATTACATGGGGAGAATTGCATAATAGTTTTAATATTATAAGTATAAAATCTAATGATCTTATGACTAAGAGATGATGATTTTCTGATTTTAAGGTACAAAACGCTTATTCTTTGCACAACTTTGTATGAAAGAATACTCAAGACAGATATAATGGAAGAAAAATCCCATAAAAATGAGGTTTACTTTCCCTGAAATGAGAAGAATCTACTATAAACCTTCCTCCTCTGGAGGGTGTACTGATTTCAGCTGTTTTTAAAATGGCTTTCTTGTCTGGAAGGAGAAGGCACAGACATGAATTGTTGATCATAAACAAGCTTTTTATTTTTTTTTAAGTCTACGCCTTCCCACCAACCGATGGGATTACAAATATCTATATCACAAGTCAGAATGCTCTTATGTAAACATCTGGTTCCCAAATGCCACTTAAAGTAGAATATTTCAGGTACAGTATGTTCAGTGCAAAGATTAAATGAAGAAAGATGGTGTTTTGAGCTATGGCACAGCAGATAACAGTGACATTTTAGACAAATGGAATACCATAACAGATGATTATGGTTGACTTTACTAAGAAATGAAAAGATGGCTAAATGTTAAATAAAACAATGAGATAATACAGAACCTATTCTCAAAAAGTGTTCTATTGTGGCTAGGCCTCAATTACCAAAATAATGTCAGTGGTAATCCAAACTAGTTGGAATAGCAAAAGAGAGATATTGTGGTGAAGTTGAAAAAACTCTCAATTTGGAGTACCTGAGTTCAAATGCTAACTCTGCTGCTTCTTTATCTGTGTAACCTTGGAAAAGTAAATTAATCACTGTGGACCTTAGTGTCTTCATCCATAAAAGGAAGGTATTGGAGAGAGCCTTTGTAATTCTCAGTCTGTAATTCTATGATCTCTAAGGTTCCATCTAGATTTAAGACAATAATCCTATGTATCAAATTAGATATGTTTTTTTCTTCTAAGAGTTGTTCAGAGGTTAATGAATATACTTGTTTTAACAGTTAGGAAAAGCATAAGTTATTAATGTGACTTGAGTGACATTTGTCCTTGTTAATAAACAACTTTGTTTACTTTAACAGATCAGAATTACTTCAGAGGTCTAGAAGTGTCATCACATTGATCCTGACTTACCAGGATGACCACTTGGAAAAATGCTCTAAAAAAGGAAATAACATCAAACAGCAAGGTATGAGCATCATTCTGTTTGGGGAGGAAAATTACTGTAAATTCTATATAATATAATGATGATACACAAAACAAAAAGATCTAGGAGGCAAAAAAAATTCTGGGGATTTTTATGTATTATAAACTCAATAATTGAGGGAACTAGGTGGCACAGTGGATAGAGTGCTGGGCCTGAAGTCAAGAAGGCTCATCTTCCTGAGTTCAAATCCACCCTTAGACACTTAGAAGCTGTGTGACAAGCTTCTGGACAAATCATTTATCCCAATTTTCCTCAACTGTAAAAATGAGCTGGAGAAGGAAATGGAGGAGTGGTCCATTATCTTGTCAAGAAAACCTCAGAGTCAGAAACAGCTGAAAAACAACTGAACAACAATAAACTCAATATGTGTTAGCAGGGCCATATGATGGCCCCAAAATTAATGTACTTTAGGATGATTAAAAGAGGCATAGTGTCTAGGACTAGGGAGAAAAGAGTTCCATTGCACTGTGTCTTCTGGACCACCAGCAAAAATATATTCAGTTCTAAGGACCGTGTTTTAGGAAAGACATGAATAAGCTAGGAGGCATTCAAAGGAGGACAACCAGAATGGTGAAGGATCTTGGGTTCATGACATATAATAATCAGTTGAAGAAAATAGGCATAGTTTGCTTGGAGAAGAGTATATTTATAGGGAATGTGTAAATTGTCTTCAAGTCGGTGAAGGACTGTCATGGAAAAGAAAGGTTAGACTTATTCTATAAGGCTCTAGGGCTCAGAATTATGAGTTACAGAGAAATAAGCAGGCATGATATAAGGACAAATTCCCCAAAACTAGAGCTGTCCCAAATGGGCTGGGCTATCTGGAGAGAAATTTGGATCCCCCTCATATGGGGTCTTCAAGCAAAGACTGGATGAACTGTGGTTGACTGTGATGTAGAGAGGATGGTGGTCAGGTATGGTTTGGCCTGTATGTTCCCTTCAGCTCTGAGGTTCTGAAATTCTGGGATAAGCAGAACATGTATATTGGTTATGTAGTCTTTTATTAATGAAGGCCAGAATATAACCAAGATGAACCCAATAGCTTAGCATGTCATAGAATTTTGGAGTTGAAGACACCTTCATGATCAACTAGTACAGGACTTCTTAAACTTTTTCCACTTGCAACCCCTTTTTGCCTGAGAAATTTTTATGTAACCTCAGGTACATAGATATATAAAATAGGTATACATAACCTTTTGCTGTTGACAAAATTTTCATCACTGCTACATTCAGTTACATGACCCCATATGGGGTTGTGACCCACAGTTTAAGAAGCTAGTACAGGTTTATCATTTTTATAAGTGAAAAAAAAAAACCTGAAACAGATGTCCAATTATGGCTTCAAAAGCTTATTGGTGAATCATCTTTCCCACCTCCTGGCAGAGAGTTGATGGACTAGATGTGTAGAGAGAGACATTTTTAGACACAGTCAATGTGTGGATTTGTTTTGCCTGGCTATACTTATCTGTTACAAGAGCCTAGATTTTTTTTGGAGGGGTGGGGAGTTGTGGGGAAAAGATAGGGATGGATAGTAAAACAAAAAAAGAGAAAAGAAAGAGAGTCAATGAACATTGAAAATACACAGAAAAGAGCAGAAGGAAAATCAGAAAGTGACCCAGACAAGCAGGATATTATTAGAACTACCATGTTAAAATCTTACATATATATGTATACACACATATACATATATGTATATATATATTAATATTTTTTGGTTTTTGTATAAGGCAGAAATCATGTTTATGTTTATTAAGTTCAGATTAATAAAAAAGAAAAATTAATAATATCTCAAATTTATATGCTAGGTGGTGTAGTAGATAGAATGTTTGGCCTAGAATCAGGGCAACTCATCTTCTTGAATTCAAATCTAGACTTAGCTACTTACTAGCTGAGTTACCCTGGGCAAGCCACTTAGCTCTGTTTGCCTTATCTGTAAAATGAGATGGAGGAGATGGTAAATCACTCCAGTATCTTTGCCAAGAAAATCCCAAAATGAGGTCATGAAGAGTTAGACATGATGGAAAAAAATGACTGAATGAAAGCATTCATATAGTGCCTACTATGCACTGGGGATTATAAAGCATAAACAGAAAAATATAGTACAAAGTTATGGGGCAAGAAGAGATACCCAGAGAAAGTTCTCTAGAAAAAATTAAGGAGGCAATGTCTGCTAGTAGCAGAAGAATGTCAAGATAGGCTTCTTAGTACCCGAGTTAGTCAATCAACAAGAATTTATTAAGTGCCTATCATGTACTAGAAGTGCTGGGGTGACAAAGAAAGACAAAAAGGGATCACCAACCTCAAGGACCTTTGCATTATAAAAGGAGAGACAACATACAGGCAACCATGTACATACTCTATGAATACAGGATAAACTGGAGAAAACCACAAAGGGAAGATTCTAGAACTGGGGAGTGGGGAGCTGGGGCAGAGAGAGGTAGAGAAAGAATGGGGGGACAACCCATTCAATTAGCAGACAAAGAAGCTGGGGTCCAGGGAGGAGAAGACTTACACAAGGAGGGTCATAGTGTCTAGAAAGAAGTGGGAGGAATGGTCAGCAGTGTCAGGTGATACAGACAGATCAAGGGGTATGTAGACTGAGAAAAGGCCACTGGATTTAGCAATGAAAAGACAGCAGTTTCAGGAGAGTGCTGGGGTTCAGAGCCAAAGTGGTGGGAGACTACATGAATGGAGAAGGAAATGATGCCAGCAGGTATGGGAAGGGCAATCTGGGATCTTAGCTCAAGGACACTGGTAAAGTGAAGGGAAGGAGTTTGGGTTTTATTTTATTTTTTTAATGAACAAAAATCTACCTACTCTCCCACCCATTCCTCTATTAAAATAAAGAAAAACAAAATGCTTGATTTGGACTTCTCTAATTATTAGTCATTTGAAGCACTTTTTCATATGTTTTTTGATAGCTTGGATTTCATCCTTTAAAAACTTTCTCTTAATATATTTTAACCATTTAGTAATTGGGGAAGGGCTCACAGTCTTATAAATTTGAGACAGTGATGATTAGGTCTGGAGTCAGGAAGATCTTAGACACTTACTGTGTGACTCTAGGCAAGTCACTTAACCTGTCTGCCTCTGGTTCCTCATCTGTAAAATGGGAATAATAATAGCATCTAGTTCCTAAAGTTGTTGTGAAGATCAAATGAGATAATAATTATTGAGTGTTTAATAAGTGCTGGACAAATATTAGCCATCATCATCATCTTCTTCATTATGAGACTTTTATCATAGAAACTTGCTACATATATTTTTCCAGTTTGTTTCTCTCCTTCTACTCTTTGTTATATTCAACTACATTCTTTTTAGCTTAATTTTAAAAATAAAAATCCATTTTCTTTTTCTTTCTACTCCCTGCCACCCACCACTAAAAAGGAAAGAAAAACAAAACCCTGGTAACAAATATGAGCAGTCAAGCAAAACAAATTCCTGAACTTACCATTTGTATAAAAAAAAAAAGTCTGCCTCTGAGTGCATCACCTCTTTGTCAGGAAGAAGTGAATAGTCCTCTGGAATCATAGTTATCCATTCCATTGATCAGAGTTCTTAAGTCTTTCAAAGTTGTCTGTCTTTAAAATGTTGGTATCATTACAGAAATTGTTCTCCTAGTCCTGCTCATTTCATTCTGCCTCACTTCATACAAGTCATCTTAGGTTTCTCTCAAACGGTTCCCTTCATTATTTCTTTTTTGTTTGTTTGTTTTTGTTTTTTGGGGGGTTTTGCAGGTCATTGAGGGTTAAGTGACTTGCCCACAGTCACACAGCTAGTGTCAAGTGTCTGAGGCCAGATTGGAACCCAGGTCCTCCTGAATCCAGGGCCAGTGCTCTATCTACTGCACCCCCCTTCATGATTTCTTTCTTTTCTTTTTTTCTTTTTGGTGAGGCAGTTGGGGTTAAGTGACTTGGCATGGGTCACACAGCTAGTAAGTGTCAAGTGTCTGAGGTCATAATTTGAACTCAGGTCCTCCTGAATCCAGGGCCGGGTGCTTTACCCACTGCGCCACCTAGCTGCCCCAATTATTTCTTATAACAAAATACTATTGCATCATATCCACATGCCACGATTTATTCAAGCATTCTGCAATTGACGGGCATCTCCTTAGTTTCCAGTTCTTTGCCACAGTAAAAGGAGCTGCTATCAATATTGAGAAGAAGGTTTTTTTTTTTTTGAAATTTTTGTTTAACTTAAGGATAGAGGAGACCTAAAGTGGTTTGTAGGTAGTGAAAACAAGCTTTTTTTTTTTTTTTTTTTTTTGCAGGCAACGGGGGTAAAGTGACTTGCCCACGGTCACACAGCTAGTAAGTGTCAAGTGTCTGAGGCCGGATTTGAACTCAGGTACTCCTGAATCCAGGGCCGGTGCTTAACCACTGCGCCATCTAGCTGCCCCCTAGATTGAAAACAAGCATTTTTTAAATGCCTCTTATCCACCAGGCACTATGTGAAATGCTTTACAAATATCTCCTTTGACTCTTAAAACAACCTTATGAGGTAAGTGCTATTATTATCCCCATTTTACAGATGAGGAAACTAAGACTGAGAGAAGTTAAGTGACTTGCCCAGGGTCACAGAGCTAGTAAGTATCCAAGGTCAAATTTGAACTCAGGTCTTCCTAACTCCAGGCCCTTCAATTAATCCATTGCACCACTTTGATGACTCCAATGTAGTAGATAGGAAAACGGAAAATGATTAATGGAACAAGTGCCTGATAGATATGGGAAAAGAGGAATCAAGAATACCATTGGATGGGTAAGACATTGTATCCTCTGAAACTAGAGCAAAGGAAGCAAGGTCAGGTGGAAATATAGACTTTTTTTTCAATAAATATTTTTTTTTAAGTTTTGAGTTCCAAATTCTATCCCTCCCTCTGTCCCTCCTCTCAGCCCTCCCTAAGGTGGTAAGCAATGAGATATAGGTTATATATGTGCCATTATGTAAAACATTACCATATTCATAATTTGTATAAGAAGACTCAAATAAAAGAAAAGAATGAAAAAAGAAAGTGAACAAATAGTATGCTTCAGTCTGTGTTCAATCAATATCAGTTCTTTCTCCGGAGGTGGATTGTATGCTTCATCACTAGTCCTTTGGGACTGTCCTGGATCATTGTATTGCTGAGAATAGTTAAGTCATTCACAGTAGAAAAATTTTGAAATGGGAAGGAAAAGAAATGAGGGAGCTTATGGTGGGTGTCCTTAATGTTCCTAGGAAAATAGAGAGTGAAGTCTCTTAGATCTTCTGAGAAAGAGTATAGTGGGGGTAGATTAGGAATTTGAGGACAGGAGAAAATGTGGGATACCCTCTATGAGACTCAATTAATAAAAGAATTGGGGGCCCAAATGAAATTAGGTAATGGAAGTTTGTTGTGGACCCGGTATTTGGTAGCTTAGAAAAGAAACAGAGAAGACAGATGATGGGTCTCACTAAGGGATAAATTATTAACCCTTCCTTTCAAAGATGACCAATGAAATCACATTTCTTGACTTGAAAATGAACTGGATTTAAGTGAGGCAGTGTTGCACAAAGTCACCAGCCTCTCTCTTTTTTTTTTTTTTGTGAGGCAATTGGGGTTAGGTGACTTGCCCAGGGTCACACAGCTAGTAAGTGTTAAGTGTCTGAGGCTGGATTTGAACTCAGGTACTCCTGACTCCAGGGCCAGTGCTCTATCCACTGTGCCATCTAGCTGCCCCACCAGCCTCTCTTTTACAGAGTCAAGGAAGTCCAGTAATGAGACAAAAGTCAAGATGACTGGTGAAGGTGCAGGATGCAGCGGATGTCCTCAGCATCTTCCATGTCTGACCAAGCTAAAGTGATGTTCCTAAATTGCAGGTCTGATCATATTATTCCCTTATTTAGTAAACTTCAGTGGCTTCTTATTGCCTTTTGGAGCAAATGCAAAATGTTCTGTTTGGCATTCAAAGCCCTTCTTAGTCTAGGCGCCTCCTATCTTTCCAGTCTCCTTATACCTTACTCCCTGATACATACTCTATGATAGAGTGACACTGGCCTCTTGGCTGTTCCATGAAGAAAACACTACATCTCTTGGTTCCATTGTTCTCTGGTTATCTCCCCCCATGCCCACACTTCTCCACTATGATTACTGAACTCCCTGGCTTCCTTTAAATCCCAACTAAAATCCTGCCTTCTATAGGATGCCTTCCCCAACCCCTCTTAATTCTAGTGTCTTCCCTCTTTTAATTATTTCCTATTTATACTGCATATAGGTTGCTTTGTATATATTCATTTACATATTGTCTTCCCATTAGACTGTAAGCTCCTTGAAGGCAGGGCCTGTCTGCCTCTTTTTATATCCCCAGTGCTCAACATAGTGCCTGGCACACAGTTGGCACTTAAAAGTTTATTGATTAATTGATCAAATCAATGAGATATAGTGGAAAGAGTACTGCATTAAGGGGCAGCTAAGTGGCGCAGTGGATAGAGCACCAGCCCTGGATTCAGGAGGACCTGAGTTCAAATCCAGCCTCAGACCCTTGACACTTACTAGCTGTGTGACCCTGGCCAAGTCACTTAACCCCAATTGCCTCCCCCCCCAAAAAAAAAGAGTACTGCATTAAGAGTCATGGTCTAATGAATTTTTTCTCATACTGCATTCTGGTCCTGGTTCCCCTCTTTATTTGCTTTGTGACATATGGCAAATTACTTCATCTCTCTGAACCATAGTTTCTTCATCTGTAAGATGACGAAAACATTTGCACAACCTCCTTCATAGTTATTTGTGATGAATAAGTGAAATAATGAATGAATATGTTTTGGAAAGTTTAAAATTATACAAAGCTCTTAAACTCTGAACACTTCAAGTGAACCTTCCAACGGATTCACTGTTGTGTTTAGCTTTAGTCAGGGTCAATTTGACATTTATATTACTTCCAAACAATGTAAAAAGATATTGGCATAAGTGTTTCTCTCTGAATTTCAATGGTGTTCTCTGGTCATTTGCTGGAAAACCTATCAGAAGGTCAAATTTATGAATATAGGTTTTAGTCAATATAAAGGGTTACACTGCATTATATAATCTAACAATCAGTTTTTCTACAAATTACTCAGCATTTTTTCAAACAAGTATCATTTTAACAAAAACTGGCTTATATTTATCTGAGAACTAAGGCCCAATTTTACCTTTGTTTGCTTTCAACTTCTCTGATAAATTCTAACTCAAGGCCTATGGCAAATGCAATATATTTTCTTTCATCTTCTACAAACAGGTCTATGTTTTATCTATTTTTAAAAAATAATCTTTTCACAAACACAGGCTATTTATCTTTTCCCAAGGAAGATCTAGCTATTGAATTTTTCAACCAAATGTCCTGGGGTAAATTAAGATGATTGAAAGGAATTGCATTTTAGTTAAAGGCAAATTATATTATAAAGAACAAGATGTCTAGCAAAAGCCACTTGTGATTATGATAAAGTTCAAAACAAATTATATTACCCATATGAAGCGAAGTGCCCATTTGTAAACTTATGAAAAAAATGACAGTGTTGAGTTTTTAATTGTCTACAGTACAGAACTCCAAACCTATGCTTAAGTTATCAGGCAGAAATGAGGCAATTAGCTTGCAACAGATGTGTCAGGGAAAGCAGTGTTATAACATGACTCCAGATTTAATCTTCCCTATTTTTATGAAGACCATCTGCACAATTTCCCCCCTGCCCTTAGGTTCTTAGTTTTTCTTGACAATTGTGCTCAGACAGAAAACCAAATTTAATTGCTTTTTCTGATCAGTATCTTCTTCTATTGGCAGAAAACTGAACTAAGACCCATAAAAAGCTCTACTATCTCAAAGTCCCAAGTTTAATTTCCTTTCTAGAACTTTTTGCTCCCCCAAATATTTAATCTCAAGAAAAATAAGATAAAAAAGTATTGAGAAAAAGAACTTTTACATGTATTAATGTTTTGCAGTTATGTGATATGTCCTATTCACATAAAATAATCATTTATAGGTAGCATTTCACTTGAGAGTTTTAAATATAATTCACTAAAGCCAATTTATTAAATCTGAAATCTGGTCAGATTGTTATGACAGTAACTAATATATTTTGATGCTCAAGATGTACCTATGCCTATGTTCACTTTCAAGTTATTGACTATTTGATACTCTAATTGAATATATTTTAGTTAAAATTAGCTTTCTAAAGACAAACCAAGAGATTACAAATGAAAGTAATTAAAGGGGGCAGCTAGATGGCGCAGTGGATAGAGCACTGGCCCTGGAGTCAGGAGGACCTGAGTTCAAATCCAGCCTCAGACACTTAACACTTACTAGCTGTGTGACCCTGGGCAAGTCACTTAACCCCAACTGCCTCACTAAAAACAAACAAACAGGGGGCAGCTAGATGGCGCAGTGGTTAAAGCACCGGCCCTGGATTCAGGAGTACCTGAGTTCAAATCCTGGCTGAGACACTTGACACTTACTAGCTGTGTGACCCTGGGCAAGTCACTTAACCCCCATTGCCTGCAAAAAAAAACAAAACACCAAAAAACAAAAAACAAACACAAAACAAACAAACAAAAAGAAAGTAATTAAAGGAATGATACAAGGCTACAAAAAAGAAAAGTGGATGGGGAGGTTCTATGTTTAAGGATGGCTTTACTTGATGAAGCAGGCAGTTGCCTATTTAGTTTGAGGGAAACAGAAAAGCACTATGTCCCTCCCAAAAGAGATACCCCCCACCCCCAGTGATTCTGACATGGTGCCTGAAACTCTCACATTTTGTTTGGCTAATAGAAATGCTTGCCCCTGTTAGCTTGAAAATATTCTCTTGGAAAGATAACCTATTGAACCAGTATCAACCACTATCACCTTAAATTAGAGTGTTTCATCAAATTAGTAAACCACCTAGGAGGGGAGAGAATCTCACATACAATAGGTAAGTTTGATGAAAGGAATGGGATCAATAATGTTTGATAGAGTCATGAATAGAAATTACCTAGGAAATAACTCCCTATTCCAGTGGTTATCATTTAGTGATTTGTGAACTGGGATTCACCTTGATGGTCCAAGAGGTTCATGCTAAATATTATTCAGTCGTTTCTTAAATTGCCCAATTATGTTACAGATATGTTTTTCCTTTGGGCCATCAAACATGCACATGTAGGTTATTGTTGTAGTTATTTTAAGCATTTAATGAATAAACTAAAACAATATTTTGAATAATATATTAAATTGTACTGAAGGTTCACAACATAATTTTCTTTTCTTTGGTTGAAGGGGGTTTGAGAAACAAAAACAAAAACAAAAAGCTATTTGGCAGAAACTTTTTCAACCAATATTTTGTGCTATCACAATATGCTCAAAAATGATGTGACCTCAATATCAAAACTCACACCACTACCTCTCCCTCCTCCTCCCAAAACCCTAAAATGAAGAAGATATTTTATATAGAGAGACATATACATACATACAATAATCTAAGGAAGAAGAAAACACTAAAAATTAAGGAGATTAGGGCAGCTTTCCCCTTGGAAAAGGCAGATTAGCTGATCTCCGAATGAAGCTAGAGATTGTAAAAAGTAGTGATGAGAAAGAAGTTCAATCCAGAGATGGGGGACCAAGGAGAGAGCCTATGCAGTGTCATAGAGGTGAAAGACAGAGTACTGAGCTTAGGGAACAGCAAATGGACCAATTTCACTGGAGTGGAGAATTTGTGAAAAGGAATAATGTGCAATAAGTCTGGAAAGATAGGCAAAACTTCTTTTTCATAGCAAAGTACAAGAAAAAAGTGGGTATTTGTTGGTTCAGAAATTGTTGAACAAAATGATATGAATGTATTGAATCTTATAAGAAATGATAAAATGAAGAATTCATAGATACTTGAGAAGACTTGTATAAATTGATGCAGAATGAAGTATACAAAATTAGGAAAATTACTTACATAATAACCATAATAATGTAAAGGAAAATAACTCTAAAAGATTTTAGAACTCTAATCAAGGAAGTGACTAATCATGACTTCAGAAGACTGAGGATGAAGCTCATCTCCCACTCCTTTTAGCAAGGCATGTACCAGAGATATGGAATGAAAGATGACCAATAGTTTGATTTATTTTGTTTGACTATATTTCTTTCTTTCTTTCTTTTTTGCGGGGCAATGAGGGTTAAGTGACTTGCCCAGGGTCACACAGCTAGTAAGTGATAAGTGTCTGAGGCTGGCTTGAACTCAGGCACTCCTGACTCCAGGGCCAGTGCTCTATCCACTGCGCCACCTAGCTGCCCCGACTGTACTTTTTTCTTACAAGGAAGAATTGTTGTGAGAAGCAGAGGGAAGTGGTAAAGTTTGTATTAAGGGGTTTTGACATGAAGAAAGGAGCTCACAAGGGAGAAGAGTAAGATAATGTTGAACGTTCTCAATTTTTTTCATAAAGTAGGAGGTGTAATTCTCAGCTGAGAGAGAGAGGGATTGGAGTGGGACGTTTGAGGAAGAAAGAAGTTATGATAGTGTCTGTGGAATTGATATAGGGAATCAGGAAGGAATAAAAAGATTGCCTTGGTGCAATGAGTGTCCAATTGGGACTGGACAACATGAATTTTTACTGTACGTGGGCAGCACAACTCTGAGACTTTCTTCTTCCAGCTGTGTTCAGCAGAACATGAGTAGGACTAGAGGATGTGAATGATGGTGGTAATTCAAAGTTCAGGTATAGCAAGATATGAAGGTAGACAGAGCAAAGGATAAAGGATTTGAGAGTACAAGACAGTGTAGAGTTGAACTTGTTAATTATAGGATCAAGAATATGAAGTAAGGAAAGTCAGAGCTAATTAAAGTACTGAAGGGTAGAGGGATTGGAATTCACTATAGGGCAAATGATATATTTAGGAGGGGTAAGGCATAGGTACAGTGTTTGATGGGTGATTATGGTCAGATGGAGGGATGTCACAGGTTTTTATTAAGGAAGTGGGACACATGAGTAATACTGACATACTGGGTGAGAACATCCATGTGCATGGCTGATGTATAATGGAGGCATAGTTCGTTCTACCTGAAGAGATTGAAGAGAGGTTAGGACGTCAATAAGAATATTGAAGTCTCCCAGTATAATAGCAGAAGTTGAGGAGGAAAGGAAGACAGCCAGGAAGACAGCTGAACTCCTTAAGAAATGAGAATGACCTAGTGGTCAGTAGATAATAGCCACCAGGAGTTGTATAGGGTTTCAAAGTTTTTATAAAATTAATTTCAAAGGAAAGGTGGTTACTGAATGATGGCAGCAAAGAGAGTATCTACAAGTGTCACTGGGGACCAAGGAGTATTACAACTTTCCCTCTAGGATCATTGCATGTAGGGTTATGTGAGAAAGTACAGCCAATGCCAGACAGGGAAACAGTATTATCTAGGTGGGAGTCAGGTCTCAGTGAGTGCAGGTAGATGGAAGGAGTATGAGAGGAAGAGGGCCAGAATGAAGGGAAGCTTGTTTTTCTAAGGAATGGGAATTCCAGAGGGCATAGTCAAAGGGGCAGAGTAGAAATCTTGGGCATGGTGGGTATAGCATTGAGGAGGATGGGGATAAGAGAACAGGAAATGGGGAACAGGGATAGTGTACTCTGAAACAGTATGAAGAGTAACAGGTGGTATGAGTTTGCTATCTATTGGAGTAGCAATGGGTGGTGGCAGATGAATTGGAATGCTTCCATTCTCCACTAGGTGGTGTTCTGGGCAAAGACCAGGGATGTGGGTCTTGATTATTCCCCATACTAGAAGGGAAGAAAGATCAAGGCAGGAGATGGTTTTCCTTTCTTACCCAACAAGAAAAAGGAAATGGTTGGTTCCTTGGTTTAAGTCAAACAATATTGAAATTCTATTCTACTCCAAACAATTTGGTTGACAGAATCAAGAACAGCAACTGTTATGGTTGAATAAATATGGTATATTAATGTAAGGGAATTTCTTCTTCAAAAGGATAACTGAAGAAAATGCTACAAAGCAATATTTGTAGAATATATGTAACATTGTATAAAGATACATATATAGTAATATGATTTGAACAGTATAGAGTATTATACATATCAATATATAACAAGTTATATATGTATGTGTATATATGTGTATGTACATGTAAAACTAGACATATTGTTTCATACGTATAGGCAACTCCTAATGAAAGACTTCCTATACCAATGTTAACTGGCAGAGAAATGCAAATTAGCACATTTTGTATAATTTAAAGTCTTAGATGAAGAAGGGATCTCAAAGTCTGTGTAGTCCAATCCCAAGAAGAAAGAAAATTAAATCAGAGACAAAGGGAGTAGGAAAGCATTTAAAATGTTTTTGTTAATACATTTATAATACCTTAATTAAATACTAAGATTTGTATGTAGGGTATTTTGTATGTTTATATGATTATTTGTTTTTGGTGATGGTTATTAAATTTATAATACATTTAAAAATACCATTTTCTGCAACACATTTATTAAAAGCAAAAGTAAAGAGCAAACAGTAGTCTTCAAGTGACCTCCCACACACCCAATTTAAGTCCTCCAGAA
This sequence comes from Dromiciops gliroides, assembly GCF_019393635.1. Lineage (NCBI taxonomy): Eukaryota > Metazoa > Chordata > Mammalia > Microbiotheria > Microbiotheriidae > Dromiciops > Dromiciops gliroides. The sequence goes on from NC_057862.1 coordinate 576,506,368, forward strand.
ACCGTAGCTAATGTTGCAATTCCAGTGCTTTGGGAATTATAGAAAAATATATTTGCCCAGCTGGAACAGATAAAAGCAAAAAACAAAACACATGTACTCTCAAAAGAATTCTCTTGAAAAAGGTAGACCATTAATAGACCATTAATTCTGGTATAGAGAAAAGGTACAGAATATAATAGTACACAATTCCAGAGGTCACCGTACCAGATGTACTGAATAAAACAAAAAACAAAGAGAAATCCTGAACTACCAACAAAAACCTCAAAAACAGAGATTTCAACTTGAATTAAAATGTTGGGACTTCAAGAAAAATCAGGCTCTTATTCTTCTCATAAAACTTGCTGTCACTGGTAACCAAGCATTGATTGAAATAATTTGAATATCTGTCAGTATAACTTGAAATAACCTTCTGCAGCATCTTCATGATACAGGTAGCCTCATCCATCATGCCCTTCCCTTCAACACATTAAGACTCTCTTGAACTAACAGAGTTAGAAGGAATCTATCCCAGAAGAGGCAGACCCTAGGTTTGTTTTGTTGGGTTTTTCTGGTGAGGCAATTGGAGTTAAGTGACTTGCCCAGGGTCACACAGCTAGTAAGTGTTAAGTGTCTGAGGCTGGATTTGAACTCAGGTCCTCCTGAATCCAGGGCCGGTGCTCTATCCATTGTGCCACCTAGCTGCCCCCAGACCTTAATTTTTAATTCTAAGCCCAACTTTAGTGACAAAGTTGATATAGCAAGAAAAACTGATTTCTTAAAAGGAGTGTCTTTGTACCTTTAAAATTTAAGTCTCTTTGATCACCCTTAAGTAGAACAACAACTCAACAAAAAATACAGGAGGGGATACTTAAAAACTTTCTAGTTGTGAGTCCTGAGACAGTAATGCTTTGGATTTCTCCAGCTCAGGACCTCATCGAAATGGTGATGTTAGGGAGCCAAATTCCCAAACCCCATATCCTCCCAATTTGGTATCTTTTCATCTCCTTTAAAAATATAAAGGCAGCAGATATTAGGCCAAGGATGCTTATTAAAAAGAATTCAAGGGAGAAGCCTTGTAAGAATGAAAGAGATGAAGTACTCCTTTCACCCAGATTATAGGTCTTCTGCTCAGTTTTCTTTCCCAGGATGTCTTTCTACCACCTTTGATTTGGTAGGTGTTTTACACACACACACACACACACACACACACACACACACACACACACACATTATTGTTCTTGGCAAACTGATGGAGAATAAGAATGGCGAAAGGGTAGAAGAGGAGAAAAGGAACATCTTCCTTACATTCCATGCCCTTAGTTTGATCTTGTTTTACTTGTCTAAAGGGATTATACTAGATGGCCACTATCGTACTTCCAGGTTCTAAAATCTATAATCCTCTGATCCATCCAAATTCCATAATCTTGTCCTGAAATTCCTTACCTGCATCCAGGGCTTCATTTCCTCCCCCCCGCCCCATTTTAAAATGTTAATTCTTTCAGTGTTTATTACCATTTTTTGTGTTGAGGGACTCACTGATTTGTTTCTGACAACCTCTCCAACTTTTTGTCAGAGTTCTTTCAATTGTTCGTTATTTTTGTTCTTCATTTTCTTTTGATGACTGGTGGCAATTTTTTCTTCTTTTTGGTATTTTTACAGTAATTTTTGAGAGCAATCCTGAAGAAATAGATTCATTTATAACATCTTACTTTTCAATTTTCTTCCTCTATCTAAACTTCAAATATGCACCTACAGTGATCATACTTCAGATGTATCAGAAGATAACACCTTTGGGGCATCTAGGTGGCGCAGCGGATAGAGCACTGGCCCTGTAGTCAGGAGTACCTGGGTTCAAATCCGGCCTCAGACACTTAAGACTTACTAGCTGTGTGACCCTGGGCAAGTCACTTAAACCCAATTGCCTCACTTAAAAAAAAAAAAAAAAGATAACACCTTCTCCGAACTGAATCTGTGTATTTTGTTTGTTTGCTATGCAGCTGAAGGAGTTGGCCACATATATATAACTGAGGCCCTGACCCATATTCCCACATCTTAGAAGAAAGAATAAAGGAAACAGTAAGAAGGAGACCACATGGGCCTATATGAATTAACTACCAGTTAACTGAAACTTTTTTTTTTACCAAACAACATGCTCTCTGCTCTCAAAATACCAGACAAAAATATTTCTGAACCCTATTTTATGGGGCAGATAAATAGTGGTTTGCTGCATTTACATACACACATACAAAATACCTGTATCCAATACTTTAACAATATATGGTACCTTTTATTCTTCTATCTGGTCAAATATAAATATCAGAAGATTTTTCAGGGAAACATACTGTTACCATGATATTCGGTATTTAACAGAGTATTTCAAATAAAGATTATGAGGGGGCTCTCTGGAACTTCCAAGGGGTTACTTGTATAATAAAATTTTACCAACTACCTCACTAGGCAGCTTTGAATAACTATAAGAAAGGCCTGGACATTGAGGACAATAAAACATTCAGTTAGTGATGTCCCAACTGACTTTGCTATCTCCAGTCTCTTTCTACAGAGCAGTACAAATCAAATGCCCAGGCTAACAGCCACAGATCAAGGCAGAAGATTAGAAAATAAATATCCAAAGTGATATAAATCAAACTTTTCCCTCTGAGATGGTCTAGCAGTTGGCTAAGCAACAGTCATGTGCTTGAGGTATCACTTTTAATCTTCCTGATTTTATGAACTCTGCTTTATTCCTTTTTATGTAACAGTTTTATCTTTGAAAGTCTGTCCATCATAAATAACTCTAAAATTATGAAAAGACAATTTTAATATTAGATTTTTTTCTCTCCAGACTAAAGTATTCAAAGTCTTTATTGATTCAATTAATTCTTGGTCTCCACACTGATCAATCATAAGTATATTGAATGCCTATGTGCCCAGCATTGCCCTGGGTGCTGAGAAGAGGAATATGCAATCATAGATTCAGATCTAGAAGGACCCTTAATTATCATCTAGTCCAAAACCCTCATTTTACAGATGGGAACACTGAAGCCAAGAGAGGCCCAGTTTGATTTATATCACTTTGAACTTTTCTTTTTTTAATCTGCTGCCTTGATATGTGACTTGTGAAGTGATTTGCCTAATATGACAGTTCTTAAGTGGCTGAGGTAGGGTTTGAATTCAGATCCTCTGACTCCAAAGTTGGTGTTTGTTGTGCTCTTTCCATTTTACCATGCTGCCTCTCAGGTTATAAATAAAATAGTTGGCAAGGTTCCTGCCCTAAAAGTGATTTAAAATCTTATTTGCCAAAAAATTAGTGGACCTTTATTTACTGACGCCCAACAGTTTCTCTCCTCAACACATTAACACCCTTAATATATAGATTTCACATGATCCAAAAAATGTGCTTTGAATGTTCTATTTATTGTCTTATTACTTAATAAACAGGTAGTCACTGGATACTTACTATATTTGGCAGATGAGAAACAACTGCAAGGTGAAACAAAGTTGCCACGGAGCAATATTTAGGTGAAGAAGCACAGGGAGAGGCAACCCAAGGCATAAATAAATACAAATGAGTGGTCTAGGAGTCACTGTCTGGTAGATCTTCTGTTGATTTGAATTTCTTCTCCCCACACTACAATCCATCTCAGGACCTCTTCTCCCCTCACTCCCTACTGCCTGTGCATTCTTCCAGAGACAAGTAATTGTACTAGTTAGTCTCACTAGTGGCCCTCAGGGCTAAAGTGGCTACTGACCCTGTTCCAATGGGACAAGCAATGGCGAAGGTATGGGAAGACCCAGAGTCTAGTCTCAACCTTTCTACTAATTCAGTATAGGATTTCAAGAAATAAACTTCCTAAGCAATACGGACAATAATACTCATCTCCTTCTGTGTCATAGAAATGTTTTTATGAAGAGAAAATAAGAAAATAACTGACATTTAGATATTTCTTTAAAGTCTTTAAAGCACTTTACATGGGTTCTCTCCTATAAGCCTCACAACCAATCTATGAGGCAGGTATGACAGGTATCATTCTCTTCATTCTACACATGAGGAAATTTGAAGCTCAGAGAAGTGCAAATAACTATGATCTCATGGCTAGAATGTGAGTAAAGCAGGTTGGGAATCCATCTGTATTGAGTCCAACTCTAGCACTCTATCCACTATACTACCACTCCTATTACCTCTCTGTGGTTCTCTAGGTATAGCTTAGTATATTGGCCAGAGGTCTGAACTGGGAATCAAGAAGGCTGGGTTCTAGTCCTTCTACTAATTACCTTTACCTTAGTCATGTCAGATAAATTCATTGAGCCTCAGTTTCCTCATCTCTACAATCAAAGAGTTGGACTATATGATTTCTAAGTTCCCTTCCAATTTCATGATTCATTTGACCACTTGTTGGTCTATATATTTCGACTTTCCCTGAAGCATTAAAATTTACCTCTATAAAGTTTCAAGATCTGGCTCCAGGGATTATCAACTCTACCATTAGGTTCACATGAGTAGATAAAACTAGACTATCTCCATTCAAAGGTATTTTTTCTGCCTATGACTTAGAAAGGCTATTTGAGTGCCAAATCAATATTATTTCTATAATTTTTTTTTTTTTGGCGGGGCTATGGGGGTTAAGTGACTTGCCCAGGGTCATACAGCTAGTAAGTGTCAAGTGTCTGAGGCTGGATTTGAACTCAGGTACTCCTGAATCTAGGGCCAGTGTTCTATCCACTGTACCACCTAGCTGCCCTGTTTCTATAATATTTTAAGGGAGTCAAAAACTGAATTTTCTTTAAAGATATGATATCTTTTGACATTCAATCTCACGATCAATTACTAACCTTCACTTCTCAATAAAATATAGCAGCTCAGGCTCTACCAATTTAGTAAAATTTTATCTTTTCTCTTGCAGCAATGTGCTCAAAACTATAAGAAGAAAAGGGGTAGGCCAAAAACACAGAACACTTGTTGAGATGGGCCTGTCTCGTTTCTGGCCTCTAAGGACCTCATTAGTGGGTCTAGTCCGCCCACTGGTTGCTTCTTCCCCGGAAGGAGAATCAGTACAATGCTCTACTAAGCCAACTCCCATTTAATGATTTGTGGTTTCTGAGGTCCCAGATACAGAAAAGATGCACTAGTGAAGGAAAACGACTTTAGGGCAACTCTTGATCTTTTCTTTTTTTTCTCCTTTGTGTGGGAGTTGGGTGACATTATGAGTAAAAGCAGTTTGGAAAAACAGTCTTATTTAAAACTGGATCAAGTCTAACCACAAGGTCAGCTTCACAGAGAACATTCCACTTTAATTAACTCAGTAACATCTAAGTCCCAGCTTATATGATGGAATATATAGTCGGTTCTAGAAAGTAATGCTTAAAAATACTCCAAACTTCTACATGGAAAAGAAATGACACAAGGGTCATCATATTTCTAGATTGTACACTAACATTCCTTTTCCCCTCCCCAAACTATTCAATCTTTTGTCAGTACTAAAAATCCATTTCTGCTCTCTTACACAGCATTTTGCCCATATTTGCTTGAGAAAACTCTCTACCATTTGTGGTCTAACTAGTTCTGTAGAGCTGATAGATTGTGGACTCAAAGAAAGTTATAGCCTGAAGGAGTGACCATGGAGAGACTGTAGTCCAAATCCCTCATTGCATAGGGAAGATAACCGAGGCTTAAAAAGATGTACTGAAGGTCACACAGGTTTGTAGCAAAGCCAAAATTGTGTAAAGTTGCTACCTAGCTATACTGTCTAAAAATCTAATGAGTGGTTGCCAATAAATTAGAAGCTTTAGCAAGAGTTTAGACTTTTAAGCATTTATTAAGGAGCATAAGAATTTGGTGAAGAGAGAGAGAGGCCTATATGCCTACATCTATCTATCTCAGGGAGCCAGCATTTCTAGCTCCACTCTCCACAAGGCCCTGATGAAAAAAAAAAAGCCTCACCCCTTCTTCATCCCACAAGCATCCTGTATAAACTGGAAACATCAAACATCACTTCCTGACGCCAAAGAACTGACCTTCCAAGCCACATGGCTTGCCCTCAGATGCCTTCTCCTGTTGGTAGAGTAACTCTCCAACAGGGGGCGTGACTCCATTTGTCACAAATGGAACCAAAGACAGATCTTCTGACTGGCAGAACACTAGGTTTTGCACGATCCCTAAAGCTGTTATAAAGCTGCTGAATACCTCTCTCTTTCTTTAGCAATCCACTGATAAGGCAACAATCCTCCAAAGAGGGATTTCCCTATGTAAAATGTTAATCAATAACTAAGTTTTTTAGAGATGGCTCCTGGATTAACTCAATGCTGAAGCTGTTAAAAAAAAAAAAAGAAAATTAGTAGATGCTGTGAAAGGGTAGAAAAACTAATGCCTTGTTGGCAGAGCCTTACATTCTGGAAAGTACTTTGGACTGACCCCAAAATACTACTACTAGGCATATATCTCAAACAACATCAAAGATGGGGGAAAGGGCCTATATGGACAAAAATATTTATAATAGTGCTTTTTGGTCTATCAAAGAACTGAGAATGAGTATAAGTCAAATGGTGAATGACTCAACAAATTATGAAATTAGTGGGTTATTATTATAAAAAGATGAAAAGGACAAATTCAGAGAAACCTCAGAAGATTTATACTAACAGATGCTGAATAAAGTGAGCAGAATCAAAACAAATTTTTTTTTTTTTAGTGAGGCAGTTGGGGTTAAGTGACTTGCCCAGGGTCACACAGCCAGTAAGTGTTAAATGTCTGAGGCCGGATTTGAACTCAGGTACTCCTGACTCCAGGGCCGGTGCTCTATCCACTGTACCATCTAGCTGCCCATTTTTTTTTTTAGAACCAAAACAATTTACACAACTACAACATAGTAAAGGAAAGCAACTTGGAAAAATTTAAGAGTTACGACCAATGCAATAAGTGGTCACAATTCCAAAATACTGCTGAGGGATCATGCTTCCTGCCTCTTAACAGAGAAGTAATGAACCAGAGGGGTAGAATGACACATATTTTCAGACACAGCCATGTACAGGTTTGTTTTGCTTGACTACATGTATTTGTTACAAGGGGGAGCTTTGTGGGAAGAGAAGCAGTGATAGTGATGGCCAAAAGAAGAGAAAAAAAAAAGAAGAAAAGAGAATCAATGAATCATCTTAAAAATATACAGAAGGGAGAAAGAAATTCAGAATGGGACACATACAAAGCAGGGTCACATTGGGATTATGTTAAATTTAATATATGCTTTTAAAAAAGATACATATAATGGAGATTCATAGTTGCATATAAATCCTCATTTTCTATTCTTCTTCATATATAGAAATATTAATATCTGTTATTTATTTGCCTAGTTCATTATAAAGAAGGAAGAAATAGTTTTAAAATCTACCTAGGGGGCAGCTACGTGGCACAGTGGATAAAGCCTTGGCCCTGGATTCAGGAGTACCTGAGTTCAAATCTGACCTCAGACACTTGACACTTACTAGCTGTGTGACCCTGGGCAAGTCACTTAACCCCCTCTACCCTATCTAGAATTTCTTGAAAATTGAAAATAAAAACTTAACTCATTTTTGCATGCCTAATTATTGCTGATGTTTATTCAACATGTGTACCTACTATGTGCAATTTACCTGTCAGGTACTTTGAGAATAATGGAGAAAAACAAGAAGATTTTTATTTTAGTGTTTTCAGGGAATTCACACAGTGAGTGGATGGTTTTAACTTTGTTTCGGGTGCTTTCAAAACATAGTTTTTCAGTAAAACAAGGCAAAGAAAAACAAGACATGATCTGTGCCCCAGGGGAACTTTTCAGCCAGTCAGGCATTTGGGCACTAACAACTGTAACACAAAGTGTACCATGGAAATGCAATCAGAGAAGTACAAAATGCTCTAGGTATTCACAGGAAGGAAAGACCCTTGCTAGCTTGGAGAATGGGGAGATGGGGAGATGGGGAGATGAGGAAAAAATTAATGGAGAAATGAGTAGGAATAAATTGTCAGGAATGTCATTTCAGATGGAATGAACAGAGCAGTATTAAGGAACAATATATAAATGTAGGCATCTACCTCAAATTATTCCCCCACTATTTGAAACATTTCTGGCAGTCCATAGGAAAGTATAAAAGATGTAGCTTATTGTGTAATTGCTTTTTCTAAGAAAAGAAAAGAAAAAAAAAAGAAAAGAACCTTATTAAATTGCTCCATTCATCTAAAGACACTGAGCATCCATTAAATTCTAGTCTCCAAACATTTGGACTCAGATTAATAATCCTACTTTTGATGAGAAAAGCAGATGGGAATGAATTCCAGCTCACATGCAGAATATGTATGTACTAAGGCATAAAACTTGATGAAATTAATACATATGGCAGTGTCTGAACTCTAACATGTTCACTTGGTTTATAGAGCTGGGCTGTTAGAAATTGATTTAGATGCCTGTATAACAGAAAAGAAAAATTGCCCTGAGCATTTCATAGTAAGTCTCACAAAGTCTAACCAAAATCTTTCAATCTTGAGAAACCTGACAGTTCAGAAAATGATAGGTCTCATTGACAATGGCTCTTTAAAAGATATACTACATTTAAAAGAAATAGGACAGGGTAAAGGAGCAGAAGGGAGTAGTACTGTCTACTAAGAAGAGATACTCATATAAGGAAATACAGGAGCCAGAGGAAGGAGGCATGCTAGAGAGGATGAGGGAAATCAAGATGCAGAAGCAGAGGGGATATTTTTGACAGAACTTACTTTAGACCATGTGTGACAGAGGAAGTAGTTGAGGAATGTGAGAAGGAAGGAAGGAAGAAGAAAAACATTTATCACCCACTATGTGCCAGGTACTGTGCTAAGCATTTTACAAATATGATCTTATTTGATCCTTACAACTCTGTGAGGCAGCTATTATTATTATCATCCCCATATAATAGTGGAGGAAACTGAGGCAGAGCTTGTGACTTGCCCAGGGTCACACAGCTAGTAAGTATCTGAGGTCACATTTGAACTCAGGTCTTTCTGACTCTTGACCAGTACTTTATCCACTGTGCAACCTAACTACTTCCTGGAAATGGATCACAGGCCTGGAACAGAGGTATAATGTAGTAAAGATGGGAAACTAATCCAGACATTTGTTGCATCTCTTGTTTGTCTGCTTCTCTGTCTGTCTGTCTCCCTCTGTCTGTGTCTCTCTTCCAAGAATGACAGTAACTAGTAATTTTTTTAACTTAATGGTAATTTCATCTTTCAAAAGGTGAAGAAAACATCTTTTGAAATTCTGTTTGGGATCTTATATTCACCAATAAGTAGAACTGTTTTTGGAGTGGACATAATGGGAAGTTGAGATAAAGGGGAGAAACTGGCTATTCCCTTACTAATTGGGGATGTCATAGGGAGTATTCTTGGTCAGGTATGGGTTTGACTAGATAGAGATGTTCTACAGTTCTGAGATTTTTGTGATTCTTTGACACTAGCTTCTCATTATAGGTCACCTATACCAATCATATACTTAGTGTTATCTTCAAAGATGCGTGAACTTATGCAATTCTAAGCATTTTTTGTTTAAAAAACCCACAACACTAAACAAACAAGCAAAACCCAGTGGCCAAAATACAACTTGGGGTTAATTTCTTTTATCTAAAAGCACTGGATCAAGGGAGAGTCATCGTTCAGGTACCAGACTGATGGTACTGATAGGTTTAAGGAATAGCTCTAAATTTTTCAGTATGGCAATATCAGTTTATAGGACCTGTTTCACCACTAAATATAAAATACCACTTCCTTACCTGGGAGACTTCACTAATCCAGACATCTGTTGCATATGTTGTCTGTTTATCCGTCTGTCAATAACTAATAACTTTTACATGTCTTAATGATAATTCTTTTAAAAGATGAAGGAAGAATCTTTTGAAATTCTATTTTGGATTCTATCTTCATTAATAAGGAGAACTAGTTGGAATCATCTAATTCCTCAAAGTATTATTTTAGTTTCTTTATCGATAAATTTTAAATAATACTATTGGTCTCGTTCTAACTTTCAGGGCTTTTGTGAAGATCAAGTGAGATAATGCATGTGAAAGAAAGTGCATTTCAAATTATAATGTGTTATGAAAATGTATGTAGCAAAATTAACATGAATATTAGTATATTCATGTAGCCTGCTAGAATCAGAAATATTCATCTTTCAGGTAAAGAATTCTAAAACAAAGGCAATATAAGAATTAGGAAGGTATTACATCTAATACAGACCCAAGGTTCCCTGAACCTATGAGAGGTAGAAGGTATCCAAGTGATGACATTACCAAAAGCATATTTAAATGCATCCTTACCCTACCACAGCAACATATTTTCAATCTTAAAAGCATAGCATCATAGAGCTAACAGGGACCTTTGAAAAAGATCTCATTTTATACACGAAGAAACATACTCACAAGAGATAAATAACTTGCCCAAGAAAACAGTCAGTGGCAGAGCAAGGATTCCTAACTCACAAAGAAATATCCTTTCTACTTTCTCCCACTGCCTTGTCCTATTCATCCATGAAAAGGACCCAATAACACTTTTTTTAAAAATGAGGCAATTGGGGTTAAGTGACTTGCCCAGGGTCACACATTGAGGGAGATAAGACAGCAGGATTTTCATCAGACCCCTGTGTTATCTCCCTCAATGAACTTGCCAGCTGTTGTACCCCTGATGAGAAAAAACAGATTTGGGACCTGGCTGTACAAGTTGGGGATGAACACTCGCAGGTTGGAAATTGGGTTGGGGTCCCTGGATTTACAGCTGTCCGGGTCATAGAACCGAGATGGAACTATGATAACAGGGAAGACAGAGCTTGTAGAAATCACATGGTCACCTGCCTAGTAGAGGGAATGAGAAGGGGGGTTAAGAAACAAGTCAATTATGGAAAGGTGAGGGAGATAACACAGGGGTCTGATGAAAATCCTGCTGTCTTCATGAGCCGCTTAGCAGACTCTCTGAAGAAATATACTAACCTAGACCCCCAAAGAGATGTAGGAATTACTGTCCTCAATATTCATTTTATCAGCCAGTCTGCTCCTGACATTAGGAGAGAGCTCCAGAAGTTAGACTGGGGTCCCCAGATTCCATCCTCACAACTCCTTGACATTGCTTTTAAGATTTTTAATAACAGGGACCTTGCAGTAGCCAAAGAGAGAGAAAAGATGGCTCGTGCCCGCTCCATAGACCAAGCTCATATAATAGCAGCAGCCATCACCACATCTGCTACCAGCAGAACTCTGGCTGGCCGAGATTCTGGCAGCTGCATTAAACCGGGACACAGAAGTGGGGGCCGCACGAAGGTGAGGTCAGCTCTCCTACCTCTTTGTCCCCAGGGCAGCACCCGAGAGATCGGCTTAGCAAAAATCCAAGGCTCTGCAGCTTGCTCTCCTGACCAGCATCGTGTCAGGCCTATGGCCAAGCTGGACATAGGAGGCAAGCCTAGGAATGGTTTTGGGGCGACCTCTGTCTTACTCTCTGGTTCAGGTCCTAGCATGCAATCAAGGCACAAAGTGGGGATGGGATAAAAGGGACCCTTAATGTAGACAGATACTGCCTATCACAGAATTAGGCTTGAACTCCCTCCTGTAAAGCAGGCCACACCCTGTCCTGCAAAAAGGTCCCACTTGACTCCTGATCTGATAAAGCCCCTTTTCCCTTTTGCTCTGGTCAGTTTTAATTTTTTGTTTAAGTCTGTTCCATCTAGGCTCAAGGATTCGTGGCAGATACCCATTGTGCCTACGTGTTGCCTCTGGACTCTCTGGGCCCCTCACAACTCCACGCACTCCAGGCCTTTTCCACTTCTCTCCCCTCCCCCTCCCTTGCGCCGTGATTTCTTCGACCCCCGGTCAGCATGAAGCAGTTTCAGAATAATCTTCGTCCCCTTTCCTTATATATAGAGAAGTGGGGAATGTCATGGGGCGCAGAGCACCCCCAGAATTTCTCTGGGGCACACCGAGGAATCTTCTCCTTGAGAAACTAAACCAGAGGACAGATAACGCCTAGAGGAACCAAATCGGACTGAGCTAGCTTGGGATTCCTACCCTTCATTCCGGTCTCCCTTACCCTGGAGAGATAAGTTTGAGTGTGGCTGTGGCCTTTGCGTTCTGAAGAGGGATCTGTAGCCACCCCTCACCCAATTCCTTTAGTCACTACCAGTGGGGGATGGTCCTCCACTCCTCACCCAATTCCCCCAGCTACCACCAGTGGGGGATGGTCCTCTCTCACTAAAGGAACTTTTCACGGGCAGATGGTCCACCCCCATCAGTCCTCTATAAAAGTACCTTCCGGTCTCCTGTTCGAGGAGATTTGGTACCTCTGAGCCATGTGCTTTATGCCAAATCTCCCCATGAAAAGTCCAAGGATTTCTTTCATGGTTTCCCTCCCCCCACCCTTCCCTTCCCTTGCTCCTAAATAAACTATCACCTTGTTCTAACTAAGTTTTGTGTGCAAGAGGGTGTAATTCTTTAAAGAGGAATTCCCAAGAACCCCAACCCGTACCCCATTTCCCACTATATCATAAGGAATATTGTATCTATTAAGAAAGTCCTTTAGAAGAAAATTTTCTAAAAATTATAAGCTATTATCTTAACTTAAACATTGCCAGGAGCAACAGACTATTAGATAAAGATGACTGTATGCAGGTATATTCAGTAACAGTTTTACTAGAAAAGACTGATGGGAATTTATTTTTAAGTAAAGGAAAAAATACCTCTTCAGTGCTATAAAAAAAAAAGAGGCATGGAAGCTTTTTAAGATCTTAGCCACACTAGGGCACAAGTAGCTATTTCTAGCTCCTCTGATTTCTGGTAGAAGAAAAGAAGCAAAAGATCAAGAAAAAAGTGTGGTTTCAAAGGCAAACAAAAGCCTTCTTTCTGTGAGTCTTTAAAGGAATGTCACAAGAGGGGTAAAATCCATGAGCTGTTGAGAACTATGTAAGCCGAGACTGCTTTGGAGACCAAGAGAGCCAGAGGTCTGTTGAAAACCCAGGGAGGGAGACCAACAAATACGTCAGAACAGGAAGAAGCAGCCCAGCTCTCCTCACAACCACTCTAACAAAGATCTAGGAAGAGGCCCAAGGACAAGGACTGATGGGAAAATTAAGGAGAAATCACAGTTACTCCTTCCACTCCAAGACAACAAACTCTGCCCTGAGGCAAGTGAACAGGGCATGAACTGTGGTGGTCAGGCAGCTCTGATTCTCTGACTTCATAGAAGAATCTTGGATTCAATTCTATGGAAGGTAGAGACTATCCACCAGGATGAGTGACCAAAGTACAGGCTTTGAGACCAGGGCTCAGCCTACAGCTTTGCTGCTCTGAACTTGCAAAGCCTTCCAGCTGGGCAACAGAGACTGAGGGCTGTAAATGTCTCCTAGAGCACCACTGAAGGGCAATTCCACTGTAGCACTGCCTAAACTCAAACTGGATTCTAGAGCCCAGAAAATGAAGGACAATGACCATAGATCACGCTGCTTAGTCTCCCTAAGTTTAAAAGTTTGAAGTTCCCCAGACTGAGCTGCCGCTTTGATTGAAGAAGAATATATACAAAGTAGAACACAGCAACAAGACTCCAAATAATACAGACCAAAGTCAAACACTGTCCAAAATTTCTATCAATCAGTATTTAAACACTTCCTATATGCTAGGCACTGTGCTAAGCACTGGGGATAAAAAGAGGCAAAAGACCGGCCCTGCTCTCAAGGAGCTTATATCTAAAGAGATCTAAAGAGATGTATATGTAATATGTGTATGTGTGTGTGTGTGTGTGTGTGTGTGTGTATGTATGTATGTGCATGTATATGCCCATTCTATGACTAAGGGCTAGGCTAGAATTGAGACAAAAGATGGTCCAATTTACCATCACAAAAATATCATTCTGGGAGAGGAAGACCCTCAGAGTTTCTGGCCAGAACAGAAAAGAATCACCATTTTACACTCATTCTAAGCCACCAAAACCTTAACAATGAGCTACAGAGGCTTGAGCTGGGGGCTATTATTGGGTATTCAATGAAAGCCCCAGTGATTTGGGTTTAAAAACTACTCAAGTAGCTTGATTTGAAATACAATGGGCTTTTAAAAATCCCATTTTTTCAGAGCTATATTTCAAGAAATCACAGATGAAAACTACATGGGACAAGAGTAAATTGTCTCAGCTTTTGGAGAGATAAATAAAAATTTAAAATATCTAAAATCTAGCATCTAGCTCCTAAGCCCCAAAATAAGCAACCAAAAATGGTTCTTGTTATTCCTCTTTCATTCTTGAAGAGGACCAATGACATGAGGGTAATGTCTTGACTTGCACATGAGTTGGATTTAAATGAGGCAGAGCTGCTCAAAGTACTCAGTCTCACTCTCTCCTCCAGAATCATAAAATCCAGTTGCAAGACAAAAGGCAAGATGCCCCAGGATGCAGTGGGTGACCTTGTCCTTTCTAAACTCAGGTCTTTCCCAGGTCTCAGTTTGAGACTAAGACAGCTCCCAACCTTGAATGTTTTGGTGAGCTCTTTACCAAGGCATTAGGATTAATCATGACTATTCCTGAGATAAATCCTTCCTTTTCCCTCAGTGACTTTAAAATCAGGGCACTAGAAAGTGTTTCCATAAAAAGTCACCCACGAAAATGAAGATTTGAGACCTTTACCCAAGCAGTTCATAGTGAAGACTATTTTCTATCTACAGTGTGCAGGAAGTACTGTGTAGTATAAATATTTTGGTGATTTAGGGAGAAGAGAGCTGCTATTTAGTATTTTCTTTCCTATGTGAAGGCAACTCTAACTTAGAAATAAACAGCAATTTAATGCTTCTCTACTTCTTTAAACAGTTTAACAATATGTAGGCTTCAAAGGATATGATATAATCAGTACTTAAATATTTAGCCATTGTAGTGCAAGGAATATTTCTGAGTCTATTTAGTAAAGGTACTGTAATCTAGAATGAGAGTTTATTATTCCTCTGGGTCACATGAAATTGGAAAGGAGTTAAGAGCCCTAATGGGAATGGGGAAATGAAATGGGGGAAACTGGTGATGGTGGAGGTCCTTAGGTATTCCTCTTTAAAGAATTACACCCTCTCACACACAAATCCAATTAGAATAAAATAATCTTTTATTTCGGTGCTAGAGGAAGGGGACCAAGAGTGATAGACTCTGAAGGGGAGAAATGGTTTAGAGACATGATTCTCTGAAATGCATTTCTCCTTGAACAGAAGAAAGACAAAAGCTTTTATAGATGAGTTGACCACCTGACAATGGAATGAGAGGTGATGGTCCTTACTGCTAGAGTTATCTTTGTCCCCTGGCCAATCAGGCAGCAAACATGACTAATGAGTTTATCTCCCTTATTTCCCAAGGTGTGTCTGTCCTTAAGTTTAGCTAGCAGTTTAAACTTTAATAGTCTCAAATTCCTTGATATATCCCAACCCCATAACAGGAAAGGAGCCACTTTTGATGAATATATAAAATATTGCATTATAACTTTTGCATATTTAATCCTAGACCAAATGAAACAAGATAGGATAAGGCCAAGGTAGTAGGAGGTTGTGAACCACATAGTGAACTCAGGCTAGTTTGTTTCACCCCTGTATGGGATTTCTTGAGGGAAGTCTAAGTTGATAGTTCAAGCTTAGAGCACTGCCCAATTCCAGCCACACCCTGAGGGGCAAATAATCTGAATAACTAAAATAATGGGGATAATTTTGCACTAGAAATAACAAAACTAATATAGAGTTGATAGCAAAAACAAGTAAGGAGATAGTAAATGCACCAAGCTGCTCTTTAAATTCAGGTCACCTGGCCCAGGTAAACTACATTCTCAGGTCCTGAAAGAATTGGCCAATGTGACTGCTGAGCCAGTGTCAGTGATATTTGTAAGATCATGAAAGACAGAGCAGGTGTAAGAAGGGCAAATGTTTCTATTTTTAAAAAAAATGTTAGAGAACAGAGTCTATAAACTATAGGGTCCCTGAACTTAACTTCAATTCCTGGGAAAATTATAGAAAAGATCACTAGAGATATGGTTGTCAAACATCTAGAAAGGAAAGCAGTGATGACAGAGTCAAAATGGCTTTATCAAGAACAGATCATGGTCAGATCCCTTCAGCTTCCACCACCAGAAGCTCCTGTGCCACCAGCTCTTGTGCCATCTCAGGCTGGCAGCTCTGCACAGCTCCTCCAGCTGGAGGTATTGTAGCTGTTGAACTCCATCCATCTTGAGCATTTCCATGGGGTCTTCCTACTCTGTCTATGCCCTTTAAGAACACTTTCAGTGCAGTGGAGACACAATCAAAGCCTTGTATTTTAAAAAGCTGGAAATAGCTTGTCTTTAAATTCCATCTCTTAGTTTTCCATGTTGTTGTGCTTTAGAGGAACACCAGTTTTAGCAGTGATGAACTTAATTTCATTGAAGAAGGGTTTATTGCTAAGGATATGGGAACCAGAAAGTTTCTTCTTCTGATGATAAAGATGCCTTCTATGTTGCTGACCTTGGTGACATCCTAAAGAAACATGTGAGATGGTACCAAGATCTACCTCCAGTAATCCCTTATTATGCTGTTAAATGACAGCAGGGCTATAGTACAGACACTCTTTAACAGAGCTCATCTGCATTACTGTGTTCAATTCTGGGTACCACTGCTTAAGAAAAAGCATTGATAAACTGGAGAGAGTACAGAGAAGAAAAGAAAGAAGACTCAGGAGGTACATGATAGCGGTCTTGAAGTATGTGATGGGTTGTCACATGGAGGAAGTGCTGGGCTCCCTCTGTTCCCAGAGGTCAGATTGAGAAGCAATAGGCAGAAGTGTCCATTTGGAGCTGCATGTTGGGCAAAATGTCCTCACTCTTAGAGCTGTCCACAAGTAGACCAGACAATAAAGAAAGGCAGTAGATTCTCCTTTCTGGGAGGGGCTAGATGAGCACTTTTTTGATATGTTACAGTGGAGATTCTTTTCATATATGGATAGAACTAGATAGTCACTGAGGTCCTTTCTAACCTTAAATTCTGCAAGTTTGTCAAAATAGAAATAGTGGCAATTTTGTGATAGCAAAGAATCTGAAAACATGGTGCTTTCCATTAACTTGGGAAAAACTGAACAAATTCTAGGATATGAATGCAATAGAACAAATTATAAAATAATAGCAAAATCAGAAATTATGGATATGAAGAATTCTCAGAAATTTGGGAACACTTGTATGAACCAATTTAATGTGAAAAAGGCAGCTAGAGAAACTTATATACATACAATTTTCACAGTAATTAAAAAGAACATATCATCAAAAGACATTCGAGTTTAGAGGAACGTTATACTAGTCTTGATTCCAAAAGACTGCTGATAAAACCTATTTCCCTCTTTTCAGAAGAGTTAACGGCTTTGTTGTTTTGTTGTTCAGTCGTTTCCATTGCATCACACTCCCCATGACCCCACTGGGGCCTTTCTTGGCAAAGATACTGGAGTGGTTTGCCATATTTTTCTCCAGATCATTTTACAGATAAGGAACTGGGGTAAACAGGGTAAGTGAGTTATCCAGGGCCACACAGCAAGTAGCATCTGAGGCTGGATATAAGCTCATGTTATCCTGACTCTAGACTCAGAACTCTATCCACTGAGCCACCCTAACTGTCCAATTAAGGGCTAGTCAGTGTGGAATGCTGTCAGACAACTATTGATAGGACTTTGCTTTTCTGTGTTGTAAAGGAGGGCTCTGTTGCAGGATAGGGGTGGTTATCAGGAAGTGAGAGTGTTTTGCAAAAAGTATCAATTTTTAAAAACAACAACTCTCAATAACAGAGTTTGTCATTGTTCAGCCATTATCCAGTCAATGGGTATCTACATTGCTTTCAATTATTTTCTACTATAAGAAGTGTTGCTACCAACATTTTGCTGCATGTGGGACTTTTATTTCTGTATTTATCCTGCTTGGGTTAAATGCTGAGCAATGGGATTTCTGGGTCAAATGGATATGAACATTTTATTTTCCTTTGCATAGATTCTTTTTTGTTTGTTTTTGTTCTTGGGGTTTTTTTTGGTAGGGTAATGAGGATTGTGACTTGCTCAGGGTCACACAGCTAGTAAGTGTCAAGTGTCTGAAGCTGGATTTGAACTCAGGTCCTCCTGAATCTAGGGCTGGTGCTTTATCCACTGTGCCACCTAGCTGCCCCCTTTGCATAGATTCTTTTAAAATATTCCCTAATTCCATTTGACTTATCATTTTATTAGTCTGCAACCTGATAACTTTTCATGTTAGTTTCTGTGCAAATCGTAGTTCATCTAGCCTGTCTGCCAACATGGTTTTGCCAGACAAAAACCAACTATGTAAATGAATGCTCTTCAGTTTTATGTACCTTCTATAATTGTGTACCAGGTCTCTGAAACTACCCTGCAATCTTGTCCAAAGCAAGAACATTGACTTAAAATGCTTTCTATAGCAGTAAATATACTACCATGAAACCACTGAAGGCCCAATAAATGTAGCTGACAAACTAACTTACCAAGTTTTCCAAGAATGAAAAGTGGAAAATAACTAGGAAAAAATGATGCAGTTATCCTAAAACCAAGATTTCCCCTAAAAAATTTCATGTCCCATCTCCCAATTCTCTAAAAGAAGACTGGCATTCTGAGGTTTGTAGTTCAAAGGAACAAGCATATTACCTCTTAGCTTTGAGCTCCTGCTCTCTTACACATTGTGTCTCTTTAAGAACAACTGGGAGAGGGGCAGCTAGGTGGTGCAGTGGATAAAGCACTGGCCCTGGAGTCAGGAGGACCTGAGTTCAAATCTGGCCTCAGACACTTAACACTTATTAGCTGTGTGACCCTGGGCAAGTCACTTAACCCCAATTGCCTCACTTAAAAAAAAAAAAAAAGAACAACTGGGAGAGACTTAAGTCCACCTTTTAGAACAAAGATCTCAACAGACCCAAACTACTCGCAAAGTCAAGAAGAAATCTTTGTTCATTTAAATTACAAATCCCAGGATGTTTATCAGTTTTCAAACTTCTATTACAAAAGGCTAGGGATAGATAATTTCCTCTATAAATGCAAGTCAGCACCTTCTCAAATTTAAGAGCATTACCTAAAGCACTAAGAGGTGAAACTTACCTAGCCAGTTTGTGTCAGAGAACTTGAACTCAGGTCTTCCTGGCCCCAAGGCCAATTCTCTCTCCACTGTGCCATGCTGCCTGTCATCACTTAAAGAAACTTCCTAAAATGATAAGATCTTGAATGCCTCTCTTTGCCTTTAAGCCCCTTTCTAAAGGAAAAAAGGAAAGAATATGCTAAACTGGCTTTGGAGTCATAATATGTTTGATGCAAGGCTCTTAGTCTATCAGTACTAAAACAGATCAGATAAATTATAAAAGGCTCCTCAGATACCTATTATATATTAATATATATTAATGACAGGTGGAGAAGATTACAAAATATGAAATATTATAACTAAGACATGGGAAAAGATTCTAGAAGTTAAAATAAATGCAGAAAAATTTGAATCAACTAAGTAATTTAAGATTAAAGATCTAAGAACAAAGGACAATTTTATAAATTTGAAAATACAGGCAGGTTAGAGTGGGGACAAGTGGGGCAACTTATGAATTAGTACTGCCCTATGTTTAAAACAATCACCTCTAAACCTGTTTCCTGGTAAGGGCTAGACTGGAAGCAATAATCCTTTTGAAATAAATTACATCTGTAAAATGCTTTCTCTTTGTAGCAACAGGTATTTCCTATGAACCAAAAGAATGATGTTTGGAATAAAAATAAATAACGCTTTAAGGATATATCAAAGGCACTTCCAGTCATTTTTTTCCTATCAGTGGTAAAATTCCCTTTGTAAAATGTGACAATTTAGTAAAACCCATTCTAGATTGTATCCATTTCCTGCTTAGCTTAAAAAATGGAAGTCTGACTTTAATGGACAAACTTCCTGAGAGGTTAGGGGTCAGAAAAATCCATCAGCTGGTGGCTAACCTGACGAGTTTGGAAGAAAGTCCATTACCAGGCCCATGCTTTCTTCCACAACTTGTGCTCCCCGAGCAAAGTCTTTGAGAAATGAAGATTTACCTCTACAGGAGGAAAGGAAGCAGGATGCTACAGAGAGCTCAGGATTTGGAGTCAGAATACCTGGACTCAGATCCCAGAGCTTCCCTTATACTTCTGGGACTTCGAAAACACACTTAACTTCTCTCATTACCAGTTTCCTCATATAAAAAAAGCTGGACTAAGTGATTTTTCTGGTCATCTTCTAAGCCTCAGTAAATATTGGAATAAAAATATAGTGGAGGCAAGAAAAAAATCCAAAACATTTTTTCTAGGAATCATATCTGTTTCAATGGTGGCCTATATAGGCCATCCCTTCTTTGTCATATAGCAATTTTGTTTTAGGAAGAAAGCATAGAACAGCTGGAGGGGCAGTTACGTGGTACAGTGGATAGATTGTTGGACATGGAGTCATGAAGACTCATCTTCATGAGTTCAAATCCAGCCTCAGACACTTACTAGCTATGTGATCCTGGACAAGTCACTTAATCCTATTTGCCTTAGTTTCTACCTCTGTAAAATGAACTAGAGAAGGAAATGGCAAAGCACTTCAGTACCTTTGTCAAGAAAACCCCAAATGGGGGCAGCTAGATGGCGCAGTGGATAGAGCACCGGCCCTGGAGTCAGGAGTACCTGAGTTCAAATCCGGCCTCAGACACTTAACACTTACTAGCTGTGTGACCCTGGGCAAGTCACTTAACCCCAATTGCCTCACTAAAAAAAAAAAAAAAGAAAAGAAAACCCCAAATGGAGTCACAAAAAGTGAGACATGATTAACAAATAACAGAACAACAACAACATAGCACACCTCTCTTCTTGTTATTTTTTAAATCCTGACATATATTCAGTGACAAATAACCATAATGCTTAAGTGGAGTACATTCAAAACATATTTTGATCACCTGTTATATGCAAAGACCTCTCCTATAACCCAATGCTTGTCCCCTGAGCTCTTAAAACTGACCTGCAGGGGAGACAGAAGATAGGTAAACAATAATACTACATATAATGAGTAATGTGTATATATACATATAAAAAATATATGTGTGTATATATTTATACATATACATTTATATATATTTATTATATATTATAGTACTACCAGAATTCTAAGTATATGTTCATTCATATGTCTGTGTGTGTATATATATATGTATATACACACACACATATATACACATGTGTGTGTGTATATATATATATACATACACACATACACACACACATCTAATCTCTATCTATATCTACCAGAATTCTAAGCAAGGTAAAGGTAATATTTCAGCTAGGGTATTGACTGAGGATACCTGGAAGAAGTGTGCCTTGGAGTTCAAACTTTGTGTACTTAATAATTTTACTCAGGTCCCCAAAAATAAAGTGTTAGCCTTTCCTATTCCTATTAATGTATACAGAATGCTCTTAAATTTTAAAAGAGGCATGGCATAGCTCTATTAAGGAAAGGTGCTACTTAAATTCAAAGGAATTATTTTCCAAAGGGGACATTAGAGTCTTTTAAAAAAATCTAACTATAGAACTCAGAGAAGCAGTTTAGTTATTTCTTCCTAAGGTTCGAAAAAACAAAACAAAACTCCTTTCCCTATTTGTTGACTCAAGTGTTCTCGACATTAAAAAACCCCAGATAGATTTCAGAAGGCATCATACTGTTATTGAGGGTCAGCATTTTTATTTAAAGGTTGTATCTCGGCCCTGAGGCATCCTCAGGGCACTTGATTGATTGGTCCAATGGTACTTCAAATTCTAGGTAAAGACTTGCCTTTGAAATTTGTCCCTACAACTTTGTTTAAACAAATAATTTTCTAAGGCAAATTATTGATGTTTAGAGAGGAAAAACCACCATGTACCCACATGTTGTGTATCCTGGTTTGTTTTTTTAAAGTCTGCTTCTTACCTGAATCTGGTGAAAATGAAGCAAGAATGTCCACAGAACTAGAAGTCTCGCTACTGGCCTCATGCCTGGGCTTCTGCTGTAGCTGCTGTGCTATGTCATAGGTTGGGGATAGGTCCAGCAAGTTGCTGCTCTCTTGTGAGCAATGACCTGATGTGGCTTTCTGGCCTTCCATAGCCCTCCCTGTCATGAACAAAACAAAACTGATCAAAATCATGGCGGGGGAAAAAAAAAGGCTCCTCACGTTCCAGTCTAAAGCAGTTTCTTTTTTTCCACATTAAATTATGAAAGTATTGGCACAGCATTTGTTTGAAAACACATCATTTCACCAGATAGAAACTATTAATAATTAAACTTGGAAGAAAGGCAAGCAATTAGAAATTGGCCTTAGCTACAGTCCCAGGTAGAACAGGACGCTGCAGAAAACTATAGAGGAAAACTTTGCCCAAGATCCCATTTTTCACTGCCTTCAGAAGTTTCTCTTAAAGTCCCACATCTTAACTAAAAAGTTTTGCTGAATAATGCTACTGTTTATAAAACATCCCCTCCCCATCCAAACCCACCCTTCTTCCAAAGTTCATTCTTTTTATTGAGGGTACTACAATCCTTCCACTCATCCAACCTGCATCCTCTGACTCTTCTCTCTCCATATCGTTTCCAAGACTTATTCCTTCCATTTTCACAAAATATCTTCCATCCATCCTTTTTCCTCCACTCACATGACTTTTACCCTAGTTCAGGTCCTCATTATAGCTAATCTAGAGCAGTGGTTTCCAAAGTGGGGGAAGATGATCAACCCATCCAAAGATGGAAAGACAGGCTGTATCCCATTCCATCCAAGATGGCCAATTGTGGGGCTTGTCTCCAACAAAACTACACCTACCCTTATGCACTAACATTCCTCTCACTGTGCCCTCTCCCTCCTCTCTTTGAGCCATGTGTCAGCATCTCAAAACAGTTACACTCTAACTACTATCCTGGCAACTGCACAGATGCTTTCGGGAAAATTCTGGTGCTACCCACCATCCCCTTGCTGCTAGAGCAGGTGTCCTTGGAGAGCAGTGATTGGTAAGAATTCTAGCTCTCCCCTTTTTATGAAGGTGGGACAGAATGAGTAACATAGGATGAGCAGTGATCATTAGGTTGTGTTTCATATCGATGATTTTATTACATTATCTTTCCTTCCTCTTCCACACATCCTTGTTTCAGTCAGGGGCACCATCATCCTTCCAGTCACCCCCTTTTACCTTTCTAGTCCTCTTACACCTTATTCCCCACAACATGCTCATCGATCCAGTGATGCTGGCTCTTTGTTATTCAATGAATAAAACACTGTCCTTGGACTCCAGGCACTTTCTCTGGTTATCCCCCATGCCTGGACTGCTCTCCCTCCTCAGATCTG
The DNA here is from genome assembly GCF_019393635.1 of Dromiciops gliroides. Classification (NCBI taxonomy): domain Eukaryota; kingdom Metazoa; phylum Chordata; class Mammalia; order Microbiotheria; family Microbiotheriidae; genus Dromiciops; species Dromiciops gliroides. The sequence continues at coordinate 576,529,675 of NC_057862.1, forward strand.
CCTCCTGCCTTCCCTAGCCTCCTTTGTTGTTGTTTGTTCTTCCTTTTTAAGAGGACCAAGAGGACCATCGGGAGGTGATGTCACGACTTGCAGTGAATTGGATTTAAGTGAGGGAGAGCTGTGCAAAAGTCACCAGCCTCACTTCTCTGAGTCATCTATGTGTATGTATGTATGTGTTATGTATCACGTATGCATGTATGTATGTATGAGGACCACTGGAGATGGCCCAAGAAGTTCCAACTAAAATCCCATCATTTACTGGAAGCCTTTCCCAACCCTTCTTAATTCTAGGCTTCCTTCTTTTAATTATTTCCTATTTACTGTATATAGCCTATTTGCACATACTAGCTTGTTGTCTCTCCCCCATTAGACTACAACCTCCTTGAGGACAGGGGCTGCCTTTTGCCTCCTTTTATATCCCCACTGCTTAGCACAGTGCCTGTCACAGAGTAGGTGCTTAATAAATGTTTATTAACTGAATGACCAACAGTCAGCCTAAATGTAATTATCCTCACTTTCCCACACATCACATAGCCAATCAATTACCAGACCCTGCCATTTCTCACAGCTCCATTCCTTATCACCACTTGTGTAGATTAATGCAATAGCCTCCTAATTTGCCTTCCTGCTTGAAGGCTCTAGTCCCTCCAATCCATTCTTCGCAGCTGCCAAAGTGATTTTCCTAAACCACAGTTAATAATAATTATTATTATTTTAATAGCTAACATTTATATAACATCTATTCGTTGTGTATATTAAGCCTCGACTTTTCCATTTCCTAGCTTTCACTGGTCTTGTTTAATCAATTAAAATGAGCTTCCTCTCCCCCTCTCACATTCCTATTTATCCTTCAAAAACTAGTTCAAATCCTACCTCCTCCATGATTCTTTCCCAATTATTCCCCTTCCACCTCTCCCTCCTACCCTTTCTCTTTGCAGAATTACTACAGTTCTGACAAAGGAAGAACTTAAATTAAGAAAGGAATTTATGATGTACTAAGGAAGACAATTTACAGGAAAGGGTTATATTTCTGAATAAAGGGTTGACAGCCAACCTTTTATGGAAATGACCAAAGGTTTATCAATCTAGAGCTGGAATGGACACTAGAGAACAACTCCTTCATTTATAGATAAAGAAACGGAGGCCCAAAGAGGTCAACTGATTTGGTTCAAGTCAACTAGATACTAAATTTAGAGCTATGAGGGACCTTAAGGGTCATCCATTCCAACACATTCATTATATAGATAGATGAAAACTGCAACCTAGAAAGCCCATGGTTAGGAAGTGATAGAGTTGGGAATGGAATCCAAGTCCTCTAACTCCCAATCCAGACATTCTAATATATCACACTGACCACAAGCCAGACATGTCATTATTTCATCAATTATCAATCACACTGTTCCTATGTTGTTCAATTTAAATTGTCTAAAAAGTGTATATAGACCAGACAAGTAGGGCATGGCCTCCCCATGTGAGCAGCAATTAGCTGTACCTCACATTGGGTCCTAGAGGGCAGGAAATTCATTTTATAGAAATTTTCCTCTATTTCTCACAGAGGCTGACATAGTGCCTGGTAATACTGAAGTATTTCCTTATCCACGGCACTCATGTTGATGCTTATTTTTATACTGCATTGTATTGTTACTTAAAGCCTTTCTCCTTACTGACTGGATTGCCAACTCATCCTAGGCAGCATCTGTGACTTATAGCTCTTTTGTATCCCTCCCAACACTGGGCACAGTACTTTATACACGCCAGTCAAACATGAATTTATTAAGGATTGATGGTAGGCTCAGCATTGGACTTGATATTCAAAGACTGGAGGAAAATAACTATCTCAGAGGCAGCTGGTTCAGTGGAAAAAGCACTGCAGTGGAATCAGTCAGTCAATAAGTATTTATTAAGGGCCTACTATGGGTACCTAGGTGGCCCAGTATATAGAGCATTGGGCCTAGAGTCCAGGGAGACCTGAGTTCAAATCTGGCCTTAGACATCACTCACTAGCTGTGTAACCCTGAGCAAGTCACTTAACCTCTGTTCTCCCTAATCTACTGGAGAAGGAAATGGCAAACCACCATGATTTTTACCAAGAAAACCAATAAGAGGCCACAAAGTGTTAGACACAAATAAAACTAACATGGGCCAAGCATTATGCTAAAAGTTTGGGATGGCAGGTAAGGAGTGAGGTGGATACAACACTGGACCTGGAATCAGGAATTGAATTCAAATCTAGCTTCAGACACTTAATAGCTGTATGAGCCTGTGCAAGTCACTTACCCTCTTATCTGTCTTAGTTATCTGTAAGATGGGGATACTAACAGCACCTAGTTGTGAGGATAAAATGAGATGTTTGTAAAGCACATTGCAAATCTTAAAGTGCTATATAAATGCCGTTCTTATTCTTACAAAAGCAAAAACAAAACAACAACAACAACAACAACAACAACAAAAAAACCCTGCCTGGGTGGAGCTTATAGTCTAATGTTACATGTAAGTAACTAGGTGTGTATAATATATGCAGAGCAGATGAAAGGCAATCTCAGCAGCTGGAGGGACCTGGAAAGGCCTCTTGCAGAAAGTACAAGTTGAGCCAGGGACACTGAGGCAGAAGTGAGGAGGGAGAACATTTCAGGCACAGGGGACAGCCAGTACAAAAGCAGAGGCAGAAAATAGTGTTGTGGTTGGGAAGAGTAGAATAAGGGATAAGAAGACTGGAAAGGTAGGAAGGCGCTGGCTTGTGGGAAGCTTTAAGTGACAAATAAAGGACTTTATATTTGATCCTAGAGCTTCTAGGGAACCACTGGAGTTTGCTAAGTAGGAATGTGACCTGGACAGAGTTATACTGCAGGAAGGCCAACTCCCACCTCTCACAGGACATTGGGGAAGACATTTAACCTCCCTGGGCCTCAGTTTTCTCAAAGGTAAAAAGAGGGTGGGATTGGGTGGCCTCTGAAATCTCTTTCGGACTCTTGACCTAGGATCATATGGTCAGTGCTCTGGAACATCCCTGAAAGGGCCTATCTGTCTACCACAATGCTATATAACCTATGTCCTCAGCCTCTCAACCCCTCTGGCATGTGTGTTTGCAATAAGCAAGTTCACTCTGGAACTATAAGGAACAGGGTTACCAATGACCATTTTAGCATGAAATGGAAACCATTAATAATGCCTCTGGCCACGCAAATTAGCGCAACCTCAAATAACTTTCCCAGTATTCTTCACCAGCTTTCTGAAAGTCTAACTAACTCAGGGATTTAATCAGTGGAAAAGAGCTGGCATTTCTGCTAGTAGGGAAGCTCCCCTGGGAATGCAAATCTAGGCCTTGCAGACTATAGCATGGTTCCAATATGCCATTAAAGATAAGAAGATCAGTGATTTGAAAGGAAATCAGGGATTACAAAGCATTTGCTTTGGATTTAAAGTGAACGCTTTAATTCTGAAGCAAACTATGTAGGTTCCTAACAAAGAACAAAAGGTTTACTGTATTTGATACAATATACTCCATCTTGTCAAAGAATCTTTCTGTACTACTTGAAATGTGCAGGTTATCTTCCTACATGTCTGGAAATAAATCGAATCTGAAAGCTGCAATGTTCTATGCAACCACTAAAGAATTCTTGCTAAAAATATTGGCTCATTCCATATAATCATTTGAATTCTAAAGCTAGAAGGGGCTTACAGCTCCTTGAACTTCTCTTTATTTTATAGATAAGACTGAGTCACTTAAGTAAACAGTGAGGTCTAGTGCAAAACACACTGGCCTGGAGGGCTTCAGTTTCATTAGACTAAATGACCAGTTCTGACATTCTATAACTAACTGGCTTGCAAGGATCCTAGAACCATAGCTGGAGAACTGGAAGGCACCTAGGGGGCCATTTAACCCACTCATTTTACTAAGCAGATTAAAAAAACTGAGGAAGGTTAAGTAATTTGCCCAGAGTCATATGGAAAGTTAGAATCAAAGGGGGGGGGGTGGCAACTAGGTGGCACAGTGGATAGAGTAATGGCCCTGGAGTCAGGAGGACCTGAGTTCAAATCCGGCCTCAGACACTTAACACTTACTAGTTGTGTGACCTTGGGCAAGTCACTTAACCCCAATTACCTCACACACAAAAAAACCAAAGGTGGCATTTGAACTCAGGATCTTTTACTCCAGAGTCAAAGCTGTTTCTACTGTTATGCAGTTTATTTCCTTTTATAGCTTCCTACTCACTGCTTTAGTGTAAATTATTGCTGTTGTTCTCGCATTTTTCAGTTGTGCCTGACTCTTCGCAACCCCATTTGGGGTTTTCTTGGTAAAGATACTGCAATGGTTTGTCATTTCCTTCTCCAGCTCATTTTACAGATGAGGAAACTGAAGCAAGTAGGGTTAAGTGACTTGCCCAGGGTCACTTAGCTAATATGTGTCTGAGGTCAGATTTGAACTCATGAAGAGGAGTTTTCCTGAATCCAGGCCCAGCACTCTATCCACTGCACCACCTAACTGCCCCTGTTATAGTCTAAATTACTATCTTAATAAATTTAGCTTAGAAGAGTAGACATGTCAACCTGAGAAACCCATGCTATTAGACGATAACAATACTGATGACAATGATGATAATAATTGCTGATTTTATATGTGATTTAAGTCTTGCAAAACACTAAGAACATTTGGGTCTCACAATAGCTCTCTAAGGCAGAGGTTCTCAAACATTCTGGTCTTAGGACTCCTTGACGCTCTTGACCATTACTGAGGACAAAAAAGAGTTTTTGCTTATACGGGTTTTATCTATTGTTATTTGCCATATTAGATATTAAAAATAACAAACTTTAAAAATAATAAACCTATTCCATGTTAACATGTTTTTATGAAATATCTATTTTCCAAAAAATGTTAGTGAGAAGTGGCATTTGTTTTTTGGGTTTTTTTTGGGGGGGGGGTGTTTTGCAAATCTCTTTAATGTTTGTCTTAATAGAAGATAGCTGGATTTTCATACCTGCTTCTGTATTCATATATGCTCTGATATGTTGTTTTGGTTGAAGTATTTGAAGAAAATCCAAACTCATAAAGATAAGTGGCTGGAAAAAAGATTATTTTACTAGGCAAAAAATATCTTAGCATTTTTATGAAAACAGCTTTGACTTTGGAGACCTCCCCGAAAAGATCTCAGGGAAACTTATGCAGTGGTATGCTGATAAATGTTTAACAACCAGTTCTCTCTGGGGGCAAAATTTTATACATGACACACTTTCAAGTTTAATCTGCATCAGCGTTTTCTCCACCGCTTTCTGAAATTTAGACAATCAACTAAACAATAAACCAAGCACTAAATTGCAACATTTGTCAATGTACATGTTTATACTGAAACTGTGATGTTAGCGCAGGCTCCAGAATATTCTTGCCCCTCAGGAATCTCTGGACAACACTTGGAGAACTACTGCTTTAGGACAAATACTACAGTTATTATTTTCTACATTTTAAAGTAGAAAAAACCCCCAAATCCTATGTCTGAGAGAGGCTATGTGACTTGCCCAGGGTCACACAGCTCCTAAGTGTTTGAGGTAGAATTCAAATCCAGGTCTTTCTGACTGAAAGTCCAGTACCGTAGCCCTAGGTCAGGATCTATTGCCACATATGTTCTACATGTGGATGAATCACGTTTTAGCTGATTCACTCTGAAGTGACCTGAAAGTTCAAGGTTCTCAAAGAAACAAAAACATCCTAGTTGTTTTTTTAAAAATTTCTGCCACATTAGCCAGTCAAGCCTCAAATTTCAGAAAGCTCCTAAGTTGTGGGTGCCCATGGCTGTCTCTTGATTTACTGCTATGTCTCCCTAGTCTGAAAAACAGGTCGATGAAACATAATCTGTGTTTAGCAGCTGCAATGGTGCTAAAATTCTGTGACCTTTGACTGCAAAGTAGAGTTTGAAGTCAACAGCCAAATACCCAACCTAGTGTTTTATCAGAACTGTGATAAGATGAGATTTCTTTTCCCAGAAAGAATAGCACAACACCAGGATAAAAAAATATATAATATCATCATATGTTAAATACCAAACATGTTCCAGGACTGGGCACTGTACCAAGGAAAGACTTGCTGATAAGCAGAACTCCTTTTAAAAATAAGAACCATTTGTATTTGCAAAATAACTTTACTGCTAAATGAAAACTCATCCTACAGCATTCTTACTGGAAAAAACATAAAGAACAAGGAGAGTTTGAGAGGCCCTTGTAATAGTCTGGGAATAACTGAATTTGCAATCAGTTTGGGGGATGGTTACCTTAAACTGGCTTTGACCCTGTATGACCTACCTCTACACCTTTGGAAGGGAAATACCATTTCTTTTTCAAGAAGTGTTCCCTTTCCTTTCTTAATAGTGTATGCCTTATGATGTCATACTGGTTGAGTATGATAGTTTATTTTGCTAAACTGCTTTTCTTTTTCTTTTTTCTTTTTTTTTTTTTTAGTGAGGCAATTGGGGTTAAATGACTTGCCCAGGGTCACACAGCTAGTAAGTGTTAAGTGTCTGAGGCCGAATTTGAACTCAGGTACTCCTGACTCCAGGGCCGGTGCTCTATCCACTGCGCCATCTAGCTGCCCCCTAAACTGCTTTTCAAAAAATTCTTCCTATCCTCCCTAATAAGGAAAACAGGGAAGGTTATATATAGTAGGAAATTATGGTGATATAAAAATGAAAGATATCAATAAAGTTTTTTAAATTATATGCATCTATAATGCTTTATATGGATATTTCTTCCTTATGCTATAGAATAAGGTACATGCTGTAACTATATATACTCAGCCCCTAACCATACCAAATCTGGTATATCAAGAGAAGGGAAACCCATTTTTTCTTTTTTCTTTTCATCAGTTAAGCTGATATCAGCTTCATTTAGCTCCCCCCCTTTTCCTTAAAGAAACCAATATAAAATGTTCAACTCCTATTTTAAAATTAAGAATATAAAACATGATGTAGTAAGTGCAATGTGCTTCAAAATGTTCTTCACTGGGAGGTAGATTAGGGGATCCCAGTGCTGGTCCAGAAGTAAAGAAAACCAGTTCAAATCTTATTTCTGACAATTTCTGGCTAATTCACAGCAAGTCACTTACCCCTCTTGGGCCTCAGTTTCCTTTAAGGTGAAGAGGCTGGACTAGAGCAGGGCTTCTTAAACTTTTTCCACTCTCAATTCCTTTTCACTTGGGTATGTAATTATATAAAATAGGTATATATAACCTTTTACTATTGCCAAATTTTTTGCAACCACACATTGAGTATATTGGGGTTTCAACCCACAGTTTAAGAAGCTTTGGATCAGAGAGCCTCTGAGATCGCTTCCATTTATGAAACTGAAGTTATAATCAGTTGAGGATGAAGGCTTCGTTGGAATAAATAGCATTTAATTCCCTAGTTTTCTTCAAAGCACAGCTCAGATGCCACCTCCTCCAGGAAGCCTGTCCTGATTTCTACCCCAGCTGTTAATGTTCTTCTTCCTACCCCTATATAGAGAGTGTGTGTGTGTGTGTGTGTGTGTGTGTGTGTGTGTGTATGTGTATGTGTACAGGTTTCATCCCCTCCAGGAGGAGTACTGCCATTGTTTTCTGTCTTTGGATCCCTAAATGCACATAAGTATGTGCTAAATAAACTGTTATTGCATTTAATCCTATTGATTGTAATGCTTGATTTGTCTGTTGTTTGTCCTTCCTTCCTAAAGAGGACCTCCGCAGAAGTCATGGCTTGCAATGAATTGGATTTAAGTGAGGAAGGCTGTACAAAGGTAATACTGTGGGAATGAGGGGCACAAGAGCTGGGTTCTCACGGAATATCAGTCACCTTGGGTTCCTACAGTCACGATTTAAAGCTGAAAAAGACTTCGGGGGTCCTCCAAAACCAGCCCCTCATTTAACAGACGAGGAAACAGACCCAGAGCTTGGCTGACTTGTCCCAGATCGCTTAGGAATGTCCAATTTGTGATCTGAACCCGGGATCATCCATCCAGACACTGTTAACTCTGAGTCAGTAACAGTCAATTCCCCAAACGCCAGCACAGAAAGCTGTAGCCCTGCAGAAAAGCTACTGTTGCATGGGCTGAGAGCGAGGAGGGAGGGATGCTGGGGAGAGAGAGAGACAGTTTCATAGCGTTAGTACCAAGCACGGACGTCATTCCCTTGCTGCCAACTAGACACCGGGCCAGACTCCCCCTTCCGTCACCCAAGGCCAAGGCCTCCTGCAGTTAACAGAAGCCAGAGACTTAGCGATAATATACCGGAACCATACTCACCAGCCTAAGGCGGCCGTCAGCACATTGCAGAACAGGAAATACAGCCACCATCTTTGTTAAGGGAAAACAGACTCCAACAGGAAGTGATAGCACCATCTTGGGTGCTGGCGATCAGCATTAGAAGGGAAAGGCTGCGGCGGCCATTTTGGTTAAGGGCAATTGCTGCTGGAAGGGAGCTTTGCTAGTCCAAGCCTGGTTGTGGAGAGCAAGGCACCAGTCGTGTACCTGGTTCCCCTGAAGCTGCAGTTTAAAAACAGGTCAGGGCAGTTCTGAGATGAATTAAATGAAAATGAAAAAAATGGAAAATTTCAGAAGAGATAACGAGGAATTAACAGTGTAATGTTAGGTTTCTAGATCACATTATCGCTTTCAGAGCATTTTCATGTAGATGATCTCACTTTTTTCAGGTTAGCTCTCTGGGGTAAAACACATTCAGGAGCCAGGAGACACAAAGTATTGCACCGAGTAGATATTGAATGCCAACATGGCACTGGACACTAACCTTTCTCCACAGTCCAAAGGAGATGATAATAAACATGTTTTGTATCTCCTAGATATTACTGCTCCTAGAAAGAATACTGTATCGAGTTATCAGGTATTTATAGCTTAGTTTAGAATAGTTTTTTTTAAAATCAGTTACCAAATGCTAGCTGAGGGCAGACTTTGATAAGAAAGTGGGCGGAGAGATTATAAAGTTATTAATAACATAGGTTTGTGTAGAGAACAGATCACATGGTATGTACTCTAAAATTAATATTTAAGAGCAGCTTTGAAGGAGAAAAGTCACAAAAGAGTAACATGCAGCTCGGGACAGGTCTGTGCAAGGGGATCCCACTTACTTTGCCTTGGGGGGAACCAGAAGGAGAGAGTTCTATTATTTTCTGATTCGGTTTATAGTATGCAAAGGAGTAGGATTTCATTCCCGCGAGTTCCCTTCATTAATTTGGGTTGCAATTTCTGTGCAACTTATAGTTGTGGGCAGATGCCTAAAGCACTGAGAGGTTAAATGACTTGCCCACGATCAATCACAGAGTAAGGATGCCAAAGGCAGGGAATTGAACCCCAGTCTTCCTGGCTTCCTTGGTAGATAAACACTGTACCCGTGTTTCTCAAAGTGTAGTCTGAGACCCTTTCACAACGTCTCTGAGGTCAAAACTATTTTCATAATGATTGGAAGGCTTTATTTCCTATTAAAATACTCCTTTTTCTAGCTGCCTATTTGTATGAGGATGGATTTTCTTCATGTACTTCAAAAAGTGTGGAGAAATTATAATGGTATTAATAACATGGGTACATGTAGAGGGCAGAGCTCGTTGTGTATATACATATCACCACAGACTGAATACAGAAAATATGAGAATCCAGCTATCCTCTATTTCACCAGACATTAAAGAGATTTGCAAAAATTTGTAAAATTGTTACTCGTCACAATTTTTTTATTTTAGAAAACAGTTATGTTTCGTTTAAAATATTATTTATGTCAACATGTAATAGGTTTGTTATTGTTAGTTTTAAAATGGATTAAAATATTTTTAAATGGATTCATTTTAATTTTCATCCTGGTAAATACTGATAGATATAACCCACGTGAAGAAAAACTCTTTGAGGTCCTCAATAATTTTTAATACTATAAAGTTGTCCTGAGACCAATAAATTGGAAAACTATTATATTACACTATGTTGTCTCTCATTTAAAATATATGCAAAATAAATGAAAGGTAATTTGTTTTTTTTAATTAAAAAAATTTTGTTAGGAAGTTGCATACAGAATTTATTTATTTTTAAGTATAATAAACGTTTTTATTTATAGTTTTGGCTTCCAATTTTTATCCCTCTTTTCCTCTCCCCTCCCCCTTTCCTGAGGGGGCAAACAATCAGATATGGGTTATACATATATGATTATGCAAAACATTACCATATTTGTCACTTTGTACAAGAATACTTGATTAAAAGAAAAAAATGAAAGAAAGTGAAAAATAGCGTGCTTCAGCTTGTGTTCCATAAATAGTAGTTCTTTCTTTGGAGGTGGATAGTATGCTTTGTCATCAGTCCTTTGGGATTGTCTTGGATCATTGTATTTTTGAGAAAAGTCAAGTCATTCACAGTTCTTCATCTGTGCTGTCTCTGTGCACAATGTTCTCTCTTGGTTCTGTTCACTATACATGAGTTCATACATGTCTTTCCAGGCCTTTCTGAAGTCATCCTGCTTGTCATTTCTTATAGCACAGTAATATTCCATCACCATCATATACCACAGTTTGTTTAGCCATTCCCCAATTGATGGGCATTCCTTTGATTTCCAATTCTTAGCGACCACAAAAAGAGTTGTTATAAATAATATTTTTGTACAAATAGTTCTTTTTCGGGCAGCTAGGTGGCACAGTGGATAAAACACTAGCTCTGGATTCAGGAGGACCTGAATTCAAATTCTGCCTCAGACACTTGACAGTTACTAGCTGTGTGACCCTGGGCAAGTCACTTAACCCTCATTGTCCCGCAAAAAAAACCCAAAAATCCAAAAAACAACAACCTCCCCCCCCCAAAAAAAACCCCCAAATAGGTCTTTTTCTTTTTTGGGATGTCTTTGGGATATAAACCTAGCAGTGGTATTGTTGGATAAAAGGGTATGCACATTTCTTTTTTTTTTTTTTAAGTGAGGTAATTGGGGTTAAGTGACTTGCCCAGGGTCACACAGCTAATCAGTGTTAAGTGTCTGAGGCCAGATTTGAACTCAGGTAGTCCTGAATCCAGGGCTGGTGCTCTATCCACTGCGCCACCTAGCTGCCCCAGGTATGCACATTTCTAAAGCCCTTTGGGCATAGTTCCAAATAACGGAAGGTAATTTAGTGGGAGGAGAGGAGAGAAGGCTGGAGAATCAAGAATGGCTTCATGTAGGAGGTGGTGGTTGTTGTTGGTCCTTCATTTTCAAAGAGGACTAATGATAGATAAAGACTATAGATAAAGTCTTGACTTGCATGTGAATTTAAGTAAGGCAGAGTTTGGCAAAGTCATCAGTCTCATTCTCTCTTCCTGAGTAACGGAAGTTAAGTGGCAGGACAAAAGTCAGGATGCCTGGCAATGGCTTGGGATGCAATGGATGACCTTGGAATCATTGAAACATCCATACTTATACAGGCAGACATACATACATACATATATACATGTGTGCATGCATGCATATCCTTTGGAATGTATGCATTCTTTGGAAAATAATGTCTACCTTGTAGTATGCTGAATTTATATTTGTGAATTATACAGATGGTTTTACTTGTGTATAATTATCTCACAAAATATCACCATCACCTGAAAATCGAGCTGCAGTTTTCTTCCTGGTACCAACTCTGATAAAACTGATCAATATTAAAGTCCAATAGGTCAATTACCATTTCCTTTTGATAAATGCCATCCTATCATAAACAGTAGAATGCTCATTCTCATAACATAGCATTTCCCTACAAAACAAAGTCCATAATTTGCCAGGAACCTAAAGCTATAACCAATTTCCCTAAAGGAAGCAGATGTAGGAGGTAATCTTCTAAATTCTCCTAAAAGGGAGAAGTGAGGGAGTACATTCCCTACACAGGGAACAAGATGGTCAAAGGCACGGGTTTGGGAGATGGAATGTCCCTACTAAAATATCTCTAAAATTCCACGATTTTATATTTGTTAGATCGAATTTATACAACGTCGTGTGGTTGATAAGAGGCGGTATGGTGTAGCAGATAGATTTGGCTTTGAAGCCTGAAATACCAAGTTCAAGTTCTGCATGTGACATATCGTCCGTGTGACTTTGAGCTCATCCTCTCAGGGCTGGGGCAACCTTCTAATGCTGTGAATTGCAGAGAAGTCTCCAACCTTCATCGGTTGAAGGACATCTGCCTCTTCCTTATACAAATTAAGTACTTGTCTAGTCCATATTCCTTTATGGTTTACATACAGTTTTGCATGCATTTTTTTTTTTCATTTGACCCTCACAATGGTCCTGTGAATCAGGCAGTATAATCCCTCATTTTGCAGATGGGGAAATTAAGGTTCAGAGTCTTTAAGTGATTTGTCTAAAGTCACATAGCTAATAAGTTACAGGAGCCAGGATTCAAATACAGGTACTGTAACTCTACATCTATTAAACTCTTTCTCTTAAAGGGTAAAGAATGGTGGGGCAAAGGTCATATTGGTTTTCCCCCCTCTTTTTTTAAAAAAGCACCAGCTAGTTAAAGCCTTTCCTTCCCCACTACTGGCTGCCTCCCTTAGGTGCTTCCCAGCCACCAGCACATCCTCCTCTTCTGCCCTCTTAACTTCTCCAACATATCCTTAATTTCTCCCTATATCCTAGGGAAATTTCTGATGGCGGCAGTCTTTGTGTGAAATAGTTTTCCTAGTATACCTAGCATTACAGCATGGGAGGCAGGGCAAAGAGGCAAAGGCCCTATTTAGATTAGGCAAAAGCTCCTTTATCCAAGCTGAGCAATGCAAGGGTGGAGGAGATAGAGGTGATGGTCAGAGAAGAGTGTCATGACTGAAGGGGCCTGGAAGTAGTTATTCAGCCTTTGCTTGAGGACATCCAATGGAGCAAGGGAAGATGTACTACCTCCTGAGGAAGTGTATTCCCCCTTTTTTAGCTTCAGTGGTTGGGAAGTCTATATTGACATTAAGCCAAAATTTAAGATTCTCTAATTTACCACCCATTGCTTCTAGTTCCACACTCTGGGGTCAGATTCACAAATCTAGTTCCTCTCCTTTAAATACTTTAGGATAGTTAACTGTGTCCCCCATAAATCTTCTCTTCTCCAGTCTAAACAGCCCCAGTTCCTTTAACAGATTCTCATATGGAATGAACTCATGGCATAAATATTGACTCCCTTTGCCATTTATACTACCAGCTTATCCTTCAAGAGTTTTTCACACTAATGTATTATCCACATGAAAGATTTCTGAATCCTTAGTAGCAGCTTTCCCTCTACCATGTAGAGTTGCTTCTCCCACTCCCATTAATTGGCCTATGTTCAAATAATGAAATATATATGTATATAAATCATATCTATGATAAAGAGAAAGTGAAATCTGTTCCTTCTCTCCTCCCCCAAAGTGAAAGTGAATATATTCAATTGTAAATGATTTGTGGGTTTCTTTGCTTTCTTAAATTGTAGAGATGACTGCTCCATTCTATCAACAACAATTATAAAACGACCACATAAAATTATATATATGGATATATAAAATATATGTAAATATATGTATATACAGAAAATATCGAGAAAGGGAAAGCTTTTGATGACCACCTTCCCATGCTCCCCAAAAAAGTTCATGGTAAATGATTAGGGGATATCTTTACAATCAAAATAGCCTTCTTGTTCCTTTCTATTAGCTATAATTATAAAAATGACCAATAAAATATTATCTCAAAATTATATACAACATTATTTGGAAAAGTACTAGTATTTTGGTATTAGGTTTTATTTTTAGAACATTAAAATCAGCAATCTTAGCCACATTTCTTTTATAGGAGTCATGTTAGGTGAAAAACCAAAGTAAGTATTTCAGAGACCTTGCATTCTTTGTTTTCCCAATGAGGACAATATTTTTCTTATCTCCTACCTTGTTATTTTGACCCGTGATCAAATTCCTCTTCCTGGTGCTGGGTAACCTTAAGCAAGAGTAAAAATATAAATAGCTAAATGTGCATGTAAAGGTCAAGTAATTTATTTACTTTCCCATTGTCTTTTTCCTTTTTTCTAGTAAGTAACATGACAAAACAATTTAAGAAAGCATCAATCGGGGCAGCTAGGTGGTGCAGTGGATGGAGCACCGGCCTTGAAGTCAGGAGGACCAGAGTTCAAATCCGGCCTCAGACATTTAACACTTACTAGCTGTGTGACCCTAGGCAAGTCATTTAACCCCGATTGCCTCACCAAAAAAAAAAAAAAAAAAAAAGTTAAAAAAAAAAAGAAAGCATCAATCGAAGTATAATGTTCAAAATAAGGGAAATCATATGCCTCCTCTATTAATTGTTATCATATCACACCTAGAGTATAGTTTTCACTTCTCTAAGCATCATATTTAAATTGAAACACTAACACATTGCTAGACCATGGCCATTTGGATGATAAGGGACTTGAAACTGGGTTGTAAAAGGAATAATAAAGGAACTGAGATTTTTTAGCCTGAGTAAGAGACAATTGGAAGACAAAAGGTTGATATGATAGATGCTTTAGAACATTTGAAGGACTATATTTTTCTATGTGACTCCAATGAGAAAAACCAAGACCAGCAGGTAAAAGTAATAGAGAGTCTGCTTTAGTCTTTTTTCTACATCTTGATGTTCTCCTCCTGGGCTTCTGTAGCATCAAACCTTCTTATTCATCCTCTTACCTGTCTGTTGGTTCCTTTTGAATCTTCTTTAATAGATATTCTTTTACCTTTTGCCCCCTAAATGTGAGTATCTTTAGTGCCTTCTCTATGTTCTCTGTCTTGGCGATCTACTCTAATGCTTTTAATTAGTATCTCTATGTAGATGACTACCAAATCTCTATATTCAGCCCCACCTGTACCATGAGCTTTCATTCTACTTTTCCAACAGTCTGATGGATGTCTATGCCTAGATATCCTGTTAGCTCCTCTTTTCTCCCAAATCATATTCTCCTCCCAAGTTCCTTATTTCTTTTGATGGTGTCACTCATATTTAAAACATTACTCATCTTAACTCTTCCTTTTTTTCTCATTCTTTACCTCAAACTAAATTCCAAAATATCAGAATTGGAAGAGACCTCATAGACCAGGGATTCTTAATCTAGGGTAAGTAAACTTGTAACTTAAAAAAAATATATTTTGATAAGCACATTTCAGTAGGCTTGGTTTCCTCTGTAATCGTATATGTTTTATTTTATGCATTTTACAACATTATTCTGAGAAGGGGCTTTATGAGCTGGCCAAAGGGTCCCTGATATGCAAAAAAGATTAAGAATACCTACCATAGATGAATCAACCAACAATCATTTATCAGTTAGCTACTATATGTCAGGAAAGGTGCTGGGATATAAAAACAAAAGTGAGAAGCTCCCTGTTCTCAAAGAGCTTACATTGTACTAGGGGGATAAAACATTCACAAATTTAAAAATATAAGTAATATACAAAATAAATATGCATTGATTTGGGTGGAGGAAACAACTAGGGGGATCAGGGAAGGCCTCTTAGAGGAGGTAAAACTTAAGCTGAGTGTGGATGATAGTAAGGGGTTTCATTAGACTGAGGAGAGTAGGCAGGAATATTCCAGGAAGAAGGAATATTCCAGGTATGCCAAACAGAGTCACAGGGACAGGAGATCGTTGTGTAGAAGAAATACCAAATAGGCCAGTTTGGTTAGAATTCTGAGAACATGAAAGGGCATGATGTATAATTAGTGTGGAAAGATAGGCTGGAGTTCTTAGAGGGCAAAAGGCTGTAAATGTCAAAGAGAAGAGTTTGTATTTTATCCTCAAAAAAATGGGCAACCGTTGATGAAATCTGAGTAGAGAAGTGACATGGTCAGAACTGTAGACTAATATGGTTGTGATGAGAATCAAGAAGAGGGAACAGATGCAAGAGGAGATGGAACTGGCAACATCTCATAGTTGATTGGAGGTGAGAGAGAGTGAAGAAATGGTAATGACTTCTATGTTGTAAAACTGGGTGACTGGAAGAATAATGGTGCCCTCAACAGAAATGGTAGGAGGACAGGTAAGTTTATAGACAATCAATGAATTGAAAAGAGGAGTATTGTGGTACATTCACATATAAAGGCTCTTTAGTGCAACTATTATAGGGCTGTTAAGTGGCACTGAGCCTGGAGTCAGTAAGATCTAAGTTCATATCCAGCCTTGGAAACTTACTAGCTATGTGATCCTGTGCAAGTCATTTAATTTCTTTGCCTCAGTTTCCTCAACTTTAAATGTGGATAATAATAGCAGCTACCTCACAGATTGTTGTGAAATAATATTTGGAAAGTGCTTAGGATAGTACGCACTATATAAATGCTTCTTCCCTTTCTCTTCCCCAACCAATACCTGACCAAGAATACCTTCTATTACATTCCCAGGAAGTGGTCATGTTGACTATGTCCCAAAGACTTTTATCTCCACAGTCTTTCTCACTTCTCCTCTCTACTCACACCATTACCACCCTCTCATCTGGACTATTTTAGCTAACGGCTTCTTAGTTGGTCTTTGTGTCCATTGTCTTTCCCCTCTCTAATCTAGACATCATACTTGTGTCAGAAACTTCCTCATAATACAAGGGGCCCAGGGACATTTTGGAAACATTTATATGGTTCATTGTTCCCATCCAATATATGCTACTTCCTGAAGAGAGACTCTAAGCTGTATAGGCAGCTTATATTTTTGCTCTTATATTTTTGCTAGAGGCAAAAATATAGGGACTAGTTTACTTTATATGGTAAAGCACCCATAGCTAGCTGAGGGCCTCCCCCAACCCCCTTCCTCCTAGGCCTCCGTACAATAGTTTCTGTGACTGCTCTTTCACTGGCAGCTCTTTTCTGGTCACTGCTCCTTGTTGGGAGTCTATGCCACACTGTTTTCCTTTGGCAATGCTCCCATCACTGCTTCCCACTCCTGACAGGCACCATGGTTCCCTGGAGCTAGTTACCTTCAGGCTCTGGTTCTCAAGAAACTAGATTATGGGAAAATCATATCGGAGCAAAGGATGATTTTGTTATAAATCTCTCCCATTCCTTTTTCAACAATTGTCTCTAGTCTGTTGTTTTACACCCACGTTGCTTAGTCCTAACCCCTAAGCAACATACAAAGATTATCCTTAGATGACTATAGGTCCTTGTTTCTTGGAGTCTCTTTTTTCAGGTCACCCCTCATGCTAAGTCCATGGAGCTGCAGGCAGTTGAGGAAGAGGGACCTGCACCCAAGGGAAAGGGAGATTTTCATAGTCCCCACTGAACTTCCTTCACACAACTGCCAAAATAAATCTTCCTAAGGTCTGTACAAACTGATGCAGTGAACAGAAACAGAAGAACAATTTATACAACCCCAACCACAATGCAAAGAAAAACAACTTTGAAAGATTTAAGAATTCAGATCAAGGTAAGGACTAATAATGAAATGTGCTACCTGCTTCCTGCCATATTTCTCTTGTATAGATACCACCCTACCCTTCCAGCTCCCCTTTATGTGTTATCTTCTCTCCATTAGAATGTAAGCTTCTTAAGCATATGTTTGCTTGTATCTGAATCCCTAGGGCACATAGCAAATCCTCAACTCTGTGTCTCAAAAACCTTCATTGATGCCTCATTAGCTATAGGATAAAAAACAAATTTGCTAACGTCATATTGCCACTTTACAATAGTAATCCAATCTACCCATGAAAACTTATTTCACTTTGTTCCTTTTTATATACTTCTTTCCAGCCAAATAAGTCAGATAGATGTTTGCCAATTTCAGTCTAACATCTTCCACATTTATGTGCTCATTGAAGGCCATGTCTAGTACGTGGAATGTTCATCTTCCATGTTTTTGATATCCTACTTTTCCTTCAAGCTTTGTTTCAGATATACTTCTCCATGAAACCTTTTCTGATCTCTCCAACTGAAAGCTATTCCTTCCCTTACCTTCATAATTCTTTCTTTCTTTCTTTCTTTCTTTCTTTCTTTCTTTCTTTCTTTCTTTCTTTCTTTCTTTCTTTCTTTCTTTCTTTCTTTCTTTCTTTCTTTCTTCCTTTAAGTGAGGCAATTGGGGTTAAGTGTCTTACCCAGGGTCACACAGCTAGTAAGTGTCAAGTGTCTGAGGCTGGATTTGAACTCAGGACCTCCTGACTCCAGGGCCGGTGCTCTATCCACTGCGCCACCTAGCTGCCCCTTCATATTTCTTGTAAGACATTGTTTTGAACTTTCAGTCAATACACAAGGATATATTAAACACTTACCATGTGCCAGATACTATTCTAAGCACTGAACATTCAAAGGCAAAGGTGAAAAATCCCTGCCCTCAAAGAATTTATATTCCAGTGGGAGAGATCACATGAGAACATATAAATATAAGTATAAACAGACAAAATAAATACAAGGTGGTCTTATTTATGTATTTATTATTCATTCATTCATTTATTTACTCACTTATTTATTCATTTATTCATATATTTATTCATTCATTCATTTGTTTATTTATTTATCTGTTTGTTTGTTTGTTTATTTTTGCAGGGCAATGAGGGCTAAGTGATTTGCCCAGGGTCACACAGCTGGTAAGTGTCAAGTGTCTGAGGCCAGATTTGAACTCAATTCCTCCTGAATCCAGGGCCAGTGCTTTATCCACTATGCCACCTAGCTGCCCCCTACAAGGTAGTTTTTCAAGGAAACACACAAGTGCTTGGGGAAACCAAGAGAGACTGCCAAGAAGGTGGTACAAGAATAGAATATTGAAAGAAATCAGGGATTCTAACAAGTGTGAATAAGCAAGAAATACATTACACACCTATGTGACAACTAATGAAAAGGCATTAAGTTAGAGATGGAGGGTGCAGGATGTCGAGTACACCAGATGCCAGGCTAACATAGGGCAAAGAAGAGGGCAAAGTATAAAACTGGAAAGGTAGGAAGGGGCTATGTTATGAAGATCTTTAAATGATGAAAAGGATGTAATATTTGATCCTTAGGGTAATGGGGATCTCCTGGAGTTTGTTGACCAGAGGGGCAGGGTGAGGTGGGTAGTGGCAGGGAGATGACATGATCAGAGCTGTGCTTCAGGAAAAACACTTTGGCAGTTAAGTAGAAAAATAATTGCAGGCTTTAGTCAGAAAAACAACAACAGCAACAACAACAACAAATAGGAGGGTATTACTTTGCAGGTGATTAGATCCTAAGAGGTAATTAGATTTTGAACCATATTGGCTGCAATGTGAATGGTGAAGATGTGACATTCCAATGTGTGAGAGATCTTTTGGAAAGACAATATTTGGCAACTGATTGGAGTAAGACAGAAGAGTTGAGGATGAAGCTGAGCATGTAAACCTGAGTGGGAGGATTATGGGCCCCTCAAAAGCAGTAGGCAAGTTTGGAAGCAGCGTGAGTGTGCAGAAGACAATGAGTTGCATTTTACACATGTTGCTTCTTTATCAGATACTGGAGTAAAGAAGGAAAAAGTGAGAATTAATATCAGGGGCTGGGAGATGATGAAGAAGGCCTGCCAGGTGAGAAGGAAGAAAGAAGTTGAATGATAAAGTATGAGGCAAAGTCATCAACTGAGAGAGGAAAGGAAGGGACTACTACTGGAGACTGAGGGAAATTGGAACAGCCATTGGGCAGAGGTGGGAGGAAAAACAATTAGAGGAGTAAAAGGATTGTTTTGGGGCAGCTAGGTGGCGCAGTGGATAGAGCACCGGCCCTGGAGTCAGGAGTACCTGAGTTCAAATCCGGCCTCAGACACTTAACACTTACTAGCTGTGTGACCCTGGGCAAGTCACTTAACCCCAATTGCCTCACTAATTTAAAAAAAAAAAAGGATTGTTTTGCTACATTGAGGACTCAGATGATATTAGGTATTATTGAGATTAGGTAACATAAATCTAGATTGTATGCAGTCTTCAGTTTTGTGATTTTCACCAGTTCTGTTCCTGTGAGTAGGAGCTTAGGAGTCAGATGGTAGGAATAATCCAAGTTAGAGGTTTGGCAAGGCATGAATGGCACTAATACAAGGAAGCAAAGGATTCTAGTGTAGAGGAGAGTGAAGAACTGAATTCGTTCATTTAGGGATCCCATTTGGGAGGAGGTTAAACCAGAGCAGGGATGATAGCCTGACAAAGTAGAGAAGGTGTGGAAAGATTGGAATTTCACAATGTGGATGAAGAATAGGTTTGGGAGGACCAAAGCATAGGGAAAAATGGAATGAGAAATTATCATCAGACAAAAAAAATGCCAAGATCTCAACCTTATGCTTATTTTTGTACATGTAATAGTCCTATTAGATTATAATTATGTAGCCACTAGGAGGTTGTACCAGGTTAGGCTCATAGTCTGATGAGACAAATTTAAATAATGAAATTCATAGTAATGCTACCCTTGAAAGAGCAGGCATGAAACATATGAATGGTTTGTGATGATGTCCCCAAATAGAGAGTGAAAACTCTTTAAGAGTGGGTTAGGAGTTGGGATCCCAATCCTGTACTAAGAAAGGTTACTTTTCCCTTGTGTAGTTCTCATAGCATTCCTTAGGGAATAAACAAAAGGACAAAAAAAATTACAAAGGATAGGGTCAGTGACAGATGCTTATAAGAAATAAAATTGGATGTGTCAAATACAATCCATAGCAGAATAAAAGAACACAGTGAGAAACAAGTTCTGGTTGCACCCCTCTTAAGAAAGGACAATGAGGGGGGCAGCTAGGTGGCGCAGTGGATAAAGCACTGGCCCTAGATTCAGGAGTACCTGAGTTCAAATCCGGCCTCAGACACTTGACACTAGCTGTGTGACCCTGGGCAAGTCACTTAATCCCCATTGCCCTGACAAAAAAAAAAGAAAAGGAAAAAAGAAAGGAGGAGGAGGAGGATATGGACAGCCAGTTACTGCTGTTTTTATTTTTCTCAGAACTCTAGCCCTTCGAGGAAGCACCAGAGGATTCTTTTTTTTTTTTTTTTTGGTGGGGCAATGCAGGTTATCTGTCTTGCTCAGGGTCACACAGCTAGTAAATATCAAGTATCTGAAGCCGGACTTGAACTAAGGTACCCCCGAATCCAGGGCTGGTGCTTTATCCACTGCTCCACCTAGCCGCCCCTGCATAACTTGTTAATTAGCTTTTGCCTCTCTAGTTTTCCAGGGAAGGGCTTGGGTAATTTAGCCGGGCTCCTGCCATGGTCCTGCAGTTTCTCCATGAATTAGGAAATCCTTGCCACCTCCTTCTGTCCCTGTTCTCTTTTCTCTTTCTCAAGAGGTCATTAAGACCCCTGCTGGAGGAGGAAGACTTAGCCCTCCAGTCCTGATCTATTAGTTTCCTCTTTAACCACACTGGAAAGAAATATAACCACCCAGGATCTTGAATCATTTAGGTCGCCTCAAGAGAGAGCCAGTCCAAGACTTGCCAGAAGTACTATTGCAAGCTCCTAGGCAATGGGGATGCTCTTAATTTTCCTCTTTCCTTCCCCCAGCAACTTAGTCCAATGCCTTGCACATGGCAATCTTTTAGGAACTATTTATAGACGTAAACTACTCCTTGAATACAGAAATGATTGTATACATAAAAGGTCAAAGTGACCTAAAACATTTAAGAGAAAAAGAATTATTTTATAGCTGAGATCAGAGATTGTTTTTCAGAAGAGAAGAGGTAGTACCTGGATTGTATCTCAAAGGAGGAGAAGGCTGCCAAATGACAGAAATCAAAGAAATAGTACATTCCAGGCATGATGGATGTATAATCAATCTTCAACTTTCATGGGGGTAATTTTCCTAGAAAACGACATGAAAGTCAAAAACACAAATGTTGATACATTGAATCTCTGGGAAATAGGGAGTTAGTTTCTGGCAACCACCAAAAGCTATAATCTTTCACTAGAGATTGCTGAAAATGCACTTACAAACAATTCTTTATAACAAAACATTAATTCTGATAATATGCACTATTCCTAACACAGTACCTATGAAATAACCCATAAAATGCAGTACACAACATAAAACTGGTAACATGCAAGACATTTTTTCTCACTAGTAATTAATTCCCTAGAATTCTATGACATTTTGTGCTAACATCTCAATTTAAAAAAACATACATTGATTTCAGACATTAACTTTTCATATACATCATGACACTATCATGTCATAAATACTGTGTAGCAAATAAAATTCTTAAAGCTAAAACATTTTTTCACGTGAATCTTATCTTCCACTGTGTTAGATGGTGCTACAAGGGCATTGTAGTGCATACTCTACTGCTGTAAACCTCTCAACCCTGGCTGCCATCTGAAGACCAAAGGAGAGGTTTCTGAGACTATAGCTGTTGCAGGGCTATTAGCATACCAGCCACTCCACAAACTTGTGCCCATCGTGCCTCTCATTTTTTTCTCTATTGCATGTACCCTAAAATTTGCATGGTTGCCAATGCAAAAGTGAAAATGAAGTTACTAACAAAATCACAGAATGCTCAAGGTCATGAAAGTTACTCATGGGAATGTTGAGGATATACTGGATATACAAAAATTTAGGGGAAGAAGAGGAAAGGTCAAGATCAGGAAATAACGGGAAAGGCCTATTTTCTTTTCAATATGTGGATTCAAGACCTAACAGAGAACCCCAAAGCCTAGTCCGAATTGATGACAACAACCTACTTATGGGTATTATGGTGGATAGCTACGTGACCACAAATAACACTCCCATAAAGAATGTAAAACAGTATTTTTTAAAACTATGAAGTCTTGGGCAAGAAAGTGAAAAGTCGTCTACATGGCTCTCCATCTTCTTACTCCAGGCATTTTCAATGGCTGTCCTTCATGCCTAGAATTCTCTCCCTCTTCATCTCCATCTCCTGGCTTCTTTGACTTCCTTCAGATCCCAGCTAAAATTCTGCCTTTGAAAAGAAAACTTCCCTGATCTCCCTGAATGCTTGTGTCTTCCTTCTAAGATTATATCCAATTTTTCTTATCTAAATCTTCTTACACAGTACTTTTCGTGTTGTTCCCCTACTGGGCTGTGAATTCCTTGAGAGCAGGGACTGGATTTTTGTTTTTGATTTGGGGTTATTGCAGGTCAGGGGAAGGGGGAAGTACTTTCTTTGTATCCCCAGCACTTAGTACAGTTCTGGCACAAAGTAAGCACTTAATAAATACTTGTTGACTGACTGACAAAGGGCCTGTATAGAAGCACTAATCAAAGGGTTTTGCTAATTACAAAGATCTAATGTCCTAGTTATGTTTGATGTGAAATATAAAAATATTCATATACCATTTTTGTTAGACCCATTCTCATAAACTGGCTTCCTTCTTTGTTGCAGTTTGTAACAGAAAGCTTTATGAGAGGCAGAGGAGGTCTTGCATGTATCTAGGAATCTAAGAAGTTGTGTCAGCTTTCTTGGCTGCATTCATTTCTTAATCTGTAAAACAGATATAGTTATTAATATCCTGCTATGTGCACAAGTTCAAGAACTAACATGTGGTCTGGTATAATGGAAAGATCACTGGATTTGAAACCAGATAACCTAGACACAAATCTGCTAGTTCTCCATATTAAAAACAAAAAACAAAAACTTGTTTTTAGGAACTATGGAAAATAATGGAGTTCTTTTTTTTCTCTTTAAAATTTTTTTATCATAAAAGTATTTCATTATTTTCTAGTTACATGTAGAGATAGTTTTCAACATTGGTTTTTATAAGATTTCTAGTTCCAAATTTTTCTCCTCCCCTTCCTTCCCTCCCCCCTCCCCAAGACAGCAAGCAATCTGATATAGGTTGTATATGTACAAATCACAAAATAATGGAATTCTTAAAGGAGTCATCTGGGACCCATAGGTAGGAAAAGATCACAAGTGGTCTGTCTGGCAAAGTACATGACCTACTCCGGAACTGCAGAGCCAAATGTTAACAAGCATAGCTTCAGAGTGTAAAGGAAAACCTCCTTTCCAACTCAAAAGTTGGAAATTGTTTTCATATCCTTTTAGAAGCATTTTATCAAAAACACACAAACTTGGCTTTCAAGGCCTTCTGTGATTTGACCCCAAATAGTTTTCCATTCATACTTTCCACTAATCCCCTAAGCATGTAATATGCTTCAGTCAAGTTTAATTGTTTGTCATTCCCTGAACACAGTATATCCTTTCTTACTTTTTCCCAATTATATTCCTTCCTCCCCAGCTGTCAAGATCTTACATATGTTTGAAGGCTTAACTCTCTAATCTTCATAAAACCATTGAAAAATTATAGAGTATCTAGAGAGGCAACCAGGATAACAAAATGATTCAATTCCATGCCCTGTGAGGACTGATTGAGGGAACTGGGAGGTGTACTCTAGAAAAGAGAATTCTTGGTAGGAGATAATTGCTATCCTAAAGTATGTAAGGGCAGTCACTTGGAAGATCAATTAAATATGCCCAAGAAGAATAATTATGAGCAAGGTGTGGAAATTGCAAGAAGAAAATTTAGGCCTGATGTAAGTAAAATTTTCCTAACAATCATGCCTATCTAAACTTCCCCATTTCCCCATGTCCTACTACCTCCCCCTCTGAGATTAACTTCCACCCACCTTGTATCTTTCCTATCTGTAGCTAGTTATTTCCATGTTGTCTTTTCCATAAGAATGTGAGAAACTGTGATTTTGCCTCTCTTTGTATCCCCAGTGCTTAGCACAATGTAAAATGCTTGTTGACTGAATACAGTAGGAGGTAGAATATTTCTCTTCTCTGGAGGTCTTAAATGAAAAGTGACCCCTCCTCAAATACATTGTAGAAGGGATTCTTGTTCAGATACTGGATAGCTTCTGAAGTTCCTTCCAAATCTGGAATTCTATAACTCCTTGAAGTCTTCCAGTGAAAAATGAGCTTATCTCCTTTTGGACCCAATAGTCCTTTGTACCTCTCATCCCATTTATAAAATTCTTCCTTGTTTAATTATACTTTAATATGAATATATTTCATTACCTTTTCTTCACTCCAAAATATTTGACAGCAGGAATATATCTTATTCTATTTTGGCAACCCCTAATAACAGCACAAACCTTTGCAACTAATAAGCATTTGATAAATGTTTGTTGAATGAATGATAGTAGTTTGTTCAAAATATCAGCAATCCCCAACTTAGGAATTCATTTGTGTGCCAATTTTTCAAAACTTTGAGAGTGTTTTCACATAGAATATTATAAAGGAAATCCTATTTAACCCACACTTTACCTGTAATAGTTAATGGTGCTAATAGTATTACAGAACCTAATTTCCATATGTAACTATATTTCTATGGGAAAACATACTTTCAGAGTTCCAATTTAGCATGCAAAGACCACTCCTCTCTTACCACAACACAGGCAGAAAGAATGTTAACTTCTTTTTTCCACCTGCTAGGTAGTAAAAGCTATTATTTATGGCTTTTGTGACCTACGACAGGAGCACCCACAGGGCAAGTATTGTGTTGAGGGCATGAGAAGCAATTATCATTATGAGGCCCAGAGACAGGGCTTAAGGGTGAGAATAGAGGATAAGGAAGTGGGAATTTTTAGCTTTATTGCTAATTGCTTCTTTGTTTGAAATCTTGGCACAGAGGTGAATTGAGGGCAGCTTCTGTTTGTAATGGGGCTTGATAAGAATTTACTCATTGCAAATCAGAAGCTGAGTGAGCAAGCATCATATTTCAAGAAAAGACATACAAATTAATCCTTGTATAGATTACTTTGCCCCAGCCCCAATATTATCAACTGAGGCACAGAGAACAGGTATGGCAAACAGGTAGGTAGCCGAAGACTTTGACAAGAGAGCTATCTTGCTTCTGGTAAATGTAAGAGGGAAGGGCAGTTTTGTAGGGTATGCTGGAGTGTGTGGCTCTGTCTGTGTCTCTGTGTATGTTTGCCACTGAGAAGTAGTAACTATGTATTCACAGATATCCTCCCAGAAAAGAAAGTCAAAGAGCTCAAAGACTCCCTCTCTACTCCCCCAAGTTATCAGAGAAAGTGGGGTGTTCTTTGAAAGAACAGAAGAAATGCTTGAAGAAGCAAATAATAAAACTAAGAGGAGAGTGAGGGGAATCCTAAGCAGCATTAGGAGGCTAGAGGGTGGAAGAATATGATAGGGAAAAGAAAGATACAATTAAGTTATAGGAATGATGCTTTTCCTGTGGAGGGAGGACCTGGACCCCGGCAGAAGGAAGTAGCTTCTTGTCCTTCCAGAAAGGATGATGTAGATCCACAGATATCCACAGGCAGAGGAAAAATAAACAAGTAGTGGTGATCAGTGATCCTTTGCAGGGTCTAGAAACGAAGGCAGCTATTTGTTGACAATTGAGAAGATTGCTGTCTTTCTGGAACATGTGTCTAAGATATGATGGAGACCCTCCTAAACTTTGTCAAATGTCACAACTACTAACTATTCAGGGTAATTCATATAGGAATAAGTCATATTGACCAGAAGGCATCTAGGATCATAGCTATATATTAAAGTCATGGGATAGAGAATAAAGATGCTAGGGATGCAGGTTGTGTTTTTATCATTGCAGCATATTAAAAATAGGTACTTAAGATGACAAATGCAGATTTGGTAAGAAAACATTGGGTTTAAAAATAGTACATGAGAATTTGATTTGGATTTTGGAACTATGCCTTAAAATATACAATTGCCTGACTCTTGGTCAGGGATGGAATACAATTAATGAGGGCTGGTAAAAATGTTCTTCTGAAGTGAATCTAATCACAGGGATTTAAAATAAGAATAGAGGGGGAAAGAATAAACATATCATGCAGAGTAGCAGGTAGGTATAAGATGACTGCTATTCTACCAAAAGAATAATAGTAAATAAATCCAGTAATTCACAGGCCAAGAATAAATAATAAAACAAAAGTAGTAATTAAAATGAAGCAATAAAAACTCATGACTTAAGATAACTATAATCTGTAATATCTAAAATAACAAGGCACAGAATATGGGGGATAAAAAGGTGAGCTAGTATTCCTAATACAGATGTAGTCCATATAGGTTCTGGGCTTACTCCCCAAACGTACTATGAACAGCAGATTAGATACCCATAAAAAGGCTATATCTCCCCTCAATATTCTGTGGGTAATAATCTCAATTTTCCACACTTTTTTTTGGTGGGGCAATGAGGATTAAGTGACTTGCCCAGGGTCACACAGCTAGTAAGTGTCAAATGTCTGAGTTCGGATTTGAACTCAGGTCCTCCTGAATCCAGGACTGGTGTACCACCTAGCTGCTCCTTCTACAGGTTTTTTTTTGGGGGGGGGGCATCTTTTTTAATGCAACTGTGCACAAGCCTCCATCCAGTCTATTCCCTCCAGTATCAATTGACTAGTAGTTAATATTGTCTAAATATCAGCTACACCAACAATTAGCACCTCATTGAAAGCATGACTCTAACATCAGGCCCTTCCTTAGTTCAGACTCAATGTTGGGACAAAATGAAGTACTTGCAAGTCATCAAACATTTAACAAAGGAAGTTTACTTTGCCCTAATACATCACAGCTATGAAACAAGGATACAGTGGCACTTAGCATCTCTGAATATCTCCACCCTAGCCTCCCATTTCCATCTGAAAATGAATTTGTTCATTAGGTCATCACAGTAGGTAGAACAACTTGCATCATCTTAGGAACCCACTAAGTCTGAGAGAAATAAACTCTATCTGTTGAGAGTTTTTATGCCCATAGATGACCAGGATGCTGTGTCAGGAAAGCTAAGGCCAATCAGACCTCTGGGGCAGCTTTGTCTTCTTTTTGGGAAAGCCTGCTTATATTGTGGGTGGGAGGAAAAAAGATCTATCAGAGAAACACTGGTCCAATCACATATACCAGCATCAATTGATTGATATTTCTTTGATATCATTAAAAACAAATTATCATCAATTAGCTTTTACAAAGGGATATTTACAGAGAAGATATAGCAAGACCCAAAGTACAATAGAATTTCTTCCCTAAAACTGGGAGCATACTCTCCTCTACCACCTCAGTCCCCAGGGAAAGGGAGCTGCAACTTTAAAGTGATACAAACATTCCTCTCGCTAAATTCACTTTTGGCTGTAGCATAGCCAATTAGCAAGTAACTCTCTTGTTTGCAGCATTGGTCCTCCTGACTCAAAATTGGGGGAGGGGAAGAAAGACAGCAAGAGAAAGAGAGAGAGAGAGAGAGAGAGAGAGAGAGAGAGAGAGAGAGAGAGAGAGAGAAGAGAGACTGATTTTGTTTGTCTTTTGTACTCACACTCAGTTTCAGCTCAGCAGCCAGCTTAAAAGACTTTTTTTTTTTTATCACCAGTAAACTCACAGGTAATAGTCACGGAATAACCAAGTATATTCTGAATTGGGGAATAGGCCCTTCATTAGCCATCTACACATGGATTGAAACCCAGAAAATATATTCTACATTCTTGAAGGACTGGGCTCCTATTGGTCAATCTCCCTGAAATATAGTAAGATGGAACTCAGAACTGAAATGTACTATGGAAAAGCACATATAATTAAAAAGAAAAAATTGGGAAAAAAAGGTTTCATTGTATATAGAGAAAATATATTTATAGAAAATCCAGAAACCAGAGGAGCTTTGTATTGTGTAAAACACTTAAGTGATGATCAGTGGAGGGAGAAACAGAAGTAATTTTTCATGGGAGTTTACAATAGAACCATATGAACAGAAGGAAGGAATAGATATAGAATTTAGGATACAAGTTATATACTTGGCATGGAAGCATGATATCAAAGTTATGGCAGATTTCAATTATTGAGACATCTGTTAGAGCTCTCACTCTGTCAAAAATGGAGCAACTGTTACATTCTTCTTGTGCTTTAATGATAATGTCATTCTTGATAATATGGAGGAAGAGATGGGGAAATTGCTATTCTAGACCTTTTTCTGACCAACAAGGAAGAATTCATTGCTGAAGTAGAATTATGGGAACTTTAATAGAGGAGAGGAAATGTCTCATATAAAATCACAGAAGTTCAGTTTTGTTAGAAACCTCAGTCCAAGCCATACTTGAATAAGTGCCCCCACTACAACTAACCTGACAAAGAATCATCCAGCTTTTTTTTTTTTTTGGAAGACTGGCATTGAGGAGGAACTCTATATTTCCTAAAGTAGCCCACGTCATTTTTAGATAGCTCTGACCATTGGGAAATTTTTCCTTACATTGAGCTGAAATCTCCCTCTGTGGTTTCTACACGTTGTTTCTAGAGCAAAATGAAGCAAGTCTTATCCCTTTTCCATGGGATAGTCCTTCAAATACTCGAGGATTTTTATCATACCTCTCTTAAGTCTTGGCTTCTTTAGGCTCAATATCCTAAATTCCATTAATCAGTCATCACAGGGTATAATCCTGAGTCTCTTTACTATCCGATTCACCTTTCTCTGCACATTTTTCAGCTTTTCAATGTGTTTCCTAAGATATGGCACCTCTATCGAATCCCAGTACACCAGGTGGTTTTCTGACCAGGACAAAATATGATAGAACTATCAACTGTTGACATCTTGCCTTTCTTACTGAAACTAAAGACCTTATTAGCTTTTTTTTTTTGGCTGCCATATCACAGTTAATTAATTTGAGCTTATAGCCCATGAAACTTTCCATATCTTTTTTCTTTTAATAATCAAAAGCAAAACAACTTAATTGGATTAAAAGAGGAAAAGCATGGTAATGTTGAAAAACACCATTCAATAGATAATATAACAAGATCATCACTTTCCTTTATGCTCCCAAACTTTTATATCTTTCTTACTCTCCCAGGCTAAAAGCTGTTCTCTTCCCAATGCACATGCTACTTCTATGCCAACAGAAAAGAAACTAGCCAGTCATTCACAAGAGTGGCTCAAGAAGCTCTTGGAAGGACTTTGAATACAACAATAACTCCATATGCCTCAAGTGGTCATGGGATCCTTTGACCTTTCTGTATATTTACTCTACATTTGATCATTCAGCACCCCGGATCTTTTTCAGGACTATTGTCTACTCACACATTCCCCATAGAGTACTTGTGAAATTGGTTTTTAGACCAAAATATAAGACTTTACATTTATCCCTACTAAACACCATCTTATTAGAATTGACCTGATTCTGTAGTGTATCAATATTTTTTTAATCCTGTCATCTAATTTGGTATCAAATTAGGTAATACATGTGAAAGTGCTTTGCAAACCTTAAATCGCTACATAAAAACTAGTTATTATTATCTATACTAGCTTTGTGTCATCTCTGAGTTTAATAAACAGGTCATCCATGCCTTTATTAAAATCATCAATAATAATATTAAATAACATAGGGCCAAGCAAAGGTTCTTCAAATGCTTCCCTAAAAACTTCCTTTCAGTTTGACATTGTGACGTTTAAAATTTAATGTGTTGTCTAAAACATCTAAGGTGTGGTCACCTTAAATTAGAAGCTTTAGCTCTTTGGGCATTAAGCATTTTTTAAAGCATACCAGGTATTCATGTGGAGTTCAGAAAGTTAAGAAAAGGCCTATCCAGCCTAGAGTTCCAGCCTGGTCAGGTTCTTCCTTAAGTCCTCCACCATAAGCCCGCTTCAATCACAAACTCTCCCCAGATGGAGTATAGAAGCTTTTTATAGGTCTGGAGCAGAGGCGGTCCTTACACAATGCTTCAAGCTGATTGGTAGGCATCATCCAAATCCATTGATTCACTGGACTTGAAGGTGGTCTCGAGTTAAGTTCAAAGTCTTTAGCTTCTGAGAACAATACCTCTTTAAGGGCCAGCCAGGTGTGGTTACAATCTAATTAACTTGAAGTAGGCTAATCATCAGTCAATGACTCTCACTTAATTCAATCAGTTTAGATTAATCTCCAGGTGAGCCTTTGAGTATCTGCCAAATCCCATTATTTTCTCACAACATCAAATCTTAATGAAAACTCTTTGGGTATGACCATTCAACCATTTACTTCTCAGTTCACCTAACTATGCCATCTAGATCATAAGTTGTTTATAAGACTAGCATGAGAGACTTTATGAAGTATGCTTTGCTACCTTCAGGTAAGATATGTATGTGTGTGTGTGTGTGTATATATATATATATGTGTGTGTGTGTGTGTGTGTGCATATGTACATATGTGTGTGTATGGAGATTTGGAGTTCCATTAATCTACCATTCTTGCAACCCTGTCAAAAAGGAAAATGAGTTTAGTATGATATAATCTAATCTTTTTTTTTAATGAAATGATTGATGGCTTCCACCTTTAAATCACAGTTTTGGTTTGGAGGGGGGGTTCTATTTCTGGATGTACTCTGCCATTCCCCAGGATCAAACTTTCACCTGCAATAAGAAAAAGCAGGCAACAACTGATACAGGAGCTCTTTCTACCAATGTGTGTGTGTAATGGGAGCATGCCTAGAAGTACCCTGAATGTTTCTGGCTAACCAGGTGTGCTGCCTTAGAGCTGAAGTCAACTAATTCATCAACAAACATTTATTAAGCACCCACAATGTGCCAGCTACTGTGCTAGTACTGCGGATACAAAAAAAGACAAAAATAATTCCCCATACTTTCAGTCAAATGAGAGAAACAATAAGCAAACAAGTATGTAAAAACAACATATATACAAGATAAATTAGAGATACTCAACAGACAGAAGGTACTGACACTAAGGAAGATCAAGAAAGGTTTCTTACAGAGGTGGAATTGCAGGTAGGATTTGAAGGCAGGTAGGGAATCCCTAAAAACAAAAAGATGGATCAAAGCTAGTCCTAGATAAAAAATTAGTCTAGTTTCTATTTGGGTGAGAAGACTGTGAGTACTTAGAAAACTCTTCTCTATGGGGTGAAACTAAGAGAGTGACTAAAGAAAAATGTTTCACCCAAGGAAAATACATTGGGAAGGAATTGGGGGAAAGTTGTACTGCCCACATTCGTGTAGGGGCCAGAAAGAGGGAATAATTAGTCTACTAATTACCACTTAGCCCTCTACCACACACATCAATTACAACTGCTATAAATATATCTTCTACAGTGTCACTTCCTGGC
The DNA here is from genome assembly GCF_019393635.1 of Dromiciops gliroides. Lineage (NCBI taxonomy): Eukaryota > Metazoa > Chordata > Mammalia > Microbiotheria > Microbiotheriidae > Dromiciops > Dromiciops gliroides. Next base: position 576,561,576 of record NC_057862.1, read on the forward strand.
CCCTTCTTTGCCCTCTTCTTTTTGCCTATCTCATGTCTTTTGAATAATGTAATATGATGCACACCCATCATTTTAAGAAAGCATATTTCAAAGAAGTCGCAGAAAGGAAGGAAATTCACATGGCCTAAAGTTTCTAAGGAAAATAAGTTGAAACAGATTATTGAAGACATTTATGGTAGAAGCAAGGGCAAGTGATCAAAGATCAATTCAAAAGATTGGTAGGGTCCTGAAGCATATTGTCAGAAGCAAGAATCTTCTAAATGATTTGTAGCTGCTGGTAAATTCTCAGCACACTAAAACAGGCTTTTAAAGCTGTGTTGCATGTCAAAGTTGGGCTGAACACTTCCATAGTGTTCTCAACAGATCATTTAGTATTCAAAGCTGAAGCCATTAACTTCATGCCTCTGGTTAAAGTCAATCCCTCTCTAGCAGAACTTCCAACTGAAGAAGAGGTTTTAAATGCCTTAGGCTCCTCCCATGTGGCAAAATGCCTGGTGCCCATTCTATTCCAGCTGTTAAAAATAATTCAGGGGATCAAGAAAGACCCTGTGAAGGAGGTGACACTTGAACTGAACTTTGAAAAGTTCTAGAAATTCCAAAAGGCAGTGGTAAAGAGGGAAATATTTTAGGGCCAGTTTATACAAAGGCATAAAGGAAAGAGGCAGAATGTTATGTGTAGGTGTGGTCCAAAAATGCAAAGAGGATCCTTATCTCAACTCGTGCTCTCCTAGCCAAGCAAGGCTACATCTCCTGCTTAGAGTTTAAGGGAGTATGCCTGAGGAGTTGCAGTTGATCCTTTAATGATAGTGGCTCTATCCCCCATGATTATCAGTTAAGAATTGCTATAGTTCGTCAGCTTTAAGTTGTCTTCTTCTTATTTTTTTTTGGTGAGGCAATTGGAGTTAAGTGATTTGCCCAGAGTCACACAGCTAGTAAGTGCCAAATGTCTGAGTTCGGATTTGAACTCAGGTCCTCCTGACTCCAGGGCCGGTGCTCTATCCACTGCGCCACTTAGCTGCCCCTTAAGTTGCTTTTTGAAAGGGGTATTTACAGGGGCAGCTAGGTGGCACAGATAGAGCACGGGCCCTGGAGTCAGGAGGACCTGAGTTCAAATCCGACCTCAGACACTTAACACTTACTAGCCGTGTGACCCTGGGCAAGTCACTTAACCCCAATTGCCTCACTAAAAAAAAAAAGAAAGGATGGTATAGTTAGAAGAGTCATTACAAACATCTTCCAAAAAGTCTGGGACACACTCCAACAAGTATACAGAGTCCAGAGGAAAGTGGGATTGAATTTAGAGAACACATGCGGCAAAGGGATAACTCACAACTCCTAGTTGATAGAAGTCTTTTTCTTCTATTTGTTGGATGCTCAAGTGTTTTTTCTTTTGTCGAACTCTTTTGTGTGTGTGTGTGTGTGAGGCAATTGGGGTTAAGTGACTTGCCCAGGGTCAAACAGCTAGTAAGTGTTAAGTGTCTGAGGCTGGATTTGAACTCAGATCCTCCTGAATCAAGGGCTGGTTCTCTATCCACTGACCCACCTAGCTGCCCTTTCCTGAACTCTTAATGGAGGAGCTATAAGTCTGTATCTAACCTGTCCTTGACTCCTATGGCAGACACTGTCATTGGTTGATACAGGATGCTGCTAGGATACTGATGGGAAGATAGAAAGTCCAGTATTCTCCAAATCTTTGCAACTAAAAATTTCCTCCTCTGGTCAAAGCAGAAGGGGGGATAAAAGAGATTTTGCTGAAGGCAGGAGTTAAGACCTCTCTATTCATTCCCAACTTCTTCTCCCCTGCCACCCACCCCAAGTTTCTCTTCAAGAATTTTACTGCTTATTCCAACCTTTCCAAGGATTGTTTTTTCAACTTGCTTGGTAATTTTTTTTAATGGAACGTCCACCTTTTAAGGCAGTGTTTTATTGTTTTTACACCAAATAAAAGGCCAAAAGAAATCTCTGCAGAGAAAGCAGTGAGAAGAGTGAGCACACTTTACACATCTTTGTCCACATAATCACTCCATGAAGAGGGGAGGGGGGAGGGAGGAAGCAGAGCTGGACCCTTCCCCCCACCACAAAACATTCAGACATTTAGGACTAAAATAAAATGAAGACCTTCTGTGGGCAGGAGGAGCAAATGGGGTCAAAGGGCGGGGGGTGGTGGTGGTGGTGGTGGTGGTGGCAAAAGCCTCACCACTGCCCTTGTCAGCGGGTCTGTGAGGGGCTGGACACAACTTCTTCAGGAACTCTCTAAAACCCCCACAAGCCAAGCAGTGAGGAGCCTGGCGCTGGGCCCCTGATGCCCTTTCTACCCAGCCCACGATGGGGGAAAATCTCCATTTGCTCCCTCCACTACAGAAAGCCAACAATCTAGGCCTGGGAAGAAGGAAAAGGGGGCTAATTGCAGCGGAAGACTGAGGACAGCATCTCCTTGGACGGACTCTGAGGAAAGGAAGAGAAAAGTGTCATGGGGGAAAATGGGGTACGGGTTTGGGGTCCTTAGGAATTCTGCTTTAAAGAATTACACCTGGGGGCAGCTAGATGGCGCAGTGGTAAAGCACCGACCCTGGATTCAGGAGTACCTGAGTTCAAATCTGGCCTCAGACACTTGACACTAGCTGTGTGACCCTGGGCAAGTCACTTAACCCTCATTGCCCTGCAAAAACAAAAAAACATACAAATAAATAATTACACCCTCTTGCACACAAAAGCAGTTAGAATAAGATAGTAGTTTATTTTGGGGGCTGAGGAAGGGAAGCAAAGGGAAGGGAAACCAAGAGAAATCCTTGGACTTCTCCTGGGGAGAGGCATGGCACAAAGCACGTGGCTCCGAGATACCAATCTCCTTGAGCAGGAGACTGGCAGGTACTTTTATAAAGGACTGATGGGGGGAGGCATCTGACTGTGGAAAGTTCCTTTAGTGAGGGGTGGAGGACCATCCCCTACTGATAGTGACTGGAAGAATTGGGTGAGGGATGGCCATAGATCTCTCAAGCCATCTCTCTCTTCAGGACACAAAGGCAGCAGCCACACCCAAACTTATCTCCCCAGGGCTAAGGGAGAGCAGGATGAAGGGTGGAGGTCCAGAAGCTAGCTCAGTCCAAACTGGTTCCACTTATCTCTCTAGGCGAATCTGTCCTCTGGTTTAGTTTCTCAAGGAGAAGATTCCTTGATGTGCCCCAGAAAACTTCTGGGGTCCCCTGGGCCCCATGACAAAAGGAAATCGGAAGGAAAAGAAAAACAAATTAATAAAAAATTCAAGATATGGAGCCAGCGGGTGTTCCTTACACAAAAATAAGTCAGGCCTAACCATCCAGTCCACCAGGGGCGCTGCTGAGGCTGTCTCCCTGGAAGGGTCACCAATGCGCAGGGAAAGTTCCCACTTGCATTGCGTGGGCCACCTCCTCAGGGAGGAGGACCCATGGCCAGGGGGTACTGGAAGCCATACTGCTGCTGGGAGGAGGGGGAGGCAGAAGATGCTGCTGCTGCTGCCATGGGGGAAGAGGACCAGAGGAAGGCGATGGGGGCTGCCCACTGGGAGTTGGTGGTGGTGGTGGTGGTGGTGGTGGCGGTGGTGGTGGTGGTGGCGGCGGCGGTGGTGGTGGTGGCGGCGGCGGCGGCGGCGGCATCATCATCATGCCCATATGCGGAGGCGGCATCATACCTTTTCCTTGATGTAGGCGATAGACCCCAGAGCCCACAGGCGTACTTCCCAGGTACTGATCCATTGGAGGAGGGCCGTGATGCCCAGGTGGGTGGGGCCCCTGGTTCATCGGTGGCGGCTGCATCCAAAGGGGTGGGGGCATAGGATGACCACCATGCCCACCCGTCAGGATGGGCAGTGGATGGGGAAAGTTGTGAGGTCCACCTCCAAGGCCAGGGCCCTCAGGTCCTCCGCCACGCATTCCATGGTATGGACGATTCTCTGAAGGTCCTGAGTTCACCCACGGCGGGGGACTCTGAGTAGTGGACATGAGAAAAGGCAGCGGCGGGTTGTTGGCAGGGGCAGCAGGTCGAGGCGCGCAGGCCAAGGGTGTGGTGGCAGGCCCAGAGGTAGAGCCAGCCGAAGCTGACACAGGAGCTTCATCCAACTCCGCCATGAGGGACAGGTATTCTTTATCCATGCGGGCTTTGTCCTGGGCTGACTGTGGGTCAGCAGGCCTTTGAAATTTGCAATCTGAAGCAATGTGCCCGGCTCCTCCACATTTGGTGCAGACAGTGGTATTGGTGATGCTGCGGGTCTCGGAACTCTGCCATGGTCTTAAAATCCTGTTGTCATCCTCCCGGGAAGTGCCATTCAAGCGAGCTAACTCTCGAAGTTGCATCTTCCTTAAGTCATTCTGGTCCTCTGGGGTTTCAATGCTCTGCTTCAGAATGTTTCGGATCTCCTCTACTGCCTTTTTGACATTTTCCATGGTATTGGCAGTAACTAGGGCATGGAGGGGTTCATGCTCCCCCGACAGCATCTGGCCATCCTTGCGCCCAACCTTGCCTTCCTTCACGGACCCTTTCCCCCGGATCATAATCTTGGCTTTGCATTCCTTCTCAATATTCTTCAAGGTGTTGCCCCTGGGCCCAATGAGAAGTCCTACAAAGTTGATTTCTGGATAATCATCTTGTGGTATCATCACCTTGTCGCTTACCCGGGTTGCTGGAGGTTTGTAATCTGCAGGTGGTTTGAAGTCAGGGTTGAGCGCCACCATCTCAGTGATGAAGTCGTGTCTTTCTTCCTCCAGCTTCTTCCGGGTCCGAAATTCCCTGGTGTTGAGTCGCTTCCCCTCGCTATTGTAAATGGGCTCAGGGGAAGGGGACCTGTCCTCAGGGTTAGGGGGGATGCCCAGGTTTCCTGTTCGCAGTTTGCGAGTCAGGTCTTCTATCTGCAGTTGCACTATATAAGCTCTTTCTTGTTCCCTTGTAAGCCCAGGAGGGATGACAGTGGGCATTCCCGGGATCACCGTCTTCTGTTCCATGGTATCCTGGTTCCATCGGCTCCTCTTCCGCTTCTTATTTGGGAAACCCAACAGCTTGGCATTCGCTCCGGTTGCCATGGTGCCCCCAGGGATCGGCTCCAGTTTTGGTTGTGGCTGGGGCTGGGGCTGTGGCTGTGGCTGGGACTGGGACTGGGACTGGGGCTAGGAAGGCAGCTCTGCGCCAGCCACTCGGCCTTGGGCTTTATGAACCTTCGGGGGGCGGGGCGCAGGCGTTGAGCCTCGTCCAAGCCAATCGGAGAGGACCGCTCCAAGTCTGTGGTGCGAGCAGTAGCTCCTTCCTCTCACATCCCGGGCGGCAGCTAATACGACCACCTTGCTTGGTAATTAATAGATGACCCCTAGAACAGAACCAAATTTCTTTTATTTATTTGAACCCTCTTCTAGTATACTAAGACTAAAGTTTATTATTTTTTGTTTGTTTGTTTGTTTTGGCGAGGCAATTGGTGTTAAGTGCCTTGCCTAGGGTCACACAGCTAGTAAGTGTTAAGTGTCTGAGATTAGATTTGAACTCAGATCCTCCTGACTCTAGGGCCAGTGCTCTATCCACTGCACCACCTAGCTGCCCCTAAAGTTTATTATTGATAGATTATTTTCACCTGATTCAAGTGCCAGGACTCTTCCAACTTTCTCCTCCAAACAACTTTAAAATAATACCCCAGCTAGAATTCTTGGGTGGCAGAGCCAATAGAGTCAGTATGACATTCTTCTAGGTCAAGTCAACATAGGAGGTGAGAGAAAGATCTTGTGATGAGTAAAACTAAATGTGTGGTCACCTTATTCCTGTCCCCAGTATAGGGAAAACTAGCTAGGGTTTACTTATAAATTAGAAGCTTTAGTTTTTGAGCATTAAGCATTTATTAAAGAGTAAAGAGAGAACACATAGAGTTCAGAAAGTTAAGAAACCTATCTACCCTAGAAAAGAGATAAGAGTTCAACCTGGCCTGGTTCTTCTCCCAAGTCTTCCTCCAGGAGACTGTTGGAGACATGAACTGCCAAGTAACTGTGTGTAGAAGCTTTTTATGGGTTGGGAGGAGAGGAGGTCCTTACACACTGCTTCAGGCTAATTGACTAGCACCAACCAAATCTATTGGTTCACAGGACTTGAGGGTGGTCCCATGTTGAGGTCAGAGTTCACACCTTCTGAGAACACACCTTTTTTGAGGGCCAGGAAGGTGTGGTTTTAATTGAATTAACTTTAAGTGAGTTAATCAGTGAAGTCAAGTCAATCCAATCAGTCTTTTTTTTGTTGTTATTGGATTTTTTTTTTAGTGAGGCAATTGGGGTTAAGTGACTTTCCCAGGGTCACATAGCTAGTAAGTATTAAGTGTCTGAGGCTGGATTTGAACTCAGGTACTCCTGACTCCAGGGCCAGTGCTCCATCCACTGAGCCACCTAGCTGCCCCCAATCCAATCAATCTTAATTCAATCAATCCAAGATGGGGCCTTTGGGCATTGGCAAAGCCCATTATTTACTTACAATCTGTGACACAAAAAAGGAAGCTGGCTTAGGGCCCACATGAATGAAACACTAGTGGTGGGACTAAGTCATGGTAACAGAAGCAGCAGCAGTTTTGGGAGCTCTCAAGGTTGAGATGGTAAGGGGACTTGGAAA